>NW_027363106.1:1200000-1800000 GCF_046119375.1 Phyllobates terribilis | reverse complement strand
CACAGGTATAAGGTCAGGCTAAACTATACAACAATGGAATACAACACACAGAATCACCACAGCATATCAGTTACCGGTTTCTTGATTTTCTTGTGACGCAGGGAGAGGATTCTGCGGTCGCAGGCACGGTTCTTTGTTACAGGCTGAGGCCTACCACCGCATGGTCAAACTGCTCCTCCCCTTGGTGGCCTCAGCTGGTGCTCAGATGTTCAGCACACCACTCTTGGGTCAAAAACTGACTTGTCTCTTGTCTGTCCTGCTATCTTACCTGCCCCGTCCCGCCCACTGCTGGTGAGGTCAGCTGGCTCAGTCTCCACCCTCAGGTCTAACTTCGATCAGAAGCCCAAATTCTATGGAACCCAATAACTTCTTCTGGGATGGTCTCATGATACCCCCAGGGGTTCCCATGGATTCGGGCCGCCGTAACCGACCTTTTGATATCAATTATGATACCATACGGTCCTCAGGAATGGCTCCGCGCTATATCCTGGCTTCCAGAGCACGTACAAACGTCTACCGCGGAGGCTTGTGTGCGCAATGGCTCCGGGACGCCGTGATATTTTTTTATTGGCCCATCCCACGCAACATGCGTGTACTATTCATGTTTCTATATCTTATGCCTCCATGCTTGTGACAGACAAAGAAACTAGTCCTATGGGACAAATGGTCAGGTACAGATAGACGAAGCACCCCCCCCTGCTGGCTGTGTTTCCTCTCGAAGTCTTTGAAGCTCCTAGCATTCAAGTGTTAAGTAGGCTTCTTATCTTACAGGAGCCTGGATGGGGGGAAACTATCTAGTTGACGTTTTAACAGAAGGTCCCAAGGGTGGGGGCTGCTGAAGTGTGGCCATCCCTGGATATGATTTATCATTACCAAGATGGCGGCTACAGGTTCATCACACCTCCCCCTATACGAGGGCGCGAGGGGGTAGCACATTCCTGTGTTCCCCCGTGCGTCCTTCTGCACCCTCCCCTTGCCGGGATAACCCGTCAGCGTTACCGTGGTCACGGCCTCTTCTGTGGCGAATGGAGAAGTGGTACTGCTGGAGAGCGAGGCTCCAGCGTAGCAACCTGCCATTCGACCCAGAGACCGTGTGTAACCAGCTGAGGGGGTTGTGGTCCGTCTCCACGGTGAAATGGCTCCCGTACAAGTAGGGCTGCAGACGCTGCAGGGCCCATACAATTGCCAGGCATTCTTTTTCCACCGTGGAGTAAGCCACCTCCCGGGGCAGTAGCTTCCTGCTCAGGTACAAGACAGGATGTTCCTGGCCTGTCGTGTTGACCTGACTTAGCACAGCACCGAGGCCAAAGTCACTGGCGTCGGTCTGTACCACAAACGGCCGGTCGAAGTCGGCAGCTTGCAGTACAGGGGAGCTACTTAGGGCGGCCTTGAGTGCCCCGAAAGCTGTCTCGCAGGCGACTGTCCAGTCGACTGCGACGGGCAGCTTCTTCTTGGTGAGGTCCGTCAGGGGCTTGGCCAGGGTGCTATAGTGTGGGACGAACCTCCTATAGTACCCGGCGGTCCCCAAGAAGGACATCACCTGCTTTTTGGTCCTAGGAGTGGGCCAGGATGCGATGGCATCCACTTTCCCCGGTTCTGGCTTCAGAACCCCCCCGCCTACCCGGTGACCCAGGTAGAGGACCTCACTCATGCCCAGCTGGCACTTTTCCGGCTTGATGGTCAAGCCTGCCCGGTGGATCCGACCGAGCACCTGCCGCAGGTGCTCTAGGTGATCCCCCCAAGTGGGACTGAAGACTGCAATATCGTCCAAGTACGCAGCCGCGTACCCTTCAAGTCCCTCAAGCAGCGTATTGACCATCCGCTGAAAAGTGGCAGGGGCATTCTTCATGCCGAATGGCATCACGGTGGACTCGTACAGTCCAAAAGGGGTGATAAAGGCAGAGCGTTCCCTTGCCGCGGGGGTCAGAGGAATCTGCCAGTACCCCCGGCTCAGATCCATGATGGTCAGGTACTTAGCCCCGGCCATCCGATCGAGCAGGTCATCGATGCGTGGTATGGGGAACGCATCGGTGGCCGTTACAGCGTTGAGCCCCCGGTAGTCCACGCAGAACCGTGTAGTTCGGTCCTTCTTTGGTACGAGGACTACAGGCGAGGCCCACGCGCTGCTGGATGCCTGGATCACCCCCAGCTTCAGCATCTCGTCTATCTCTTGGCGCATGTTTCCCTGCACCTCGAAAGAGACCCGATATGCTGAACGCCGGATCGGCGGGTGATCGCCAGTGTCCACGTCGTGGACAGCCATCTCAGTCCTTCCGGGCAGGCTGCTGAACAGCCCCCGGAAGGGGTGCAGGGTGGTCCCCAGCTGGGACCGTTGGTCCTCCGTGAGCTGGTGGCCAACCCCCACATCCTCGATGGACCCACCCGCCTTGGCTTGGGTGAGCAGATCCAGGAGGGTTTCTACCTCTCCTTCCTCGGGAAGGTTGCACACTGGGTGGGCAGTCGCTTCCCGCTCATGATGAGCCTTCATCATGTTCACGTGGAAGGCCTTCCTCCTTCCACGGGCGTGATCCAGGGTGACCAGATAGGTGACGGCATTGAGTTTCTGGTGCACGAAGTAGGGACCTTCCCAGGCTGCCTGAAGCTTGTTCTGTGGTACGGGGACCAGTACCCACACCTTTTGACCCACCTGGTAGGTCCTCTCACAAGCATTCTGGTCGTACCACCGCTTCTGGTCGGCCTGGGCCTGGGCCATATTGTCCTGCACCAGCTTTGCCAAGGCCATCATCCTGTCCCGGTGGCGCACGACATACTCGATGACCGACACCTCGGGGGTGGCCAAATCCCCTTCCCATGCTTCCTTCACCAGAGCCAGGGGGCCCCGTACCCGTCGCCCGTACAGGAGCTCAAAGGGGGAGAACCCCGTTGAGGCCTGCGGAACCTCCCGGTAAGCAATTAGGAGGTGTGGGAGGTAACGCTCCCAGTCTCTCCCGTGGGAGTCGACCAACATCTTAAGCATCTGCTTTAAGGTGCCATTGAACCGCTCACACAGGCCATTAGTCTGTGGGTGATACGGGCTGGCCACCAGATGTTGCACCTGCATTTGCTTACAGAGGGACTCCATCAGCCGCGACATGAACTGGGTCCCTCGGTCGGTGAGCATTTCCTGGGGGAAACCCACTCTGGAGAAGATCTCCAGTAAGGCGGTAGCCACCTTGTCGGCCCGAATGGACGACAAAGCTACCGCTTCCGGGTACCGGGTGGCATAGTCCACTACCGTGAGTATGAAGCATTTCCCGGAGTGGCTGGGAGTGGACAGAGGTCCAATAAGATCCACAGCGACCCTCGAGAAAGGCTCTTCGATGATTGGCAGAGTTACCAGTGGGGCTTTGGGGCGCGGCCCCGCCTTCCCCACCCTCTGACAGGTGTCACACGAACGGCAGTAGGCACCCACCGCGGCTCCCATCCCAGGCCAGTAGAAATGCTGAGCTATCCTGGCCTTGGTTTTAGCGATCCCTAGGGGTCCGGCCATCGGAATCTCGTGTGCGATCCGCAACAATTCCGCCCTGAACGGATAGGGTACCACTAACTGTCGGTCCCTGGGCCACGCCTCCGGTGAACCCTGCTGGACCGTTACCCGGTACAGCCGTCCCTGGTCCCAGACCACACGCTCGCAGTCTGACTCCATGGGAGGCTGTGCCGCCTGTTCCTTGAGAGCTTTCAGGCTGTCGTCTGCTTCCAACGCAGCCTGAAATTCCTGACTTGATGTGGCCAGAATCGACGAAACTGCCACATCCTCCGTCAGCCCCTCCGGGCATGTCACCTGGCCGCTGTCTGACCCGGCAGACACTTGGTCAGAAGTGGGGAAGCCGTCGGACCTCTGCAAGGCTCCTTGGGCTCCGACGCTCCCACTCCTGGTGACAGCGGCTATGACCGCTGTGACCGTGGGTAGTGCCTGCTTCCCCTCTGTTTCTGACCAAGCCGCCCGATCAGGCAGGCTTCCTAGGCCTTTGGACATCTCGGATGTGGGGAACTCCTGCCCTGGGGTCTTACCTGGCGGCTCCTCTCTTGGGACACCCCCACCTCCCATGGCCTGTTCCTCCCCCTGCAGTGGGCCTATACTCAGCAGCCTGGATACCCCTGGGAGCCCTACACTGCCGGTAGCTGCCCCCCTCTCCATCCCTGAGCTTCCCTCTACAGAATCCTGCCCGCCCCCTCCCTCACCGGAGGACAAGAGGTCACGGCACGCCGGCTGAGCACCTCTGCGGGCATCCCCACACTCCCCACCTGCTTTCACTAACCCTGTTTGTGTTGTGTCTGTGCAGGTGTTACCCTCAGGTTTCACTCCCTCCTCCTCAGCAGGACACACACTACATACAACATGGTTGGCATTAGCAGCAGACAAATCAATACACTCTTGGGGGGCCGAACTTGGGGGTTCAGAGGGTACATACTGCGATACTAGACGCCCCAAGTCGGTCCCTAATAAAACATTTGCGGGAATATTTGGCGTTACTCCCACCTCCCGCATCCCCCTTCCGGCACCCCAGTCCAAATACACCATGGCAACGGGAAGTGCCGGCTCCACGCCTCCAACCCCGGAGACGGAAAGAGTCTTTCCTGGTACCAAGTCCTGGGGGGACACCACCTCAGGCCGTACCAGTGTTCGTTCAGCGCCCGTGTCCCGCAGTCCCATGACCGCAGAACGGCCTATGGTGACGGGTTGGATGTTGTCCAGGGACCTACCACCACCCCCTCCCACACACAAAACATTGGGCGCTCTCTGGGACTGGGATGGGGTCTTTTGGCGCTGGGGACACTCAGCCCTAAAGTGTCCTGGTTTGTTGCATAGATGACAACGTCTTACGTCTGGTCCTTGCCTGGAGAGGGCAACAGGGGGATACACCCCTTGTGTTCTAGGGGCCGGGGAAACAGGGGCATGACTGGGCTTACCCCCTCTCCAGGTGCTGCTGGCAGACTTCTTCAGCTCAGGCGCCCTGTTATTGGCATACTCGTCTGCCAGGGCGGCTGTAGCAGAAGCCCCTGTTGGTTTTCGGTCACGGAGGAACTGTCGGAGGTCCTCTGGGCAGTTCCACAAGAACTGCTCCGTGACGAACAGTTCCTGGACCTCCTGGCGGGTAGTAAGCGCTAGACCCGAGGTCCAGTGCTCTGCGGCTCTCAACAGCGCCCGCATATGATCGGTCCAGGTGTCCTTGGGGCCACGCAGCAGGCTCCGGAACTTCTGGCGGTACGACTCGGGAGTGAGGTTGTACTGCCGGATCAGGGCCCGCTTGATGCAGTCGTAGTTCTGTACCTCCCCGGCAGGTAAGTCCCCCAAGGCATCCAGGGACTTACCCCTCAAACGGGGGGTCAGGTATCTGGCCCACTGATCCCGGGCCAGATGGTGCTGAAGACAGGTCCGTTCAAATGCCACCAGAAAGGAGTCCAGGTCCCCATCCTTCTCCAGTAGAGGGAAGTCCTCAGCTCGGACTTTGGACGACTTGGTCTCCTGATGGGTTGGTTGCTCTAGCGGAAGCCCCCGCTGGGCCAGGTCCAGTTGGTGCTGGCGCTCCGCAGCTCGCTCTGCACGCTCCGCAACCTCCCGGCGCTCTGCAGCTTCACGCTCCGCAGCCTCCCGGCGCTCTGCAGCTTCACGCTCCGCAGCCCGCTCCGCAGCCCGCTCCGCAGCCCGCTCTACACGCTCCTCCTCCGCTGCCTTCTCTGATGCTGCCAGGAGGGTTTTGTAGACGGCATCGCCATGAGACTGGAGACTTGCCATAGCCGCTTGTAAAAGGGCTTGTGATCTGGACAGGCTGGGCTGGGTAGGTGGTGGGCAGCCCACTGCGGGACCGTATACTGGGGACTGGCTCCCTGAGGTGCCCGGGCTGGACTCCTCCTCGCCATGAGTAACAATGTCCTCCCCTCCTGCCACACGGACCGTAGCATTAGCCTCTTGCAGGGTCTTGCTCCTGGTGCCGTCTGCCATCTTGGTAACCGACACCGCTGCAACCCTGAGTTTGCACACACCTTGTTATACTTTTAGCCTGACCGTCTAACGTTGGGCTGACCTTAAGACTCCAGCAGTGGAAGTTACCACTGGCAGTCTTTAGTGCCTGGGAGTAGGGGTCCCACAACACTATTATTCTGCAATCCCACCGCTGCCACCAATGTGATGAAAGCCGGCCGGTGGGTGCAGCTCTCTGGCGCCCCCTTACCTCTCAGGTCAGTCAAGGTACTGCACCTAGAGAAAGTAGTGCCAGGTAGCTGCAACCAGCGCAGGGAACACGGTAGTGTGTTATCCCTTCAACGTCACTACACAGCACAACTCGCTAGCGCCCTCTTAGCCTCAGGTCAGTCAAGGAACTGCCCCTAGGATAAGCGGTCGCCAGGGAGACTGTCCTGTAACCTACTGGGTATCGGGGCCCTCTGTAGTGAGGGCGGTATATATATCTTCCTTGGCCGCGCCAGGAATATATATATCTGAACCTCCGACCGTCACTACCAGCCTTCCCCAATCCCCAGTTGGTATGCTGCCACCAGTCCCTATTTTAGATATACGCCCAGTCCGTGAATGGGCCTATATCGGGTCAGGAACCAACCCTGGGTAGCGTTTTTGGCTTGAGCCGAGCTCACACGGACGTGCGTTCGTTATGCAGAATAAAAGGCAGGCCCACAATTACTTGAGGTAATTGATTATAATAATACACTAGATACACGATATACAACTAAATATACACAGGTATAAGGTCAGGCTAAACTATACAACAATGGAATACAACACACAGAATCACCACAGCATATCAGTTACCGGTTTCTTGATTTTCTTGTGACGCAGGGAGAGGATTCTGCGGTCGCAGGCACGGTTCTTTGTTACAGGCTGAGGCCTACCACCGCATGGTCAAACTGCTCCTCCCCTTGGTGGCCTCAGCTGGTGCTCAGATGTTCAGCACACCACTCTTGGGTCAAAAACTGACTTGTCTCTTGTCTGTCCTGCTATCTTACCTGCCCCGTCCCGCCCACTGCTGGTGAGGTCAGCTGGCTCAGTCTCCACCCTCAGGTCTAACTTCGATCAGAAGCCCAAATTCTATGGAACCCAATAACTTCTTCTGGGATGGTCTCATGATACCCCCAGGGGTTCCCATGGATTCGGGCCGCCGTAACCGACCTTTTGATATCAATTATGATACCATACGGTCCTCAGGAATGGCTCCGCGCTATATCCTGGCTTCCAGAGCACGTACAAACGTCTACCGCGGAGGCTTGTGTGCGCAATGGCTCCGGGACGCCGTGATATTTTTTTATTGGCCCATCCCACGCAACATGCGTGTACTATTCATGTTTCTATATCTTATGCCTCCATGCTTGTGACAGACAAAGAAACTAGTCCTATGGGACAAATGGTCAGGTACAGATAGACGAAGCACCCCCCCCTGCTGGCTGTGTTTCCTCTCGAAGTCTTTGAAGCTCCTAGCATTCAAGTGTTAAGTAGGCTTCTTATCTTACAGGAGCCTGGATGGGGGGAAACTATCTAGTTGACGTTTTAACAGAAGGTCCCAAGGGTGGGGGCTGCTGAAGTGTGGCCATCCCTGGATATGATTTATCATTACCAAGATGGCGGCTACAGGTTCATCACAGGTGTAGTATATAGTGGATCTGTCAGCTCTCCTGTATTGTGTAGTATATAGAGGATCTGTCAGCTCTCCTGTGTGGTGTAGTATATAGAGGATGTGTCAGCTCTCCTGTGTGGTGTAGTATATAGAGGATCTCTCGGCTCTCCTGTGTGGTGTAGTATATGGATGATCTGTCAGCTCTCCTGTGTGGTGTAGTATATAGTGGATCTGTCAGCTCTCCTGTGTGGTGTTGTATATAGAGGATGTGTCAGCTCTCCTGTGTGGTGTAGTATATAGAGGATGTGTCAGCTCTCCTGTGTGGTGTAGTATATAGACGATCTGTCAGCTCTCCTGTGTGGTGTAGTATATAGAGGATCTGTCAGCTCTCCTGTGTGGTGTAGTATATAGAGGATCTGTCAGCTCTCCTGTGTGGTGTAGTATATAGAGGATGTGTCAGCTCTCCTGTGTGGTGTAGTATATAGAGGATCTGTCAGCTCTCCTGTGTGGTGTAGTATATAGAGGATCTGTCAGCTCTCCTGTGTGGTGTAGTATATAGAGGATGTGTCAGCTCTCCTGTATTGTGTAGTATATAGAGGATGTGTCAGCTCTCCTGTATTGTGTAGTATATAGAGGATGTGTCAGCTCTCCTTTGTGGTGTAGTGTATAGAGGATCTGTCAGCTCTCCTGGGTGGTGTAGTATATAGAGGATCTGTCAGCTCTCCTGTGTGGTGTAGTATATAGAGGATCTGTCAGCTCTCCTGTGTGGTGTAGTATATAGTGGATCTGTCAGCTCTCCTGTATTGTGTAGTATATAGAGGATGTGTCAGCTCTCCTGTGTGGTGTAGTATATAGAGGATCTGTCGGCTCTCCTGTGTGGTGTAGTATATAGTGGATCTGTCAGCTCTCCTGTATTGTGTAGTATATAGAGGATCTGTCAGCTCTCCTGTGTGATGTAGTATATTGAGGATCTGTCAGCTCTCCTGTGTGGTGTAGTATATAGAGGATCTGTTAGCTCTCCTGTGTGGTGTAGTATATAGAGGATCTGTCAGCTCTCCTGTTTGGTGTAGTATATAGAGGATCTGTCAGCTCTCCTGTGTGGTGTAGTATATAGAGGATCTGTCAGCTCTCCTGTGTGGTGTAGTATATAGAGGATCTGTCAGCTGTCCTGTGTGGTCTAGTATATAGAGGATCTGTCAGCTCTCCTGTGTGGTGTAGTATATAGAGGATCTGTCAGCTCTCCTGTGTGGTGTAGTATATAGAGGATCTGTCAGCTGTCCTGTGTGGTGTAGTATATAGAGGATCTGTCAGCTCTCCTGTGTGGTGTAGTATATAGAGGATCTGTCAGCTCTCCTGTGTGGTGTAGTATATAGAGGATCTGTTAGCTCTCCTGTGTGGTGTAGTATATAGAGGATCTGTCAGCTCTCCTGTGTGGTGTAGTATATAGAGGATCTGTTAGCTCTCCTGTGTGGTGTAGTATATAGAGGATGTGTCAGCTCTCCTGTGTGGTGTAGTATATAGAGGATCTGTCAGCTCTCCTGTGTGGTGTAGTATATAGACGATCTGTCAGCTCTCCTGTGTGGTGTAGTATATAGAGGATCTGTCAGCTCTCCTGTGTGGTGTAGTATATAGAGGATCTGTCAGCTCTCCTGTGTGGTGTAGTATATAGAGGATCTGTCAGCTCTCCTGTGTGGTGTAGTATATAGAGGATGTGTCAGCTCTCCTGTATTGTGTAGTATATAGAGGATGTGTCAGCTCTCCTGTATTGTGTAGTGTATAGAGGATGTGTCAGCTCTCCTGGGTGGTGTAGTATATAGAGGATCTGTCAGCTCTTTTGTGTGGTGTAGTATATAGAGGATCTGTCAGCTCTCCTGTGTGGTGTAGTATATAATGGATCTGTCAGCTCTCCTGTATTGTGTAGTATATAGAGGATGTGTCAGCTCTCCTGTGTGGTGTAGTATATAGAGGATCTGTCGGCTCTCCTGTGTGGTGTAGTATATAGTGGATCTGTCAGCTCTCCTGTATTGTGTAGTATATAGAGGATCTGTCAGCTCTCCTGTGTGATGTAGTATATTGAGGATCTGTCAGCTCTCCTATGTGATGTAGCATATAGAGGATCTGTCAGCTTTCCTGTGTGGTGTAGTGTATGGAGGATCTGTCAGCTCTCCTGTGTGGTGTAGTATATAGAGGATCTGTCAGCTCTCCTGTGTGGTGTAGTATATAGAGGATATGTCAGCTCTCCTGTGTGGTGTAGTATATAGAGGATCTGTCGGCTCTCCTGTGTGGTGTAGTATATAGAGGATCTGTCAGCTCTCCTGTGTGGTGTAGTATATAGAGGATCTGTCAGCTCTCCTGTGTGGTGTAGTATATAGTGGATCTGTCAGCTCTCCTGTATTGTGTAGTATATAGAGGATGTGTCAGCTCTCCTGTGTGGTGTAGTATATAGAGGATCTGTCGGCTTTCCTGTGTGGTGTAGTATATAGAGGATGTGTCAGCTCTCCTGTGTGGTGTAGTATATAGTGGATCTGTCAGCTCTCCTGTATTGTGTAGTATATAGAGGATGTGTCAGCTCTCCTGTGTGGTGTAGTATATAGTGGATCTGTCAGCTCTCCTGTATTGTGTAGTATATGGAGGATCTGTCAGCTCTCCTGTGTGGTATAGTATATAGAGGATCTGTCAGCTCTCCTGTGTGGTGTAGTATATAGAGGATCTGTCAGCTCTCCTGTGTGGTGTAGTATATAGAGGATCTGTCGGCTCTCCTATGTGGTGTAGTATATAGAGGATCTGTCAGCTCTCCTGTGTGGTGTAGTTTATAGTGGATCTGTCAGCTCTCCTGTGTGGTGTAGTATATAGAGGATCTGTCGGCTCTCCTGTGTGGTGTAGTATATAGAGGATCTGTCAGCTCTCCTGTGTGGTGTAGTATATAGAGGATCTGTCGGCTCTCCTGTGTGGTGTAGTATATAGAGTATCTGTCAGCTCTCCTGTATGGTGTAGTATGTAGAGGATCTCTCGGCTCTCCTGTGTGGTGTAGTATATAGTGGATCTGTCAGCTCTCCTGTGTGGTGTAGTATATAGAGGATCTGTCAGCTCTCCTGTGTGGTGTAGTATATAGAGGATCTGTCAGCTCTCCTGTGTGGTGTAGTATATAGAGGATCTGTCGGCTCTCCTGTGTGGTGTAGTATATAGTGGATCTGCCCGCTCTCCTGTGTGGTGTAGTATATAGAGGATCTGTCAGCTCTCCTGTGTGATGTAGTATATAGAGGATCTGTCAGCTCTCCTGTGTGGTGTAGTATATAGAGGATGTGTCAGCTCTCCTGTGTGGTGTAGTATATAGAGGATCTGTCAGCTCTCCTGTGTGGTGTAGTATATAGAGGATCTGTCAGCTCTCCTGTGTGGTGTAGTATATAGAGGATCTGTCAGCTCTCCTGTGTGGTGTAGTATATAGAGGATCTGTCAGCTCTCCTGTGTGGTGTAGTATATAGAGGATCTGTCAGCTCTCCTGTGTGGTGTAGTATATAGAGGATCTGTCAGCTCTCCTGTGTGGTGTAGTATATAGTGGATCTGTCAGCTCTCCTGTGTGGTGTAGTATATAGAGGATCTGTCAGCTCTCCTGTGTGGTGTAGTATATAGAGGATCTGTCGGCTCTCCTGTGTGGTGTAGTATATAGAGGATCTGTCAGCTCTCCTGTGTGGTGTAGTATATAGAGGATCTGTCAGCTCTCCTGTGTGGTGTAGTATATAGAGGATGTGTCAGCTCTCCTGTGTGGTGTAGTATATAGAGGATCTGTCAGCTCTCCTGTGTGGTGTAGTATATAGAGGATGTGTCAGCTCTCCTGTGTGGTGTAGTATATAGAGGATCTGTCAGCTCTCCTGTGTGGTGTAGTATATAGAGGATCTGTCGGCTCTCCTGTGTGGTGTAGTATATAGAGGATGTGTCAGCTCTCCTGTGTGGTGTAGTATATAGAGGATCTGTCAGCTCTCCTGTATTGTGTAGTATATAGAGGATGTGTCAGCTCTCCTGTATGGTGTAGTATATAGAGGATCTGTCAGCTCTCCTGTATTGTGTAGTATATAGAGGATGTGTCAGCTCTCCTGTGTGGTGTAGTATATAGAGGATCTGTCGGCTCTCCTGTGTGGTGTAGTATATAGTGGATCTGTCAGCTCTCCTGTGTGGTGTAGTATATAGAGGATGTGTCGGCTCTCCTGTGTGGTGTAGTATATAGAGGATCTGTCAGCTCTCCTGTGTGGTGTAGTATATAGAGGATCTGTCAGCTCTCCTGTATTGTGTAGTATATAGAGGATCTGTCAGCTCTCCTGTGTGGTGTAGTATATAGAGGATCTGTCGGCTCTCCTGTGTGGTGTAGTATATAGAGGATCTGTCAGCTCTCCTGTGTGGTGTAGTATATAGAGGATCTGTCAGCTCTCCTGTGTGGTGTAGTATATAGAGGATCTGTCAGCTCTCCTGTATTGTGTAGTATATAGAGGATCTGTCAGCTCTCCTGTGTGGTGTAGTATATAGAGGATCTGTCGGCTCTCTTGTGTGGTGTAGTATATAGAGGATCTGTCCTGTGTGGTGTAGTATATAGAGGATCTGTCCTGTGTGGTGTAGTATATAGAGGATCTGTCAGCTCTCCTGTGTGGTGTAGTATATAGAGGATGTGTCAGCTCTCCTGTGTGGTGTAGTATATAGAGGATCTGTCAGCTCTCCTGTGTGGTGTAGTATATAGTGGATCTGTCAGCTCTCCTGTGTGGTGTAGTATATAGAGGATCTGTCAGCTCTCCTGTGTGGTGTAGTATATAGAGGATCTGTCAGCTCTCCTGTGTGGTGTAGTATATAGAGGATCTGTCAGCTCTCCTGTGTGGTGTAGTATATAGAGGATCTGTCGGCTCTCCTGTGTGGTGTAGTATGACTCGCCCAGGGGGAATATGGGTGACTCGGTACCCGGGCCTTTACCTTCTTCGGATGTCACGGGCCCGTACCCTGGGGTCACTCTTTAAAAAAAAAGGGTTTGTTAACAGTTTTGTCTCGTGACGCCACCTGTGGTTCCCGGTAATGAGTACCGGCGCTGCTGCAGACCTCTGAAGCAGATGTTAGGGCAGCTGGGTTGGCATGGCTCTCCACAGGCAGAGCACAGCTCCAGGGCAGTTTAGATGCAGATGGTGATGCTGGGCGTTGTAGTGCAGGAGCGATAGCGTTGTAGAAATAACTGACAGAAACAGTGGGGTGCAGTCATCCTAGTTTACTCACAGTTCTTTAGCTTCCTCAGGTGCACTGTACAGGTGTCAGCCTCCCATGTCGCGCTGCGTTTACCAGGCAGGGGCTCAGCACTCTCCCACGTACTTCAAGAGCACTTAACGGGACCCCCTTTCTGTATGTTCCTTTCTTAGCTGACTTCCCGCGGTGGGTCTTCTCCCTCCTGCCATGCGCCCCGCCACACAAAGTGCCGATCTGTTACCTTGAGATCCCTCTGGGCAACTTGAAGTTCCCGGACCTTGCTTGGTGCCCTTCACGGCGGCTTAGGTGAGGTTGTGGCAACTGCACAATGAAAGTTTTCCAGCCGAGACCTGAAGTAACTCGGCTAGTCCAGGGACCGGTTCCCTTCTTGCAGCCTGATCCCTCTGACACCTGGCAGATTCGGGCGTACGGGTGCCGTCCTGCACTCACCGTACCCCCTGGGATCCCTTAAGTTACTGGAGCCTTCCTCCCTAGCTCCCACTCCTCTCTCCTTCTTGGGCATGACAGGCCGAGCCTGCCTGCCGAGCAGAGCTCCTGCAGAGCCCCTGCTCCTCTCACTTCTCCTCACTGAATCCACCCCTACACATGGTGATGTGACGCTCTCAGCCCTGCCCTGGGAAGATGGGGGTACTCAGAGTCGGGTCAGATGTTGAGAACGGGGGTGCAGTCGTGGCCTGGACCCGTTCCTTGCCCAGGGCCGTCACATTGAAAATGATGCTAGGGCTTTCCGGGTTGAGTGGTAATTGTCGACTACGCCACCTGTGGTGTCTGGTGATGCGCCACCAGCGCAACTACAGTCCGCTGAGGCCTGGAGTCATGGTGGCTAAAGTTCTCGCCGCTCCCTACAGGCGGAGCGCGGCCTCAGGGCCGGTAAAGCAGGATAAAGGGGGGGTAGTAGTGCGGCAGTAGGGACGCGGCGTCGCACGGAATGGCGCGTAATGAACAGTCCGGAGGCCATAGGGATGAATTTCCAAGGCTTTACTCACATTAGAGATGGCAGAAGGAAGGCGACTTCCTGCTCCCCACGGAGTCCTGCGGTCACCAGGGACCGGGGTCCGACAACCTCCGAGCAAGTCCAGCATTCAATCGGGACCCCGCACCTGAGTGTTCCTGAACTACAGACCGTATCCTCTCCTGTCTGTGTGTGTGTAGATAGGCCGGATCTCCCTCTGAACTCCTCTCAGAACAAGGGCACGGGTGGCAGCTCTGCTCCTTCCGATACCCGATGGGATCCTCTGGGCCTACCGGGCTTTACCAACCAGGACATGGAGTAGCAAGGTCGGGTGTCGGGGGCCGGTACCCCTCTTGCAGCTGGACTCCCTCTGAATATATCAGGTGGTGAGGACAGGTGGCGTACACTGCTCCGTCTGCATCCTCCCCGGGATCCATTTGCTGTGGAGCTACACTCTTTAGCTCCGTGCCTTCTTGGTCATGGTCCTTGACCGGGTTGAGACATTCCTCGTCTGCAACCTGCCCCTCGTTCCAAGGCTGGGGTATGAGGGCTGTGTCTCCATCCACTGTAGGTTCACACAGGATCCACGTTCAGGGTGGGAGATCACAATACCTCACAGTAATTAACAGCACAAAGACCAAAACCAAAGATGGCTTTTTATTAAATATGAAATTTAAAGTGTCACTAAATTGTAAGTCCTCCACCCTCACCCACTAACTGGTTCCCCTCACTCTTGGTTCCCCAGTCTCCCTGTAACCAGGAGGGCAGCACTTGGTGCATACTAGCCCCCTCTGGTGGAAAAATGTGGTGTTGGATGCAAAGGTTGGGTCCCGACCATCACGCTGTTCTTACCTCGGAGGAGGAACACTACACTCCATTACAGAAGTGCAGCATCCCTGTGGCGGTCGAATCTTCAGGGGCGCCACAGTTCTACAGTGGGATGTGCTACATAATGAAGTTTCTCTTAAGGGGCACTTGGAAGGGAAGATGTCCTTATCACCCCGGTCAGTAAAATCTTTATAGTGGTGGCAGGATGAGCCTAACCTATCTCGAGGGGTTCCCTGGGTACTTAGGGTCACTAGAACAATTACCACAGATGCGAGTCCGAGAGGGTGGGGAGCCCATCTGGGAGATATGGTAGCCCAGGGGACCTGGTCAGATATCGAAAAGGGTCTCT
The DNA here is from genome assembly GCF_046119375.1 of Phyllobates terribilis. NCBI lineage: Eukaryota > Metazoa > Chordata > Amphibia > Anura > Dendrobatidae > Phyllobates > Phyllobates terribilis. Next base: position 1,785,071 of record NW_027363106.1, on the reverse strand, counting down.
CCTCCAATGCAAAAGAACTTCTGGCGGTAGACAAGGCGGTGAATAATTTCTTACCTTTCCTTCAGGGCCAGAATGTAAAGATCCTCTTGGATAATCTAGTTGCGGTAGCATATGTGAACCACCAGGGGGATACATGGTCAAGATCGCTGATGAGAGTGACAGATCATCTCTTCCAGATTACAGACAGTCACCTCCTTTCCCTGATGGCCCTCTATATAAGGAAAAAAGAAAACATGAGAGCAGATTTCCCAAGCTGCTATCCTCTGATGCAAGGGGAATGGGAACTAAATCAAGGAATTTTTACCCAAATAGCCGAAGATGGGGGGGGGCCTCCGGTCAGGTAGATCCGATTGCCACAAAACTAAATCGGAAGACAAAGATCTTGTGTTCCCTAAATCCCCTAGCTGTGGACGCTTTCCTGATTCGTTGGTATTTCAGCCTGGCGTATGACTCCTCCCCCCCTGGTTGGCTGTTCTTCTCATGGTAATAAGAAAGATCAGGGAGGACAAGGCCAGGGTTCTGCTGATCGCACCCTTTTGGCCCAGGAGGGTGTCCATCTACGATCCTTGGGTTCTTCCAGAGATTCCATATCTCCTTCTCCGGGGTCCGATATTCCATCCTCAAGCAACTGGCCTCCACTTGACGGTGTGGAACTTGAAAGGACACTGCCAAATCAGAAAGGTTTTTCCAAAGGTCTAGTAACCATCCTGCACAGGAGAAAACCTGTTACAACCCAGATTTATGCCACAAGTTGGAGAAAGCTTTTGTCTTTCTCTGGTTCTGGGGTTCATGGGGAGGGGGTGCCAATAGGACAAATCTTTGGAGTTTTTACAAAAAAGTCTTGAACTAGGGTTATCCACCAGCACCCTTAAAGTACAGATTTCTGCCTTGGGTGCCCTATATAGCTGTGATGTAGCTTGTAACTACTGGGTTTCTCGGTTCATTAAGGCAGCTTTTAGATCTAGACTCATTATTAAAAGCAGCTTGGTTCCCTGGGATTTAAATTTGGTTCTAAAGGCCTTGACTATCTCGCTGTTTGAGCTAATAGTCAGCAACCCTTAAATCCCTCTCTCTTAAGACCGCTTTAATATCTTTAACCTCGGCCAGGAGCATTAGTGACATCCAGGCCCTGTCTATGGCCTCGACGTTTACTCAAATTCTGGATGATAGGCAGGATCTGGTCTAAAAATCACTCTCTCTCCCTAAGGTAGCTACTCGTTTTAACAGACTTCAGGAAGTCCTCCTACCCTCCTTTTGTCCACATCCTAGTAACCAGAAAGAGGTGGAGTTACATACGTTAGAAGTGAGGAGATGTGTGGTTAGGTACCATTCAGTTACCAAAAGCTTTAGGAAAGATAACTCGTTGTTTATATCCTACCAAGGGACTAGGAACGGTCTAAGGTCACGAAGTCCACCATAGCTAGATGGAATTTGGAGGCCATTTCTCTATCATATACAGTATAGACCAAAAGTTTGGACACACCTTCGCATTTAAAGATTTTTCTGTATTTTCTTGACTATGGAAATTGTACATTCACACTGAAGGCATCAAAACTATGAATTAACACATGTGGAATTATATACTTAACAAAAAAGTGTGAAACAACTGAAAATATGTCTTATATTCTAGGTTCTTCAAAGTAGCCACCTTTTGCTTTAATGATTGCTTTGCACACTCTTGGCATTCTCTTGATGAGCTTCAAGAGGTAGTCACCGGAAATGGTCTTCCAACAATCTTGAAGGAGTTCCCAGAGATGCTTAGCACTTGTTGGCCCTTTTGCCTTCACTCTGCGGTCCAGCTCACCCCAAACCATCTCGATTGGGTTCAGGTCTGGTGACTGTGGAGGCCAGGTTATCTGGCGTAGTCCCCCATCACTCTCCTTCTTGGTCAAATAGCCCTTACACAGCCTGGAGGTGTGTTTGGGGTCATTGTCCTGTTGAAAAATAAATGATGGTCCAACTAAACGCAAAGCGGATGGAATAGCATGCTGCTGCAAGATGCTGTGGTAGCCATGCTGGTTCAGTATGCCTTCAATTTTGAATAAATCCCCAACAGTGTCACCAGCAAAGCACACCCACACCATCACACCTCCTCCTCCATGCTTCACGGTGGGAACCAGGCATGTAGAGTCCATCCGTTCACCTTTTCTGCGTCGCACAAAGACACGGTGGTTGGAACCAAAGATCTCAAATTTGGACTCATCAGACCAAAGCACAGATTTCCACTGGTCTAATGTCCATTCCTTGCGTTCTTTACCCCAAACAAGTCTCTTCTGCTTGTTGCCTGTCCTTAGCAGTGGTTTCCTAGCAGCTATTTTACCATGAAGGCCTGCTGTACAAAGTCTCCTCTTAACAGTTGTTGAAGAGATGTGTCTGCTGCTAGAACTCTGTGTGGCATTGACCTGGTCTCTAATCTGAGCTGCTGTTAAACTGCGATTTCTGAGGCTGGTGACGCGGATAAACTTATCCTCAGAAGCAGAGGTGACTCTTGGTCTTCCTTTCCTGGGGCGGTCCTGATGTGAGCCAGTTTCTTTGTAGCGCTTGATGGTTTTTGCAACTGCACTTGGGGACACTTTCAAAGTTTTCCCAATTTTTCGGACTGACTGACCTTCATTTCTTAAAGTAATGATGGACACTCGTTTTTCTTTACTTAGCTGCTTTTTTCTTGCCATAATACACATTCTAACAGTCTGTTCAGTAGGACTATCAGCTGTGTATCCACCAGACTTCTGCACAACACAACTGATGGTCCCAACCCCATTTATAAGGCAAGAAATCCCACTTATTAAACCTGACAAGACATACCTGTGAAGTGAAAACCATTTCCAGTGACTATCTCTTGAAGCTCATCAAGAGAATGCCAAGAGTGTGCAAAGCAGTCATCAAAGCAAAAGGTGGCTACTTTGAAGAACCTAGAATATAAGACATATTTTCAGCTGTTTCACACTTTTTTGTTAAGTATATAATTCCACATGTGTTAATTCATAGTTTTGATGCCTTCAGTGTGAATGTACAATTTTCATAGTCATGAAAATACAGAAAAATCTTTAAATGAGAAGGTGTGTCCAAACTTTTGGTCTGTACATCTAGCGGCGAGGAAGGGCTAGAAGGGCTGAAGGCTCATTCCACCCGGGCTGTGGCGACCTCCTGGGCTGAGAAGACAGGTGTCTCGATAGAAGACATATGTAAGGCTGCTACCTGGTCCTGTCCCTCTACATTCCATAGACACGATAGGTTAGATATAGGTGTATCGGCTGACCTCACCTTTGGGAGAAGAGTGTTCCAGGCTGTGGTCCTTCAATAGATTACTTCATCTCTGTAATTCTCTCGTGGTGCGGTCATGGTCGACCGATAAAATATTAAATTACATACCGGTAATGGGATTTTTCGGAGACCATGACAGCACCCTTATATTCCCTCCTTTCACGTTTGTGGGAACACTCCCGTTTTATTAATTATAATCTCACACTCAGTAGGTTTCGTCTGGTATGGCAATTTTGTGATTGTTTGCTGTGTTTATTAACCTGGCGGTCCTCTCAATGCTCTGTAATCCAAACTGAGGCGGGAGAGAGGTGGCGCCCTTTTAAGCCTGTAGGTTTCCTCTCCTTGGTGGGCGGATCCCCTCTCTCGTGGTGCTGTCATGGTCTCTGAAAAATCCCGTTACCGGTAAGTAACTTACGACTATTCATTTGATGGAGCAATCAAAAAGTTGTACCCCAAAATGGTATTAAAAACGGTCTTAGAAAATTGGAACACAAGCCAAACAATTTGTTTGCAAAGTTTAGAATTTTTTAAAAGCAGTAAAATGTTTTTGTTTTCTTCTGCACCATTTCACTTTATTTGGAATTCATTGCCCTTTTTTTTCTATATGTTGCACAGTAAAGTGAATGGCGTCTTTCAAAAATGCTGTAATTTTGTCCCACAAAGTACACCTCAACCCTGCTGTATTGAATAGTGTCTGTGTTATTCACTATGTGATATGTGTTTTTTTATTGTATACTAATGTATAGTGACTAGTGATGATCGAGCGTGTTCTATGAACCCATTCAGCGAGCACGCTAACAGCCGTGACACTTGCAGGCACGGCGACCTTAAAAGAAATGCCGAGCATGCCAAAATACTCGGCGAGCACCCGAGCGTGCTTGCCGAAGGGGTTGATAGAACACGCTCGATCATCACTAATAGTGACCAGATGCCTCTAAGGAATCTTTTTTGGCCTCTGTTTTACTGGTGCTTGAAGTGCAATTTTTTGTAGCTCTAATGATTAAGTAATATGCAACTATGTGAACTGCAATTGCCAATTAACAATTTAAGGGAATCCATCAGATATACCCCTCCCTCCAATTCCCATTCATGACCATGCAGGATTTGGAAAGCTAAATCCATAGACACCTCTATATCTTTTATCTGTTGCTGCATTTCTGAGTGCTCTGGGTGTAACGGAGCACTAACCAAGCCTCAGCCTTCCAAGGTTGCTTCCCTGCCCAGCACCAGCCTCTGTATCTTGATTGATAGCTCACTGTCAGTTTTTTGGGACGTCAGGCACCAAGCAAGGAAAATCAGTGAGCTAGACACTAGCACTGGGAACTTTCCCTCCGTACACGCAAAACATAAACCAAAAAAAAAGCAATTTGGCACGTTACTTAATTTATGTAGATTTATAGAATGAAATGTTGGATTTCGCATGAGCTCGATCCTTGTTTTTCACAGAGCTCATATCTATTATAGTCTAGGGCTGTTCACATATTTCTGCGGACCGCGTATTTTTCACTGAAACACGTTGACCTGTCGAATTTTGATCCAAATCAAAGTTTAGAGTTTCTCGGATGCAAAACAAAGCTGATGAAAGTCTGAATGAGGCCTTACTCTATTATTTATTTTTTAAGCAGCGTTCATTCCAGGCTGCTGTACACATGAAGAGGGTTTACACACCTAAAATACATATATAAAACACAGAAACAAGCTACCATTGACAGACTAGTATGGAGGGAGACACTGCCACTACGATCTAACAGTGTGGATTCTGGTGTCTCGCTCCTTCCCTCAGGTTGTATTCCAAAAGCCTCCTCCAATAAGCAAGTTCTGGACAAGCTGCAGGTGGAGAGGGAGCGCGGGATTACGGTGAAGGCCCTGACTGCGTCTCTGTTTTACACTTACGAGGGAAAGAAATATCTCCTGAACCTGATCAACACTCCGGTGAGTGTGACGTTTCTTCTTGATTTGTTCTCTGTGCTCTTGTTGCGGATGTTCAACAGGTCACGGCAGTCTCGTGACCTGTCCAATGACTAAATGACGTCATGGAAGATCCTTTCACTCCACCGCGAGCCATACAAGAGACCAGACGCAGTGGAGAAAAGACCGGGGGCCATCAGAAGGTAAGTATAATGTTATTTTCTCCAATCCCCTCCATGACAGCACACCTGGAGGTAGCATCCCCATCCTAATTAGGGACAGGAAAACAAGAGGTTAAATAGCCCCTTCCCCCAACAATCCCCAGTGTTTTCCTGGGATGAAGAGGTTACCTGGGGTGCCTGCGGCCGGCAAGCAGGGCCCTATTAAATTTACCTGCCGGGCTGCAGGGAGCGATCGCCTCCGACCTTCCTTCCTTTGCAGCTCCCGTGTCTCCTTGAGAGCGGGACCGCCCACACACACACTTGCCTGCGTGTAAAGCCGAGTAGGGTTTTGGGGGCTGGGGGCCTCCTGTTGCTCCCCGGCCGGAGTCTCCTCTGTCCTCCATGGCGGCGTGCCGGAAGTCAGGCTTTTGGCCAGCGGGACGTCACTTCTGGTGCGTTCCACCGTGGAACGCATGGGGCTGCGGCGGGAAATTCAAAAGGAGAAGCCGCGGTTTGCCCTGAAAATGAGGATCCTTCACTAGATAGGTGAAAATTTGGCACTGGATCTCGGTCTCCCCTATAAAAGACCCAGATGAGAAGACTCCATTAAGGTAGGACAGAATATTCTGCTACTATGGAGGGTGCTGTTCCAAAGCCTGCGTCTGCAGAGCCCAGCGCTAACCCGGCCCCAGTAAGTACTAGGTCCTAGGTTATTCCCCACTCTCTTTTGAGCAGGATCCTAAATATATTTTAAATCTCCCCTTTTTTTATTTTTAATTTAGGGAGACAAGGATCCTGCACCGACAGTGGGAGAAAGCACTACAGTTCGCAAATGTGCCATCTGTATAAAAAAGCTAGCTTCAGGGCATAAGAAACCCCTCTGCTGGAAATGCACTGACAACATTGTGAAGGAAGAACAGGCTTCCCTTATGGAAGAAGTCAGGGGAATGGTTCGGCAGGAAATACAATCTTCCCTAGCCTCCTTCTCACAAGCCAGAGCTGAAGGTCCATCTCCCCCCAAAAGGAGAAAATATACAGTTAGGGAGACCTCTGATTCAGAATTAGGGTCTATGGAGGAACCGGAAGAAGGGGTCCTAAGTGAAGATCATGAGGAAGATAGGAAATATTACTTTTCGTCTGAGAATATGGAGGAATTGTTGTCGCAGGTGAGAGACACGATGCAGGTGGAAGAGGAGAAGGAAACCAGTACAATTCAGGATGAAATGTTTGGCGGTCTGAAATCCAAGAATTAGGTAGTGTTCCCTGTGCATGACAACATTTGGAGTCTTATTTTGGATGAATGGGAGTCACCCGAGAAAAGGCTTAGTATGGCAGGAGAAATGAAGGATAGATTCCCTCTAGATGAAAAGGCGGCTAAGCTATGGATGGAAGTCCCGAAGGTTGATGTACAGGTGGCAAGGGTTGCGAAGAAAACAACCCTTCCCTTTGAAGACTCGTCACAGCTCAAAGATCCTATGGATAGGAAGATGGAAAGCCTTCTAAGGAAGGCATGGGAAACATCGGCGGCTTCACTGAAGACTAATATCGCTTCAACTTGTGTAGCTCGTTCCATGTTCCTCTGGCTCCAACAACTAGAGGAACATCTCTGGAAAGGTACCACTCAAGAGGACCTCCTAGCATCTCTTCCTTTTCTGCAGAAGGCCACTGGATTCCTAGCGGATGCCTTGGCGGAGTCGGTCAAGATTGCGGCAAGATTGGCAGCATTATCAAATTCTACGAGAAGAGCTTTGTGGTTGAAGATGTGGAGTGGGGACAACGCATCAAAATCTAAGCTTTGTTCCATTCCATTTAAAGGAGAGTATATGTTTGGGGCGGTCCTAGACGAGTTGTTGGAGAAAGCATCCGACAAGAAGAAGTCTCTGCCAGAGCCAAAGAATCCAAAAAGTTTCAGAAAGAGACAATTTCTTCTCCCTCAACAACAACAGCAGCAAGCATTTCAGTACAGAGGCAAGGGTAAAACTGGTCGCTGGAGTTACACAAAAGGGGGAAGAGGTAGGAATATCTTTCAAGGTTCTAGGCAGGACAGACAATGACGCCAAGAAGGTAGGAGGCAGAATTGCGAGCTTCCTTCCTCAATTGCAGCTTATTGATTGGAAAAGGATTTGTCGTGGCAACAGTAGACCAGCCAGAGGCTTACTACCACGTGCCAATTCATCCGGATTACAGAAAATTTCTCAGATTTGCTGTAACTCAGAACCGAGATGTACTTCATTTTCAATTCAATGTACTCCCCTTCGGCATTTCGTCAGCACCCCGCCTGTTTACAAAGATCATGGCAGAGGTAGTAGGTTTATCTAAGGAAACTGAATATCTGCATCGTCCCATATTTAGATAATTTTTTGGTGATGGTTCCCTCGGTTTCAAGTTTGGAAAGAGACCTCCAGATGACCCTCCAGATCCTGGAATCCTTGGGATGGTTGATAAACTACCAAAAGTCAGATCTGATTCCCTCCACCAAGAAGACCTCCTTGGGAATTCTCCTGGATTCTCAGCAACAAGCCTCTTTTCTGCCAAAAGAGAAGCAGATTCAGTTGAGGTCGAAAGTTTATGCACTAAAGAACCAGAGCGGAGTGTCATTAAGATTCGCCATGTCCGTCCTCGGGTCCATGACCTCATCTATTCAGGCGGTACCTTGGGCTCAAGCGCATTCAAGGGTCCTTCAAAACTACATCCTTTCCTGTTGGGACAGATCTCCAAGTTCCCTCTCCAACAGAATTCATCTGCCAGAGAAGGTGAAAGCATCTTTAAATTGGTGGCTCTGTCCAGGAAATCTGGAGAAAAGTTCAGCATGGATTCAACTTCCCTTGTTATCCGTCAAAACAGACGCAAGCAAAAGGGGATGGGAGCAGTAGTCTCCCACGTGGCCTTCCAAGGGGTCTGGTCGCAAGAAATAGCAGAGCAGTACTCAAACTTAAGAGAAATGAAAGTGGTGGAAGAAACCCTATGGGCAGCCACTACTGTGCTTCAGGGGTCTCATGTCAGAGTCTACTCGGACAATATGACAACTGTAGCCCACTTGAGACATCAGGAAAGTACAAGAAACAGGAGGTTACAGATGATCTCCGAAAGGATCTTCCACTGGGCGGAGCATAATCTACTATCCTTATCGGCTCTGCATCTGAGGGGCTCCGACAACTATCATGCAGATCTTCTGAGCAGAAAAGACATTCATCCAGGGGAGTGGAGCATGAACTCGAAGATATTTCAGATGATTGTTCAAAAGTGGGAATACCCAGATGTGGACCTGTTTGCGAACCAGGAAAACGCAAAAGTAAGAGCCTTTTTCTCTTTGAAACCCGAGGATTCAGCAACAGGGATAGATGCATTCGCTCACCCTTGGAAAGTTGGGCTCGCTAATGCTTTTCCCCTGATTCTGTTAATACCAAGGACTTTACAAAAAATCAGGTCGGAAGGGGTCAAGACTATCCTAATAGCTCCAATGTGGCCAAAAAGAGCATGGTTCGGAACATTGAGCAGTCTAAGATGGATGATCCATTGATGCTTCCTTGAATCCACGATCTGCTGCATTAGGGCCAGATTTTCCATCCGGCCCCTCAGAATTTGGCTCTAGCTGCTTGGCTTCTGAGACCGCCCTCTGAAAAGCCAGAGGCTTCTCAGTACAGGTGATCCAAATGTGGCGCCCTGCTGTGCATTGGTGCCACAGAACCCAGAAGGGTGCATGGATGGATTTCTCCACAAGAGGCCCTCACTACATACAAACACCTCTACCTTCCAACTCATACCAGCAGAGGGAGCCCAGATAGAGAGAGAGCCTAAGAACGTGCCGACGCTCAGATAGCGGTGAAGACGCAGCACGTCAGCTGCCTAGTAGTGAGGGCCCCGAGTGTGGCCGACGGCAAGGAGAAAAAGGGGAGTGAAACCAAGGGGGCAGAGGAGCACAATAAGCTCACCCCGTTATATCTACCGGACACCGGGTCCGCGCCTACAGGGAAATTTTACACCCAGTGGGGATAACCGGAATCCCAGGAGGACTACAAGTCCCTGGCAAACCTGAAGGCTAGACACACACAGGATCAGGAACCACGAAGGCCCCGACGTCCAGGGAAAGTGGTTACCAACCAGAGGTCCTATTTCTGAGCATCTGGTGAAGTAAAAGCAGGACACATAAGCTATGCCCAGTTGCAGGCTGGCCAGGAGCATACATAGGGACAGACACGGATCAGGAGGCCCTATACCCGCTCCCTGGGGAGAAGTCCAAAAGTGCGCCCTTCATCTGGAGTACCCTGGACCGTACCTAACAGCTGTACCAGTAAAGGTAATGAAGCAAATCCCCTGTCTCTGTCCGTTACTCCTGCTGTGCCATCGCTTTCCCTGCACCACAACGCTCAGCGCAACCTGCATCATTTATACTGTCCTGAGGCCTGCTGCACCTGTGGGGAGCCGTTCCATCTCAAGCTGTCCTGACATCTGCCTCAGAGGACTGTTGCAGCGCTGGTGATCCTCACCAGACACCACAGGTGGCGTCACGACAAATTCCCTACAAATAATTCTTTTTGGCACTGACCGCCCTGGGCCAGCCACCGCGATAATCCCCGCAGGCAGTCTTAGGCCCGGCTGCCGGGTGCCCCGCGATACCCCTGGGGGCGAGTCACATACACTGCAGAAAAGCAGAAAACCAGTCACAAATTCCATCTATGGAAAAATCTAGAAAGCTTTCAAGCTATGGTATGAGCCTCGTCCATTAGATCCCTTTCGGCCTGACGTGGCCAGAATCTTGGATTTCCTACAGAACGGTCTGTCTAAAGGATTAAGACCAAGTACGCTGAAGGTCCAAGTCTCGCCTTTATGTTCCTATTTTGATGCTGATTTGGCCCAAAACAGATGGATTAAGAGGTTCATGATAGCTGCTTCTCGGATTAATCCAACAAGAGCTAAAATAGTTCCACCTTGGGATCTCAACGTAGTTCTTAGAGGTCTAACTATGCATCCTTTCGAGCCAATAGCCGAGGCACACATAGACAAATTGTCTTGGAAAGCGGCATTGCTTGTAGCTCTGACTACAGCCAGAAGAGTGAGTGAAATCCAAGCCCTGTCTATCAGAGAGACTTATTGTCGTATTTTGGAGGACAGGATCATCCTCCAGTTGGATCCTTCTTTTCTACCTAAAGTGTCGTCTAATTTTCATATGTCTCAGCCCATAATTCTTCCGTCATTCTGTCAAAATCCATCAAATAGCAAGGAAGAAGAATTCCACGCGTTGGATGTAAGAAGGACTATAATCCGCTATTTGAGGCAGACTGAAACCTGGAGGAAGGATCAGAACCTATTTGTCCAATATGGAGGCCCCAATAAAGGAAAGAAAATTGCAAAAATACGCTAGCAAATTGGATTAAGAAAGCAATTTGTGAAACATACATAGTTCAAGATTTGCCTCCTCTGGAATCCTTGAAAGCTCTTTCTACTAGTGCTATGTCGGTCTCCTGGGCGGAAAAAGCTAGTGCATCCATTGAGCAGATTTGCCGGGCAGCTACATGGTCGTCTGTCCATACCTTTGCTAAACATTATAGACTAGATGTAATATCTAATAGAGCCTTAGCATTTGGAAGGAAAGTCCTTCAGGCTGTTGTCGCTCCCTAAAATTCATTCTCTGGTATTACTCCAGGTGTGCTGTCATGGAGGGGATTGGAGAAAATAGAATTAGACTTACCAGTAATTCGGTTTCTAAGACCCTCCACAACAGCATGGGTAGTTCCCTCCATCTCTTTATTGATTGGAAAAATCCTTAGTGTTAATAAATATTTAGAGCATTCATACTGTGTGGTCCTTTGAAAACACTGGGGATTGTAGCAGGGAGGGGCTATTTAACATCTTGTTTTCCTGTCCCTAATTAGGATGGGGAGGCTACCTACAGGTGTGCTGTCGTGGAGGGTCTTAGAAACAGAATTACCGGTAAGTCTAATTCTATTTTTTTTTTTTTACCATTTTTATTCTTTTTTTCTACTATTAACTTGTTCACACTATATAAATACATGCCGGTTGCAAGGATTTATATAGTGTGACCAAGTTGTCAAGCACTTTCCAAGTGATGCTAAAATCGCTTGGAAAGCGGTTGACAACCCGCATGCGGACATGCATGTGAAAAACGCTTCACTTACTCTTGTCCCTGGCAGGAAAAACGCATGTAAAATCTGCATGCGTTTTTTCTGCCAGGGAGATGCAGAAACACTCAGGAAAAATCCGGAGCATTTCTGCATCGTGGGCATGTGGCGCCCCTGAGGGTTCAGTCGCCACAGAGGTACTGCACCTCACCCAGAGGTGTGGTGTCTCCCTTCACTCAGGTAAGATGGGAGAGCTTCAGAGAACCCCCCAAAACACCTGCATCCAACATTACACTGCTTCAGACCGGCTGGAAGGGCAACATGCAGAGCGCAGCTGCTGAGCCCTGTCCCTGGCTGGAGTGGGGGAAACCCAAAGGTAGGGGGAACCAGTAGTGGGTGTGGGTGGAGGAAGCAGTTAGAAGGAGCACACAGTAGGTATATAATGGGAAACAATCTTAGGGTGGCAGTTCAGAACAGAATGGTCAGTCAGTACAGTACAGACGGTCAGTGAGGACTGTCTGGGAGCAGAGGCTCAGCAGGAGCTCTGCTCCACAAGAAGGGCCCGGGATCGAGGCCCCGGAGGGGAGCAGGGAGTAGGCTCCATTCTAAGAAGGGATCCCAGGGGTACGGCGCGTGCAGGACAGCACCAGTACACCCCGCATCTGTCAGAAGACAGAGGGATCGGTTGCTGCATTGTAATCTCCAGGGGGTCAGGTTGGTCCCGGATCCGACGTATAGGAAGGACTTCAGCATACCCGAGCGGGATTGAGAGTGGGCAGCGCAGGGCAGCAGGGAGAAGGACCTAGTGTGAAGACGGTCAAAGTAGGAACACGAGAAAGTGGGGTTCTGCCAAGCATTCCTAAACATCCTGAGGAAGGATTGAACCCCTGCCAGGGTGACCACGGCGCAACGTGGGAGGCCTTCACCTGTAACGTGCACTTGTGTGTTTCCTGAAGAACTGTGAATAAAAATCTTGGACGACTGCACTGAGTTGCCTCCGTCTATTCCTTCACTGGTGCCATTTCCCTCTCTGCACTACAACGCCCAGCGCACCCTCCATCAATTTACACTGCCCTGAGGCCCGCTCCACCTGTGAGGAGCCGTTCCATCTCTAGCTGCCCTAACATCTGCCTCAGAGGACTGTTGCAGCACTGGTGATCCTCACCAGACACCACAGGTGGCTTCACGACAAATCCTATAAATAATCCCTTTTGAACTGACCGCCCCGGGCCAGCCACCGTGATATTCCCCAAAGCAGCCATAAGGCCCGGCTGCCGTGTGCCCCGCGGCCCAGGGGGCAGCGAGTCACCACTTGGCGTCACGAACAGGATACGTGACCAGCCCGCTATCTGCGGGTAATGTGCACCTAAAGAAGTGTTTTCTGCCTTGAATGTGGCGCCCGCCCAAGAAGAACGGGCGCCATTATGTGCTTGCTAAAGAACAACAGAATGGAAGCTCCCGTCGTGGGCCGAGTCCCAGAATGGCGCCAAAAGCAGGCCCTGCCCCTTGCAACAGTGACTGTCCGCATAGATGTGTCCGTCAAAGCGGGGAGGCCGACACAGGGAGTGACCGACAGCAAAGTGCCATGGGACCGCCCCCGAAAGAGGAGAGGAGGTGGAGAGAAGCTGCGTAAAGACCGGGAGGTGTCAGGCCGAGCTGACGCAGTCGCGGGAGCAGGTAGGAGTGATGTCCCTTTCCCAAATGCGGCTGGCGCTGCTCCATCCCTGGTCCCCCTGCAGCCTGAGGCTGATGACCAGGCTGGGTCAGCCTGCAGAAACCAGGGGTTCCCCCGGAGGGGGCCCCACTGTTAAACTGTTTTAGTTAACTGGACTGTACATAAGTTGCCCGGAAGGGTGCAGTTGACTTCTTGTTTGCTACCCAGTTACCCGTCAGGGTACAGAGACTGACAGGCTGAGGACTGTGAGAAGCCGGACGTTGACATTGTACATAGTTTAGCACTTCTTAAAGTGCATCCTATTGGTTTTATAATTACAAATATACCTCAGAACAAAAACCCGTTTGGCGTGGCGGAAGACGAGGTCCAGGATTGGATCGTCTATGCCCTGCAGCCATGCCCAGGGCCTACGTTGAGGGTTTGTGGACGGGTCCCTCATGCTGCTACTGTTGCACCCTGGTGCTGGAACTGTCTTGAAAATTGTTTTATATGACAATGCTCTTATGATGTTTTATAATGTAACCAGTAACGTTAAAAGAAATGTGCCTCCCATAAAGGGAAGAAATGTTGTTTTATGGTCTTATATGCGGATGCATCTTAAAAATTTTGCATGTCAGTTATGCCTGGTTTTGCTCTGTTCCAGCCCGCGGACGTGCTGTGTTTTACCGGGTGGGGGAATGTGGCGCCCCTGAGTGTTCAGTCGCCACAGCGGTACTGCACCTCACCCAGAGGTGTGGTGTCTCCCTTCACTCAGGTAAGATGGGAGTGCTGCACGGAACCCCCCAAAACACCTGCATCCAACATGCAGAGTGCAGCTGCTGAGCCCTGTCCCTGGCTGGAGTGGGGGGAACCCAAAGGTAGGGGGAACCAGTAGTGGGTGTGGGTGGAGAAAGCCGTTAGAGGGAGCACTTATACAGTAGGTATATAATGGGAAGCCATCTTAGGGTGGCAGTTCAGAACAGCATGGTCAGTCAGTCTACCATTGGGCCATATAAGACGTTCTTCATCTCCCGTTGCAGTGGGGTTTTTATTTGTCAAAAAAAAAGACTGGGGGTTGCGCCCCCGCCTTGATTTTCGCGAGTTTAATCGGATCACGGTCTGGGATGCATATCCTCTCCCTCTCATCCCCGACCTCTTTAGAAAAAAATTTGGCTCCTACGATTTGATTAAACTAGACCTCAGGGGGGCTTATAATCTCATTCACATTGAGGAGATGAGTGGAAGATGGCCTTCAATACTCCTGAGGGGCACTATGAAAAGCTTGTGATGGCATTTGGGTTGACTAATGCTCCCGCTTTCTTTCAACACTGTTAGTGACATTTTTAGTCATCTGGCAGGTAGATCACAACAAACCAATCTTGATTACATATTAATTTATTTACCTCCAGTCACATCAGGTACATGTCAGGCAGGTCTTACAGATACTCAAAGATAATAAATTATTTGTCAAACCAGAAAAATGTATGTTCTCCATTCAGGGTTAGTTCTTATCATTCACCGTTTTTGCATGGATCTGGCCAAAGTCCGGACGGTACTGGATTGGTATTATATTCAAGACTTAAAGGCGTTACAAAGTTTTTTGGGTTTCGCCAGCTACTACTGTAAGTTCATCAAAAACTTTTCGGTAGTGGCCAAACCTCTGATGGACGATTTTGCCAAATAGAAAAAAAAAATTAAGATTTTATTATTTTACTTTCCATTCTTGTAGCTAAACACAATCCAGCTAAGTTTAAAATTCAAATGAAGCCCCTGTACCCCCCTCTCTAGGTGCTTCTGTACCAACTCCTCCCTGGTCCAGGATGGTCTCTATATCACGGCCTCCAGCAAAAACCTATTGACACATGATTGTGGCAGCCCTCACGTGCTGATATATCACACTGCCAATAGAAGTGGGAAGCGGCACAGAAATCACAAAATAAAGGCAGTGTTTGTGGTAATGCAAGAATCCAACAAGCAGAGTAATCCACACGTCATACAACAGCCCAACATGGATGATGAAAAGCTGCGAACGTCGCGTCTTCAGGCGTCTGTGTAAGAACATCACATTTTTGTTTTCCTTCCAGAATAAGCACCAAATGGAATAGCTGAATGCCAGGATACAGAGACCGGCGGGGGGCAGGGAAGCGCTGTCCGCTGGATTTTGTGCTGGTTTCACAAGCGGTCACCCTGCAGTTTTCTCCGGATAATGCTGTGGAGACTTTTCACAACACATCTAATAATTGCGAACCTTCCACTCACATGTTTATTATCTTGTCCGCTGGTCAGACTGGGGGGGATGAAAGCTGGACAAGGGATGAAGAATGATCCTTATTACATATAATGGGGGCACTGAGCGATTGTGAAAAGTTGCAGAGGACTGAGAGCAAAAGGGCAGAGGGTTTCCTCTTCCTCACAGGGACCAGCACAGAAGCCGGAGCTGAAGGGCAGAGGGTTTCCTCTTCCTCACAAGGACCAGCACAGAAGCCGGAGCAGAAGGGGAGACAAGGGCTGAGCCACTTACACAGACAGAAAGCTGAGGAGAGGAGGACATGTTATTACTCCAGGATCCGCTCCATTCATTCCCTATGTGGCATTCAAGCGCTGAGCTCGGCTTTTCCGGAGCCCCATAGAGAATGTATGGAGCTGCAGTTGATCCCTGACTTTCCACTCCTTCCCGATCAGACGATGGCTCGCAGCGGTCAGACCCCACGATCAGTAAGTGATCACCGAGCCTGTGGATAAGTGATAACTTGTTTTCTTCAGACATCCCCTTTAAGTAATGGAGCATGCCAGCAGAGAAGGTGGGAGGAGGCGCTGGTTACAGGGGAGACTTTACCTCTGGAGGCCGCATATAGGGCATGTGAGGGGCGGACACTTCCCATATTCATCATTACTGAACCCCCGCTCTGTGCGGCTCTTATCTGAGCAGCAGGAGACGCAGCAGTTACTAATCAGCCGCTCTCCGTTCACTTGCAGCCGTCCGAGCTCTGCTGTGCCTGTTAGGGGTGAAGTTAGGGTCCTTCGAGGCATCTACTATGCAGCCTGCACAGCAGATCACAGCCCGAGCACAGCGTCTCCGGGTAAATCTCCACCTTGTGAGTTGCTTCTTGTCCAGCAGCCCCATGCAAGTTGCTCTGCTCTCCTCGGCCAGCTCCTGCTGAATACTGAGCTCCTCTGCCCAATCTAGGAGCTCAATAGCCCTGATCACGTCAGTGGTAGCCCAGCGCTGCTGGATCAGATTTACAAATGGCAAACTAGTCAGCCCTAGGTATTTCTAATATGTGCAGAGCAGGCGACATAAGTCTGACCGGTGTCCTCATAGACCTTTCCTCAGCCGGGGTCTAATAGGAGCAGTAAGATGGCCGTCATGGGGTCCATTGTTAGATCTCAGCTGCCATAGAAACTCATTGGCACCATGATCATGCCTCCCTCTCCTGTCTAAAGTGCCTAAATGCTGTGGAAGCCCCCTACTGTGTCATACAATGGATTAAGCTGCCAGGATCAAGGTTGGCTCCACTGTGGGCAGCTGAGGCAGGAGCAGGACTGTGTTACACAGCCACACTTCTGCTGCAGATCTTGTAAGGACCTGCCTGATGATAATGTGTCCTATAGAGCAGGTCTTGGTACCGGACTGCCCTGTACATATTTACCACTAGCTGGGAACCAGTTACTTACAAGGTCTAGTTTCGGATGTGTTTCCAGGATCTGTAGTTATCAGCATTTTATCCTTAAGGCCGAGTTATAATATCACTGTAACACTCTCGCCCTGTACCTGTATGCCTGCCCTGTGTGCTGCACAAAAGTATATAACAAAATGTGTGTACACAGATATCTATCTCCTGAATGGTATTACTGCTAGATCTCCTGTACATAGAAATATGAGGTTCTTAGCGCACATTTTGAGCAAATTGTGCGAGCCCATCTGCCAACGTCAAGGCGACCTCTTCAGATGGGTCCCTACACTAACATTACACTAACTTACTAACTGGGACTATTTTTTTGTATTATTATTATTACCACCATTTTTACTATTTATTATTATTGCATTAATGCAATTAATTGTAACTGTTATAAAACTAATTAAAAAAATGTAATTCTAATTTTTTTTTATTAATCTTGTGATTCTAATAATGGTATTACTAAAATCCCTATGCCTAAAGCTGTTGATCCAGAAGAAGGCAAAAACCCCAGGACACCTTCAGCCAATTTGTGTCATAGGGGAAAAATTCCATCTTGACCCCGGGAAAAGGCGATCAGTCCTAGGACCCTGGATCAAACCTTATAATGTTATTACAAGTTATATAATATTACACTAATTATTGTACTACTGGAGTTATTTTAATTTGTTTTTATAAATCTATTTGATATGGTTATTATTACATTGTGCTATCTTATTACAGTATTATTCTTCTTTCCTATCACTACTAATACTGCCCTATACCTACAGTGTTGAACCAGAAGAAGGCAAAAACCCCAGGACACCTTCAGCCAATTTGTGTCACAGGGGAAAAATTCCTTCTTGACCCCGGCAAAAGGCGATCAGTCCTAGGACCCTGGATCAAACCTAATAATGTTATTAGAAGTTATATAATATTACACTAATTATTGTACTACTGGAGTTATTTTAATTTGTTTTTATAAATCTATTTGATATGGTTATTATTACATTGTGCTATCTTATTACAGTATTATTCTTCTTTCCTATCACTACTAATACTGCCCTATACCTACAGTGTTGATCCAGAAGAAGGCAAAAACCCCAGGACACCTTCAGCCAATTTGTGTCACAGGGGAAAAATTCCTTCTTGACCCCGAGAAAAGGCGATCAGTCCTAGGACCCTGGATCACACTGCTATTCTACCTACTACTATTACTACTGTTATTTTATTACTTTCTTACTATTATCACTAGTATTATTACTCATATTACACTAATATGGATATACTACCACTATATTACTACCATCCCTTTCCCCCTAGGGATCTTAAGGTGCAGTTCTGTCCTCCTCCTCCTATTCTGTCCTCCTCCTCTTCCATCCTCCTCCACTTCCGTCCTCCTCCTCTTCCGTCCTCTTCCTCTTACGTCCTCCTCCTCTTCCGTCCTCCTCCTCTTCCATCCTCCTCCTCTTCCGTCCTCCTTCTCTTCCATCCTCCTCCTCTTCTGTCCTCCGCCTCTTCCGTCCTCTGCCTCTTCTGTCCTCCGCCTCTTCCTTCCTCCGCCTTTTCTGTCCTCCGCCTCTTCCGTCCTCCTCCTCTTCCGTCCTCTTCCTCTTACGTCCTCTTCCTCTTCCGTCCTCCTCATCTTCCGTCCTCCTCCTCTTCGGTCCTCCTTCTCTTCCGTCCTCCCCCTCTTCCGTCCTCCGCCTCTTTTGTCCTCCGCCTCTTCCATCCTCTGCCTCTTCCATCCTCCGCCTCTTCCGTCCTCCTTCTCTTCCATCCTCCTCCTCTTCCGTCCTCCTCCTTTTCCATCCTCCTCCTCTTCTGTCTTCCTCCTCTTCCATCCTCCGCCTCTTCCGTCCTCCATCTCTTCCGTCCTCCGCCTCTTCCGTCCTCTTCCTCTTCCGTCCTCCTCCTGAGACGTAATAAATAGCATTAAAGCTGCAGTAATTGTTTATATTATATATACACACTGCTCAAAAAAATAAAGGGAACACTCAAATAACACATCCTAGATCTGAATGAATGAAATATTCTCATTGAATACTTTGTTCTGTACAAAGTTGAATGTGCTGACAACAAAATCACACAAAAATCATCAATAGAAATCAAATGTATTAACCAATGGAGGCCTGGATTTGGAGTCACCCCCAAAATTAAAGTGGAAAAACACACTACAGTCTGATCCAATTTTGATGTAATGTCCTTAAAACAAGTCAAAATGAGGCTCAGTATTGTGTGTGGCCTCCACGTGCCTGTATAACCTCCCTACAACGCCTGGACATGCTTCTGATGAGGTTGCGGATGGTCTCCTGTGGGATCTCCTCCCAGACCTGGACTAAAGCATCCACCAACTCCTGGACAGTCTGTGGTGCAACGTGACGTTGGTGGATGGAGTGAGACATGATGTCCCAGATGTGCTCAATGGGATTCAGGTCTGGGGAACGGGTGGGCCAGTCCATAGCTTCAATGCCTTCATCTTGCAGGAACTGCTGACACTCTCCAGTCACATGAGGTCTGGCATTGGGCACAACTCCCATATGTGGACATCTGGCCCTCATCCCACTCTCATGGAGTCGGTTTCTAACAGTTTATGCAGACACATGCACATTTGTGGCCTGCTGGAGGTCATTTTGCATGGCTCTGGAAGTGCTCCTCCTGTTCCTCCTTGCACAAAGGCGGAGGTAGGGGTCCTGCAGCTGGGTTGTTGCCCTCCTATGGCTCCCTCCACGTCTCCTGGTGTACTGGCATGTCTACTGGTAGCGCCTCCAGCCTCTGGAACTACGCTGACAGACGCAGCAAACCTTCTTGCCACAGCTCGCATTGATGTGCCATCCTGGATGAGCTGCACTACCTGAGTAACTTCTGTGGGTTGTAGAGTCCGTTTCATGCTACCACGAGTGTGAAAGCACAACCAACATTCAAAAGTGACCAAAACATCAGCCAGAAAGCATTGGTACTGAGATATGGTCTGTGGTCTCCACCTGCAGAACCACTCCTTTATTGAGTGTGTCTTGATAATTGCCAATAATTTCCATCTATTGTCTTCCATTTGCACAACAGCATGTGAAATTGATTGTCAATCAGTGTTGCTTCCTAAGTGGACAGTTTGATTTCACAGAAGTTTGATTTACTTGGAGTTATATTCTGTTGTTTAAGTGTTCCCTTTATTTTTTTGAGCAGTGTATATTTTCTCATGTCCATGTATTTACTACTAAAAGTAATTTTTTACATTTAGGTTTCATTAAGTGTTTTTCACCGGCTATTACAGACTTATTGTTTCCCTGCACATTCAAGTTTTGTGTTTTCTTTGGGCATAGATCAGCTAATAGGCACTCAGGAAAAAAAAACAGATTAAAGATCTACAAACTCTCCCTTAAGACTAAGGAGCTCACTGATAGATTCTCAGTTAGCTAATTTTGCAGCCAGCAATAGACAGTGCAGCACAGATGCTACAGAAGGCAACATTTTTAATGAAACTCAATTACAGAAATCAATTTTAGCCCCAAATACTTGCATTAAAGTAAAAAAAAATGGCCCCAAAGCTGGACAACCGCTTTAACTCCTTACCAACATCTGCCGTACATGTATGGTATAAGTCAGTAGCGGGTGTATGGAGCAGGGTCAGCTCGCCCCGTACATGGCAGATAATGGCTGTAACAAACAACCAGGACCTGCCTCTAACAGCTGCGAGTGGAGCGAAGATCTGCCCACCACTGTTAACCTGTTCAGTGCTGCTGTCAATCTCTAACAGCAGCATTAACAGTGCGCCAGCATTGGGACGCGTCGTTCCATACGCCCACCGGCGCTCCTGTGACGCGATCATAGGGCGCCGATGGACTGCTATGACATCCGGGGGTCTGCTGAAGCCTCCGTGCCTGTCATCATAAAGCTTCATTTGGGCTGTAAAGAAGACCGTGGTTTTGCTATATGGAGCATTACTGTGGTATCGCTGTATATAGCACAAGCAATCAGATGATGTATACAAATACAGTGAAAAAAAGTATATATATATTTATTAAAACCCCACACGTTCAACTCACCTCCCACTAAAAATAAAGATAATAAAAATATACACATTTTGTGGTATGGTCTCTTTCAGAGAAATACAATCTATCAAAATATAAAAAAAAAACCGATCAGTGAACACAGAAAAAAATTCAAAAAGACAAAATTGCATTTTTTCGTTCGCCTCAATACTGCAGAAAATCCTGTAAGAAGCGATGACCATGACATATGTGTCCCAAAATGTTATCACTAAAGTCCTCTTGCCCTTCAAAAAATAAGCCCCCACACAGCTCCATCTACCCGGAAACTGAAAATGTTACGGGTCTCAGAAAAAATGGTGACAGCATCAAAAAAAAGTTTTTTTCTTTTGCCAAAACTATTGGAGAAGTTTGGTCTTGCTGTAATCACACTGAGGAGTAGGATCCTATTACCAGGTCATTTTTACCACACAATGTGCGCCGTTAAAACCGTTCCCAGAAAAACAATGTCAGGCTTTTTTTTCGCACTTTTACTGCACTTGAAATGTTTTTCCCGTTTTCTAGCACTATGTGGTAAATGAATGGTGTCATTTATAAGGACAGCTCATCCTACAAAATAACAAGACCTCACACCATGTGGACAGATATCAAAAAGTTATAGCCCTTGGAAAAAGCGGAGGAAAAAACAGAAAAAAAACATAAATTGGTTATGTCGGGAAGGGGTAAAGCTGAAGAAAGGCATGTAAGAGCAGAATATGGAGGAAGGCCAGATATCACAGACTGGTGGATACTACCTGCTCCATCGCTGGCAGAATACTCCACCCCCATGGTGTCCGCTGATATCTTCTCTTGTAGAAACGTCTCCAAACTCTATAAGACATCGGGAACAGTCAGCAGAGGGTTTGATGATTGGCTCATATTGGCGATATACTCAGGGGCATTACTGGGGCCAGGGAAGATTGGGAATGAATAGCGTATTGACTGTTAGAGATGTGATCTCTTCCATTAAAGGGGATGTCTAGTTGGAACAAGTTATCACTGATCTCTGGATAGGTGATGACCTGTCCCAGTGGGAGCACCCCTTTATTATGTGGTATATATGGTGGATGTGATATCATGCTGAGTTCTAGCAGTATTACACTTCGGTCCGTTCTGCGTGCATCTGGGCCATTCCCTATGGAGGAGCGGAGCTGGGGGGAAATATCAGGATCTCGTCGCTGGATCCATCCAGATGGGAGATGTAACGAGTGTGGCGCCCCCCACTGGTGTCTCAGCGTATCATGTATTGGGGAATAATAACTTATTGTCTGGTAAATGTGCTGATTCCTGTGAGTTGTGGTCGCTGAGTGCGTGTGATGGGATGTGGCTCCGTCCGTTATATTATATCACGTCTTATACCTATAATCTCTCGCTGATCGCAGGTGTCTGTCTTCACACTCAGATGAGAAGGAACAAACTGACGATATAGGACTTTTTATTTTTCCCAAATTCAAACTGAGCAATCCTATTGGCTGAGCATGAATGCAGTTACCATGGTGACAGAAGTAGCAGCAGATTTAAAGGGACAAAACACTAATATTGTACTAAAGTGTATTTTATTATATATTTCACATAACTGACTGGGTACACCTTGGTGCGGGTGGGATGGCTTTTTTTAAATCAAAAACCATGTTTACTAAGTACCCTATATTATATATATTCACTATTGCTTTTTACTTACTTATAGCGGGGTATATGCTCATATTGTTTCTATCCTAAGTTTATCTATTTTCTAATAAAGACATGACCAGTCCCCTTTAGAATTTTATAGTGACCCCATTGAGGTCATGGACTGATATTGGGGATTGCAGAGTTGGGGCAAGGTGACAGGTGACAGTAAGTGACATCAAATGAAGGCTATGGTGCATACACAGTAAATCAGTCGTGTTATTCCACAGAAATGCTGTTCTATAAAACACAAAATATCTTCATATGGTGAGGAGTTGTGTTGTGTTTTCATCATTTACATTCTAGCGTGGTGATCACATAAAATGTAAAATTCCTATGAAATAATTACTGAATGACAGTAGCCTGTATCCCTGGAGGACAAGTCATTTACCGCTTCACCAGGTTTGATGTTCTAATGCATTTAGATGTTTCAGTATTTGTATATATGTATATATATATTTTTTTTTTCCCCCCTTAAGGGTATTCAAGCGCAGACGGTGACCAACTTCTTCCTCGCCTTTGAAGCACAGCTTTCAATTATTCCTGTCGTAAACAAGGTAAAAAGCTTAGAGCCGAACACTATCAGACTCCTTCAGTCCCGCAGCAGGTAAATCTGTGAGCATCGCCGGCACTGCTGCTGTTCCTAGTACCGATCCCTCTATGAGCGGCTGTGCAGTAATGAAGGCAGGATTCACCCAAACTTGCTCGTCTTTTTTTTCGATTTCCAGTTCTGGTAATTAGTTATACACATGTATATATCCAGTGGTCAACTCAAAACCTGTGTATGGAAAATGAATTGTTTGCTGTATGCATCGCATTTGTAGGATGCACACTGTTCATTTCAATATGGAGCGGAGTAGGAGGAGACTTTCATTACTGTTCCCTTTACTTCCTCCCTGCTGATAGGAAATGCCATGCTGTTTGCTTGTGTCCTGTGATTACAGCAGCCTGCAACAGTTTTCAAGCGTGCACTTCCCGGCTCAGGCATCAAGCAGTAAATGATAAAATTAAAACGCTGCTATCCCTTTGTTAGTCTCTTTTTTATCTTCTTCCCCCTTCTACGAATGGTATAGTCCGTTATTCTAGAACTGCTCTGAAAATGGTTCTCTCTGGAGTGTTGGGATTTGGGTTTAGGGTGGGTTAGGGAATTGAAGTTCAGATATTTTGTTCATGTTTTATACTATGGAATTACTATGTCATGTATGTTATTTGAAAGATGGAAAATTTGTATTTGGAGTTTTTCAATAAAAATAATTTGATTAAAAAAAATTATGAAATTAAAATTCCTCCCGTTCTTGAGAAAGAATAGGATTTTCACTAAGAGGTAAATTGCACGTTCCTTGTTTTACAGGCACTTTACATTTTTGCTAGTTTTGTGCGATTACACAATCCCTTCTAAAGGCCAGTGCCAGTTGTACATCTCTCCCTAAACTCTTGTTCAGCACTATATTTTATGCCAGTTTTATTATATGGTTTCTAGATTTTGTCCAGCTTTGATAAATAATTAGTATTTACACTTTTGCTTTTAGATAGACTTGAAGAATGCAGATCCGGAGAGGGTGGAGAAACAAATTGAGAAGATGGTTGACATTCCCGCTAGTGACTGTATCCGGGTACAATGCGCTCCAGATCAAAATCATTCCTGTAGGCAAATTTAACTTCGCTGTCTGTACCTTGTCTTTTTTTTTTTTTTTCTACAAAATTTGGCTGGAAAAGGGGCAATGTAGCGAGGAATTTACATCAATTTTTGGTGTTAAAAAAACACGAAACTATTTTGTGACGCATCATTTTTGCGCAAAAATGTGCAGCTTCCTATTTTACAGCACTCTTGCAACTTTTAGAAATTGGGCTTGGAAAGCTACACAGGTCTAAGAACGACGGTGACGTTAAAAGTGGATAAAGATACACGGTGGCTCAGTGGATAAAGATACACGGTGGCTCAGTGGTTAGCATTGGTGCTTTGCAGCACTGGGATCCTGGTTTCAAATCCCACCAAGGATGACATCTGCAAGAAGTTTGTATGTTCTCCCCATGTTTTCGTCGGTTTCCTCCCACACTCCAAAGACATACTGATAGGGAATGTAGATTGTGAGCCCCAATGGGGACAGCAATGATAATGTCTGTAAAGCGCATCGGAATAGGTTGATGCTATATAAGTGAGTAAAATGAATAAATAAAGATGGAAGTGCTGCATAAACATTTATCAAACATCGTGCAACTCTTTGATACATTTGGCACAAATAATGGTAACACAACCACAAGCAAAACTGACCTGAGGAAGTCCCTTTATGATACATTTTTCGGAAAGAATTTGAAAGATTTAAAGCGTTAGAAATGAACAAGATTATCCAATATCACAGAAAAAGGAAAAGTCTCCAGATGTCTTTATGCCGGATGCCGGTATGTGTCCATACCTAAAGAAGAGCTGTCAGAAGAATGGGTAAGGAATCCTTTAGTAAACATAAATATCCATAGGGGATTTGAGTGTTAAAAAAAAAAGATCATCTGAAAGATTTTGTGATCTGCGTTTACATGTGTAGCGTCGGCGTCCCTGCCTCCTGCTAGGCAGGGACGCTGTTCCCCTCACCTCTCCGCTCCGTGCCCGGCGTCTTCCTCCCGCTCTGCTGGCAGCGCGCGCTGCTTCCCGGCCACGGTGCTTAGGGCGCGCGCGGGCGCGCTCCCCCTCTCTTAAAGGGGCCGCGTGCGTCGTCCTAAGGAGTCCCCGGCCAATGGCCGGAGGACTTCACCATATATAAGGTACCTCCTCCAAAATGGAGGTGCCCGAGCAATGTTGTTGCAAAGCCTTCACTCTGCTTCAGCCCTCAGGTCCCGTTACCAGTTACCTGCCAGATTCCTGCTTGTTACCTGCCAGTCACCTGCCAGATTCCTGCTTGATACCTGCCTGATATCCGCTTACCTGCTTGCAAGACTGCGGTCCGACGGTCTGCCTTCTAACACCTGTCAGTCTGTCTATGGACCAGCCTGCCCGCTCACCTGGGAGCGCTCACCTGCTACCTGCCTGCTAGCCTACCTGGAGGCTCTGCCGTCACTTGCCGTGACCACCTGCCTGTCCAGAGACTCTTGCCCGCTCACCTGGGAGCGCTCACCTGCTACCTGCCTGCTAGCCTACCTGGAGGCTCTGCCGTCACTTGCCGTGACCACCTGCCGGTCCAGAGACTCTTGCCCGCTCAACTGGGAGCGTCCACCTGCTACCTGTCTGCTAGTCTACCTGGAGGCTCTGCCGTCACTTGCCGTGACCACCTGCCTGTCCAGAGACTCTTGCCTGCTCAACTGGGAGCGTCCACCTGCTACCTGTCTGCTAGTCTACCTGGAGGCTCTGCCGTCACTTGCCGTGACCACCTGCCCGTCCAGAGACTCTTGCCCGCTCACCTGGGAGCATCCACCTGGTACCTGTCTGCTAGTCTACCTGGAGGTTCTGCCGTCACTTGCCGTGACCACCTGCCTGTCCAGAGACTCTCGCCTGCTCACCTGGGAGCGTTCACCAGCCACCTGCCTGCTGTCCTTCTACCCAGAGACTGTCCCTGTCACTTGCCGTGACTACCTGCCCTTCTACCCAGAGACTGTCCCTGTCACTTGCCGTGACTACCTGCCCTTCTACCCAGAGACTGTCCCTGTCACTTGCTGTGACTACCTGCCCGTCTTCCCTGGGAGCCACCCGCTTCCTTACAAGGACCGCCCCATTGTATAGTTGCTCAGAGGTTCCACCTCCCAGACCCGTTACAGTTTGCTCGGGCCATGGAACCCGGTGGCACCCAAGCTCCCTCGCTCTCGGACCTATGTCATGAACTTTCCCGTCAGAGGTCCCAACAGGAGTCCATCCTGAGTCACCTGCGTGGTGTTAACTCCCGCCTGGACACATTGACTACCTCTTCGGGAGCTGCCTCCACTCGCACACTTACTACCCCGGCACCGCCGCAGCCCATCAACACCATGGCATCTCTTCCCGGTCCCCGCCTCTCCGCCCCTCCTCGTTTTGGCAGAGATCCCAGCCAGGCACAGGGCTTCATTAACCAGTGCACTCTGCACTTCGAACTGTTGACACACCAGTTTTCCAGCGACCGAGCCAGAGTAGCCTTCATCATGTCCCATCTCACGGGAGAGGCACTGGCTTGGCTAAATCCTCAATGGGAGAGAGGAGACCCCCTGGTGTCCAACCTGCCAGCCTTTCTCATGGCCTTCCGGAAAGTCTTCGACGAACCAGAACGGAAGACCTCATCCGCATCATCTCTGCTACGCCTCCGTCAAGGAAATCTCTCCGTGGGCCAATACGCCATACGGTTCCGTACCCTTGCTTCGGAGCTGGCCTGGGATAACGACGCCCTGGTGTCTGTCTTTTGGGAGGGTCTGTCCGGCCGTATTAAAGATGAACTCGCCGGTCGGGACATTCCTACCACTCTCGACGACTTAATAACACTTGCCACCCGGATTGACATCCGGTTCCAGGAGCGCGCCAAAGAGGTCACCCGTGAGAGGAGGTTTCCACGTCTAGCCCCTACCTTCCAGAAACCTGTCACTTCTCCCGTTACTACCCAGGCGCACTCACCTGAGCCTATGCAGGTCGACCAGACCAAGATGGTCAAAACCCGTCAAGAGTTACGCCGAGCCGAGGGGAGCTGCTTCTACTGTGGCAGTAAGTTGCACCGGATCCGTTCCTGCCCGGAGAGGTCGGGAAACGCCTGTGTCTAGGATCGCTCAGAGAGGTTGTCCTAGACAAGAGTAAACCCTCTCCATCTCTGTTGCTGTCGGTCTCTATCATCTGCGGGGAGAACCGTTATTTTGAACTAGCCCAACTTGACTCTGGAGCTGCCGGAAATCTCATTTCTCAGTCTCTGGTAGAGAAATACCGCATTCCCACCAAACCTCTAGCTGTACCCTTATCTGTCGCTGCCGTGGATGGGGGCCTCTTACCACATCCCATCCAACTCAACACCGAATCCATAACCCTGCAGGTGGGAATGCTGCACTCTGAGAGCATCTTCTTTCATGTTCTGCCTGGACTCTCTCACGCCCTCTTATTAGGCCTACCTTGGCTTCAGAGACATGCACCCGTGCTTGATTGGCAGACCGGAGAAGTCCTTCGCTGGGGACAGGACTGCCATAAGACTTGCTTAGTTCCCGTCCATCCTGTCCGTCCTTCTCCTACTCCAGCCAATCTACCTGGTCTTCCGGCTCCTTATTGGTCGTATGCGGACGTCTTTAATAAAAAGGAGGCAGAGACATTACCCCCTCATAGACCATACGACTGCCGAATCGACCTGATGCCCGGCGCTACTCCTCCCCGTGGGCGCATTTACCCTTTGTCCGCTGCTGAGACCCGATCCATGTCAGAATATATTGAGGAGAATCTGGCCCGGGGATTCATCCGGAAATCTAATTCCCCGGCGGGAGCAGGCTTCTTCTTCATCAAAAAGGACAGCTCACTCCGTCCCTGTATAGACTATAGAGGCCTTAACCAGATCACGGTGAAGAATAAATACCCCCTTCCGCTCATTCCGGAATTATTTGACCGTCTGAGGGGGGCTAGAATCTTCACCAAGCTGGACCTCCGTGGGGCGTATAACCTGGTCCGTATCCGTCAGGGGGATGAATGGAAGACGGCATTCAACACCCGGGACGGCTACTATGAATACCTGGTAATGCCCTTCGGTCTCTGTAACGCTCCCGCCGTCTTTCAAGAGTTGGTCAATGACATCTTCTGGGACCTTCTCTACTCCTGCGTAGTGGTGTACCTGGACGACATCTTGGTCTTCTCTCCGGATCTCCCCACACACCGGGGGGATGTTCGTCAGGTTCTGCTCAGGCTCAGGCAGAACCACCTCTACGCTAAATATGAGAAGTGCCTCTTTGAGCAGACCTCGCTTCCGTTTCTGGGCTACATAATCTCTCAGACCGGCCTACAAATGGATCCTGAGAAACTGTCTGCCATCCAGAAGTGGCCCGACCAGAGGGGTTGAAAGCTATTCAGCGGTTCCTGGGTTTCGCCAACTACTACCGCCTCTTCATACCGCACTTCTCTTCCCGGACTGCCCCAATCTCTGCGCTCACCAGTAAGGGCACTAATTACAGAAAATGGCCGCCCGAAGCAGAGGAAGCCTTTCTTTCCTTAAAACAGGCTTTCTCTTCCGCCCCGGTGCTGCATCGTCCGGACGGCAACAAACAATTCTTCCTGGAAGTTGACGCCTCCTCCTCTGGAGCCGGAGCGGTACTTACCCAAAAGTCGCCTTCCGGAAGAATGGTAACTTGCGGCTTCTTCTCCAAACTCTTCTCCTCTTCTGAGCGCAATTATTCTATAGGAGATCGAGAGTTATTGGCCATTAAGCTGGCACTGGAGGAGTGGCATTACCTGCTCGAGGGGGCTCTTCACCCGGTAATTATTTACACGGACCACAAGAACTTGGCTTACCTCCAGAGCGCCCAGAGACTTAACCCGCGCTAAGCCCGATGGTCCTTGTTTTTTGCCCGCTTTGATTTCGTTCTTCATTTTCGCCCGGCAGACAAAAACATCAAAGCTGACGCCTTGTCCCGATCCTTCCTGGTGTCTAACCTAGAGGAGGAACCGAAGCACATCATTGATCCCGCCAGAGTAATGCAGGTGGCTCCCGTGAATCTAAATCGTCTCCGTCCCGGTAAGACGTTCGTAACAGTACCTGATCGGAAGAAGGTCCTACTCTGGGGTCACTCATCTAAGCTAGCTGGCCACGCCGGTCAGAAAAAGACCCTCCAGCTTATTACCCGGCATTACTGGTGGCCTACCCTGCACAAGGATGTAATAGACTTTGTTTCAGCCTGTGTGTCCTGCGCCCGCAACAAAGTTTCGAGACACCTGCCAGCCGGTCGCCTCCTTCCTCTTCCAGTACCTGCTGCCTGGTGGCAGCATATAGCTATGGACTTTATAACGGATCTCCCTGTCTCTGCCGGTTGTACGGTCATTTGGGTGGTCGCTGACCGCTTTTCCAAGATGGCGCACTTCATTCCCCTGCCGGGTCTCCCGTCTGCACCCGAACTGGCTAAAGACTTTATCCGCCACATCTTCCGTCTCCATGGCCTGCCTGTTATGTTCTGCTACCAAAGCTAAGGAAAGAGAGGAGATCTGTCCCTACTATAAGACTCAGCTGAATCCCTACGATGTAACAGGGAACCTGATCCTGCGATCAGACCTGCTAAAGTCCTAATCTAGTCTGTACGAAGACCTATAGATGTGGGGAGGGAATCCCTACAAGTACTAAGGACTGGGAGGAATATGGGACACCTCCTAACAGAAATAGTAGCAGACAGACGAACAAACAAAATAGATAGAACATAGAGGTCCGTAGACCAAGCAAACTAACAGAGTTAGATACAGAGCACAGGCTAGCTAGAAAGTAGTTATACAATGAAGTCCAGCAAAGCCAGAAGGGCGGAGCAGGATTAAATAGGCCAACAAGGTCATGTGACCAGCAAAGGAAAAAAAACCTAACAGCAAGGTTCTAACAGTACCCCCCCTTCTAAGAGGATCCTCCGGATCCCCTAGGACCAGGCTTATCAGGAAATCTCCTGTGAAACGCTCTGATAAGTCTGGACGCGGAAACATCATCTGACCTCACCCAAGAGTTATCCTCGGGTCCGAAACCTTTCCAGGCCACAAGATACTGCAAACTACCTCTATACCGTCTAGAGTCAAGGATGCGAGAAATTTCATATTCCCCGTCCTCCACCACCGGAGGAACAGAGGCAGAGGCGTCACCATCCGACACAACAGCTTTTTTTAACAGAGAGACATGAAAGACCGGATTAATTCTCCAGGAGGTAGGAACCTCCAACCTAACAGCAGATTGGTTGACAACCTGAAGCACCTTAAAGGGCCCTACAAACTTGGGACCCAATTTCTTAGAAGGAATCCTCAACCGCAGATTCCTAGAGGACAACCAAACCATGTCACCAACAGCGAACAAAACCTCCTGTCGTTTCCTATCAAAGTAGTCTTTAGATTTTCTGTTGGCCTCCTGAAGATTACCACGCACATCCGTCCAAACTCTTTCCAAATCACCGGAAAAATTCTCCTCCTCAGGCACGGACTAAAGCATTCCCCAACTCCTGGACAATACTGCGCCAACCCCCACAGAGGAAGCATCAACCTCAACCAAAAACGGCCTAGTAACATCAGGCTGCATAAGGATGGGAGCAGAGGTGAACCTCTCCTTGAGATACACAAAAGCTTCAATGGCCTCAGAAGACCACTGAACCGCATCAGCACCTTTCCTGGTGAGATCAGTCAGAGGTTTGACAATACTAGAAAAATTTTTTATGAATTTTCTGTAGTAATTGGCGAAACCCAAAAACCTCTGTGTCGATTTCAAACCAATAGGCCTAGGCCATTCCTGCACAGCCTGAACCTTAACCGGATCCATCTCAAAACCTTTGCTGGAGATAATGTAGCCCAAAAAACTAATTCTCTGTACAGCGAACTCACATTTCTCCAGCTTAGCAAAAAGCGAATTGTCCATTAATAACTGTAATACCTCACGCACGCTCCGCCAATGAGACTCCAGATCTGGCGAATAAATCAAAATGTCATCCAAATACACAACCACATTTTTACCGATCAAAGGTCTAAGGATGTCATTAATCAGATTCTGAAAAAATGCAGGAGCATTAGTAAGACCAAAAGGCATAACCAGATTCTCAAAATGACCCACAGGAGTGTTAAAAGCAGTCTTCCATTCATCACCCTCCTTCATGCGCAACAGATTGTATGCCCCCTTAAGGTCAATATTAGAGAACCACTTGGCCCCCAATAACTGGTTAAACAGATCAGGAATCAATGGCAGTGGGTAAGGATTGCGTACCGTAATTTTGTTGATCTCACGAAAATCCAGACAAGGACGTAAACCGCCGTCCTTTTTTTTTACAAAAAAAAATCCAACCGCCACAGGAGACTTAGAGGGCCTAATGTGACCGGCGGCCAAACTTATCTGTATGTATTACTCCAAAGCCTTCCTCTCAGGAATAGTAAGGTTAAATAAACGACTTTTAGGAAGAGTCGCTCCAGGGACAAATTCAATAGAACAATCATAGTCTCTATGGGGAGGCAAAACCTGCGATTCCTTCTCAGAAAAAACTCTCCAAAAATCCTGAATAGGAACAGGCAATTCTCCCCTATCCAAAGCTGCAATACGCCCGTTACAACACTTGTCATAACATTTATGGCTCCAGGTTTTAATTTCACTGGTAGACCAATCCAGTACAGGATTGTGAAATTTTAACCAGGGCAAACCCAATATTACTGGAGAAGGCAAGTTATTCAACACTACCAAATCCAATTTCTCATGGTGAACACCATTAATAGTGAGAGGAAATTCACTGACCTTGAGAGTAATATTCTTCAAAGGGGAGCCATCCACAGAAACCACAGCAATGGGGGATGATAAAGGTTCAGGTTTTAAATTGAGTTTTTCCACGAATCCCCCATCAATTACATTCAGTGTAGACCCGCAATCAACAAACACCCGAAATTCCATTAATTTTTCCTGAGCAATCGTGGAAGCAGCTAAAAATATACCCTTGGAATTTAAACAGGCAATACGGGCGTGACTGACCATTTTTTTTTCTTTCTTCATACGAAGCTCACAGCCTTTAATCAAATGACCAGATTTTCCGCAATAGAAACACAAGCCTTGCGAAAAACGACGGTCTTTTTCTTGAGAGCGAGGTGCCACCGATCCAATCTCCATCGGTTCACCACTGTTAGTACACACATTATCATAACCAGAAACTGACATAGCAGAGGATTTGCTCTCATTAACCCTAGCACGCAGTCTTCTATCCACCCGTATAGCTAATTGCATAGCCTGTTGCAAATCCTCAGGTGTAGGATAAGCAATTAGCAGGTCTTTAACCCTTTCACTGAGCCCAGCAAGAAATAGACTTTTCAGAGCAGAATCGTTCCACCCTGTTTGAGTGGACCAACGACGAAAATGAGTACAATATTTTTCGACATTACCTGATCCTTGTTTTAAACGTCTCAACTCAGTCTCAGCTGATGCCACACGGTCAGGATCATCATATAATAGTCCTAAAGCAGAAAAAAAACTATCCACTGATCTGAAGCATGTATCACTAGGTTGCAAAGAAAAGGCCCACTCCTGAGGCTCTTTGCGCAAAAGTGACATTATGAACCCTACGCGCTGGGATTCATCCCCAGAGGACTTGGGTCTCAAACGAAAATACAATAAGCAAGCATTTTTAAATGAAAAAAATTCTCTATGTTCACCAAAAAATAAATCCGGCAAACATACCTTAGGCTCCAAGAAATATGCTCCAGGACAGTTACTCACGTGCTGACGGAGCTCGGCCACCTCCAGAGAGAGTCCCTGCAGGTGTTTAGCCAAATCCTGAACCGACACCATGATGGAACAAAAAAAAAAAAAAAAAAAAAAATCTTTCCTTAGAGAATTTGCAGGCTGGACTTACTGTTATGTTCTGCTACCAAAGCTAAGGAAAGAGAGGAGATCTGTCCCTACTATAAGACTCAGCTGAATCCCTACGATGTAACAGGGAACCTGATCCTGCGATCAGACCTGCTAAAGTCCTAATCTAGTCTGTACGAAGACCTATAGATGTGGGGAGGGAATCCCTACAAGTACTAAGGACTGGGAGGAATATGGGACACCTCCTAACAGAAATAGTAGCAGACAGACGAACAAACAAAATAGATAGAACACAGAGGTCCGTAGACCAAGCAAACTAACAGAGTTAGATACAGAGCACAGGCTAGCTAGAAAGTAGTTATACAATGAAGTCCAGCAAAGCCAGAAGGGCGGAGCAGGATTAAATAGGCCAACAAGGTCATGTGACCAGCAAAGGAAAAAAAACCTAACAGCAAGGTTCTAACACTGCCCCTCCACATCGTGTCGGATCGTGGGGTTCAGTTCACCTCACGCTTCTGGAGAGCCACATGTAAGCTGCTTGACGTTACCCTGGACTTCTCCTCCACTTACCACCCACAGTCCAATGGCCAAGTGGAGCGGATCAATCAGATCCTGACCAGTTACCTCCGGCACTTCGTTAATGCCCACCATTCGGACTGGGTGGATCTCCTACCATGGGCTGAATTCTCTTACAATAATCACGAGAGCGAATCTTCCTCCAAATCCCCGTTTTTTGTAGTCTTCGGTCAGCATCCTCGGATCCCATTTCCCGTCTCCACCTCGGTGGACAATCCGGCTGCGGAATCTCTCATTAGCAAATTCTCCTCCATTTGGGAGAGTACCCGATCCGCACTCCTTCAGTCGTCCGAGCGGATGAAAAAACACGCTGACAAAAAACGACTGGATCCTCCACAATTCCGTCCTGCAGATAAAGTCTGGCTCTCGTCCAAGTATGTCCGGCTCAAGATTCCCTCCTACAAGTTAGGGCCTCGGTTCATCGGCCCACTGGAAGTTATCAAACAAATCAATCCGGTGGCCTATAAATTGAAACTCCCGGCCAACTTACGGATCCCTAACTCCTTCCATGTATCTCTCCTCAAACCCGTGGTACTTAACTCTTTTTCCAAGTCTACAGGTACGCCCCCTGCTCCGGTTTCCGCTGAGAACGAGTTTGAGGTAGAGAACATTCTGGCCACCAAATGGGTAAGAGGAAAAACCTTTTTTCTGGTAGATTGGAAGGGGTTTGGTCCTGAGGAGAGAACGTGGGAGCCCCGGGAGAACATCCATGCCCCTCTCATCCTTGATAAATTTCTCTCTGGCTTAAAAAAGGGGGGGCCTAAAGGGGGGGGTACTGTAGCGTCGGCGTCCCTGCCTCCTGCTAGGCAGGGATGCTGTTCCCCTCACCTCTCCGCTCCGTGCCCGGCGTCTTCCTCCCGCTCTGCTGGCAGCGCGCGCTGCTTCCCGGCCACGGTGCTTAGTGCGCGCGCGGGCGCGCTCCCCCTCTCTTAAAGGGGCCGCGCGCGTCGTCCTAAGGAGTCCCCGGCCAATGGCCGGAGGACTTCACCATATATAAGGCACCTCCTCCAAAATGGAGGTGCCCGAGCAATGTTGTTGCAAAGCCTTCACTCTGCTTCAGCCCTCAGGTCCCGTTACCAGTTACCTGCCAGTCACCTGCCAGATTCCTGCTTGTTACCTGCCAGTCACCTGCCAGATTCCTGCTTGTTACCTGCCAGTCACCTGCCAGATTCCTGCTGGATACCTGCCTGATATCCGCTTACCTGCTTGCAAGCCTGCGGTCCGACGGTCTGCCTTCCGACACCTGTCAGTCTGTCTATGGACCAGGCTGCCCGCTCACCTGGGAGCGCTCACCTGCTACCTGCCTGCTAGCCTACCTGGAGGCTCTGCCGTCACTTGCCGTGACCACCTGCCTGTCCAGAGACTCTTGCCCGCTCAACTGGGAGCGTCCACCTGCTACCTGTCTGCTAGTCTACCTGGAGGCTCTGCCGTCACTTGCCGTGACCACCTGTCTGTCCAGAGACTCTTGCCCGCTCAACTGGGAGCGTCCACCTGCTACCTGTCTGCTAGTCTACCTGGAGGCTCTGCCGTCACTTGCCGTGACCACCTGTCTGTCCAGAGACTCTTGCCCGCTCAACTGGGAGCGTCCACCTGCTACCTGTCTGCTAGTCTACCTGGAGGTTCTGTCGTCACTTGCCGTGACCACATGCCTGTCCAGAGACTCTTGCCCGCTCACCTGGGAGCATCCACCTGCTACCTGTCTGCTAGTCTACCTGGAGGTTCTGCCGTCACTTGCCGTGACCACCTGCCTGTCCAGAGACTCTCGCCTGCTCACCTGGGAGCGCTCACCAGCCACCTGCCTGCTGTCCTTCTACCCAGAGACTGTCCCTGTCACTTGCCGTGACTACCTGCCCTTCTACCCAGAGACTGTCCCTGTCACTTGCCGTGACTACCTGCCCTTCTACCCAGAGACTGTCCCTGTCACTTGCCGTGACTACCTGCCCTTCTACCCAGAGACTGTCCCTGTCACTTGCTGTGACTACCTGCCCGTCTTCCCTGGGAGCCACCCGCTTCCTTACAAGGACCGCCCCCTTGTATAGTTGCTCAGAGGTTCCACCTCCCAAACCCCATTACAACAGGATTGTAATAACATTACAGCCCCATTCAGACTTACAGGTTTTACCCATGAGAAACTGAGCAGAACGATATATAGGTTTGTGGGAGAAGATTCAGTATAAATTGTAATTCATTCATTAGATTTGAGAGTCCTCAGTGGTTGATACCTTTAATGGCTAACTGAAAAGATGGTAACAAATTGCAAGCTTTCCAAACTGCTCAGGCCTCTTCATCAGGCAGACCTGAGACCTGAGTAGTCTGGAAAGCTTGCAATTTGTTACCATCTTTTCCGTTAGCCATTAAAAGGTATCAACCACTGAGGACTCTCACATCTAAATACTCTTCTATCTACTGGCTAACACAGTACAAAGATAGATATTTTTCCTGTATCAATTTATTCAGTGGAATCCTGCTCTTTGTATAGATGAGTCCAGTGGGCGGTCATGCTAGTGATTGACAGCTATCTTTGCCTGCATGGTCATACAGGGAACTGTCAATCACTTAGGACCGCCCACTGGACTAGTGTACATACTGCAGGACTTTCTCTGCATAAAATGCAAGTCTTACTGACTCTCTTCCCACAGATATGTCTATCAGTCTGATCAACTTCTCTGCTCTACAACATCCCCCTACAGATCTTATACCATTTCAACATGACAGGTTCCTTTAATCACCTGCAGATGACATAAGTAGCCATGTTCTGTGCGGCTTACGGAGGGGCTTGATTGCTTGTCAGCTTCAAACAGGTTTCATTTCTTGTGATTCATTGGAGCCGAGGTCTAAACTGTATTAAGAAATTAATTTCTCTGTTTATTTCTATTAGATCTCGGCGAAGCTTGGAACAAATGTGGAAAGTATTCTTCAAGAAGTTGTCAGGAGGCTTCCACTGTGAGTATGGACTAATGCGGCTCTATCCATCTTCTCTTTATTAAAGGGAACCTGTCACCTTGAAAAATGCTATGTACCTGCAGGTATAGGGTTAATCTGCAGATAAATATTGTTACAATGTTGCCCGGCCGCCTTATTGATAATGCAGGTACCGGGAGAAAATTAACTTCTTTCCTCCCTGCAGCCGCCGGCCTTCACTCATCGTTGTGCACGGAGCGGCTACAGTCTTGGATCACAGCACCGCTCACTATATCGGAGGTGACGGCTGTAAACCTGGCCCGGATTTTGATTGACAGCTTGCTCTGCACAGATGCGCTGCAGAACCACTTACAATCTGAGTGAAGGAGAGTAGTATGTTCACAGATAGAGAATATGGCTCATTCACGTGCGGATCTGCTCCACGTCCGATTACATATTTGTGGGAGAAACCCTAGTGGCAGCCTCATATTTCTGACATGGATCCTCTAGCACTATTTGTGAAACTGCGACTCCCAGCATAACTTGATGAGAGACCGTCAGCCTGCTGGGATCTGTAGTTTCACAAGCTGCGGACCTCCGCTCACTCCAGCACTGGTCGGCATTTTCAGCACGTGAACGTACGCCATGCTTTCCGGAGACACAAGGGTGTAGATAACTTTATCAAACCCTTGACTGTAAGTTTGCTGAACCCTAAGTGGATTCGATTGTTCCCACAGTTTCAGTTTTGGACCATTTAAGGGGAATTTACAGGGTTCTGGCCACTGACCAGGGGGATCAGTATCCCTGTATGTCTTTGTATATACTTGATAAAGACCTATAACAGGTCGAAACGTTATGTGATGGCAGAATAAACTTTTGTCTTTTGGAATTCATCACCCCGGACTGAACGCGGTTTACTTACCTTTATACCCCTTAACAGGATGTCTTATTTTTGTGTTTTAGTCCCAAGATTGAAAAGGGCAGCCCTCTTAAAGCCCTGCTGTTTGACTCAACGTTTGATCACTACAGAGGCGTCGTAGCCAGCATCGCCCTGTGTGGAGGTGACGTGTGTAAAGGCAATAAATCGTGTCTGCCCACTCTGGCAAGTGCTATGAAGTCAATGAGGTTGGCATACTGACCCCAGAGGAAGTACCAGCTGAAAAACTAAGTTTTTTTTAATAATCTTATTAGCCTTTCCCTCTGTCTTCACCAATCAGCCCTCTGTATTGATGATCAGATCAAAGATCTAGACAGGGATTGTCTCACGCTGCATCTCCTTCCTGATTGTATCACTGAGAAGACAAAAGCTGCCCCATCCCATTCTCCAAGAAATGCAGAACCCAATGCATCTGCTGTCCGTGATCCGCTTATTGTCAGAGGACATCATTAGGGACTGCATTTTCTCATTGCTTAAGAAATTGTTGGGGGATCCTGCTAATCGCTGAATAATAAAACTGCAGCACCGCTCCATTTAAGGCAGTGTTTCCCAATCTCCAGTCCTCATGGCCCCCAACAGGTCAGGTTTTCAGGATTTCCTCAGTATTACACATGTGATGAAAGTATCATCAAGGAATCAGGAATTCTCTCACCTGTGCAATACTATAGAAATCCTGAAGACATGACCTGTGGGGGGCCGTGGGGACTGGAGTTTGGGAAACACTGATTTTAAAGGGACTGTCAGCACAGAATGACTGTTGAAACCAAGTACAAGCGCTCCATGGATCACGGCGTGGGCCAATCATTTATATACACCTTCCCACCTGCTTGTTTTACCTCTGTCTCCTTCCTTCTCTGGTTCTATGAAGCCAGAGCTGTCAATCAAAGAAGAGGAGGGTGTGGATAGAGGGAAAACAAGCAGGTGGGAAGGTGTATATAAATGATTGGCCCCGAAGCACCGAGAGTTGGGACTTAGTTTGAACAGTCATTCTGTGCTGACAGTCCCTTTAGGTGGACAAGATCCAGATGCAGCTCATTTCACCGCGTAAGGTTGTTTACCCACTATGCGCTCTCCACGGCATCTCCAGACTCTGTCTCGTCTGTCGCATGAGCTCAGTGTGAACCTGCTTTCATCTATGAAGAGCACAGGGCGCCAGTGGCGACTTTGCCAATCCTGGTGTTCTGTGGAAAATGCCAAGTGTCCTTCACGGTGTTGGGCTGTGAGCACCACCCCTATCTGTGGACTTGGGCCCTCATACCACCCTCATGGAGTCTGTTTCAAACCGTTGGTGCAGACACATGCACATTTGTGGCCTGCTGGAGGTCATTTTGAAGGACTCTGGCAGTGCTCCTCCTGTTCCTCCTTGCACAAAGGCGGAGGTAGCGGTCCTGCTGCTGGGTTGTTGCCCTCCTACGGCCCCCTCCACGTCTCCTGGTGTACTGGCCTGTGTCCTGGCAGCGCCTCCAGGCTCTGGACACTACGCTGACAGATGCAGCAAACCTTCTTGCCACAGCTTGCATTGATGTGCCATGTTGGATGAGCTGCACTACCTGAGCAACTTCTGTGGGTTGTAGAGTCCGTCTCATGCTACCACGAGTGTGAAAGCACAACCAACATTCAAAAGTGACCAAAACATCAGCCAGAAAGCATTGGTACTGAGATGTGATCTGTGGTCCCCACCTGCAGAACCACTCCTTTATTGAGGGTGTCTTAATAATTGCCAATAATTTCCATCTATTGTGTATTCCATTTGCACAACAGCATGTGAAATTGATTGTCTATCAGTGTTGCTTCCTAAGTGGACAGTTTGATTTCACAGAAGTTTGATTTACTTGGAGTTATATTCTGTTGTTTAAGTGCTCCCTTTATTTTTTTGAGCAGTTTACTTTTTTCCCCACTGTATATAGAGAAGATGCACAGCCCAAAAAGGATGTTCTGTGTACCTATGTTCCCTGGAACTTGTAGGGTCTTATTTGTGGACCTAGGAAGGGAAAATATTAAAAAATCCCCAAATCACCTCCCAAACCAGTGCCCTCTTATACTCATTGTTGTGTATCCCGCCATTATTCTGACATCAACATCTGGCAGGGGTGTCATGCGAGCACTACTTCTTCTGGCTTAGATGAAATATGAATGCTGCAACCAATCAGAAGCTGCAACACTCATGCGTTGCCCCCACCGGTTGTTAACCTCAGGTAACCAGTGGGGTATGCAGCGCTGGTCTGGAGATATCAATTTCTTTTAGTTTTCTCACCTCCCTTCGCCCATCAATAGTTGGTGTCTAGTAGTGGATAACCCAATTAAAGGGTTATTTCCCTCTCAGATATATCCACCGAAGAAGCCATAAATGGCTAATAGATGTTGGCTCCACCTCTGTAGCCCCCCGCAGCTATCGAGATAAGGCTGTATCTCTAGTTAATATGAACATAGAAGTGGCTGTGCATGATAGGCTTTCTCCATTCACTTCTATGGAGGTTCAGAATAATACAAAGGGTTGTAGATGTGTTAATAAAGACTACAATGGAAGTCTACTAACAATACACGGGCACTGATTCCCTGTGGGCACCTGAGATCAGCCACTGAAGCTGTAGGGGGCAGTGTTAGCTTATATGTGCACATTTATATGGAGGGTGTTTGTACATATCCCTATGGACCTGTCCCACATCTATGGATTATTTTACATAAATGAACACTGTCCCATTGTGCAGCAAAGGTCTATACAATAAACTGTGTACACCGCTGTCTAATGAGGATAATAGAACTGTACTGGTTATTGTATCATTATGGGATCTAATTGATGGCTGTCGTAGCGCAGTGTTTTAATAATTAATTTACTACATCTTTTTACAGAAAACCACATTGGCAGCACGGCATATACAGTAAAATGTTACATGCATATCACATCAAGTGAAAAATCCCCATGGAAATGCCTCTACTAAAGCACGCTGCTATAAAAAACACTCTGTAAAGTAAGTCCACACTGCAGCATGAATATAACGGGCCAACTAGAAAACAGGTTTGGCAAAAAAATGTATCCATCAGATAGATGTCAACTGTATACTTTTATAATATAGATCTGGACAGGGGTATATATAGCATAGACAGGATTGGGTTTATTAAGGATTGCATTCATACGACAACCCTACAAGGGAACCTGTCACGTGAAAGAAAGGCTATTAACCTGCAGATATGCAGTTAATCTGCAGGTTAATGGTCAAATGTATATAGAGGTCTCAAAAAGTCAGAAATCATAAAGGGATCTAATAATAAAATGTAACCTTTATTTATACAATGCTAAAAAGACATAAATATGATCTAGGACATAAACAAAAACTGCACCCAAAACGTGAAAATATATGAAAGAAAAATATTATTTTTAAAACCAATTCAAATTGCTGTATGTGAACCTCTCTGATGACCCTCAAATGCTCCCATGAAGGGAGGAAAAAAAGCCCCATGTTTAGGAAGTTGGTGAAATGACGTTGAAGGGAAAGGATCTAGGCAGAGGTCCTGGACCCATGGATGAATGGCCTATGGAGTTTGAAGATCAGTTGATCACCAGGCTGGATAAATATGCTACAGTTGTGGAATCTGTCGTCTGGATTTGATGAACTTTCTTAAGGACTGTTGCTACTGGATACCTGTGTCTCTATTGTTTTATCTTGTCGTCTGGAGGAGCGAGGAATGTGAATACAAACTATACTGGTTGGCGATACGAAATCTGTGAGCCAACCAAAAGTGGTGAAATAGTGAGTATCGCCTGGTACAAAGGCAGTTGAACTACCGCCCCAGGAAGGGTATCTTGTGCACTGGGGGCAATGTATTTTGGCCATTTACCTAGAGTTGTAGTAAAACCTTGGATGTAAGAGATAAACTATTGTTGCATCGTTAACTTGTCTAGGTGATTATTGCAACCCACAACCTCAGATCTTCACATACAGGATTAGAAAAACATTATTGTTTTCTTTCAAAAGCAATATCACATCTGTCCATAGATTGTGACTGGCACTGGACTTCAGCTCTACTGAAATAAATGGAGCTGAGCTGCAATACCACACTGAACCTGTAGACAGGTTGTGGTGCTGTTTTTAGACAAAAAAACACAAGTTTCTAATCATGGACAACACCTTTGAAGACTTAGGCTGCGTGCTCACCAGGGCTGTGGAGTCGGTAAGCCACAGTTGCGACTCCGACTCCTGGATTTTATCAGGTTCCGACTCCTACTCCGGCTCCGACTCCTTCATAAATGGCCAATTTGTAACAATAAATTTACTGTTGTAAAATATTAACATCGTGCTTATTCAGTTTCTCACCATCATATAAGTAATCAGACCACTTAGAGCAAAAACTATATTTATTAGAATACAATTAGAATATAGCAAATAACTTTTATAAACTTTTCTAAACTCTTGTAAGTAAATATGCAATAAACACTGTTATGCAGTTAATAAGAAGAAATCTATAAATTTGTCCTCAGAAAAAGTATTACCTCTGTCAGATCCTCCTTCATGGATGCCCTCAAATCTGATCTAATTATTTTGAGAGCAGAGAACAACCTCTCTACACTAACTTGGGTTGGTGGCAAAGCAGTAACCACTCGGGCAACATCTCTGACAATGTCAGGATACAGAGGAATCGCTTGTTGCACTGTTATTTTTGATGAACGGTCAAATTTCTCAATTTCTTTTAGTGCACATGAAAAATTCTGCTGAAATGTACTGGCTGTGTTCTTTGATGGGGATGACTCCTCTTCTATGCGGGAACGCTTTGCACGGTCCTTGTGATTCAAATATTTTTCGAAATTAAATTCTTCATCAGTTGATGATGAGGGTGAAGATGTGGCAGGACGACCAAACTCTTCTTGTTCCTCCTGACTGTTCTGCAACCCTTTCATCCTTACTGCTATTTCAAACAGAGCTTCTTTTCCTTTAGTTAGCTGTTGATCATCTAGAAGAATCCGATGCATTGGGTCTACATAAACAGCTGCCAAAAGAATGGTATTTTGTAATAGTAGCTCCTCTCTCCGTTTCATTGATGTAGCAATGCCACT
This sequence comes from Phyllobates terribilis, assembly GCF_046119375.1. Classification (NCBI taxonomy): domain Eukaryota; kingdom Metazoa; phylum Chordata; class Amphibia; order Anura; family Dendrobatidae; genus Phyllobates; species Phyllobates terribilis. The sequence goes on along the minus strand of NW_027363106.1, from coordinate 1,742,764 downwards.
TGCAATTAACCCTCCTCTTTGGGACAGGCGAAACATCAGGTTCTTCCACTCCTTTAAGAAAATACCTGGAGTTAAGTCCTCTGCTTGTCATTTTTTAATCACTGTAAATGGGTGCTCTAGCAATTTTTCCAGCTCAGTCACCTGATTCCACTGACTTTCATTTAGCGTCAGTTGAGGGTTAGCCATGTCTACAAGAAAGGTTTTCAGTTCAACCAAGCGCTGAATCATTAAGTAAGTACTGCCCCATCGTGTGGCTTGATCAATAATTGCCCCTTTTCCAGCACGTCTCTTCAAAATTGAGTCAACTTTAGGGGTTCTGGCAACAGTAGCCAATTTTCTCCCCTTGCCAATCAGTGCAGCAGCATGTCCTTCTTGCAGACTGTCTCTTATAGCCAGCTGTAGCGTATGCACAACACAGCGCATGTGATGAATGAAAGAACGGATTGACACAGTTTCAACAAGATCATCTAAACTATCATGTTGCTGTTCATCTGAAGCAACTTCAGTTTGCTCCTCAGTTACAATACTGTGTTCCTCTATTTCAAACATTTCTGTGTCTGTGGACCCAGAATGTTCTTCTAGCTGCTGGTCACCATCATTACTCTCATTCATTAGCTTAATAGTACTTATCATATTTGAAGCATTGAACTTGCTCTTTTTTAAGTTCATAGTCTTGCAGAACCTTTTCCACCAAGACCTGGAGAAACTCACTGGTGTGATGCGCTTTGGTGTCTTTTACTGCCAATGTCTTGGTAACTATTTCATTTTTGTCACAAACAAATCGGACATTGATGGCAAAATAGTTTACTCTGTGACGTGTGCAGGCATCCATTTTAAGAAGCAGAAAGCGTCCCTTGAGAGTTTTTTTAAGTTCTTCCTTTTGTTTAAAAGCTTCTTCGATTACTAATTTTCTAATACTCTCTCTCTCCAGAGAAACACCAAGCTTGCGGGCAATTTCCCCATTCAGACACATAAAAGCTGGTCGTGAAAATAATGAAATAGGCACACTATCCTTTACAACAAGCTTTATGATCTGTTTTTTTAAATTTATCTACTGTCATTGTCACAGTAACTTTGTCACTGACAAAATATCTTGCAACTGATGGCTGCAAAGTTCTCTGCTCCTTTGTTTGGCTGGAAGAGCTGGGCACTGGTTCATTGGTTTGGATGCAGTCTTTCTCATCCACTGCTTTCAGTACTTCTGGATGAAAGCACTGTAAATGTCTCTTTAGATTAGAAGCTCTGGTAGGAGCATTTTTATCTTTGCCTGAATATGCACTGATCTTGGCTTCACAGCATTTGTTTTCGTCTGGATCATTTGTCATACACTGACAGACATAATGTTTTCTATCTTGAGTGATGGTGAAATGTTCAAATACAGCTGATTTAATGTGACGCTTCTTTGACATTCTCAGGTTTTTAATTCTGCGTTTCACAATCCAAATGACAATTGTTTTTCCTAAAAACAATTGTACAAAATTATTGCCAGGTCGTACAACTGATATAGTGGTCAGTAATACTGTTATTCCTCATGTACTCACAGTTAACTGATGCAAAGTTTGTTGAAAGGATTATACTTCTTACAGTCTTCCTCTTCTGAGTAGCAGCTGTGAGATGCTTGGAAGACGCACACCTAGTAAACATCTAGTCTAGAGGAGGAGCTTTACTACTAAGAATTTGCAACACATTTTCACTTTCAGTTTCATACATTGTAAGTAGGGGGGTTGGGGCAGCATGAGGTTAACCAAGTATAAGATTAGATAAGGGCAGTGGAGAACAGTGACACACAAAAAGTAAGAAATGTCTCTATCTCCAGCAGAACTGCTTATCACTGTTGTTCATAGTTTGATAGAACATATATATTTAAGTAACATTTATAAAATTCATATGAAAGTTCAATTATGAAATATTAATACATTTTTTTTAAAGCTGGAGTCGGAGTCGGTACATTTCTACCGACTCCGACTCCAACCAAAACTAACTCTGACTCCACGACTCCGACTCCACAGCCCTGGATGTAACAGCAGAATAGTGAGTGCAGCTATGGAGGTAACTGGTAGATAGGACATGATGTAACAGCAGAATAGTGAGTGCAGCTCTGGAGGTGACTGGAGGATAAGACATGATGTAACAGCAGAATAGTGACTGCAGCTCTGGAGGCAACTGGAGGATAAGACACGATGTAACAACAGAATAGTGAGTGCATCTCTGTAGGTGAATGGAGGATAAGACAGGATGTAACAGTAGATAAGACTGCAGCTCTGGAGGTGACTGGAGGATAAGACACGATGTAACGGCAGAATAGTGACAGCAGCTCTGGAGGTGACTGGAGGATAAGACACGATGTAACAGCAGAATAGGGAGTGCATTTCTGGAGGGAATGGAGGATAAGACAGGATGTAACAGTAGATAAGACTGCAGCTCTGGAGGTGACTGGAGGATAAGACACGATGTAACGGCAGAATAGTGACAGCAGCTCTGGAGGTGACTGGAGGATAAGACACGATGAAACAGCAGAATAGTGAGTGCAGCTCTGGAGGTGACTGGAGGATAAGACATAATGTAACAGTAGAATAGTGATTGCAGCTCTGGAGGTGACAGGAGGATAAGACACAATGTAACAGCAGAATAATGATTGCAGCTCTGGAGGTGACTGGAGGATAAGACCTGATGTAACAGCAGAATAGTGACAGCAGCTCTGGAGGTAACTGGAGTATAAGACACGATGTAACAGCAGAATAGTGAGTGCAGCTCTGGAGGTGACTGTGTCTTATCCTCCAATGTAACAGCAGAAAAGTGAATGCAGCTCTTGAGGTGACTGGAGGATAAGACATGAAGTAACAGCATAATAGTGAGTGCAGCTCTGGAGGTGACTGGAGGACAAGACACCATGTAACAGCAGAACAGTGATTGCAGCTCTGGAGGTGACTGGAGGATAAGACCTGATGTAACAACAGAATAGTGACTTCAGCTCTGGAGGTGACTGGAGGATAGGACATGATGTAACAGCAGAATAGTGACTGCAGCTATGGAGATGAGTGGAGGATAAGACATGAAGTAACAGCATAATAGTGAGTGCAGCTCTGGAGGTGACTGGAGGACAAGACACGATGTAACAGGAGAATAGTGACTGCAGCTCATGAGGTGACTGGAGGATAAGACATGATGTAACAGCAGAATAGTGAGTGCATCTCTTGAGGTGACTGGAGGATAACACACGATGTAGCAGCAGAATAGTGACTGCAGCTCTGGAGGTGACTGGAGGATAAGACAAGATGTAACAGCAGAATAGTGAGTGCATCTCTGGAGGTGAACGGAGGATAAGACCTGATGTAACAACAGAACAGTGACAGCAGCTCTGGAAGTGACTGGAGGATAAGACCTAATGTAACAGCAGAATAGTGACTGCAGCTCTGGAGGTGGCTGGAGGATAAGACACGATGTAACAGCAGAATAGTGAGTGCAGCTCTGGAGGTGGCTGGAGGATAAGACATGATGTAACAGCAGAATAGTGAGTGCAGCTCTGGAGGTGGCTGGAGGATAAGACATGATGTTACAGCAGAACAGTGACTGCAGCTCTGGAGGTGACTGAAGGATAAGACATGAAGTAACAGCAGAATAGTGAGTGCAGCTCTGGAGTTGACTGGACGATAAGATACGATGTAACAGCAGAATAGTGACTGCAGCTCTGGAGGTGACTGGAGGATAAGACCTGATGTAACAGCAGAATAGTGACTGCAGCTCTGGAGGTGGCTGGAGGATAATAGATGATGTAACAGCAGAATAGTGATTGCAGCTCTGGAGGTGACTGGAGGATAAGACATGATGTAACAGCAGAATAGTGAGTGCAGCTCTGGAGGTGACTGGAGCATAAGACACGATGTAACAGCAGAATAGTCAGTGCAGCTCTGGAGGTGACTGGTAGATAGGACATGAGGTAACAGCAGAATAGTGAGTTCAGCTCTGGAGGTGACTGGAGGATAAGACATGATGTAACAGCAGAATAGTGAGTGCAGTTCTTGAGGTGACTGGAGGATAAGACACAATGTAACAGCAGAAAAGTGAGTGCAGCTCTTGAGGTGACTGGAGGATAAGACATGAAGTAGCAGCATACTAGTGAGTGCAGCTCTGGAGGTGACTGGAGGACAAGACACGATGTAACAGCAGAATAGTGACTGCAGCTCTGGAGGTGACTGGAGGATAAGACACCATGTAACAGCAGAACAGTGATTGCATCTCTGGAGGTGACTGGAGGATAAGACACCATGTAACAGCAGAACAGTGATTGCATCTCTGGAGGTGACTGGAGGATAAGACCTGATGTAAAAACAGAATAGTGACAGCAGCTCTGGAGGTGACTGGAGGATAAGACATGATGTAACAGCAGAATAGTGACTTCAGCTCTGGAGTTGACTGGAGGATAGGACATGATGTAACAGCAGAATAGTGACTGCAGCTCTGGAGGTGACTGGAGGACAAGACACGATGTAACAGTAGAATAGTGACTGCAGCTCATGAGGTGACTGGAGGATAAGACATGATGTAACAGCAGAATAGTGACTGCATCTCTTGAGGTGACTGGAGGATAACACACGATGTAACAACAGAATAGTGACAGCAGCTCTGGAGGTGACTGGAGGATAAGACCTGATGTAACATCAGAATAGTGACTGCAGCTCTGGAGGTGAGTGGAGGATAAGACATGATGTAACAGCAGAATAGTGAGTGCAGCTCTGGAGGTGGCTGGAGGATAAGACATGATTTAAAAGCAGAATAGTGAGTGCAGCTCTGGAGTTGACTAGAGGACAAGATACGATGTAACAGCAGAATAGTGAGTGCAGCTCTGGAGGTGACTGGAGGATAAGACATGATGTAACAGTGGAATAGTGACTGCAGCTCTGGAGGTGGCTGGAGGATAAGACACGATGTAACAGCAGAATAGTGACTGCAGCTCTGGAGGTGACTGGAGGATAAGACACGATGTAACGGCAGAATAGTGACTGCAGCTCTGGAGGTGACTGGAGGATAAGAGATGATGTAACAGCAGAATAGTGAGTGCAGCTCTGGAGGTGGCTGGAGGATAGGACATGATGTAACAGCAGAATAGTGACTGCAGCTCTGGAGATGAGTGGAGGATAAGACATGAAGTAACAGCATAATAGTGAGTGCAGCTCTGGAGGTGACTGGAGGACAAGACCCGATGTAACAGGAGAATAGTGAGTGCAGCTCATGAGGTGACTGGAGGATAAGACATGATGTAACAGCAGAATAGTGACTGCAGCTCTGGAGGTGACTGGAGGATAAGACAAGATGTAACAGCAGAATAGTGAGTGCATCTCTGGAGGTGAACGGAGGATAAGACCTGATGTAAGAACAGAATAGTGACAGCAGCTCTGGAGGTGACTGGAGGATAAGACCTATTGTAACATCAGAATAGTGACTGCAGCTCTGGAGGTGAGTGGAGGATAAGACATGATGTAACAGCAGAATAGTGAGTGCAGCTCTGGAGGTGGCTGGAGGATAAGACATGATTTAAAAGCAGAATAGTGAGTGCAGCTCTGGAGTTGGCTGGAGGATAAGATACGATGTAACAGCAGAAGTGAGTGCAGCTCTGGAGGTGACTGGAGGATAAGACATGATGTAACAGTGGAATAGTGATTGCAGCTCTGGAGGTGACAAGGGGATAAGACACGATGTAACAGCAGAATAATGATTGCAGCTCTGGAGGTGACAAGGGGATAAGACACGATCTAACAGCAGAATAATGATTGCAGCTCTGGAGGTGACTGGAGGATAAGACCTGATGTAACAGCAGAATAGTGACTGCAGCTCTGGAGGTGACTGGAAGATAAGACATGATTTAACAGCAGAATGGTGAGTGCAGCTCTGTAGGTGACTGGAGGATAAGACATGATGTAACAGCAGAATGGTGAATTCAGCTCTGGAGGTAACTGGAGGATAAGACACGATGTAACAGTAGAAGAGTGAGTGCATCTCTGGAAGTGAATGGAGGATAAGACCTGATGTAACAGCAGAATAGTGACTGCAGCTCTGGAGGTGACTGGAGGATAAGACATGATGTAACAGCAGAATAGTGAGTGCAGCTCTGGAAGTGAGAGGAGGATAAGACCTGATGTAACAGCAGAATAGTGACTGCAGCTCTGGAGGTGGCTGGAGGATAAGACACGATGTAACAGCAGAATAGTGACTGCAGCTCTGGAAGTGACTGAAGGATAAGACATGAAGTAACAGCAGAATAGTGAGTGCAGCTCTGGAGTTGACTGGACGATAAGATACGATGTAACAGCAGAATAGAGAGTGCAGCTCTTGAGGTGATTGGAGGAGTATAGATGATGTAACAGCAGAATAGTGACTGCAGCTCTGGAGGTGACAGGAAGATAAGACATGATGTAACAGCAGAATGGTGAATTCAGCTCTGGAGGTAACTGGAGGATAATACACGATGTAACAGTAGAATAGTGACTGTAGCTCTGGAGGTGGCTGGAGGATAATAGATGATGTAACAGCAGAATAGTGAGTGCAGCTCTGGAGGTGACTGGAGGATAAGACATGATGTAACAGCAGAATAGTGACAGCAGCTCTGGAGGTAACTGGAGTATAAGACACGATGTAACAGCAGAATAGTGAGTGCAGCTCTGGAGGTGACTGGAGCATAAGACACGATGTAACAGCAGAATAGTCAGTGCAGCTCTGGAGGTGACTGGTAGATAGGACATGAGGTAACAGCAGAATAGTGAGTTCAGCTCTGGAGGTGACTGGAGGATAAGACATGATGTAACAGCAGAATAGTGAGTGCAGTTCTTGAGGTGACTGGAGGATAAGACAATGCAACAGCAGAAAAGTGAGTGCAGCTCTTGAGGTGACTGGAGGATAAGACATGAAGTAGCAGCATACTAGTGAGTGCAGCTCTGGAGGTGACTGGAGGACAAGACACGATGTAACAGCAGAATAGTGACTGCAGCTCTGGAGGTGACTGGAGGATAAGACACCATGTAACAGCAGAACAGTGATTGCATCTCTGGAGGTGAATGGAGGATAAGACATGATGTAACAACAGAATAGTGACAGCAGCTCTGGAGGTGACTGGAGGATAAGACATGATGTAACAGTGGAATAGTGACTGCAGCTCTGGAGGTGAGTGGAGGATAAGACATGATGTAACAGTGGAATAGTGACTGCAGCTCTGGAGGTGGCTGGAGGATAAGACACGATGTAACAGCAGAATAGTGACTGCAGCTCTGGAGGTGGCTGGAGGATAAGACACGATGTAACAGCAGAATAGTGAGTGCAGCTCTGGAGTTGACTGGACGATAAGATACGATGTAACAGCAGAATAGTGACTGCAGCTCTGGAGGTGACTGGAGGATAAGACCTGATGTAACAGCAGAATAGTGACTGCAGCTCTGGAGGTGGCTGGAGGATAATAGATGATGTAACAGCAGAATAGTGATTGCAGCTCTGGAGGTGACTGGAGGATAAGACATGATGTAACAGCAGAATAGTCAGTGCAGCTCTGGAGGTGACTGGTAGATAGGACATGAGGTAACAGCAGAATAGTGAGTTCAGCTCTGGAGGTGACTGGAGGATAAGACATGATGTAACAGCAGAATAGTGAGTGCAGTTCTTGAGGTGACTGGAGGATAAGACACAATGTAACAGCAGAAAAGTGAGTGCAGCTCTTGAGGTGACTGGAGGATAAGACATGAAGTAGCAGCATACTAGTGAGTGCAGCTCTGGAGGTGACTGGAGGACAAGACACGATGTAACAGCAGAATAGTGACTGCAGCTCTGGAGGTGGCTGGAGGATAAGACACGATGTAACAGCAGAATAGTTACTGCAGCTCTGGAGGTGACTGGAGGATAAGACACGATGTAACGGCAGAATAGTGACTGCAGCTCTGGAGGTGACTGGAGGATAAGACATGATGTAACAGCAGAATAGTGAGTGCAGCTCTGGAGGTGGCTGGAGGATAGGACATGATGTAACAGCAGAATAGTGACTGCAGCTCTGGAGATGAGTGGAGGATAAGACATGAAGTAACAGCATAATAGTGAGTGCAGCTCTGGAGGTGACTGGAGGACAAGACCCGATGTAACAGGAGAATAGTGAGTGCAGCTCATGAGGTGACTGGAGGATAAGACATGATGTAACAGCAGAATAGTGACTGCAGCTCTGGAGGTGACAGGAGGATAAGACAAGATGTAACAGCAGAATAGTGAGTGCATCTCTGGAGGTGAACGGAGGATAAGACCTGATGTAACAACAGAATAGTGACAGCAGCTCTGGAGGTGACTGGAGGATAAGACCTAATGTAACATCAGAATAGTGACTGCAGCTCTGGAGGTGAGTGGAGGATAAGACATGATGTAACAGCAGAATAGTGAGTGCAGCTCTGGAGGTGGCTGGAGGATAAGACATGATTTAAAAGCAGAATAGTGAGTGCAGCTCTGGAGTTGACTGGAGGATAAGATACGATGTAACAGCAGAATAGTGACTGCAGCTCTGGAGGTGACAAGGGGATAAGACACGATGTAACAGCAGAATAGTGAGTGCAGCTCTGGAGGTGACTGGAGCATAAGACACGATGTAACAGCAGAATAGTCAGTGCAGCTCTGGAGGTGACTGGTAGATAAGACACAATGTAACAGCAGAATAGTGAGTGCAGTTCTTGAGGTGACTGGAGGATAAGACACAATGTCACAGCAGAAAAGTGAGTGCAGCTCTTGAGGTGACTGGAGGATAAGACATGAAGTAGCAGCATAATAGTGAGTGCAGCTCTGGAGGTGACTGGAGGACAAGACACGATGTAACAGCAGAATAGTGACTGCAGCTCTGGAAGTGACTGGAGGATAAGACACCATGTAACAGCAGAACAGTGATTGCATCTCTGGAGGTGAATGGAGGATAAGAAACGATTTAACAACAGAATAGTGACAGCAGCTCTGGAGGTGACTGGAGGATAAGACATGATGTAACAGCAGAATAGTGACTGCAGCTCTTGAGGTGACTGGAGGATAAGACACGATGTAACAGCAGAATAGTGAGTGCAGCTCTGGAGGTGACTGGAGGACAAGACACGATGTAACAGCAGAATAGTGACTGCAGCTCATGAGGTGACTGGAGGATAAGACATGATGTAACAGCAGAATAGTGACTGCAGCTCTGGAGGTGACTGGAAGTTAAGACCTGATGTAACATCAGAATAGTGACTGCAGCTCTGGAGGTGATTGGAGGATAAGACCTGATGTAACAGCAGAATAGTGACTGCAGCTCTGGAGGTGGCTGGAGGATAAGACACGATGTAACAGCAGAATAGTGACTGCAGCTCTGGAGGTGACTGGAGGATAAGACACGATGTAACGGCAGAATAGTGACTGCAGCTCTGGAGGAGACTGGAGGATAAGACATGATGTAACAGCAGAATAGTGAGTGCAGCTCTGGAGGTGGCTGGAGGATAAGACATGATTTAACAGCAAAATAGTGAGTGCAGCTCTGGAGTTGACTGAAGGAAAAGATACCATGCAACAGCAGAATAGTGAGTGCAGCTCTGGAGGTGACTGGAGGATAAGACATGATGTAACAGTGGAATAGTGATTGCAGCTCTAGAGGTGACAGGACGATAAGACACGATGTAACAGCAGAATAATGATTGCAGCTCTGGAGGTGACTGGAGGATAAGACCTGATGTAACACAGAATAGTGACTGCAGCTCTGGAGGTGACTGGAAGATAAGACATGACGTAACAGCAGAATGGTGAGTGCAGCTCTGTAGGTGACTGGAGGATAAGACATGATGTAACAGCAGAATGGTGAATTCAGCTCTGGAGGTAACTGGAGGATAAGACACGATGTAACAGTAGAATAGTGAGTGCATCTCTGGAGGTGAATGGAGGATAAGACCTGATGTAACAGCAGAATAGTGACAGCAGCTCTGGAGGTGACTGGAGGATAAGACATGATGCAACAGCAGAATAGTGACAGCAGCTCTGGAGTTGAGTGGAGGATAAGACCTGATGTAACAGCAGAATAGTGACTGCAGCTCTGGAGGTGACTGGAGGATAGGACATGATGTAACAGCAGAATAGTGACTGCAGCTCTGGAGATGAGTGGAGGATAAGACATGAAGTAACAGCATAATAGTGAGTGCAGCTCTGGAGGTGACTGGAGGATAAGACATGATGTAACAGCAGAATGGTGAATTCGGCTCTGGAGGTAACTGGAGGATAAGACACGATGTAACGGCAGAATAGTGACTGCAGCTCTGGACATGACTGGAGGATAAGACATGATGTAACAGCAGAATAGTGAGTGCAGCTCTGGAGGTGGCTGGAGGATAAGACATGATGTAACAGCAGAACAGTGACTGCAGCTCTGGAGGTGACAGAAGGATAAGACATGAAATAACAGCAGAATAGTGAGTGCAGCTCTGGAGTTGACTGGACAATAAGATACGATGTAACAGCAGAATAGAGAGTGCAGCTCTTGAGGTGATTGGAGGAATAAAGATGATGTAACAGCAGAATAGTGACTGCAGCTCTGGAGGTGACTGGAGGATAAGACAGGATGTAACAGTAGAATAGTGATTGCAGCTCTGGAGGTGACAGGAGGATAAGTCACGATGTAACAGCAGAATAATGATTGCAGCTCTGGAGGTGACTGGAGGATAAGACCTGATGTAACAGCAGAATAGTGACTGCAGCTCTGGAGATGACAGGAAGATAAGACACGATGTAACAGCAGAATGGTGAATTCAGCTCTGGAGGACAATACACGATGTAACAGTAGAATAGTGACTGTAGCTCTGGAGGTGGCTGGAGGATAATAGATGATGTAACAGCAGAATAGTGACTGCAGCTCTGGAGGTGACTGGAGGATAAGACATGATGTAACAGCAGAATAGTGAGTGCAGCTCTGGAGGTGACTGGAGGGTAAGACATGATATAACAGCAGAATAGTGACAGCAGCTCTGGAGGTAACTGGAGTATAAGACACGATGTAACAGCAGAATAGTGAGTGCAGCTCTGGAGGTGACTGGAGGATAAGACACGATGTAACAGCAGAATAGTCAGTGCAGCTCTGGAGGTGACTGGTAGATAGGACATGAGGTAACAGCAGAATAGTGAGTGCAGCTCTGGAGGTGACTGGAGGATAAGACATGATGTAACAGCAGAATAGTGAGTGCAGATCTGGAGGTGAGTGGAGGATAAGACCTGATGTAACAGCAGAATAGTGACTGCATCTCTTGAGGTGACTGGAGGATAAGACACAATGCAACAGCAGAAAAGAGAGTGCAGCTCTTGAGGTGACTGGAGGATAAGACATGAAGTAACAGCATAATAGTGAGTGCAGCTCTGGAGGTGACTGGAGGACAAGACACGATGTAACAGCAGAATAGTGACAGCAGCTCTGGAGGTAACTGGAGTATAAGACACGATGTAACAGCATAATAGTGAGTGCAGCTCTGGAGGTGAATGGAGGATAAGAAACGATGTAACAACAGAATAGTGACAGCAGCTCTGGAGGTGACTGGCGGATAAGACATGATGTAACAGCAGAATAGTGACTGCAGCTCTTGAGGTGACTGGAGGATAAGACACGATGTAACAGCAGAATAGTGACTGCAGCTCTGGAGGTCACTGGAGGATAAGACAAGATGTAACAGCAGAATAGTGAGTGCATCTCTGGAGGTGAACGGAGGATAAGACCTGATGTAACAACAGAATAGTGACAGCAGCTCTGGAGGTGACTGGAGGATAAGACCTGATGTAACATCAGAATAGTGACTGCAGCTCTGGAGGCGAGTGGAGGATAAGACCTGATGTAACAGCAGAATAGTGACTGCAGCTCTGGAGGTGGCTGGAGGATAAGACACGATGTAACAGCAGAATAGTGACTACAGCTCTGGAGGTGACTGGAGGATAAGACACGATGTAACGGCAGAATAGTGACTGCAGCTCTGGAGGAGACTGGAGGATAAGACATGATGTAACAGCAGAATAGTGAGTGCAGCTCTGGAGGTGGCTGGAGGATAAGACATGATTTAACAGCAGAATAGTGAGTGCAGCTCTGGAGTTGACTGGACGATAAGATACGATGTAACAGCAGAATAGTGAGTGCAGCTCTGGAGGTGGCTGGAGGATAAGACATGATTTAACAGCAGAATAGTGACTGCAGCTCTGGAGGTAACTGGAAGATAAGACATGACTTAACAGCAGAATGGTGAGTGCAGCTCTGTAGGTGACTGGAGGATAAGACATGATGTAACAGCAGAATGGTGAATTCAGCTCTGGAGGTAACTGGAGGATAAGACACGATTTAACAGTAGAATATTGAGTGCATCTCTGGAGGTGAATGGAGGATAAGACCTGATGTAGCAGCAGAATAGTGAGTGCAGCTCTGTAGGTGACTGGAGGATAAGACATGATGTAATAGCAGAATAGTGACTGCAGCTCTGGAGATGACAGGAGGATAAGACATGATGTAACAGCAGAATAGTGACTGCAGCTCTGGAGGTGACTGGAGGACAAGACACGATGTAACAGCAGAAAAGTGACTACAGCTCTTGAGTTGACTGGAGGATAAGACACGATGTAACAGCAGAATAGTGACTGCAGCTCTGGAGGTGACTGGAGGATAAGACACAATGCAACAGCAGAAAAGAGAGTGCAGCTCTTGAGGTGACTGGAGGATAAGACATGAAGTAACAGCATAATAGTGAGTGCAGCTCTGGAGGTGACTGGAGGACAAGACACGATGTAACAGCAGAATAGTGACAGCAGCTCTGGAGGTAACTGGAGTATAAGACACGATGTAACAGCATAATAGTGAGTGCAGCTCTGGAGGTGAATGGAGGATAAGAAACGATGTAACAACAGAATAGTGACAGCAGCTCTGGAGGTGACTGGCGGATAAGACATGATGTAACAGCAGAATAGTGACTGCAGCTCTTGAGGTGACTGGAGGATAAGACACGATGCAACAGCAGAATAGTGACTGCAGCTCTGGAGGTGACTGGAGGATAAGATAAGATGTAACAGCAGAATAGTGAGTGCATCTCTGGAGGTGAACGGAGGATAAGACCTGATGTAACAACAGAATAGTGACAGCAGCTCTGGAGGTGACTGGAGGATAAGACCTGATGTAACAGCAGAATAGTGACTGCAGCTCTGGAGGTGGCTGGAGGATAAGACACGATGTAACAGCAGAATAGTGACTGCAGCTCTGGAGGTGACTGGAGGATAAGACACGATGTAACGGCAGAATAGTGACTGCAGCTCTGGAGGAGACTGTAGGATAAGACATGATGTAACAGCAGAATAGTGAGTGCAGCTCTGGAGGTGGCTGGAGGATAAGACATGATTTAACAGCAAAATAGTGAGTGCAGCTCTGGAGTTGACTGAAGGAAAAGATACCATGCAACAGCAGAATAGTGAGTGCAGCTCTGGAGGTGACTGGAGGATAAGACATGATGTAACAGTGGAATAGTGATTGCAGCTCTAGAGGTGACAGGACGATAAGACACGATGTAACAGCAGAATAATGATTGCAGCTCTGGAGGTGACTGGAGGATAAGACCTGATGTAACACAGAATAGTGACTGCAGCTCTGGAGGTGACTGGAAGATAAGACATGACGTAACAGCAGAATGGTGAGTGCAGCTCTGTAGGTGACTGGAGGATAAGACATGATGTAACAGCAGAATGGTGAATTCAGCTCTGGAGGTAACTGGAGGATAAGACACGATGTAACAGTAGAATAGTGAGTGCATCTCTGGAGGTGAATGGAGGATAAGACCTGATGTAACAGCAGAATAGTGACAGCAGCTCTGGAGGTGACTGGAGGATAAGACATGATGCAACAGCAGAATAGTGACAGCAGCTCTGGAGTTGAGTGGAGGATAAGACCTGATGTAACAGCAGAATAGTGACTGCAGCTCTGGAGGTGACTGGAGGATAGGACATGATGTAACAGCAGAATAGTGACTGCAGCTCTGGAGATGAGTGGAGGATAAGACATGAAGTAACAGCATAATAGTGAGTGCAGCTCTGGAGGTGACTGGAGGATAAGACATGATGTAACAGCAGAATGGTGAATTCGGCTCTGGAGGTAACTGGAGGATAAGACACGATGTAACGGCAGAATAGTGACTGCAGCTCTGGACATGACTGGAGGATAAGACATGATGTAACAGCAGAATAGTGAGTGCAGCTCTGGAGGTGGCTGGAGGATAAGACATGATGTAACAGCAGAACAGTGACTGCAGCTCTGGAGGTGACAGAAGGATAAGACATGAAATAACAGCAGAATAGTGAGTGCAGCTCTGGAGTTGACTGGACAATAAGATACGATGTAACAGCAGAATAGAGAGTGCAGCTCTTGAGGTGATTGGAGGAATAAAGATGATGTAACAGCAGAATAGTGACTGCAGCTCTGGAGGTGACTGGAGGATAAGACAGGATGTAACAGTAGAATAGTGATTGCAGCTCTGGAGGTGACAGGAGGATAAGTCACGATGTAACAGCAGAATAATGATTGCAGCTCTGGAGGTGACTGGAGGATAAGACCTGATGTAACAGCAGAATAGTGACTGCAGCTCTGGAGATGACAGGAAGATAAGACACGATGTAACAGCAGAATGGTGAATTCAGCTCTGGAGGACAATACACGATGTAACAGTAGAATAGTGACTGTAGCTCTGGAGGTGGCTGGAGGATAATAGATGATGTAACAGCAGAATAGTGACTGCAGCTCTGGAGGTGACTGGAGGATAAGACATGATGTAACAGCAGAATAGTGAGTGCAGCTCTGGAGGTGACTGGAGGGTAAGACATGATATAACAGCAGAATAGTGACAGCAGCTCTGGAGGTAACTGGAGTATAAGACACGATGTAACAGCAGAATAGTGAGTGCAGCTCTGGAGGTGACTGGAGGATAAGACACGATGTAACAGCAGAATAGTCAGTGCAGCTCTGGAGGTGACTGGTAGATAGGACATGAGGTAACAGCAGAATAGTGAGTGCAGCTCTGGAGGTGACTGGAGGATAAGACATGATGTAACAGCAGAATAGTGAGTGCAGATCTGGAGGTGAGTGGAGGATAAGACCTGATGTAACAGCAGAATAGTGACTGCATCTCTTGAGGTGACTGGAGGATAAGACACAATGCAACAGCAGAAAAGAGAGTGCAGCTCTTGAGGTGACTGGAGGATAAGACATGAAGTAACAGCATAATAGTGAGTGCAGCTCTGGAGGTGACTGGAGGACAAGACACGATGTAACAGCAGAATAGTGACAGCAGCTCTGGAGGTAACTGGAGTATAAGACACGATGTAACAGCATAATAGTGAGTGCAGCTCTGGAGGTGAATGGAGGATAAGAAACGATGTAACAACAGAATAGTGACAGCAGCTCTGGAGGTGACTGGCGGATAAGACATGATGTAACAGCAGAATAGTGACTGCAGCTCTTGAGGTGACTGGAGGATAAGACACGATGTAACAGCAGAATAGTGACTGCAGCTCTGGAGGTGACTGGAGGATAAGACAAGATGTAACAGCAGAATAGTGAGTGCATCTCTGGAGGTGAACGGAGGATAAGACCTGATGTAACAACAGAATAGTGACAGCAGCTCTGGAGGTGACTGGAGGATAAGACCTGATGTAACATCAGAATAGTGACTGCAGCTCTGGAGGCGAGTGGAGGATAAGACCTGATGTAACAGCAGAATAGTGACTGCAGCTCTGGAGGTGGCTGGAGGATAAGACACGATGTAACAGCAGAATAGTGACTACAGCTCTGGAGGTGACTGGAGGATAAGACACGATGTAACGGCAGAATAGTGACTGCAGCTCTGGAGGAGACTGGAGGATAAGACATGATGTAACAGCAGAATAGTGAGTGCAGCTCTGGAGGTGGCTGGAGGATAAGACATGATTTAACAGCAGAATAGTGAGTGCAGCTCTGGAGTTGACTGGACGATAAGATACGATGTAACAGCAGAATAGTGAGTGCAGCTCTGGAGGTGGCTGGAGGATAAGACATGATTTAACAGCAGAATAGTGACTGCAGCTCTGGAGGTAACTGGAAGATAAGACATGACTTAACAGCAGAATGGTGAGTGCAGCTCTGTAGGTGACTGGAGGATAAGACATGATGTAACAGCAGAATGGTGAATTCAGCTCTGGAGGTAACTGGAGGATAAGACACGATTTAACAGTAGAATATTGAGTGCATCTCTGGAGGTGAATGGAGGATAAGACCTGATGTAGCAGCAGAATAGTGAGTGCAGCTCTGTAGGTGACTGGAGGATAAGACATGATGTAATAGCAGAATAGTGACTGCAGCTCTGGAGATGACAGGAGGATAAGACATGATGTAACAGCAGAATAGTGACTGCAGCTCTGGAGGTGACTGGAGGACAAGACACGATGTAACAGCAGAAAAGTGACTACAGCTCTTGAGTTGACTGGAGGATAAGACACGATGTAACAGCAGAATAGTGACTGCAGCTCTGGAGGTGACTGGAGGATAAGACACAATGCAACAGCAGAAAAGAGAGTGCAGCTCTTGAGGTGACTGGAGGATAAGACATGAAGTAACAGCATAATAGTGAGTGCAGCTCTGGAGGTGACTGGAGGACAAGACACGATGTAACAGCAGAATAGTGACAGCAGCTCTGGAGGTAACTGGAGTATAAGACACGATGTAACAGCATAATAGTGAGTGCAGCTCTGGAGGTGAATGGAGGATAAGAAACGATGTAACAACAGAATAGTGACAGCAGCTCTGGAGGTGACTGGCGGATAAGACATGATGTAACAGCAGAATAGTGACTGCAGCTCTTGAGGTGACTGGAGGATAAGACACGATGTAACAGCAGAATAGTGACTGCAGCTCTGGAGGTGACTGGAGGATAAGACAAGATGTAACAGCAGAATAGTGAGTGCATCTCTGGAGGTGAACGGAGGATAAGACCTGATGTAACAACAGAATAGTGACAGCAGCTCTGGAGGTGACTGGAGGATAAGACCTGATGTAACATCAGAATAGTGACTGCAGCTCTGGAGGCGAGTGGAGGATAAGACCTGATGTAACAGCAGAATAGTGACTGCAGCTCTGGAGGTGGCTGGAGGATAAGACACGATGTAACAGCAGAATAGTGACTACAGCTCTGGAGGTGACTGGAGGATAAGACACGATGTAACGGCAGAATAGTGACTGCAGCTCTGGAGGAGACTGGAGGATAAGACATGATGTAACAGCAGAATAGTGAGTGCAGCTCTGGAGGTGGCTGGAGGATAAGACATGATTTAACAGCAGAATAGTGAGTGCAGCTCTGGAGTTGACTGGACGATAAGATACGATGTAACAGCAGAATAGTGAGTGCAGCTCTGGAGGTGGCTGGAGGATAAGACATGATTTAACAGCAGAATAGTGACTGCAGCTCTGGAGGTAACTGGAAGATAAGACATGACTTAACAGCAGAATGGTGAGTGCAGCTCTGTAGGTGACTGGAGGATAAGACATGATGTAACAGCAGAATGGTGAATTCAGCTCTGGAGGTAACTGGAGGATAAGACACGATTTAACAGTAGAATATTGAGTGCATCTCTGGAGGTGAATGGAGGATAAGACCTGATGTAGCAGCAGAATAGTGAGTGCAGCTCTGTAGGTGACTGGAGGATAAGACATGATGTAACAGCAGAATAGTGACTGCAGCTCTGGAGATGACAGGAGGATAAGACATGATGTAACAGCAGAATAGTGACTGCAGCTCTGGAGGTGACTGGAGGACAAGACACGATGTAACAGCAGAAAAGTGACTGCAGCTCTTGAGTTGACTGGAGGATAAGACACGATGTAACAGCAGAATAGTGACTGCAGCTCTGGAGGTGACTGGAGGATAAGACAAGATGTAACAGCAGAATAGTGAGTGCATCTCTGGAGGTGAACGGAGGATAAGACCTGATGTAACAACAGAATAGTGACAGCAGCTCTGGAGGTGACTGGAGGATAAGACCTGATGTAACATCAGAATAGTGACTGCAGCTCTGGAGGTGAGTGCAGGATAAGACCTGATGTAACAGCAGAATATTGACTACAGCTCTGGAGGTGGCTGGAGGATAAGACACGATGTAACAGCAGAATAGTGACTGCAGCTCTGGAGGTGACTGGAGGATAAGACATGATGTAACAGCAGAATAGTGACTGCAGCTCTGAAAGTGTCTGGAGGATAAGACATGATTTAACAGCAGAATAGTGAGTGCAGCTCTGGAGTTGACTGGAGGATAAGATACGATGTAACAGCAGAATAGTGAGTGCAGCTCTGGAGGTGACTGGAGGATAAGACATGATGTAACAGTGGAATAGTGATTGCAGCTCTGGAGGTGGCTGGAGGATAAGACACCATGTAACAGAGAATAGTGAGTGCATCTCTGGAGGTGAATGGAGGATAAGACCTGATGTAACAGCAGAATAGTGACAGCAGCTCTGGAGGTGACTGGAGGATAAGACATGATGTAACAGCAGAATAGTGACTGCAGCTCTGGAGGTGAGTGGAGGATAAGACCTGATGTGACAGCAGAATAGTGACTGCAGCTCTGGAGGTGGCTGGAGGATAAGACACCATGTAACAGCAGAATAGTGACTGCAGCTCTGGAGGTGACTGGAGGATAAGACACGATGTAATGGCAGAATAGCGACTGCAGCTCTGGAGGTGACTGGAGGATAAGACATGATGTAATAGCAGAATAGTGAGTGCAGCTCTGGAGGTGGCTGGAGGATAAGACATGATGTAACAGCAGAATAGTGAGTGCAGCTCTGGAGGTGAGTGGAGGATAAGACATGATGTAACAGCAGAATAGTGACTGCAGCTCTGGAGGTGACTGGAAGATAAGACATGATTTAACAGCAGAATGGTGAATTCAGCTCTGGAGGTAACTGGAGGATAAGACCTGATGTAACAGCAGAATAGTGACAGCAGCTCTGGAGGTGAATGGAGGATAAGACATAATGTAACAGCAGAATAGTGAGTGCAGCTCTGGAGGTGGCTGGAGGATAAGACATGATGTAACAGCAGAACAGTGACTGCAGCTCTGGAGGTGACTGAAGGATAAGACATGAAATAACAGCAGAATAGTGAGTGCAGCTCTGGAGTTGACTGGACAATAAGATATGATATAACAGCAGAATAGAGAGTGCAGCTTTTGAGGTGATTGGAGGAATATAGATGATGTAACAGCAGAATAGTGACTGCAGCTCTGGAGGTGACTGGAGGATAAGACAGGATGTAACAGTAGAATAGTGATTGCAGCTCTGGAGGTGACAGGAGGATAAGACACGATGTAACAGCAGAATAGTGACTGCAGCTCTGGAGGTGACAGGAAGATAAGACACAATGTAACAGCAGAATGGTGAATTCAGCTCTGGAGGATAATACACGATGTAACAGTAGAATAGTGACTGTAGCTCTGGAGGTGGCTGGAGGATAATAGATGATGTAACAGCAGAATAGTGACTGCAGCTCTGGAGGTGACTGGAGGATAAGACATGATGTAACAGCAGAATAGTGAGTGCAGCTCTGGAGGTGACTGGAGGATAAGACATGATGTAACAGCAGAATAGTGACAACAGCTCTGGAGGTAACTGGAGTATAAGACACGATGTAACAGCAGAATAGTGAGTGCAGCTCTGGAGGTGACTGGAGGATAAGACACGATGTAACAGCAGAATAGTCAGTGCAGCTCTGGAGGTGACTGGAGGATAAGACATGAGGTAACAGCAGAATAGTGAGTGCAGCTCTGGAGGTGACTGGAGGATAAGACATGATGTAACAGCAGAATAGTGAGTGCAGTTCTTGAGGTGACTGGAGGATAAGACACAATGCAACAGCAGAAAAGTGAGTGCAGCTCTTGAGGTGACTGGAGGATAAGACATGAAGTAACAGCATAATAGTGAGTGCAACTCTGGCGGTGACTGGAGGACAAGACACGATGTAACAGCAGAATAGTGACTGCAGCTCTGGAGGTGACTGGAGGATAAGACACCATGTAACAGCAGAACAGTGATTGCATCTCTGGAGGTGAATGGAGGATAAGAAACGATGTAACAACAGAATAATGACAGCAGCTCTGGAGGTGACTGGAGGATAAGACATGATGTAACAGCAGAATAGTGAGTGCAGCTCTGGAGGTGACTGGAGGATAGGACACGATGTAACAGCAGAATAGTGAGTGCAGCTCTGGAGGTGACTGGAGGATAAGACATGATGTAACAGCAGAATAGTGAGTGCAGCTCTGGAGGTGACTGGAGGATAAGACACGATGTAACAGCAGAATAGTGATTGCAGCTCTGGAGGTGACTGGAGGATAAGACATGATGTAACAGCAGAATAGTGAGTGCAGTTCTTGAGGTGACTGGAGGATAAGACACAATGCAACAGCAGAAAAGTGAGTGCAGCTCTTGAGGTGACTGGAGGATAAGACATTAAGTAACAGCATACTAGTGAGTGCAGCTCTGGAGGTGACTGGAGGACAAGACACGATGTAACAGCAGAATAGTGACTGCAGCTCTGGAGGTGACTGGAGGATAAGACACCATGTAACAGCAGAACAGTGATTGCATCTCTGGAGGTGGCTGGAGGATAAGACACCATGTAACAGAGAATAGTGAGTGCATCTCTGGAGGTGAATGGAAGATAAGACCTGATGTAACAGCAGAATAGTGACTGCAGCTCTGGAGGTGAGTGGAGGATAAGACCTGATGTGACAGCAGAATAGTGACTGCAGCTCTGGAGGTGGCTGGAGGATAAGACACCATGTAACAGCAGAATAGTGACTGCAGCTCTGGAGGTGACTGAAGGATAGGACACGATGTAACAGCAGAATAGTGAGTGCAGCTCTGGAGGTGACTGGAGGATAAGACATGATGTAACAGCAGAATAGTGACTGCAGCTCTGGAGATGAGTGGAGGATAAGACATGTAGTAACAGCATAATAGTGAGTGCAGCTCTGGAGGTGACTGGAGGATAAGACATGTTGTAACAGCAGAATGGTGAATTCAGCTCTGTAGGTGACTGGAGGACAAGACACGATGTAACAGCAGAATAGTGACTGCAGCTCATGAGGTGACTGGAGGATAAGACATGATGTAACAGCAGAATAGTGACTGCAGCTCTGGAGGTGACTGGAGGATAGGACACGATGTAACAGCAGAATAGTGAGTGCAGCTCTGGAGGTGACTGGAGGATAAGACACAATGCAACAGCAGAAAAGTGAGTGCAGCTCTTGAGGTGACTGGAGGATAAGACATGAAGTAACAGCAGAATAGTGACTGCAGCTCTGGAGGTGACTGGAGGATAAGACACCATGTAACAGCAGAACAGTGATTGCATCTCTGGAGGTGAATGAAGGATAAGAAACGATGTAACAACAGAATAGTGACAGCAGCTCTGGAGGTGACTGGAGGATAAGACATGATGTAACAGCAGAATAGTGACTGCAGCTCTGGAGGTGACTGGAGGATAGGACACAATGTAACAGCAGAATAGTGACTGCAGCTCTGGAGATGAGTGGAGGATAAGACATGAAGTAACAGCATAATAGTGAGTGCAGCTCTGGAGGTGACTGGAGGACAAGACACGATGTAACAGCAGAATAGTGACTGCAGCTCATGAGGTGACTGGAGGATAAGACATGATGTAACAGCAGAATAGTGACTGCAGCTCTTGAGACTGGAGGATAAGACACGATGTAACAGCAGAATAATGATTGCAGCTCTGGAGGTGGCTGGAGGATAAGACACCATGTAACAGAGAATAGTGAGTGCATCTCTGGAGGTGAATGGAGGATAAGACCTGATGTAACAGCAGAATAGTGACAGCAGCTCTGGAGGTGACTGGAGGATAAGACATGATGTCACAGCAGAATAGTGACTGCAGCTCTGGAGGTGAGTGGAGGATAAGACCTGATGTGACAGCAGAATAGTGACTGCAGCTCTGGAGGTGGCTGGAGGATAAGACACCATGTAACAGCAGAATAGTGACTGCAGCTCTGGAGGTCACTGGAGGATAAGACACGATGTAATGGCAGAATAGTGACTGCAGCTCTGGAGGTGACTGGAGGATAAGACATGATGTAATAGCAGAATAGTGAGTGCAGCTCTGGAGGTGGCTGGAGGATAAGACATGATGTAACAGCAGAATAGTGAGTGCAGCTCTGGAGGTGAGTGGAGGATAAGACACCATGTAACAGCAGAATAGTGACTGCAGCTCTGGAGGTGGCTGGAGGATAAGACATGATGTAACAGCAGAATAGTGACTGCAGCTCTGGAGGTGGCTGGAGGATAAAGACACCATGTAACAGCAGAATAGTGACTGCAGCTCTGGAGGTGACTGAAGGATAGGACACGATGTAACAGCAGAATAGTGAGTGCAGCTCTGGAGGTGACTGGAGGATAAGACATGATGTAACAGCAGAATAGTGAGTGCATCTCTGGAGGTGAATGGAGGATAAGACCTGATGTAGCAGCAGAATAGTGACTGCAGCTCTGGAGGTGACTGGAGGATAAGACATGATGTAGCAGCAGAATAGTGACTGCAGCTCTGGAGGTGAGTGGAGGATAAGGCCTGATGTAACAGCAGAATAGTGACTGCAGCTCTGGAGGTGGCTGGAGGATAAGACACCATGTAACAGCAGAATAGTGACTGCAGCTCTGGAGGAGACTGGAGGATAGGACACGATGTAACAGCAGAATAGTGAGTGCAGCTCTGTAGGTGACTGGAGGATAAGACATGATGTAACAGCAGAATAGTGACTGCAGCTCTGGAGATGACTGGAGGATAAGACATGATGTAACAGCAGAATAGTGACTGCAGCTCATGAGGTGACTGGAGGATAAGACACGATGTAACAGCAGAATAGTGACTGCAGCTCATGAGGTGACTGGAGGATAAGACATGATGTAACAGCAGAATAGTGACTGCAGCTCTTGAGTTGACTGGAGGATAAGACACGATGTAACAGCAGAATAGTGACTGCAGCTCTGGAGGTGACTGGAGGATAAGACAAGATGTAACAGCAGAATAGTGAGTGCATCTCTGGAGGTGAACGGAGGATAAGACCTGATGTAACAACAGAATAGTGACAGCAGCTCTGGAGGTGACTGGAGGATAAGACCTGATGTAACATCAGAATAGTGACTGCAGCTCTGGAGGTGAGTGGAGGATAAGACAAGATGTAACAGCAGAATAGTGAGTGCATCTCTGGAGGTGAACGGAGGATAAGACCTGATGTAACAACAGAATAGTGACAGCAGCTCTGGAGGTGACTGGAGGATAAGACATGATGTAACAGCAGAATAGTGACTGCAGCTCATGAGGTGACTGGAGGATAAGACACGATGTAACAGCAGAATAGTGACTGCAGCTCATGAGGTGACTGGAGGATAAGACATGATGTAACAGCAGAATATTGACTGCAGCTCTGGAGGTGGCTGGAGGATAAGACACGATGTAACAGCAGAATAGTGACTGCAGCTCTGGAGGTGACTGGAGGATAAGACACGATGTAACGGCAGAATAGTGACTGCAGCTCTGGAGGAGACTGGAGGATAAGACATGATGTAACAGCAGAATAGTGACTGCAGCTCTGAAGGTGGCTGGAGGATAAGACATGATTTAACAGCAGAATAGTGAGTGCAGCTCTGGAGTTGACTGGAGGATAAGATACGATGTAACAGCAGAATAGTGAGTGCAGCTCTGGAGGTGACTGAAGGATAGGACACCATGTAACAGAGAATAGTGAGTGCATCTCTGGAGGTGAATGGAGGATAAGACCTGATGTAACAGCAGAATAGTGACAGCAGCTCTAGAGGTAACTGGAGGATAAGACATGATGTAACAGCAGAATAGTGACTGCAGCTCTGGAGGTGAGTGGAGGATAAGACCTGATGTGACAGCAGAATAGTGACTGCAGCTCTGGAGGTGACTGAAGGATAGGACACGATGTAACAGCAGAATAGTGAGTGCAGCTCTGGAGGTGACTGGAGGATAAGACATGATGTAACAGCAGAATAGTGACTGCAGCTCTGGAGATGAGTGGAGGATAAGACGAAGTAACAGCATAATAGTGAGTGCAGCTCTGGAGGTGACTGGAGGATAAGACATGATGTAACAGCAGAATGGTGAATTCAGCTCTGGAGGTAACTGGAGGATAAGACACGATTTAACAGTAGAATATTGAGTGCATCTCTGGAGGTGAATGGAGGATAAGACCTGATGTAGCAGCAGAATAGTGACTGCAGCTCTGGAGGTGACTGGAGGATAAGACATGATGTAGCAGCAGAATAGTGACTGCAGCTCTGGAGGTGAGTGGAGGATAAGGCCTGATGTAACAGCAGAATAGTGACTGCAGCTCTGGAGGTGGCTGGAGGATAAGACAACATGTAACAGCAGAATAGTGACTGCAGCTCTGGAGGTGACTGGAGGATAAGACAAGATGTAACAGCAGAATAGTGACTGCATCTCTGGAGGTGAACGGAGGATAAGACCTGATGTAACAACAGAATAGTGACAGCAGCTCTGGAGGTGACTGGAGGATAAGACCTGATGTAACATCAGAATAGTGACTGCAGCTCTGGAGGTGAGTGGAGGATAAGACCTGATGTAACAGCAGAATATTGACTGCAGCTCTGGAGGTGGCTGGAGGATAAGACACGATGTAACAGCAGAATAGTGACTGCAGCTCTGGAGGTGACTGGAGGATAAGACACGATGTAACGGCAGAATAGTGACTGCAGCTCTGGAGGAGACTGGAGGATAAGACATGATGTAACAGCAGAATAGTGACTGCAGCTCTGAAGGTGGCTGGAGGATAAGACATGATTTAACAGCAGAATAGTGAGTGCAGCTCTGGAGTTGACTGGAGGATAAGATACGATGTAACAGCAGAATAGTGAGTGCAGCTCTGGAGTTGACTGGAGGATAAGATACGATGTAACAGCAGAATAGTGAGTGCAGCTCTGGAGGTGACAGGAGGATAAGACACGATGTAACAGCAGAATAATGATTGCAGCTCTGGAGGTGGCTGGAGGATAAGACACCATGTAACAGAGAATAGTGAGTGCATCTCTAGAGGTGACTGGAGGATAAGACATGATGTAACAGCAGAATAGTGACTGCAGCTCTGGAGGTGAGTGGAGGATAAGACCTGATGTGACAGCAGAATAGTGACTGCAGCTCTGGAGGTGGCTGGAGGATAAGACCTGATGTAACAGCAGAATAGTGACAGCAGCTCTGGAGGTGACTGGAGGATAAGACACGATGTAATGGCAGAATAGTGACTGCAGCTCTGGAGGTGACTGGAGGATAAGACATGATGTAATAGCAGAATAGTGAGTGCAGCTCTGGAGGTGGCTGGAGGATAAGACATGATGTAACAGCAGAATAGTGAGTGCAGCTCTGGAGGTGAGTGGAGGATAAGACCTGATGTAACAGCAGAATAGTGACTGCAGCTCTGGAGGTGGCTGGAGGATAAGACACCATGTAACAGCAGAATAGTGAGTGCAGCTCTGGAGGTGACTGGAGGATAAGACATGATGTAACAGCAGAATAGTGACTGCAGCTCTGGAGATGAGTGGAGGATAAGACATGAAGCAACAGCATAATAGTGAGTGCAGCTCTGGAGGTGACTGGAGGACAAGACACGATGTAACAGCAGAATAGTGACTGCAGCTCATGAGGTGACTGGAGGATAAGACATGATGTAACAGCAGAATAGTGACTGCAGCTCTGGAGGTGACTGGAAGATAAGACATGATTTAACAGCAGAATGGTGAATTCAGCTCTGGAGGTAACTGGAGGATAAGACACGATGTAACAGTAGAATAGTGAGTGCATCTCTGGAGGTGAATGGAGGATAAGACCTGATGTAACAGCAGAATAGTGACTGCAGCTCTGGACATGACTGGAGGATAAGACATGAAGTAACAGCAGAATAGTGAGTGCAGCTCTGGAAGTGGCTGGAGGATAAGACATGATGTAACAGCAGAACAGTGACTGCAGCTCTGGAGGTGACTGAAGGATAAGACATGAAAGCAGCAGAATAGTGAGTGCAGCTCTGGAGTTGACTGGACAATAAGATATGATGTAACAGCAGAATAGAGAGTGCAGCTTTTGAGGTGATTGGAGGAATATAGATGATGTAACAGCAGAATAGTGACTGCAGCTCTGGAGGTGACTGGAGGAAAGGACACGATGTAACAGCAGAATAGTGAGTGCAGCTCTGGAGGTGACTGGAGGATAAGACACGATGTAACAGCAGAATAGTGATTGCAGCTCTGGAGGTGACTGGAGGATAAGACACGATGTAACAGCAGAATAGTGACTGCAGCTCTGGAGGAGACTGGAGGATAAGACACGATGTAACAGCAGAATAGTGAGTGCAGTTCTTGAGGTGACTGGAGGATAAGACACAATGCAACAGCAGGTAAGTGAGTGCAGCTCTTGAGGTGACTGGAGGATAAGACATGAAGTAACAGCATAATAGTGAGTGCAGCTCTGGAGGTGACTGGAGGACAAGACACGATGTAACAGCAGAATAGTGACTGCAGCTCTGGAGGTGACTGGAGGATAAGACACCATGTAACAGCAGAACAGTGATTGCATCTCTGGAGGTGAATGGAGGATAAGAAACGATGTAACAACAGAATAGTGACAGCAGCTCTGGAGGTGACTGGAGGATAAGACATGATGTAACAGCAGAAAAGTGAGTGCAGCTCTTGAGGTGACTGGAGGATAAGACATGAAGTAACAGCAGAATAGTGACTGCAGCTCTGGAGGTGACTGGAGGATAAGACACCATGTAACAGCAGAACAGTGATTGCATCTCTGGAGGTGAATGAAGGATAAGAAACGATGTAACAACAGAATAGTGACAGCAGCTCTGGAGGTGACTGGAGGATAAGACATGATGTAACAGCAGAATAGTGACTGCAGCTCTGGAGGTGACTGGAGGATAGGACACAATGTAACAGCAGAATAGTGACTGCAGCTCTGGAGATGAGTGGAGGATAAGACATGAAGTAACAGCATAATAGTGAGTGC
This sequence comes from Phyllobates terribilis, assembly GCF_046119375.1. NCBI lineage: Eukaryota > Metazoa > Chordata > Amphibia > Anura > Dendrobatidae > Phyllobates > Phyllobates terribilis. Next base: position 1,715,642 of record NW_027363106.1, on the reverse strand, counting down.
AGCTCTGGAGGTGACTGGAGGACAAGACACGATGTAACAGCAGAATAGTGACTGCAGCTCATGAGGTGACTGGAGGATAAGACATGATGTAACAGCAGAATAGTGACTGCAGCTCTTGAGGAGACTGGAGGATAAGACACGATGTAACAGCAGAATAATGATTGCAGCTCTGGAGGTGGCTGGAGGATAAGACACCATGTAACAGAGAATAGTGAGTGCATCTCTGGAGGTGAATGGAGGATAAGACCTGATGTAACAGCAGAATAGTGACAGCAGCTCTGGAGGTGACTGGAGGATAAGACATGATGTCACAGCAGAATAGTGACTGCAGCTCTGGAGGTGAGTGGAGGATAAGACCTGATGTGACAGCAGAATAGTGACTGCAGCTCTGGAGGTGGCTGGAGGATAAGACACCATGTAACAGCAGAATAGTGACTGCAGCTCTGGAGGTCACTGGAGGATAAGACACGATGTAATGGCAGAATAGTGACTGCAGCTCTGGAGGTGACTGGAGGATAAGACATGATGTAATAGCAGAATAGTGAGTGCAGCTCTGGAGGTGGCTGGAGGATAAGACATGATGTAACAGCAGAATAGTGAGTGCAGCTCTGGAGGTGAGTGGAGGATAAGACACCATGTAACAGCAGAATAGTGACTGCAGCTCTGGAGGTGGCTGGAGGATAAGACATGATGTAACAGCAGAATAGTGACTGCAGCTCTGGAGGTGGCTGGAGGATAAGACACCATGTAACAGCAGAATAGTGACTGCAGCTCTGGAGGTGACTGAAGGATAGGACACGATGTAACAGCAGAATAGTGAGTGCAGCTCTGGAGGTGACTGGAGGATAAGACATGATGTAACAGCAGAATAGTGAGTGCATCTCTGGAGGTGAATGGAGGATAAGACCTGATGTAGCAGCAGAATAGTGACTGCAGCTCTGGAGGTGACTGGAGGATAAGACATGATGTAGCAGCAGAATAGTGACTGCAGCTCTGGAGGTGAGTGGAGGATAAGGCCTGATGTAACAGCAGAATAGTGACTGCAGCTCTGGAGGTGGCTGGAGGATAAGACACCATGTAACAGCAGAATAGTGACTGCAGCTCTGGAGGAGACTGGAGGATAGGACACGATGTAACAGCAGAATAGTGAGTGCAGCTCTGTAGGTGACTGGAGGATAAGACATGATGTAACAGCAGAATAGTGACTGCAGCTCTGGAGATGACTGGAGGATAAGACATGATGTAACAGCAGAATAGTGACTGCAGCTCATGAGGTGACTGGAGGATAAGACACGATGTAACAGCAGAATAGTGACTGCAGCTCATGAGGTGACTGGAGGATAAGACATGATGTAACAGCAGAATAGTGACTGCAGCTCTTGAGTTGACTGGAGGATAAGACACGATGTAACAGCAGAATAGTGACTGCAGCTCTGGAGGTGACTGGAGGATAAGACAAGATGTAACAGCAGAATAGTGAGTGCATCTCTGGAGGTGAACGGAGGATAAGACCTGATGTAACAACAGAATAGTGACAGCAGCTCTGGAGGTGACTGGAGGATAAGACCTGATGTAACATCAGAATAGTGACTGCAGCTCTGGAGGTGAGTGGAGGATAAGACAAGATGTAACAGCAGAATAGTGAGTGCATCTCTGGAGGTGAACGGAGGATAAGACCTGATGTAACAACAGAATAGTGACAGCAGCTCTGGAGGTGACTGGAGGATAAGACATGATGTAACAGCAGAATAGTGACTGCAGCTCATGAGGTGACTGGAGGATAAGACACGATGTAACAGCAGAATAGTGACTGCAGCTCATGAGGTGACTGGAGGATAAGACATGATGTAACAGCAGAATATTGACTGCAGCTCTGGAGGTGGCTGGAGGATAAGACACGATGTAACAGCAGAATAGTGACTGCAGCTCTGGAGGTGACTGGAGGATAAGACACGATGTAACGGCAGAATAGTGACTGCAGCTCTGGAGGAGACTGGAGGATAAGACATGATGTAACAGCAGAATAGTGACTGCAGCTCTGAAGGTGGCTGGAGGATAAGACATGATTTAACAGCAGAATAGTGAGTGCAGCTCTGGAGTTGACTGGAGGATAAGATACGATGTAACAGCAGAATAGTGAGTGCAGCTCTGGAGGTGACTGAAGGATAGGACACCATGTAACAGAGAATAGTGAGTGCATCTCTGGAGGTGAATGGAGGATAAGACCTGATGTAACAGCAGAATAGTGACAGCAGCTCTAGAGGTAACTGGAGGATAAGACATGATGTAACAGCAGAATAGTGTCTGCAGCTCTGGAGGTGAGTGGAGGATAAGACCTGATGTGACAGCAGAATAGTGACTGCAGCTCTGGAGGTGACTGAAGGATAGGACACGATGTAACAGCAGAATAGTGAGTGCAGCTCTGGAGGTGACTGGAGGATAAGACATGATGTAACAGCAGAATAGTGACTGCAGCTCTGGAGATGAGTGGAGGATAAGACGAAGTAACAGCATAATAGTGAGTGCAGCTCTGGAGGTGACTGGAGGATAAGACATGATGTAACAGCAGAATGGTGAATTCAGCTCTGGAGGTAACTGGAGGATAAGACACGATTTAACAGTAGAATATTGAGTGCATCTCTGGAGGTGAATGGAGGATAAGACCTGATGTAGCAGCAGAATAGTGACTGCAGCTCTGGAGGTGACTGGAGGATAAGACATGATGTAGCAGCAGAATAGTGACTGCAGCTCTGGAGGTGAGTGGAGGATAAGGCCTGATGTAACAGCAGAATAGTGACTGCAGCTCTGGAGGTGGCTGGAGGATAAGACAACATGTAACAGCAGAATAGTGACTGCAGCTCTGGAGGTGACTGGAGGATAAGACAAGATGTAACAGCAGAATAGTGACTGCATCTCTGGAGGTGAACGGAGGATAAGACCTGATGTAACAACAGAATAGTGACAGCAGCTCTGGAGGTGACTGGAGGATAAGACCTGATGTAACATCAGAATAGTGACTGCAGCTCTGGAGGTGAGTGGAGGATAAGACCTGATGTAACAGCAGAATATTGACTGCAGCTCTGGAGGTGGCTGGAGGATAAGACACGATGTAACAGCAGAATAGTGACTGCAGCTCTGGAGGTGACTGGAGGATAAGACACGATGTAACGGCAGAATAGTGACTGCAGCTCTGGAGGAGACTGGAGGATAAGACATGATGTAACAGCAGAATAGTGACTGCAGCTCTGAAGGTGGCTGGAGGATAAGACATGATTTAACAGCAGAATAGTGAGTGCAGCTCTGGAGTTGACTGGAGGATAAGATACGATGTAACAGCAGAATAGTGAGTGCAGCTCTGGAGTTGACTGGAGGATAAGATACGATGTAACAGCAGAATAGTGAGTGCAGCTCTGGAGGTGACAGGAGGATAAGACACGATGTAACAGCAGAATAATGATTGCAGCTCTGGAGGTGGCTGGAGGATAAGACACCATGTAACAGAGAATAGTGAGTGCATCTCTAGAGGTGACTGGAGGATAAGACATGATGTAACAGCAGAATAGTGACTGCAGCTCTGGAGGTGAGTGGAGGATAAGACCTGATGTGACAGCAGAATAGTGACTGCAGCTCTGGAGGTGGCTGGAGGATAAGACCTGATGTAACAGCAGAATAGTGACAGCAGCTCTGGAGGTGACTGGAGGATAAGACACGATGTAATGGCAGAATAGTGACTGCAGCTCTGGAGGTGACTGGAGGACAAGACACGATGTAACAGCAGAATAGTGACTGCAGCTCATGAGGTGACTGGAGGATAAGACATGATGTAACAGCAGAATAGTGACTGCAGCTCTGGAGGTGAGTGGAGGATAAGGCCTGATGTAACAGCAGAATAGTGACTGCAGCTCTGGAGGTGGCTGGAGGATAAGACACCATGTAACAGCAGAATAGTGACTGCAGCTCTGGAGGTGGCTGGAGGATAAGACACCATGTAACAGCAGAATAGTGACTGCAGCTCTGGAGGAGACTGGAGGATAGGACACGATGTAACAGCAGAATAGTGAGTGCAGCTCTGTAGGTGACTGGAGGATAAGACATGATGTAACAGCAGAATAGTGACTGCAGCTCTGGAGATGACTGGAGGATAAGACATGATGTAACAGCAGAATAGTGACTGCAGCTCTGGAGGTGACTGGAGGAAAGGACACGATGTAACAGCAGAATAGTGAGTGCAGCTCTGGAGGTGACTGGAGGATAAGACACGATGTAACAGCAGAATAGTGATTGCAGCTCTGGAGGTGACTGGAGGATAAGACACGATGTAACAGCAGAATAGTGACTGCAGCTCTGGAGGAGACTGGAGGATAAGACACGATGTAACAGCAGAATAGTGAGTGCAGTTCTTGAGGTGACTGGAGGATAAGACACAATGCAACAGCAGAAAAGTGAGTGCAGCTCTTGAGGTGACTGGAGGATAAGACATGAAGTAACAGCATAATAGTGAGTGCAGCTCTGGAGGTGACTGGAGGACAAGACACGATGTAACAGCAGAATAGTGACTGCAGCTCTGGAGGTGACTGGAGGATAAGACACCATGTAACAGCAGAACAGTGATTGCATCTCTGGAGGTGAATGGAGGATAAGAAACGATGTAACAACAGAATAGTGACAGCAGCTCTGGAGGTGACTGGAGGATAAGACATGATGTAACAGCAGAATAGTGACTGCAGCTCTGGAGGTGACTGGAGGATAGGACACGATGTAACAGCAGAATAGTGAGTGCAGCTCTGGAGGTGACTGGAGGATAAGACATGATGTAACAGCAGAATAGTGACTGCAGCTCTGGAGATGAGTGGAGGATAAGACATGAAGTAACAGCATAATAGTGAGTGCAGCTCTGGAGGTGACTGGAGGACAAGACACGATGTAACAGCAGAATAGTGACTGCAGCTCATGAGGTGACTGGAGGATAAGACATGATGTAACAGCAGAATAGTGACTGCAGCTCTTGAGGTGACTGGAGGATAAGACACGATGTAACAGCAGAATAGTGACTGCAGCTCTGGAGGTGACTGGAGGATAAGACAAGATGTAACAGCAGAATAGTGAGTGCAGCTCTGGAGTTGAACGGAGGATAAGACCTGATGTAACAACAGAATAGTGACAGCAGCTCTGGAGGTGACTGGAGGATAAGACCTGATGTAACAGCAGAATAGTGACTGCAGCTCTGGAGGTGGCTGGAGGATAAGACACGATGTAACAGCAGAATAGTGACTGCAGCTCTGGAGGTGACTGGAGGATAAGACACGATGTAACAGCAGAATAGTGTGTGCAGCTCTGGAGGTGGCTGGAGGATAAGACATGATTTAACAGCAGAATAATGAGTGCAGCTCTGGAGTTGACTGGAGGATAAGATACGATGTAACAGCAGAATAGTGAGTGCAGCTCTGGAGGTGACTGGAGGATAAGACATGATGTAACAGTGGAATAGTGATTGCAGCTCTGGAGGTGACAGGAGGATAAGACACGATGTAACAGCAGAATAATGATTGCAGCTCTGGAGGTGACTGGAGGATAGGACATGATGTAACAGCAGAATAGTGAGTGCAGCTCTGGAGGTGACTGGAGGATAAGACATGATGTAACAGCAGAATAGTGACTGCAGCTCTGGAGATGAGTGGAGGATAAGACATGAAGTAACAGCATAATAGTGAGTGCAGCTCTGGAGGTGACTGGAGGATAAGACACGATGTAACAGCAGAATAGTGACTGCAGCTCATGAGGTGACTGGAGGATAAGACATGATTTAACAGCAGAATGGTGAATTCAGCTCTGGAGGTAACTGGAGGATAAGACACGATGTAACAGTAGAATAGTGAGTGCATCTCTGGAGGTGAATGGAGGATAAGACCTGATGTAACAGCAGAATAGTGACAGCAGCTCTGGAGGTGACTGGAGGATAAGACATGATGTAACAGCAGAATAGTGAGTGCAGCTCTGGAGGTGAGTGGAGGATAAGACCTGATGTAACAGCAGAATAGTGACTGCAGCTCTGGAGGTGGCTGGAGGATAAGACACGATGTAACAGCAGAATAGTGAATGCAGCTCTGGAGGTGACTGGAGGATAAGACACGATGTAACGGCAGAATAGTGACTGCAGCTCTGAACATGACTGGAGGATAAGACATGATGTAACAGCAGAATAGTGAGTGCAGCTCTGGAGGTGGCTGGAGGATAAGACATGATGTAACAGCAGAACAGTGACTGCAGCTCTGGAGGTGACTGAAGGATAAGACATGAAATAACAGCAGAATAGTGAGGGCAGCTCTGGAGTTGACTGGACAATAAGATACGATGTAACAGCAGAATAGAGAGTGCAGCTTTTGAGGTGATTGGAGGAATATAGATGATGTAACAGCAGAATAGTGACTGCAGCTCTGGAGGTGACTGGAGGATAAGACAGGATGTAACAGTAGAATAGTGATTGCAGCTCTGGAGGTGACAGGAGGATAAGACACGATGTAACAGCAGAATAGTGACTGCAGCTCTGGAGGTGACAGGAAGATAAGACACAATGTAACAGCAGAATGGTGAATTCAGCTCTGGAGGATAATACACGATGTAACAGTAGAATAGTGACTGTAGCTCTGGAGGTGGCTGGAGGATAATAGATGATGTAACAGCAGAATAGTGACTGCAGCTCTGGAGGTGACTGGAGGATAAGACATGATGTAACAGCAGAATAGTGACAGCAGCTCTGGAGGTAACTGGAGTATAAGACACAATGTAACAGCAGAATAGTGAGTGCAGCTCTGGAGGTGACTGGAGGATAAGACACGATGTAACAGCAGAATAGTCAGTGCAGCTCTGGAGGTGACTAGAGGATAAGACATGAGGTAACAGCAGAATAGTGAGTGCAGCTCTGGAGGTGACTGGAGGATAAGACATGATGTAACAGCAGAATAGTGAGTGCAGTTCTTGAGGTGACTGGAGGATAAGACAATGCAAAAGCAGAAAAGTGAGTGCAGCTCTTGAGGTGACTGGAGGATAAGACATTAAGTAACAGCATAATAGTGAGTGCAGCTCTGGAGGTGACTGGAGGATAAGACATGATGTAACAGCAGAATAGTCAGTGCAGCTCTTGAGGTGACTGGAGGATAAGACATGATGTAACAGCAGAATAGTGACTGCAGCTCTGGAGGTGACTGGAGGATAAGACATGAAGTAACAGCATAATAGTGAGTGCAGCTCTGGAGGTGACTGGAGGACAAGACACGATGTAACAGCAGAATAGTGACTGCAGCTCTGGAGGATAAGACACCATGTAACAGCAGAACAGTGATTGCATCTCTGGAGGTGACTGGAAGATAGGACATGATGTAACAGCAGAATAGTGACTGCAGCTCTGGAGATGAGTGGAGGATAAGACATGAAGTAACAGCATAATAGTGAGTGCAGCTCTGCAGGTGACTGGAGGACAAGACACGATGTAACAGCAGAATAGTGACTGCAGCTCTGGAGGTGACTGGAGGATAAGACACGATGTAACGGCAGAATAGTGAGTGCATCTCTGGAGGTGAACGGAGGATAAGACCTGATGTATCAACAGAATAGTGACAGCAGCTCTGGAGGTGACTGGAGGATAAGACCTGATGTAACATCAGAATAGTGACTGCAGCTCTGGAGGTGAGTGGAGGATAAGACCTGATGTAACAGCAGAATAGTGACTGCAGCTCTGGAGGTGGCTGGAGGATAAGACACGATGTAACAGCAGAATAGTGACTGCAGCTCTGGAGGTGACTGGAGGATAAGACACGATGTAACGGCAGAATAGTGACTGCAGCTCTGGGCGAGACTGGAGGATAAGACATGATGTAACAGCAGAATAGTGAGTGCAGCTCTGGAGGTGGCTGGAGGATAAGACATGATTTAACAGCAGAATAATGAGTGCAGCTCTGGAGTTGACTGGAGGATAAGATACGATGTAACAGCAGAATAGTGAGTGCAGCTCTGGAGGTGACTGGAGGATAAAACATGATGTAACAGTGGAATAGTGATTGCAGCTCTGGAGGTGACAGGAGGATAAGACACGATGTAACAGCAGAATAATGATTGCAGCTCTGGAGGTGACTGGAGGATAGGACACGATGTAACAGCAGAATAGTGAGTGCAGCTCTGGAGGTGACTGGAGGACAAGACACGATGTAACAGCAGAATAGTGACTGCAGCTCATGAGGTGACTGGAGGATAAGACATGATGTAACAGCAGAATAGTGACTGCAGCTCTGGAGGTGACTGGAAGATAAGACATGATTTAACAGCAGAATGGTGAATGCAGCTCTGGAGGTGAGTGGAGGATAAGACCTGATGAAACAGCAGAATAGTGACTGCAGCTCTGGAAGTGGCTGGAGGATAAGACACGATGTAACAGCAGAATAGTGACTGCAGCTCTGGAGGTGACTGGAGGATAAGACACGATGTAACGGCAGAATAGTGACTGCAGCTCTGGACATGACTGGAGGATAAGACATGATGTAACAGCAGAATAGTGAGTGCAGCTCTGGAGGTGGCTGGAGGATAAGACATGATGTAACAGCAGAACAGTGACTGCAGCTCTGGAGGTGACTGAAGGATAAGACATGATGTAACAGCAGAATAGTGAGTGCAGCTCTGGAGTTGACTGGACAATAAGATACGATGTAACAGCAGAATAGAGAGTGCAGCTTTTGAGGTGATTGGAGGAATATAGATGATGTAACAGCAGAATAGTGACTGCAGCTCTGGAGGTGACAGGAGGATAAGACACGATGTAACAGCAGAATAGTGACTGCAGCTCTGGAGGTGACAGGAAGATAAGACACAATGTAACAGCAGAATGGTGAATTCAGCTCTGGAAGATAATACACGATGTAACAGTAGAATAGTGACTGTAGCTCTGGAGGTGGCTGGAGGATAATAGATGATGTAACAGCAGAATAGTGACTGCAGCTCTGGAGGTGACTGGAGGATAAGACATGATGTAACAGCAGAATAGTGAGTGCAGCTCTGGAGGTGAATGGAGGATAAGAAACGATGTAACAACAGAATAGTGACAGCTGCTCTGGAGGTGACTGGAGGATAAGACATGATGTAACAGCAGAATAGTGAGTGCAGTTCTTGATGTGACTGGAGGATAAGACACAATGCAACAGCAGAAAAGTGAGTGCAGCTCTTGAGGTGACTGGAGGATAAGACATGAAGTAACAGCATAATAGTGAGTGCAGCTCTGGAGGTGACTGGAGGACAAGACACGATGTAACAGCAGAATAGTGACTGCAGCTCTGGAGGTGACTGGAGGATAAGACACCATGTAACAGCAGAACAGTGATTGCATCTCTGGAGGTGAATGGAGGATAAGAAACGATGTAACAACAGAATAGTGACAGCAGCTCTGGAGGTGACTGGAGGATAAGACATGATGTAACAGCAGAATAGTGACTGCAGCTCTGGAGGTGACTGGAGGATAAGACACGATGGAACAGCAGAATAGTGACTGCAGCTCTGCAGGTGACTGGAGGATAAGACACGATGTAACGGCAGAATAGGGACTGCAGCTCTGGAGGTGACTGAAGGATAAGACATGAAATAACAGCAGAATAGTGAGTGCAGCTCTGGAGTTGACTGGACAATAAGATACGATGTAACAGCAGAATAGAGAGTGCAGCTTTTGAGGTGATTGGAGGAATATAGATGATGTAACAGCAGAATAGTGACTGCAGCTCTGGAGGTGACAGGAGGATAAGACACGATGTAACAGCAGAATAGTGACTGCAGCTCTGGAGGTGACTGGAGGATAAGACACGATGTAATGGCAGAATAGTGACTGCAGCTCTGGAGGTGACTGGAGGATAAGACATGATGTAATAGCAGAATAGTGAGTGCAGCTCTGGAGGTGGCTGGAGGATAAGACATGATGTAACAGCAGAATAGTGACTGCAGCTCTGGAGGTGAGTGGAGGATAAGACCTGATGTGACAGCAGAATAGTGAGTGCAGCTCTGGAGGTGGCTGGAGGATAAGACACCATGTAACAGCAGAATAGTGACTGCAGCTCTGGAGGTGACTGGAGGATAAGACACGATGTAACGGCAGAATAGTGACTGCAGCTCTGGAGGTGACTGGAGGATAAGACATGATGTAATAGCAGAATAGTGAGTGCAGCTCTGGAGGTGGCTGGAGGATAAGACATGATGTAACAGCAGAACAGTGACTGCAGCTCTGGAGGTGACAGGAGGATAAGACACGATGTAACAGCAGAATAGAGAGTGCAGCTCTTGAGGTGACTGGAGGAATATAGATGATGTAACAGTAGAATACTGATTGCAGCTCTGGAGGTGACAGGAGGATAAGACACGATGTAACAGCAGAATAATGATTGCCGCTCTGGAGGTGACTAGAGGATAAGACCTGATGTAACAGCAGAATAGTGACTGCAGCTCTGGAGGTGACTGGAAGATAAGACATGATGTAACAGCAGAATGGTGAATTCAGCTCTGGAGGTAACTGGAGGATAATACACGATGTAACAGTAGAATAGTGACTGTAGTTCTGGAGGTGGCTGGATGATAATAGATGATGTAACAGCAGAATAGTTAGTGTAGCTCTGGAGGTGACTGGAGGATAAGACATGATTTAACAGCAGAATGGTGACTTCAGCTCTGGAGGTGACAGGAGGATAAGACACGATGAAACAGCAGAATAGAGACTACAGCTCAGGAGGTGACTGGAGGATAAGATACGATGTAACAGCAGAATAGTGACTACAGCTCTGGAGGTGTCTGGAGGATAAGAAATTATGTAACAGCAGAAAAGAGACTACAGCTCTGGAGGTGGCTGGAGGATAAGACATGATGTAACAGCAGAATAGTGACTATAGCTCTGGAGGCGACTGGAGGATAAGAGGCGATGTAACAGCAGAATAGTGAGTGCAGTTCTTGATGTGACTGGAGGATAAGACATAATGCAACAGCAGAAAAGTGAGTGCAGCTCTTGAGGTGACTGGAGGATAAGACATGAAGTTAACAGCAGAATAGTGACTGCAGCTCTGGAGGTGACTGGAGGATAAGACACCATGTAACAGCAGAACAGTGATTGCATCTCTGGAGGTGAATGGAGGATAAGAAACGATGTAACAACAGAATAGTGACAGCAGCTCTGGAGGTGACTGGAGGATAAGACATGATGTAACAGCAGAATAGTGACTGCAGCTCTGGAGGTGACTGGAGGATAGGACACGATGTAACAGCAGAATAGTGAGTGCAGCTCTGGAGGTGACTGGAGGATAAGACATGATGTAACAGCAGAATAGTGACTGCAGCTCTGGAGATGAGTGGAGGATAAGACACGATGTAACAGCAGAATAGTGACTGCAGCTCTGGAGGTGACTGGAGGATAAGACACGATGTAACGGCAGAATAGGGACTGCAGCTCTGGAGGTGACTGAAGGATAAGACATGAAATAACAGCAGAATAGTGAGTGCAGCTCTGGAGTTGACTGGACAATAAGATACGATGTAACAGCAGAATAGAGAGTGCAGCTTTTGAGGTGATTGGAGGAATATAGATGATGTAACAGCAGAATAGTGACTGCAGCTCTGGAGGTGACAGGAGGATAAGACACGATGTAACAGCAGAATAGTGACTGCAGCTCTGGAGGTGACAGGAAGATAAGACACAATGTAACAGCAGAATGGTGAATTCAGCTCTGGAAGATAATACACGATGTAACAGTAGAATAGTGACTGTAGCTCTGGAGGTGGCTGGAGGATAATAGATGATGTAACAGCAGAATAGTGAGTGCAGCTCTGGAGGTTACTGGAGGATAAGACACAATGTAACAGCAGAATAGTGAGTGCAGCTCTGGAGGTGACTGGAGGATAAGACATGATGTAACAGCAGAATAGTGACTGCAGCTCTGGAGATGAGTGGAGGATAAGACATGAAGTAACAGCATAATAGTGAGTGCAGCTCTGGAGGTGACTGGAGGACAAGACACGATGTAACAGCAGAATAGTGAATGCAGCTCATGAGGTGACTGGAGGATAAGACATGATGTAACAGCAGAATAGTGACTGCAGCTCTTGAGGTGACTGGAGGATAAGACACGATGTAACAGCAGAATAGTGAGTGCATCTCTGGAGGTGAACGGAGGATAAGACCTGATGTAACAACAGAATAGTGACAGCAGCTCTGGAGGTGGCTGGAGGATAAGACCTGATGTAACATCAGAATAGTGACTGCAGCTCTGGAGGTGAGTGGAGGATAAGACATGATGTAACAGTGGAATAGTGATTGCAGCTCTGGAGGTGACAGGAGGATAAGACACGATGTCACAGCAGAGTAGTGACTGCAGCTCTGGAGGTGACTGGAGGATAAGAAATGATTTAACAGCAGAATGGTGAGTGCAGCTCTGTAGGTGACTGGAGGATAAGACATGATGTAACAGCAGAATGGTGAATTCAGCTCTGGAGGTAACTGGAGGATAAGACACGATGTAACAGTAGAATAGTGAGTGCATCTCTGGAGGTGAATGGAGGATAAGACCTGATGTAACAGCAGAATAGTGACAGCAGCTCTGGAGGTGACTGGAGGATAAGACATGATGTAACAGCAGAATAGTGACTGCAGCTCTGGAGGTGAGTGGAGGATAAGACCTGATGTAACAGCAGAATAGTGAGTGCAGCTCTGGAGGTGACTGGAGGATAGGACACGATGTAACAGCAGAATAGTGAGTGCAGCTCTGGAGGTGACTGGAGGATAAGACATGATGTAACAGCAGAATAGTGACTGCAGCTCTTGAGGTGATTGGAGGAATATAGATGATGTAACAGCAGAATAGTGACTGCAGCTCTGGAGATGAGTGGAGGATAAGACATGATGTAACAGCAGAATGGTGAATTCAGCTCTGGAGGTAACTGGAGGATAAGACACGATGTAACAGTAGAATAGAGAGTGCAGCTCTTGAGGTGATTGGAGGAATATAGATGATGTAACAGCAGAATAGTGACTGCAGCTCTGGAGGATAATACACGATGTAACAGTAGAATAGTGACTGTAGTTCTGGAGGTGGCTGGAGGATAATAGATGATGTAACAGCAGAATAGTAACTGTAGCTCTGGAGGTGACTGGAGGATAAGACATGATGTAACAGCAGAATAGTGAGTGCAGCTCTGGAGGTGACTGGAGGATAAGACATGATGTAACAGCAGAATAGTGACAGGAGCTCTGGAGGTAACTGGAGTATAAGACACGATGTAACAGCAGAATAGTGAGTGCAGCTCTGGAGGTGACTGGAGGATAAGACACGATGTAACAGCAGAATAGTCAGTGCAGCTCTGGAGGTGACTGGTAGATAGGACATGAGGTAACAGCAGAATAGTGAGTGCAGTTCTTGAGGTGACTGGAGGATAAGACACAATGTAACAGCAGAAAAGTGAGTGCAGCTCTTGAGGTGACTGGAGGATAAGACATGAAGTAACAGCATAATAGTGAGTGCAGCTCTGGAGGTGACTGGAGGATAAGACATGAAGTAACAGCATAATAGTGAGTGCAGCTCTGGAGGTGACTGGAGGACAAGACACGATGTAACAGCAGAATAGTGACTGCAGCTCTGGAGATGAGTGGAGGATAAGACATGAAGTAACAGCATAATAGTGAGTGCAGCTCTGGAGGTGACTGGAGGACAAGACACGATGTAACAGCAGAATAGTGACTGCAGCTCATGAGGTGACTGGAGGATAAGACATGATTTAACAGCAGAATAGTGACAGCAGCTCTGGAGGTGACTGGAGGATAAGACCTGATGTAACATCAGAATAGTGACTGCAGCTCTGGAGGTTAGTGGAGGATAAGACCTGATGTAACAGCAGAATAGTGACTGCAGCTCTGGAGGTGGCTGGAGGATAAGACACGATGTAACAGCAGAATAGTGACTGCAGCTCTGGATGTGACTGGAGGATAAGACACGATGTAACGGCAGAATAGTGACTGCAGCTCTGGAGGAGACTGGAGGATAAGACATGATGTAACAGCAGAATAGTGAGTGCAGCTCTGGAGGTGGCTGGAGGATAAGACATGATTTAACAGCAGAATAGTGAGTGCAGCTCTGGAGTTGACTGGAGGATAAGATACGATGTAACAGCAGAATAGTGAGTGCAGCTCTGGAGGTGACTGGAGGATAAGACATGATGTAACTGTGGAATAGTGATTGCAGCTCTGGAGGTGACAGGAGGATAAGACACGATGTAACAGCAGAATAATGATTGCAGCTCTGGAGGTGACTGGAGGATAAGATCTGATGTAACAACAGAATACTGACTGCAGCTCTGGAGGTAACTGGAAGATAAGACATGACTTAACAGCAGAATGGTGAGTGCAGCTCTGTAGGTGACTGGAGGTAAGACATGATGTAACAGCAGAATGGTGAATTCAGCTCTGGAGGAAACTGGAGGATAAGACACGATTTAACAGTAGAATAGTGAGTGCATCTCTGGAGGTGAATGGAGGATAAGACCTGATGTAACAGCAGAATAGTGACAGCAGCTCTGGAGGTGACTGGAGGATAAGACATGATGTAGCAGCAGAATAGTGACTGCAGCTCTGGAGGTGAGTGGAGGATAAGACCTGATGTAACAGCAGAATAGTGACTGCAGCTCTAGAGGTGGCTGGAGGATAAGACACCATGTAACAGCAGAATAGTGACTGCAGCTCTGGAGGTGACTGGAGGATAGGACACGATGTAACAGCAGAATAGTGAGTGCAGCTCTGGAGGTGACTGGAGGATAGGACACGATGTAACAGCAGAATAGTGAGTGCAGCTCTGAAGGTGGCTGGAGGATAAGACATGATTTAAAAGCAGAAGAGTGAGTGCAGCTCTGGAGTTGACTGGAGGATAGGATACGATGTAACAGAATAGTGAGTGCATCTCTGGAGGTGAATGGAGGATAAGACCTGATGTAACAGCAGAATAGTGACAGCAGCTCTGGAGGTGACTGGAGGATAAGACATGATGTAACAGCAGAATAGTGACTGCAGCTCACGAGGTGAGTGGAGGATAAGACCTGATGTGACAGCAGAATAGTGACTGCAGCTCTGGAGGTGGCTGCAGGATAAGACACCATGTAACAGCAGAATAGTGACTGCAGCTCTGGAGGAGACTGGAGGATAAGACATGATGTAACAGCAGAATAGTGAGTGAAGCTCTGAAGGTGGCTGGAGGATAAGACATGATTTAACAGCAGAATAGTGAGTGCAGCTCTGGAGTTGACTGGAGGATAAGATACGATGTAACAGCAGAATAGTGAGTGTAGCTCTGGAGGTGACTGGAGGATAAGACATGATGTAACAGTGGAATAGTGATTGCAGCTCTGGAGGTGACAGGAGGATAAGACACGATGTAACAGCAGAATAATGATTGCAGCTCTGGAGGTGGCTGGAGGATAAGACACCATATAACAGAGAATTGTGAGTGCATCTCTGGAGGTGAATGGAGGATAAGACCTGATGTAACAGCAGAAGAGTGACAGCAGCTCTGGAGGTGGCTGGAGGATATGACACCATGTAACAGCAGAATAGTGACTGCAGCTCTGGAGGTGACTGGAGGATAAGACACGATGTAATGGCAGAATAGTGACAGCAGCTCTGGAGGTGACTGGAGGATAAGACATGATGTAATAGCAGAATAGTGAGTGCAGCTCTGGAGGTGGCTGGAGGATAAGACATGATGTAACAGCAGAATAGTGACTGCAGCTCTGGAGGTGAGTGGAGGATAAGACCTGATGTGACAGCAGAATAGTGAGTGCAGCTCTGGAGGTGGCTGGAGGATAAGACACCATGTAACAGCAGAATAGTGACTGCAGCTCTGGAGGTGACTGGAGGATAAGACACGATGTAACGGCAGAATAGTGACTGCAGCTCTGGAGGTGACTGGAGGATAAGACATGATGTAATAGCAGAATAGTGAGTGCAGCTCTGGAGGTGACAGGAGGATAAGACACGATGTAACAGCAGAATAGAGAGTGCAGCTCTTGAGGTGACTGGAGGAATATAGATGATGTAACAGTAGAATAGTGATTGCAGCTCTGGAGGTGACAGGAGGATAAGACACGATGTAACAGCAGAATAATGATTGCCGCTCTGGAGGTGACTAGAGGATAAGACCTGATGTAACAGCAGAATAGTGACTGCAGCTCTGGAGGTGACTGGAAGATAAGACATGATGTAACAGCAGAATGGTGAATTCAGCTCTGGAGGTGACTGGAGGATAATACACGATGTAACAGTAGAATAGTGACTGTAGTTCTGGAGGTGGCTGGATGATAATAGATGATGTAACAGCAGAATAGTGAGTGCAGCTCTGGAGGTGACTGGAGGATAATACACTATGTAACAGCAGAATAGTTAGTGTAGCTCTGGAGGTGACTGGAGGATAAGACATGATTTAACAGCAGAATGGTGACTTCAGCTCTGGAGGTGACAGGAGGATAAGACACGATGAAACAGCAGAATAGTGACTACAGCTCTGGAGGTGTCTGGAGGATAAGACACGATGAAACAGCAGAATAGTGACTGCAGCTCTGGCGGTGGCTGGAGGATAAGAAATTATGTAACAGCAGAAAAGAGACTACAGCTCTGGAGGTGGCTGGAGGATAAGACATGATGTAACAGCAGAATAGTGACTACAGCTCTGGAGGCGACTGGAGGATAAGAGGCGATGTAACAGCAGAATAGTGAGTGCACATCTGGAGGTGACTGGAGGGTAAGACCTGATGTAACAGCAGAATAGTGAGTGCAGATCTGGAGGTGACTGGAGGATAAGACCTGATATAACAGCAGAATAGTGACGCAGCTCTGGAGGTGACTGGAGGATAAGACACGATGTAACAGCAGAATAGTGACTGCACTTCAGGAAGTGACTGGAGGATAAGACATGATGTAACAGCAGAATAGTGAGTGCAGCTCTGGAGGTGACTGGCGGATAAAACATGATGTAACAGCAGAATAGTGAGAGCAGCTCTGGAGGTGACTGGAGGATAAGACATGATGTAACAGCAGAATAGTGACTGCAGCTCTGGAGGTGACTGGAGGATAAGACCTGATGTAACAGCAGAATAGTGACTGCAGCTCTGGAGGTGGCTGGAGGATAAGACACGATGTAACAGCAGAATAGTGACTGCAGCTCTGGAGGTGACTGGAGGATAAGACACGATGTAACGGCAGAATAGTGACTGCAGCTCTGGAGGAGACTGGAGGATAAGACATGATGTAACAGCAGAATAGTGAGTGCAACTCTGGAGGTGGCTGGAGGATAAGACATGATTTAACAGCAGAATAGTGAGTGCAGCTCTGGAGTTGACTGGAGGATAAGATACGATGTAACAGCAGAATAGTGAGTGCAGCTCTGGAGGTGACTGGAGGATAAGACATGATGTAACAGTGGAATAGTGATTGCAGCTCTGGAGGTGACAGGAGGATAAGACACGATGTCACAGCAGAGTAGTGACTGCAGCTCTGGAGGTGACTGGAGGATAAGAAATGATTTAACAGCAGAATGGTGAGTGCAGCTCTGTAGGTGACTGGAGGATAAGACATGATGTAACAGCAGAATGGTGAATTCAGCTCTGGAGGTAACTGGAGGATAAGACACGATGTAACAGTAGAATAGTGAGTGCATCTCTGGAGGTGAATGGAGGATAAGACCTGATGTAACAGCAGAATAGTGACAGCAGCTCTGGAGGTGACTGGAGGATAAGACATGATGTAACAGCAGAATAGTGACTGCAGCTCTGGAGGTGAGTGGAGGATAAGACCTGATGTAACAGCAGAATAGTGAGTGCAGCTCTGGAGGTGACTGGAGGATAGGACACGATGTAACAGCAGAATAGTGAGTGCAGCTCTGGAGGTGACTGGAGGATAAGACATGATGTAACAGCAGAATAGTGACTGCAGCTCTGGAGATGAGTGGAGGATAAGACATGATGTAACAGCAGAATAGTGACTGCAGCTCTTGAGGTGATTGGAGGAATATAGATGATGTAACAGCAGAATAGTGACTGCAGCTCTGGAGATGAGTGGAGGATAAGACATGATGTAACAGCAGAATGGTGAATTCAGCTCTGGAGGATAATACACGATGTAACAGTAGAATAGTGACTGTAGCTCTGGAGGTGGCTGGAGGATAATAGATGATGTAACAGCAGAATAGTTACTGTAGCTCTGGAGGTGACTGGAGGATAAGACATGATGTAACAGCAGAATAGTGAGTGCAGCTCTGGAGGTGACTGGAGGATAAGACATGATGTAACAGCAGAATAGTGACAGGAGCTCTGGAGGTAACTGGAGTATAAGACACGATGTAACAGCAGAATAGTGAGTGCAGCTCTGGAGGTGACTGGAGGATAAGACACGATGTAACAGCAGAATAGTCAGTGCAGCTCTGGAGGTGACTGGTAGATAGGACATGAGGTAACAGCAGAATAGTGAGTGCAGTTCTTGAGGTGACTGGAGGATAAGACACAATGTAACAGCAGAAAAGTGAGTGCAGCTCTTGAGGTGACTGGAGGATAAGACATGAAGTAACAGCATAATAGTGAGTGCAGCTCTGGAGGTGACTGGAGGATAAGACATGATGTAACAGCAGAATAGTGACTGCAGCTCTGGAGATGAGTGGAGGATAAGACATGAAGTAACAGCATAATAGTGAGTGCAGCTCTGGAGGTGACTGGAGGACAAGACACGATGTAACAGCAGAATAGTGACTGCAGCTCATGAGGTGACTGGAGGATAAGACATGATTTAACAGCAGAATAGTGACAGCAGCTCTGGAGGTGACTGGAGGATAAGACCTGATGTAACATCAGAATAGTGACTGCAGCTCTGGAGGTGAGTGGAGGATAAGACCTGATGTAACAGCAGAATAGTGACTGCAGCTCTGGAGGTGGCTGGAGGATAAGACACGATGTAACAGCAGAATAGTGACTGCAGCTCTGGATGTGACTGGAGGATAAGACACGATGTAACGGCAGAATAGTGACTGCAGCTCTGGAGGAGACTGGAGGATAAGACATGATGTAACAGCAGAATAGTGAGTGCAGCTCTGGAGGTGGCTGGAGGATAAGACATGATTTAACAGCAGAATAGTGAGTGCAGCTCTGGAGTTGACTGGAGAATAAGATACGATGTAACAGCAGAATAGTGAGTGCAGCTCTGGAGGTGACTGGAGGATAAGACATGATGTAACTGTGGAATAGTGATTGCAGCTCTGGAGGTGACAGGAGGATAAGACACGATGTAACAGCAGAATAATGATTGCAGCTCTGGAGGTGACTGGAGGATAAGATCTGATGTAACAACAGAATACTGACTGCAGCTCTGGAGGTAACTGGAAGATAAGACATGACTTAACAGCAGAATGGTGAGTGCAGCTCTGTAGGTGACTGGAGGATAAGACATGAAGTAACAGCAGAATGGTGAATTCAGCTCTGGAGGAAACTGGAGGATAAGACACGATTTAACAGTAGAATAGTGAGTGCATCTCTGGAGGTGAATGGAGGATAAGACCTGATGTAACAGCAGAATAGTGACAGCAGCTCTGGAGGTGACTGGAGGATAAGACATGATGTAGCAGCAGAATAGTGACTGCAGCTCTGGAGGTGAGTGGAGGATAAGACCTGATGTAACAGCAGAATAGCGACTGCAGCTCTAGAGGTGGCTGGAGGATAAGACACCATGTAACAGCAGAATAGTGACTGCAGCTCTGGAGGTGACTGGAGGATAGGACACGATGTAACAGCAGAATAGTGAGTGCAGCTCTGGAGGTGACTGGAGGATAGGACACGATGTAACAGCAGAATAGTGAGTGCAGCTCTGAAGGTGGCTGGAGGATAAGACATGATTTAAAAGCAGAAGAGTGAGTGCAGCTCTGGAGTTGACTGGAGGATAGGATACGATGTAACAGAATAGTGAGTGCATCTCTGGAGGTGAATGGAGGATAAGACCTGATGTAACAGCAGAATAGTGACAGCAGCTCTGGAGGTGACTGGAGGATAAGACATGATGTAACAGCAGAATAGTGACTGCAGCTCACAAGGTGAGTGGAGGATAAGACCTGATGTGACAGCAGAATAGTGACTGCAGCTCTGGAGGTGGCTGGAGGATAAGACACCATGTAACAGCAGAATAGTGACTGCAGCTCTGGAGGTGACTGGAGAATAAGACATGATGTAATAGCCGAATAGTGAGTGCAGCTCTGGAGGTGGCTGGAGGATAAGACATGAAGTAACAGCAGAATAGAGAGTGCAGCTCTTGAGGTGACTGGAGGAATATAGATGATGTAACAGCAGAATAGTGAGTGCAGCTCTGGAGGTGACTGGAGGATAAGACAGGATGTAACAGTAGAATAGTGATTGCAGCACTGGAGGTGACAGGAGGATAAGACACGATGTAACAGCAGAATAATGATTGCCGCTCTGGAGGTGACTAGAGGATAAGACCTGATGTAACAGCAGAATAGTGACTGCAGCTCTGGAGGTGACAGGAGGATAAGACATGATGTAACAGCAGAATAGTGACTGCAGCTCTGGAGGTGGCTGGAGGATAATACACTATGTAACAGCAGAATAGTGTAGCTCTGAAGGTGACTGGAGGATAACACATGATGTAACAGCAGAATGGTGACTTCAGCTCTGGAGGTGACAGGAGGATAAGACCTGATGTAACAGCAGAATAGTGACTACAGCTCAGGAGGTGACTGGAGGATAAGACACGATTTAACAGCAGAAAAGAGACTACAGCTCTGGAGGTGGCTGGCGGATAAGACATGATGTAACAGCAGAATAGTGACTACAGCTCTGGAGGTGACTGGAGCATAAGACACAATGTAACAGCAGAATGATGAGTGCAGCTCTGGAGGATAAGAGGCGATGTAACAGCAGAATAGTGAGTGCACATCTGGAGGTGACTGGAGGATAAGACCTGATGTAACAGCAGAATAGTGACGCAGCTCTGGAGGTGACTGGAGGATAAGACACGATGTAACAGCAGAATAGTGAGTGCAGCTCTGGAGGTGACTGGCGGATAAAACATGATGTAACAGCAGAATAGTGAGTGCAGCTCTGGAGGTGACTGGAGGATAAGACACGATGTAAGAGCAGAATAGTGAGTGCAGCTCATGAGGTGACTGGAGGATAAGACATGATGTAACAGCAGAACAGTGACTGCAGCTCTGGAGGAGACTGGAGGATAAGACATGATTTAACAGCAGAATAGTGAGTGCAGCTCTGGAGGTGGCTGGAGGATAAGACATGATTTAACAGCAAACCAAGCAATGTGAACTGAGGTCTAAGATGGTAGACATGCAAGAAATAGGAGCATGTTCACACTAGCAAAAAAGAAACAAAACCTACAAAAGACAAAAATATATCTCATACCCTACCATCATTATATATAAATGTAAAGCAAAGTTGCATAATAAATATAGGGTACTTAGTGAACTATTTTTGATCAAAAAAAGTATACAAGCCGTCCCACCAGCGGCAAGGTGACCCTAAATTGCCGCTGGTGGGACGGCTTGTATACTTTTTTTGATCAAAAATAGTTCACTAAGTACCCTATATTTATTATGCAACTTTGCTTTACATTTATATATAATGATGGTAGGGTATGAGATATATTTTTGTCTTTTGTAGGTTTTGTTTCTTTTTTGCTAGTGTGAACATGCTCCTATTTCTTGCATGTCTACCATCTTAGACCTCAGTTCACATTGCCTGTTTTTTTGTCTTGTTTGCATTCTGTGCAATTTAAGGGTGTGGCATCCCCTTTGTTGAGCTGACTGGTATATATGTAGCTTACCACGGGCCTGGGTGGTCTGGAGTTGGGACCCGGTCCTATTTGTCTACCCTTTTATATGCATTGCTTCAACTTTGATATACAGTAAGGTTTTTAATATAGGTAGTATAGGTACCGTCCCAATTTAGGGTCACCTTGCCGCTGGTGGGACGGCTTGTATACTTTTTTTGATCAAAAATAGTTCACTAAGTACCCTATATTTATTATGCAACTTTGCTTTACATTTATATATAATGATGGTAGGGTATGAGATATATTTTTGTCTTTTGTCTTTTGTAGGTTTTATGATTTAACAGCAGAATAGTGAGTGCAGCTCAGTAGTTGACTGGAGGATAAGATACGATGTAACAGCAGAATAGTGAGTGCAGCTCTGGAGGTGACTGGAGGATAAGACATGATGTAACAGTGGAATAGTAATTGCAGCTCTGGAGGTAACAGGAGGATAAGACACGATGTAACAGCAGAATAATGATTGCAGCTCCGGAGGTGACTGGAGGATAAGACCTGATGTAACAGTAGAATAGTGACTGCAGCTCTGGAGGTGAGTGGAAGATAAGACATGATTTAACAGCAGAATGGTGAGTGCAGCTCTGTAGGTGACTGGAGGATAAGACATGATGTAACAGCAGAATGATGAATTCAGCTCTGGAGGTAACTGGAGGATAAGACACGATGTAACAGTAGAATAGTGAGTCCATCTATGGAGGTGAATGGAGGATAAGACCTGATGTAACAGCAGAATAGTGACAGCAGCTCTGGAGGTGACTGGAGGATAAGACATGATGTAACAGCAGAATAGTGAGTGCAGTTCTGGAGGTGGCTGGAGGATAAGACATGATGTAACAGCAGAACAGTGACTGCAGCTCTGGAGGTGACTGAAGGATAAAACATGAAGTAACAGCAGAATAGTGAGTGCAGCTCTGGAGTTGACTGGACGATAAGATACGATGTAACAGCAGAATAGAGAGTGCAGCTCTTGAGGTGACTGGAGGAATATAGATGATGTAACAGCAGAATAGTGACTGCAGCTCTGGAGGTGACTGGAGGATAAGACAGGATGTAACAGTAGAATAGTGATTGCAGCTCTGGAGGTGACAGGAGGATAAGACCTGATGTAACAGCAGAATAGTGACTGCAGCTCTGGAGGTGACTGGAAGATAAGAC
The DNA here is from genome assembly GCF_046119375.1 of Phyllobates terribilis. Taxonomy (NCBI): domain Eukaryota; kingdom Metazoa; phylum Chordata; class Amphibia; order Anura; family Dendrobatidae; genus Phyllobates; species Phyllobates terribilis. Next base: position 1,692,601 of record NW_027363106.1, on the reverse strand, counting down.
ATGATGTAAAAGCAGAATGGTGAATTCAGCTCTGGAGGTAACTGGAGGATAATACACGATGTAACAGTAGAATAGTGACTAGCTCTGGAGGTGGCTGGAGGATAATAGATGATGTAACAGCAGAATAGTGACTGCAGCTCTGGAGGTGACAGGAGGATAAGACATGATGTAACAGCAGAATAGTGAGTGCAGCTCTGGAGGTGACTGGAGGATAATACACTATGTAACAGCAGAATAGTTAGTGTAGCTCTGGAGGTGACTGGAGGATAAGACATGATGTAACAGCAGAATGGTGACTTCAGCTCTGGAGGTGACAGGAGGATAAGACACGATGAAACAGCAGAATAGTGACTACAGCTCAGGAGGTGACTGGAGGATAAGACACGATGAAACAGCAGATTAGTGACTGCAGCTCTGGAGGTGGCTGGAGGATAAGAAATGATGTAACAGCAGAATAGTGACTAGAGCTCTGGAGGTGACTGGAGGATAAGACACAATGTAACAGCAGAATAGTGAGTGCAGATCTGGAGGTGACTGGAGGATAAGACCTGATGTAACAGCAGAATAGTGACGCAGCTCTGGAGGTGACTGGAGGATAAGACACGATGTAACAGCAGAATAGTGAGAGCAGCTCTGGAGGTGACTGGAGGATAAGACGTGATGTAAAAGCAGAATAGTGAGTGCAGCTCTGGAGGTGACTGGAGGATAAAACATGATGTAACAGCAGAATAGAGAGTGCAGCTCTGGAGGTGACTGGAGGATATGACATGATGTAACAGCAGAATAGTGACTGTAGCTCTGGAGATGACTGGAGTATAAGACACGATGTAACAGCACAATATTGACTGCAGCTCTGGAGGTGACTGGAGGATAAGATACGATGTAACAAAATAATAGTGAGTTCAGCTCTTGACGTGACTGAAGGATAAGACACGATATAACAGCAGAATAGTGACTGCAGCTCTGGAGGTGACTGGAGGATAAGACACGATGTAACAGCAGAATAGTGAGTGCAGCTCTGGAAGTGAACGGAGGATAAGACACGATGTAACAGCAGAATAGTGATTTCAGCTCTGGAGGTGACTGGAGGATAAGACGTGATGTAACAACAGAATAGTGTCTGCAGCTCTGTAGGTGTCTGGAGGATAAGACACGATGTAACAGCAGAATAGTGAGTGCAGCTCTGGAGGTGAACGGAGGATAAGACACGATGTAACAGCAGAATAGTGACTGCAGCTCTGGAGGTGACTGGAGGATAAGATACGATGTAACAGCAGAATAGAGACTGGAGCTCTGGAGATGACTGGAGTATACAACACGATGTAACAGCAGAATAGTGAGTGCAGCTCTTGAGGTGACTGGAGGATAAGACACAATGTAACAGCAGAATAGTGAGTGCAGTTCTGGAGGTGTCTGGAGGATAAGACACGATGTAACAGCAGAATAGTGAGTGCAGATCTGGAGGTGACTGGAGGATAAGACACGATGTAACAGCAGAATAGTGTCTGCAGCTCTGGAGGTGTCTGGAGGATAAGACACGATGTAACAGCAGAATAGTGAGTGCAGCTCTCGAGGTGGCTGGAGGATAAGACACGATGTAACAGCAGAATAGTGTCTGCAGCTCTGGAGGTGTCTGGAGGATATGACACGATGTAACAGCAGAATAGTGAGTGCAGCTCTGGAGGTGGCTGGAGGATAAGACACGATGTAACAGCAGAACAGTGACTGCAGCTCTGGAGGTGACTGGAGGATAAGACCTGATGTAACAGCATAATAGGGAGTGCAGATCTGGAGGTGACTGGAGGATAAGACCTGATGTAACAGCAGAATAGAGACGCAGCTCTGGAGGCGACTGGAGGATAAGACACGATGTAACAGCAGAATAGTGTCTGCAGCTCTGGAGGTGACTGGAGGATAAGACACGATGTAACAGCAGAATAGTGTCTGCAGCTCTGGAGGTGTCTGGAGGATAAGACACGATGTAACAGCAGAATAGTGACTGCAGCTCTGGAGGTGAACGGAGGATAAGACACGATGTAACAGCAGAATAGTGACTGCAGCTCTGGAGGTGAATGGAGGATAAGATACGATGTAACAAAATAATAGTGAGTGCAGCTCTTGAGGTGACTGGAGGATAAGACACGATGTAACAGCAGAATAGTGACTGCAGCTCTGGAGGTGAATGGAGGATAAGATACGATGTAACAAAATAATAGTGAGTGCAGCTCTTGAGGTGACTGGAGGATAAGACACGATGTAACAGCAGAATAGTGAGTGCAGCTCTGGAGGTGTCTGGAGGATAAGACACGATGTAACAGCAGAATAGTGAGTGCAGATCTGGAGGTGACTGGAGGATAAGACCTGATGTAACAGCAGTATAGAGACGCAGCTCTGGAGGTGACTGGAGGATAATACACGATGTAACAGCAGAATAGTGTCTGCAGCTCTAGAGGTGAACGGAGGATAAGACACGATGTAACAGCAGAATAATGACTGCAGCTCTAGAGGTGACTGGAGGATAAGACACGATGTAACAGCAGAATAGTGACTGCAGCTCTGGAGGTGAATGGAGGATAAGATACGATGTAACAAAATAATAGTGATTGCAGCTCTTGAGGTGACTGGAGGATAAGACACGATGTAACAGCAGAATAGTGAGTGCAGCTCTGGAGGTGTCTGGAGGATAAGACACGATGTAACAGCAGAATAGTGAGTGCAGCTCTGGAGGTGACTGGAGGATAAGACCTTATGAAACAGCAGAATAGAGACCACAGCTCTTGAGGTGACTGGAGGATAAGACACGATGTAACAGCAGAATAGTGAGTGCAGCTCTTGAGGTGACTGGAGGATAAGACACGATGTAACAGCAGAATAGTGTCTGCAGCTCTGGAGGTGTCGGGAGTATAAGACACGATGTAACAGCAGAATAGTGAGTGCAGCTCTGGAAGTGACAGGAGGATGAGACACGATGAAACAGCAGAATAGTGACTACAGCTCAGGAGGTGACTGGAGGATAAGACACGATGAAACAGCAGAATAGTGACTGCAGCTCTGGAGGTGGCTGGAGGATAAGAAATGATGTAACAGCAGAAAAGAGACTACAGCTCTGGAGGTGGCTGGAGAATAAGACATGATGTAACAGCAGAATAGAGAGTGCAGATCTGGAGGTGACTGGGGGATAAGACCTGATGTAACAGCAGAATAGTGACGCAGCTCTGGAGGTGACTGGAGGATAAGACACGATGTAACAGCAGAATAGTGAGAGCAGCTCTGGAGGTGACTGGAGGATAAGACGTGATGTAACAGCAGAATAGTGGGTGCAGCTCTGGAGGTGACTGGAGGATAAAAAATGATGTAACAGCAGAATAGAGAGTGCAGCTCTGGAGGTGACTGGAGGATATGACATGATGTAACAGCAGAATAGTGACTGCAGCTCTGGAGGTGACTGGAGGATAAGATACGATGTAACAGCAGAATAGTGAGTGCAGCTATGGAGGTGACTGGAGGATAAGACGTGATGTAACAGCAGAATATAGACTGCAGCTCTGGAGATGACTGGAGTATAAGACACGATGTAACAGCAGAATAGTGACTGCAGCTCTGGAGGTGACTGGAGGATAAGATACGATGTAACAAAATAATAGTGAGTTCAGCTCTTGACGTGACTGAAGGATAAGACACGATGTAACAGCAGAATAGTGACTGCAGCTCTGGAGGTGTCTGGAGGATAAGACACGATGTAACAGCAGAATATTGAGTGCAGCTCTGGAAGTGAACGGAGGATAAGACACGATGTAACAGCAGAATAGTGATTGCAGCTCTGGAGGTGACTGGAGGATAAGACACTATGAAACAACAGAATAGTGTCTGCAGCTCTGGAGGTGTCTGGAGGATAAGACACGATGTAATAGCAGAATATTGAGTGCAGCTCTGGAGGTGAACGGAGGATAAGATACGATGTAACAGCAGAATAGTGACTGCAGCTCTGCAGGTGACTGGAGGATAAGACACGATGTAACAGCAGAATAGAGACAGGAGCTCTGGAGATCACTGGAGTATAAGACACGATGTAACAGCAGAATAGTGACTGCAGCTCTGGAGGTGAATGGAGGATAAGATACGATGTAAGAGCAGAATAGTGAGTGCAGCTCATGAGGTGACTGGAGGATAAGACATGATGTAACAGCAGAACAGTGACTGCAGCTCTGGAGGAGACTGGAGGATAAGACATGATTTAACAGCAGAATAGTGAGTGCAGCTCTGGAGGTGGCTGGAGGATAAGACATGATTTAACAGCAAACCAAGCAATGTGAACTGAGGTCTAAGATGGTAGACATGCAAGAAATAGGAGCATGTTCACACTAGCAAAAAAGAAACAAAACCTACAAAAGACAAAAATATATCTCATACCCTACCATCATTATATATAAATGTAAAGCAAAGTTGCATAATAAATATAGGGTACTTAGTGAACTATTTTTGATCAAAAAAAGTATACAAGCCGTCCCACCAGCGGCAAGGTGACCCTAAATTGCCGCTGGTGGGACGGCTTGTATACTTTTTTTGATCAAAAATAGTTCACTAAGTACCCTATATTTATTATGCAACTTTGCTTTACATTTATATATAATGATGGTAGGGTATGAGATATATTTTTGTCTTTTGTAGGTTTTGTTTCTTTTTTGCTAGTGTGAACATGCTCCTATTTCTTGCATGTCTACCATCTTAGACCTCAGTTCACATTGCCTGTTTTTTTGTCTTGTTTGCATTCTGTGCAATTTAAGGGTGTGGCATCCCCTTTGTTGAGCTGACTGGTATATATGTAGCTTACCACGGGCCTGGGTGGTCTGGAGTTGGGACCCGGTCCTATTTGTCTACCCTTTTATATGCATTGCTTCAACTTTGATATACAGTAAGGTTTTTAATATAGGCAGTATAGGTACCGTCCCAATTTAGGGTCACCTTGCCGCTGGTGGGACGGCTTGTATACTTTTTTTGATCAAAAATAGTTCACTAAGTACCCTATATTTATTATGCAACTTTGCTTTACATTTATATATAATGATGGTAGGGTATGAGATATATTTTTGTCTTTTGTCTTTTGTAGGTTTTATGATTTAACAGCAGAATAGTGAGTGCAGCTCAGTAGTTGACTGGAGGATAAGATACGATGTAACAGCAGAATAGTGAGTGCAGCTCTGGAGGTGACTGGAGGATAAGACATGATGTAACAGTGGAATAGTAATTGCAGCTCTGGAGGTAACAGGAGGATAAGACACGATGTAACAGCAGAATAATGATTGCAGCTCCGGAGGTGACTGGAGGATAAGACCTGATGTAACAGTAGAATAGTGACTGCAGCTCTGGAGGTGAGTGGAAGATAAGACATGATTTAACAGCAGAATGGTGAGTGCAGCTCTGTAGGTGACTGGAGGATAAGACATGATGTAACAGCAGAATGATGAATTCAGCTCTGGAGGTAACTGGAGGATAAGACACGATGTAACAGTAGAATAGTGAGTCCATCTATGGAGGTGAATGGAGGATAAGACCTGATGTAACAGCAGAATAGTGACAGCAGCTCTGGAGGTGACTGGAGGATAAGACATGATGTAACAGCAGAATAGTGAGTGCAGTTCTGGAGGTGGCTGGAGGATAAGACATGATGTAACAGCAGAACAGTGACTGCAGCTCTGGAGGTGACTGAAGGATAAAACATGAAGTAACAGCAGAATAGTGAGTGCAGCTCTGGAGTTGACTGGACGATAAGATACGATGTAACAGCAGAATAGAGAGTGCAGCTCTTGAGGTGACTGGAGGAATATAGATGATGTAACAGCAGAATAGTGACTGCAGCTCTGGAGGTGACTGGAGGATAAGACAGGATGTAACAGTAGAATAGTGATTGCAGCTCTGGAGGTGACAGGAGGATAAGACCTGATGTAACAGCAGAATAGTGACTGCAGCTCTGGAGGTGACTGGAAGATAAGACATGATGTAAAAGCAGAATGGTGAATTCAGCTCTGGAGGTAACTGGAGGATAATACACGATGTAACAGTAGAATAGTGACTAGCTCTGGAGGTGGCTGGAGGATAATAGATGATGTAACAGCAGAATAGTGACTGCAGCTCTGGAGGTGACAGGAGGATAAGACATGATGTAACAGCAGAATAGTGAGTGCAGCTCTGGAGGTGACTGGAGGATAATACACTATGTAACAGCAGAATAGTTAGTGTAGCTCTGGAGGTGACTGGAGGATAAGACATGATGTAACAGCAGAATGGTGACTTCAGCTCTGGAGGTGACAGGAGGATAAGACACGATGAAACAGCAGAATAGTGACTACAGCTCAGGAGGTGACTGGAGGATAAGACACGATGAAACAGCAGATTAGTGACTGCAGCTCTGGAGGTGGCTGGAGGATAAGAAATGATGTAACAGCAGAATAGTGACTAGAGCTCTGGAGGTGACTGGAGGATAAGACACAATGTAACAGCAGAATAGTGAGTGCAGATCTGGAGGTGACTGGAGGATAAGACCTGATGTAACAGCAGAATAGTGACGCAGCTCTGGAGGTGACTGGAGGATAAGACACGATGTAACAGCAGAATAGTGAGAGCAGCTCTGGAGGTGACTGGAGGATAAGACGTGATGTAAAAGCAGAATAGTGAGTGCAGCTCTGGAGGTGACTGGAGGATAAAACATGATGTAACAGCAGAATAGAGAGTGCAGCTCTGGAGGTGACTGGAGGATATGACATGATGTAACAGCAGAATAGTGACTGTAGCTCTGGAGATGACTGGAGTATAAGACACGATGTAACAGCACAATATTGACTGCAGCTCTGGAGGTGACTGGAGGATAAGATACGATGTAACAAAATAATAGTGAGTTCAGCTCTTGACGTGACTGAAGGATAAGACACGATATAACAGCAGAATAGTGACTGCAGCTCTGGAGGTGACTGGAGGATAAGACACGATGTAACAGCAGAATAGTGAGTGCAGCTCTGGAAGTGAACGGAGGATAAGACACGATGTAACAGCAGAATAGTGATTTCAGCTCTGGAGGTGACTGGAGGATAAGACGTGATGTAACAACAGAATAGTGTCTGCAGCTCTGTAGGTGTCTGGAGGATAAGACACGATGTAACAGCAGAATAGTGAGTGCAGCTCTGGAGGTGAACGGAGGATAAGACACGATGTAACAGCAGAATAGTGACTGCAGCTCTGGAGGTGACTGGAGGATAAGATACGATGTAACAGCAGAATAGAGACTGGAGCTCTGGAGATGACTGGAGTATACAACACGATGTAACAGCAGAATAGTGAGTGCAGCTCTTGAGGTGACTGGAGGATAAGACACAATGTAACAGCAGAATAGTGAGTGCAGTTCTGGAGGTGTCTGGAGGATAAGACACGATGTAACAGCAGAATAGTGAGTGCAGATCTGGAGGTGACTGGAGGATAAGACACGATGTAACAGCAGAATAGTGTCTGCAGCTCTGGAGGTGTCTGGAGGATAAGACACGATGTAACAGCAGAATAGTGAGTGCAGCTCTCGAGGTGGCTGGAGGATAAGACACGATGTAACAGCAGAATAGTGTCTGCAGCTCTGGAGGTGTCTGGAGGATATGACACGATGTAACAGCAGAATAGTGAGTGCAGCTCTGGAGGTGGCTGGAGGATAAGACACGATGTAACAGCAGAACAGTGACTGCAGCTCTGGAGGTGACTGGAGGATAAGACCTGATGTAACAGCATAATAGGGAGTGCAGATCTGGAGGTGACTGGAGGATAAGACCTGATGTAACAGCAGAATAGAGACGCAGCTCTGGAGGCGACTGGAGGATAAGACACGATGTAACAGCAGAATAGTGTCTGCAGCTCTGGAGGTGACTGGAGGATAAGACACGATGTAACAGCAGAATAGTGTCTGCAGCTCTGGAGGTGTCTGGAGGATAAGACACGATGTAACAGCAGAATAGTGACTGCAGCTCTGGAGGTGAACGGAGGATAAGACACGATGTAACAGCAGAATAGTGACTGCAGCTCTGGAGGTGAATGGAGGATAAGATACGATGTAACAAAATAATAGTGAGTGCAGCTCTTGAGGTGACTGGAGGATAAGACACGATGTAACAGCAGAATAGTGACTGCAGCTCTGGAGGTGAATGGAGGATAAGATACGATGTAACAAAATAATAGTGAGTGCAGCTCTTGAGGTGACTGGAGGATAAGACACGATGTAACAGCAGAATAGTGAGTGCAGCTCTGGAGGTGTCTGGAGGATAAGACACGATGTAACAGCAGAATAGTGAGTGCAGATCTGGAGGTGACTGGAGGATAAGACCTGATGTAACAGCAGTATAGAGACGCAGCTCTGGAGGTGACTGAAGGATAATACACGATGTAACAGCAGAATAGTGTCTGCAGCTCTAGAGGTGAACGGAGGATAAGACACGATGTAACAGCAGAATAATGACTGCAGCTCTAGAGGTGACTGGAGGATAAGACACGATGTAACAGCAGAATAGTGACTGCAGCTCTGGAGGTGAATGGAGGATAAGATACGATGTAACAAAATAATAGTGATTGCAGCTCTTGAGGTGACTGGAGGATAAGACACGATGTAACAGCAGAATAGTGAGTGCAGCTCTGGAGGTGTCTGAAGGATAAGACACGATGTAACAGCAGAATAGTGAGTGCAGCTCTGGAGGTGACTGGAGGATAAGACCTTATGAAACAGCAGAATAGAGACCACAGCTCTTGAGGTGACTGGAGGATAAGACACGATGTAACAGCAGAATAGTGAGTGCAGCTCTTGAGGTGACTGGAGGATAAGACACGATGTAACAGCAGAATAGTGTCTGCAGCTCTGGAGGTGTCGGGAGTATAAGACACGATGTAACAGCAGAATAGTGAGTGCAGCTCTGGAAGTGACAGGAGGATGAGACACGATGAAACAGCAGAATAGTGACTACAGCTCAGGAGGTGACTGGAGGATAAGACACGATGAAACAGCAGAATAGTGACTGCAGCTCTGGAGGTGGCTGGAGGATAAGAAATGATGTAACAGCAGAAAAGAGACTACAGCTCTGGAGGTGGCTGGAGAATAAGACATGATGTAACAGCAGAATAGAGAGTGCAGATCTGGAGGTGACTGGGGGATAAGACCTGATGTAACAGCAGAATAGTGACGCAGCTCTGGAGGTGACTGGAGGATAAGACACGATGTAACAGCAGAATAGTGAGAGCAGCTCTGGAGGTGACTGGAGGATAAGACGTGATGTAACAGCAGAATAGTGGGTGCAGCTCTGGAGGTGACTGGAGGATAAAAAATGATGTAACAGCAGAATAGAGAGTGCAGCTCTGGAGGTGACTGGAGGATATGACATGATGTAACAGCAGAATAGTGACTGCAGCTCTGGAGGTGACTGGAGGATAAGATACGATGTAACAGCAGAATAGTGAGTGCAGCTATGGAGGTGACTGGAGGATAAGACGTGATGTAACAGCAGAATATAGACTGCAGCTCTGGAGATGACTGGAGTATAAGACACGATGTAACAGCAGAATAGTGACTGCAGCTCTGGAGGTGACTGGAGGATAAGATACGATGTAACAAAATAATAGTGAGTTCAGCTCTTGACGTGACTGAAGGATAAGACACGATGTAACAGCAGAATAGTGACTGCAGCTCTGGAGGTGTCTGGAGGATAAGACACGATGTAACAGCAGAATATTGAGTGCAGCTCTGGAAGTGAACGGAGGATAAGACACGATGTAACAGCAGAATAGTGATTGCAGCTCTGGAGGTGACTGGAGGATAAGACACTATGAAACAACAGAATAGTGTCTGCAGCTCTGGAGGTGTCTGGAGGATAAGACACGATGTAATAGCAGAATATTGAGTGCAGCTCTGGAGGTGAACGGAGGATAAGATACGATGTAACAGCAGAATAGTGACTGCAGCTCTGCAGGTGACTGGAGGATAAGACACGATGTAACAGCAGAATAGAGACAGGAGCTCTGGAGATCACTGGAGTATAAGACACGATGTAACAGCAGAATAGTGACTGCAGCTCTGGAGGTGAATGGAGGATAAGATACGATGTAACAAAATAATATTGAGTGCAGCTCTTGAGGTGAGTGGAGGATAAGACACGATGTAACAGCAGAATAGTGAGTGCAGCTCTGGAGGTGAACGGAGGATAAGACACGATGTAACAGCAGAATAGAGACTGGAGCTCTGGAGGTGAATGGAGGATAAGATACGATGTAACAAAATAATATTGAGTGCAGCTCTTGAGGTGACTGGAGGATAAGACACGATGTAACAGCAGAATAGTGAGTGCAGATCTGGAGGTGACTGGAGGATAAGACACGATGTAACAGCAGAACAGTGTCTGCAGCTCTGGAGGTGTCTGGAGGATAAGACACGATGTAACAGCAGAATAGTGAGTGCAGCTCTGGAGGTGGCTGGAGGATAAGACACGATGTAACAGCAGAATAGTGTGTGCAGCTCTGGAGGTGTCTGGAGGATAAGACACGATGTAACAGCAGAATAGTGACTGCAGCTGTGGAGGTGACTGGAGGATAAGACACGATGTAACAGCAGAATAGTGAGTGCAGATCTGGAGGTGACTGGAGGATAAGACCTGATGTAACAGCAGAATAGAGACGCAGGTCTGGAGGTGACTGGAGGATAAGACACGATGTAACAGCAGAATAGTGTCTGCAGCTCTGGAGGTGTCTGGAGGATAAGACACGATGTAACAGCAGAATAGTGAGTGCAGCTCTGGAGGTGGCTGGAGGATAAGACACGATGTAACAGCAGAATAGTCACTGCAGCTCTGGAGGTGACTGGAGGATAAGACACGATGTAACAGCAGAATAGTGATTGCAGCTCTGGAGGTGACTGGAGGATAAGACACGATGTAACAGCACAATATTGACTGCAGCTCTGGAGGTGACTGGAGGATAAGATACGATGTAACAAAATAATAGTGAGTTCAGCTCTTGACGTGACTGAAGGATAAGACACGATATAACAGCAGAATAGTGACTGCAGCTCTGGAGGTGACTGGAGGATAAGACACGATGTAACAGCAGAATAGTGAGTGCAGCTCTGGAAGTGAACGGAGGATAAGACACGATGTAACAGCAGAATAGTGATTTCAGCTCTGGAGGTGACTGGAGGATAAGACGTGATGTAACAACAGAATAGTGTCTGCAGCTCTGTAGGTGTCTGGAGGATAAGACACGATGTAACAGCAGAATAGTGAGTGCAGCTCTGGAGGTGAACGGAGGATAAGACACGATGTAACAGCAGAATAGTGACTGCAGCTCTGGAGGTGACTGGAGGATAAGATACGATGTAACAGCAGAATAGAGACTGGAGCTCTGGAGATGACTGGAGTATACAACACGATGTAACAGCAGAATAGTGAGTGCAGCTCTTGAGGTGACTGGAGGATAAGACACAATGTAACAGCAGAATAGTGAGTGCAGTTCTGGAGGTGTCTGGAGGATAAGACACGATGTAACAGCAGAATAGTGAGTGCAGATCTGGAGGTGACTGGAGGATAAGACACGATGTAACAGCAGAATAGTGTCTGCAGCTCTGGAGGTGTCTGGAGGATAAGACACGATGTAACAGCAGAATAGTGAGTGCAGCTCTCGAGGTGGCTGGAGGATAAGACACGATGTAACAGCAGAATAGTGTCTGCAGCTCTGGAGGTGTCTGGAGGATATGACACGATGTAACAGCAGAATAGTGAGTGCAGCTCTGGAGGTGGCTGGAGGATAAGACACGATGTAACAGCAGAACAGTGACTGCAGCTCTGGAGGTGACTGGAGGATAAGACCTGATGTAACAGCATAATAGGGAGTGCAGATCTGGAGGTGACTGGAGGATAAGACCTGATGTAACAGCAGAATAGAGACGCAGCTCTGGAGGCGACTGGAGGATAAGACACGATGTAACAGCAGAATAGTGTCTGCAGCTCTGGAGGTGACTGGAGGATAAGACACGATGTAACAGCAGAATAGTGTCTGCAGCTCTGGAGGTGTCTGGAGGATAAGACACGATGTAACAGCAGAATAGTGACTGCAGCTCTGGAGGTGAACGGAGGATAAGACACGATGTAACAGCAGAATAGTGACTGCAGCTCTGGAGGTGAATGGAGGATAAGATACGATGTAACAAAATAATAGTGAGTGCAGCTCTTGAGGTGACTGGAGGATAAGACACGATGTAACAGCAGAATAGTGACTGCAGCTCTGGAGGTGAATGGAGGATAAGATACGATGTAACAAAATAATAGTGAGTGCAGCTCTTGAGGTGACTGGAGGATAAGACACGATGTAACAGCAGAATAGTGAGTGCAGCTCTGGAGGTGTCTGGAGGATAAGACACGATGTAACAGCAGAATAGTGAGTGCAGATCTGGAGGTGACTGGAGGATAAGACCTGATGTAACAGCAGTATAGAGACGCAGCTCTGGAGGTGACTGGAGGATAATACACGATGTAACAGCAGAATAGTGTCTGCAGCTCTAGAGGTGAACGGAGGATAAGACACGATGTAACAGCAGAATAATGACTGCAGCTCTAGAGGTGACTGGAGGATAAGACACGATGTAACAGCAGAATAGTGACTGCAGCTCTGGAGGTGAATGGAGGATAAGATACGATGTAACAAAATAATAGTGATTGCAGCTCTTGAGGTGACTGGAGGATAAGACACGATGTAACAGCAGAATAGTGAGTGCAGCTCTGGAGGTGTCTGGAGGATAAGACACGATGTAACAGCAGAATAGTGAGTGCAGCTCTGGAGGTGACTGGAGGATAAGACCTTATGAAACAGCAGAATAGAGACCACAGCTCTTGAGGTGACTGGAGGATAAGACACGATGTAACAGCAGAATAGTGAGTGCAGCTCTTGAGGTGACTGGAGGATAAGACACGATGTAACAGCAGAATAGTGTCTGCAGCTCTGGAGGTGTCGGGAGTATAAGACACGATGTAACAGCAGAATAGTGAGTGCAGCTCTGGAAGTGACAGGAGGATGAGACACGATGAAACAGCAGAATAGTGACTACAGCTCAGGAGGTGACTGGAGGATAAGACACGATGAAACAGCAGAATAGTGACTGCAGCTCTGGAGGTGGCTGGAGGATAAGAAATGATGTAACAGCAGAAAAGAGACTACAGCTCTGGAGGTGGCTGGAGAATAAGACATGATGTAACAGCAGAATAGAGAGTGCAGATCTGGAGGTGACTGGGGGATAAGACCTGATGTAACAGCAGAATAGTGACGCAGCTCTGGAGGTGACTGGAGGATAAGACACGATGTAACAGCAGAATAGTGAGAGCAGCTCTGGAGGTGACTGGAGGATAAGACGTGATGTAACAGCAGAATAGTGGGTGCAGCTCTGGAGGTGACTGGAGGATAAAAAATGATGTAACAGCAGAATAGAGAGTGCAGCTCTGGAGGTGACTGGAGGATATGACATGATGTAACAGCAGAATAGTGACTGCAGCTCTGGAGGTGACTGGAGGATAAGATACGATGTAACAGCAGAATAGTGAGTGCAGCTATGGAGGTGACTGGAGGATAAGACGTGATGTAACAGCAGAATATAGACTGCAGCTCTGGAGATGACTGGAGTATAAGACACGATGTAACAGCAGAATAGTGACTGCAGCTCTGGAGGTGACTGGAGGATAAGATACGATGTAACAAAATAATAGTGAGTTCAGCTCTTGACGTGACTGAAGGATAAGACACGATGTAACAGCAGAATAGTGACTGCAGCTCTGGAGGTGTCTGGAGGATAAGACACGATGTAACAGCAGAATATTGAGTGCAGCTCTGGAAGTGAACGGAGGATAAGACACGATGTAACAGCAGAATAGTGATTGCAGCTCTGGAGGTGACTGGAGGATAAGACACTATGAAACAACAGAATAGTGTCTGCAGCTCTGGAGGTGTCTGGAGGATAAGACACGATGTAATAGCAGAATATTGAGTGCAGCTCTGGAGGTGAACGGAGGATAAGATACGATGTAACAGCAGAATAGTGACTGCAGCTCTGCAGGTGACTGGAGGATAAGACACGATGTAACAGCAGAATAGAGACAGGAGCTCTGGAGATCACTGGAGTATAAGACACGATGTAACAGCAGAATAGTGACTGCAGCTCTGGAGGTGAATGGAGGATAAGATACGATGTAACAAAATAATATTGAGTGCAGCTCTTGAGGTGAGTGGAGGATAAGACACGATGTAACAGCAGAATAGTGAGTGCAGCTCTGGAGGTGAACGGAGGATAAGACACGATGTAACAGCAGAATAGAGACTGGAGCTCTGGAGGTGAATGGAGGATAAGATACGATGTAACAAAATAATATTGAGTGCAGCTCTTGAGGTGACTGGAGGATAAGACACGATGTAACAGCAGAATAGTGAGTGCAGATCTGGAGGTGACTGGAGGATAAGACACGATGTAACAGCAGAACAGTGTCTGCAGCTCTGGAGGTGTCTGGAGGATAAGACACGATGTAACAGCAGAATAGTGAGTGCAGCTCTGGAGGTGGCTGGAGGATAAGACACGATGTAACAGCAGAATAGTGTGTGCAGCTCTGGAGGTGTCTGGAGGATAAGACACGATGTAACAGCAGAATAGTGACTGCAGCTGTGGAGGTGACTGGAGGATAAGACACGATGTAACAGCAGAATAGTGAGTGCAGATCTGGAGGTGACTGGAGGATAAGACCTGATGTAACAGCAGAATAGAGACGCAGGTCTGGAGGTGACTGGAGGATAAGACACGATGTAACAGCAGAATAGTGTCTGCAGCTCTGGAGGTGTCTGGAGGATAAGACACGATGTAACAGCAGAATAGTGAGTGCAGCTCTGGAGGTGGCTGGAGGATAAGACACGATGTAACAGCAGAATAGTCACTGCAGCTCTGGAGGTGACTGGAGGATAAGACACGATGTAACAGCAGAATAGTGATTGCAGCTCTGGAGGTGACTGGAGGATAAGACACGATGTAACAGCAGAATAGTGTCTGCAGCTCTGGAGGTGTCTGGAGGATAAGACACGATGTAACAGCAGAATAGTGACTGCAGCTCTGGAGGTGAACGGAGGATAAGACACGATGTAACAGCAGAATAGTGACTGCAGCTCTGGAGGTGAATGGAGGATAAGATACGATGTAACAAAATAATAGTGAGTGCAGCTCTTGAGGTGACTGGAGGATAAGACACGATTTAACAGCAGAATAGTGAGTGCAGCTCTGGAGGTGTCTGGAGGATAAGACACGATGTAACAGCAGAATAGTGAGTGCAGATCTGGAGGTGACTGGAGGATAAGAACTGATGTAACAGCAGAATAGAGACGCAGCTCTGGAGGTGACTGGAGGATAAGACGTGATGTAACAGCAGAATAGTGGGTGCAGCTCTGGAGGTGACTGGAGGATAAAAAATGATGTAACAGCAGAATAGAGAGTGCAGCTCTGGAGGTGACTGGAGGATATGACATGATGTAACAGCAGAATAGTGACTGCAGCTCTGGAGGTGACTGGAGGATAAGATACGATGTAACAGCAGAATAGTGAGTGCAGCTATGGAGGTGACTGGAGGATAAGACGTGATGTAACAGCAGAATATAGACTGCAGCTCTGGAGATGACTGGAGTATAAGACACGATGTAACAGCAGAATAGTGACTGCAGCTCTGGAGGTGACTGGAGGATAAGATACGATGTAACAAAATAATAGTGAGTTCAGCTCTTGACGTGACTGAAGGATAAGACACGATGTAACAGCAGAATAGTGACTGCAGCTCTGGAGGTGTCTGGAGGATAAGACACGATGTAACAGCAGAATATTGAGTGCAGCTCTGGAAGTGAACGGAGGATAAGACACGATGTAACAGCAGAATAGTGATTGCAGCTCTGGAGGTGACTGGAGGATAAGACACTATGAAACAACAGAATAGTGTCTGCAGCTCTGGAGGTGTCTGGAGGATAAGACACGATGTAACAGCAGAATATTGAGTGCAGCTCTGGAGGTGAACGGAGGATAAGATACGATGTAACAGCAGAATAGTGACTGCAGCTCTGCAGGTGACTGGAGGATAAGACACGATGTAACAGCAGAATAGAGACAGGAGCTCTGGAGATCACTGGAGTATAAGACACGATGTAACAGCAGAATAGTGACTGCAGCTCTGGAGGTGAATGGAGGATAAGATACGATGTAACAAAATAATATTGAGTGCAGCTCTTGAGGTGAGTGGAGGATAAGACACGATGTAACAGCAGAATAGTGAGTGCAGCTCTGGAGGTGAACGGAGGATAAGACACGATGTAACAGCAGAATAGAGACTGGAGCTCTGGAGGTGAATGGAGGATAAGATACGATGTAACAAAATAATATTGAGTGCAGCTCTTGAGGTGACTGGAGGATAAGACACGATGTAACAGCAGAATAGTGAGTGCAGCTCTGGAGGTGTCTGGAGGATAAGACACGATGTAACAGCAGAATAGTGAGTGCAGCTCTGGAGGTGACTGGAGGATAAGACCTTATGAAACAGCAGAATAGAGACCACAGCTCTTGAGGTGACTGGAGGATAAGACACGATGTAACAGCAGAATAGTGAGTGCAGCTCTTGAGGTGACTGGAGGATAAGACACGATGTAACAGCAGAATAGTGTCTGCAGCTCTGGAGGTGTCGGGAGTATAAGACACGATGTAACAGCAGAATAGTGAGTGCAGCTCTGGAAGTGACAGGAGGATGAGACACGATGAAACAACAGAATAGTGACTACAGCTCAGGAGGTGACTGGAGGATAAGACACGATGAAACAGCAGAATAGTGACTGCAGCTCTGGAGGTGGCTGGAGGATAAGAAATGATGTAACAGCAGAAAAGAGACTACAGCTCTGGAGGTGGCTGGAGAATAAGACATGATGTAACAGCAGAATAGTGACGCAGCTCTGGAGGTGACTGGAGGATAAGACACGATGTAACAGCAGAATAGTGAGAGCAGCTCTGGAGGTGACTGGAGGATAAGACGTGATGTAACAGCAGAATAGTGGGTGCAGCTCTGGAGGTGACTGGAGGATAAAAAATTATCTAACAGCAGAATAGAGAGTGCAGCTCTGGAGGTGACTGGAGGATATGACATGATGTAACAGCAGAATAGTGACTGCAGCTCTGGAGGTGACTGGAGGATAAGATACGATGTAACAGCAGAATAGTGAGTGCAGCTATGGAGGTGACTGGAGGATAAGACGTGATGTAACAGCAGAATATAGACTGCAGCTCTGGAGATGACTGGAGTATAAGACACGATGTAACAGCAGAATAGTGACTGCAGCTCTGGAGGTGACTGGAGGATAAGATACGATGTAACAAAATAATAGTGAGTTCAGCTCTTGACGTGACTGAAGGATAAGACACGATGTAACAGCAGAATAGTGACTGCAGCTCTGGAGGTGTCTGGAGGATAAGACACGATGTAACAGCAGAATATTGAGTGCAGCTCTGGAAGTGAACGGAGGATAAGACACGATGTAACAGCAGAATAGTGATTGCAGCTCTGGAGGTGACTGGAGGATAAGACACTATGAAACAACAGAATAGTGTCTGCAGCTCTGGAGGTGTCTGGAGGATAAGACACGATGTAACAGCAGAATATTGAGTGCAGCTCTGGAGGTGAACGGAGGATAAGATACGATGTAACAGCAGAATAGTGACTGCAGCTCTGCAGGTGACTGGAGGATAAGACACGATGTAACAGCAGAATAGAGACAGGAGCTCTGGAGATCACTGGAGTATAAGACACGATGTAACAGCAGAATAGTGACTGCAGCTCTGGAGGTGAATGGAGGATAAGATACGATGTAACAAAATAATATTGAGTGCAGCTCTTGAGGTGAGTGGAGGATAAGACACGATGTAACAGCAAAATAGTGAGTGCAGCTCTGGAGGTGAACGGAGGATAAGACACGATGTAACAGCAGAATAGAGACTGGAGCTCTGGAGGTGAATGGAGGATAAGATACGATGTAACAAAATAATATTGAGTGCAGCTCTTGAGGTGACTGGAGGATAAGACACGATGTAACAGCAGAATAGTGAGTGCAGATCTGGAGGTGACTGGAGGATAAGACACGATGTAACAGCAGAATAGTGTCTGCAGCTCTAGCTCTGGAGGTGTCTGGAGGATAAGACACGATGTAACAGCAGAATAGTGAGTGCAGCTCTGGAGGTGGCTGGAGGATAAGACACGATGTAACAGCAGAATAGTGACTGCAGCTGTGGAGGTGACTGGAGGATAAGACACTATGTAACAGCAGAATATTGAGTGCAGCTCTGGAGGTGAACGGAGGATAAGATACGATGTAACAGCAGAATAGTGACTGCAGCTCTGCAGGTGACTGGAGGATAAGACACGATGTAACAGCAGAATAGAGACAGGAGCTCTGGAGATCACTGGAGTATAAGACACGATGTAACAGCAGAATAGTGAGTGCAGCTCTGGAGGTGAACGGAGGATAAGACACGATGTAACAGCAGAATAGAGACTGGAGCTCTGGAGGTGAATGGAGGATAAGATACGATGTAACAAAATAATATTGAGTGCAGCTCTTGAGGTGACTGGAGGATAAGACACGATGTAACAGCAGAATAGTGAGTGCAGATCTGGAGGTGACTGGAGGATAAGACACGATGTAACAGCAGAATAGTGTCTGCAGCTCTGGAGGTGTCTGGAGGATAAGACACGATGTAACAGCAGAATAGTGAGTGCAGCTCTGGAGGTGGCTGGAGGATAAGACACGATGTAACAGCAGAATAGTGTGTGCAGCTCTGGAGGTGTCTGGAGGATAAGACACGATGTAACAGCAGAATAGTGACTGCAGCTGTGGAGGTGACTGGAGGATAAGACACGATGTAACAGCAGAATAGTGAGTGCAGATCTGGAGGTGACTGCAGGATAAGACCTGATGTAACAGCAGAATAGAGACGCAGGTCTGGAGGTGACTGGAGGATAAGACACGATGTAACAGCAGAATAGTGTCTGCAGCTCTGGAGGTGTCTGGAGGATAAGACACGATGTAACAGCAGAATAGTGAGTGCAGCTCTGGAGGTGGCTGGAGGATAAGACACGATGTAACAGCAGAATAGTCACTGCAGCTCTGGAGGTGACTGGAGGATAAGACACGATGTAACAGCAGAATAGTGATTGCAGCTCTGGAGGTGACTGGAGGATAAGACACGATGTAACAGCAGAATAGTGACTGCAGCTCTGGAGGTGAACGGAGGATAAGACACGATGTAACAGCAGAATAGTGACTGCAGCTCTGGAGGTGAATGGAGGATAAGATGCGATGTAACAAAATAATAGTGAGTGCAGCTCTTGAGGTGACTGGAGGATAAGACACGATTTAACAGCAGAATAGTGAGTGCAGCTCTGGAGGTGTCTGGAGGATAAGACACGATGTAACAGCAGAATAGTGAGTGCAGATCTGGAGGTGACTGGAGGATAAGAACTGATGTAACAGCAGAATAGAGACGCAGCTCTGGAGGTGACTGGAGGATAATACACGATGTAACAGCAGAATAGTGTCTGCAGCTCTGGAGGTGTCTGGAGGATAAGACACGATGTAACAGCAGAATAGTGAGTGCAGCTCTGGAGGTGGCTGGAGGATAAGACACGATGTAACAGCAGAATAGTGACTGCAGCTCTGGAGGTGACTGGAGGATAAGACACGATGTAACAGCAGAATAGTGAGTGCAGCTCTGGAGATGACTGGAGGATAAGACCTTATGAAACAGCAGAATAGAGACCACAGCACTTGAGGTGACTGGAGGATAAGACACGATGTAACAGCAGAATAGTGAGTGCAGCTCTTGAGGTGACTGGAGGATAAGACACGATGTAACAGCAGAATAGCGTCTGCAGCTCTGGAGGTGTCTGGAGTATAAGACACGATGTAACAGCAGAATAGTGAGTGCAGCTCTGGAGGTGGCTAGAGGATAAGACACGATGTAACAGCAGAATAGTGACTGCAGCTCTGGAGGTGTCTGGAGAATAAGACACGATGTAACATCAGAATAGTGAGTGCAGATCTGGAGGTGACTGGAGGATAAGACCTGATGTAACAGCAGAATAGTGACGCAGCTCTGGAGGTGACTGGAGGATAAGACATGATGTAACAGCAAAATTGAGATTACAGCTCGGGAGGTGACTGGAGGATAAGACACGATGTAACAGCAGAATAGTAATTGCAGCTCTGGAGGCGACTGGAGGATAAGACATGATGTAACAGCAGAATAGTGAGTGCAGCTCTTGAGGTCACTGGAGGATAAGACACGATATTACAGCAGAATAGTGAGTGCAGCTCTGGAGGTGACTGGGGGATAAGACCTGATGTAACAGCAGAATAATGACTGCAGCTGTGGAGGTCACTGGAAGATAGGACATGATGTAAGAGTAGAATAGTGACTGCAGCTCTGGAGGTGACTGGAGGATAAGACATGATGTAACAGCAGAATAGTGACTGCAGCTCGGGAGGTGGCTGAAGGATAAGACATGATGTAACAGCAGAATAGTGACTACAGCTCTGGAGGATAAGACATGATGTAACAGCAGAATAGTGACTGCAGCTCTGGAGGTGGCTGGAGTGTAAGACATGATGTAACAGCAAAATAGTGACTACAGCTCTGGAGGTGACTGGAGGATAAGACACAATGTAACAGCAGAATGGTGAGTGCAGCTCAGGAGGTGACTGGAGGATAAGACACGATGTAACAGCAGAATAGTGAGTGCAGCTCTGGAGGTGACTGGAGGATAAGACCTGATTTAACAGCAGAATAGTGACTGCAGCTCTGGAGGTGACTGGAGGATAAGACACGATGTAACAGCAGAATAGTGAGTGCAGCTCTGGAGGTGAATGGAGGATAAGACACGATGTAACAGCAGAATAGTGATACAGCCCCATCCTGCAGTATATCCCACCTCTCACCTATATACAGCCCCATCCTGTAGTATATCCCACCTCTCACCTATATACAGCCCCATCCTGCAGTATATCCCACCTCTCACCTATATACAGCCCCATCCTGTAGTATATCCTACCTCTCACCTATATACAACCCCATCCTGCAGTATATCCCACCTCTCACCTATATACAGCCCCATCCTGTAGTATATCCCACCTCTCATCTATATACAGCCCCATCCTGCAGTATATCCCACCTCTCACCTATATACCGTCCCATCCTGCAGTATATCCCACCTCTCACCTATATACCGTCCCATCCTGCAGTATATCCCCCCTCTAATCTATATACAGCCCCAGCCTGTAGTATATCCCACCTCTCATCTATATACCATCCCATCCTGCAGTATATCCCACCTCTCATCTATATACCATCCCATCCTGCAGTATATCCCACCTCTCATCTATATACCATCCCATCCTGCAGTATATCCCACCTCTCATCTATATACCATCCCATCCTGTAGTATATCCCACCTCTCATCTATATACCATCCCATCCTGCAGTATATCCCACCTCTCATCTATATACCGTCCCATCCTGCAGTATATCCCACCTCTCATCTATATACCGTCCCATCCTGCAGTATATCCCACCTCTCATCTAGATACCGTCCCATCCTGCAGTATATCCCACCTCTCATCTATATACCATCCCATCCTGCAGTATATCCCACCTCTCATCTATATACCGTCCCATCCTGCAGTATATCCCACCTCTCATCTATATACCGTCCCATCCTGCAGTATATCCCACCTCTCATCTATATACCATCCCATCCTGCAGTATATCCCACCTCTCATCTATATACCGTCCCATCCTGCAGTATATCCCACCTCTCATCTATATACCGTCCCATCCTGCAGTATCTCCCACCTCTCACCTATATACCGTCCCATCCTGCAGTATATCTCACCTCTCATCTATATACCGTCCCATCCTGCAGTATATCCCACCTCTCATCTATATACCGTCCCATCATGCAGTATATCCCACTTCTCATCTAGATACCGTCCCATCCTGCAGTATATCCCACCTCTCACCTATATACAGCCCCATCCTGCAGTATATCCCACCTCTCACCTATATACAGCCCCATCCTGCAGTATATCCCACCTCTCACCTATATACAGCCCCATCCTGCAGTATATCCCCCCTCTCATCTATATACCGTCCCATCCTGCAGTATATCCCCCCTCTCAGACCCTCTATATAGCTCTATATAATGCAGCCCCATATAGTATAATGCACCCCTATTGCCCATTCAGTGTAAAGCACTCCCATATAGTATAATGCAGCCCCATAGTCTTAAATGTAATTTAATGGCCACAACAATGTCCTAAAAAAATACAATACTCACCTCTCCTCCGCGGTCGCCGCAGCTTGTGTTCTATGCGTCGCACCTCCCAGCGTAGAGGACGCTACGTAGTGACGTCATCGTGCTGAGACGTTAGACGCTGAGATAGAACGATGGGGGAGGGAGCGTCAGCTGTGACGTTTCGTCCTCCATCGCTTTCAAGTGTATCTGCAGATGTCGCCTATACAGTGACCCTGCGGAGGGGCCCCCAGCTCAAAGGGCCCAATAGAGGCAAAGCCGCACAGTTTAACCTTTTCAGCTCCGGGTGGCCCCTCAGAGCGCGGGGCCCGGGGCGGTCACAGTCTTTGCCCCCGGTAGCTGCACTACTACATCACTTCAGCCTGCAGGACCGGGCTCCTCGTAGTGACCTGCGGACTGTGCTGCGACCTCCGTGTATGAGCTCCGCACTGTGGGAAGCTCTGCCGCCTGGTGACGTTATCCCTCAGAAGAGCTGCTCCATTATACAGGTCTGTGAGGAGCAGGAGAGGATTGTCAGCTGGACACAGAGCAGCTACAGCACAGGGACAGGTGTGATGGGTGAGCTGCTGGGGAAGGTGATGGCAGGTGACTGGTGCCACAACACTGACCACACAGTGACAGCTCTCCCGGCTAACAGTGCTCAAGGCACAAGCTCCACCCCCGGTCCATGCCCCACCTCTGCCCCACCCCCGGTCCATGCCCCCCCCTCTGCCCCACCCCCGGTCCATGCCCCCACCCTCGGTCCATGCCCCCACCTCTGCCCCACCCCCGGTCCATGCCCCACCCCTGGTCCATGCCCCACCTCTCCCCCACCCCCGGTCCATGCCTCACCCCCGGTCCATGCCCCCACCTCTGCCCCACCCCCTGTCCATGCTCCACCCCCAGTCCATGCCCCACCTCTGCCCCACCCCCGGTCCATGCCCCACCCCTGGTCCATGCCCCACCTCTCCCCCACCCCCGGTCCATGCCTCACCCCCGGTCCATGCCCCCACCTCTGCCCCACCCCCTGTCCATGCTCCACCCCCAGTCCATGCCCCACCTCTGCCCCACCCTCGGTCCATGCCCCACCCCTGGTCCATGCCCCACCCCCGGTCCATGCCCCACCTCTGCCCCACTCCCAGTCCATGCCCCACCCCCGGTCCATGCCCCACCTATACCCCACCCCCCCAGTCCATGCCCCACCTCTACCCCACCCCCGGTCCATGCCCCACCCCAGGTCCATGCCCCCACCTCTACCCCACTCCCGGTCCATGCCCCACCCCCCGGTCCATGCCCCCACCCCGGTCCATGCCCCCACCTCCACCCCGCACCCCGGTCCATGCCCCCACCTCCACCCCACTACCGGTCCATGCCCCCACCTCCACCCCGCACCCCGGCCATGCCCCCACCTCCACCCCACTACCGGTCCATGCCCCCACCTCCACCCCACTCTCGGTCTATGCCCCCACCTCTGCCCCACCCCCGGTCCATGCCCCCACCTCTACCCCATCCTCGGTCTATGCCCCCACCTCTGCCCCACCCCCGGTCCATGCCCCACCTCACCCTACCCCCGGTCCATACTCCACCTCTCCCCACCCCCGGTCCATGCCCCCACCTTAGAATAGATATCTCAATGTGATTTTTTTCAGTGTCATTTTGATGTTAAAGCCTAGAAAAAAAAACAGATTAATCCTGGAAAGAGCATTGCCCCCTGTCATTCTAACTTCCCAGCTGTGCGATAAAAGGTGGAGATGAATGGAGAGCACAGATCAATATTGTGCGATGTGTCCAAGCATCATTAAACTCATCTAAATGCCATCTATTTCCTTAAAGGGAAACGTCCTAGCTGCTATGTAAACTGCCCCTATAGCGTTGGTAGTGATGCAATGTACATCACTAACACACTTTTTTCATTATAATTGGTGCAACTATAATGAGTGTATAGCACTTTACATACTTACTAGCTATTGAACCCGTTCTACGTCCAGGTGGCGAGCATTTTTATTGGTATATGGTCTCCCATGCTGGTATGTGCTGCCCCCCTCCTTGTATTTGTGCTGCCCCCATCCTGTCCCCACCATCCAATCCTGGTATGCGTGGCCCCCCTCACCCCCAATCCTGGTATGCGTGGGCCCCCCTCACCCCCAATCCTGGTATGCGTGGGCCCCCCTCACCCCCAATCCTGGTATGCGTGGGCCCCCCTCACCCCCAATCCTGGTATGCGTGGCACCCCTCACCCCCAATCCTGGTATGCATGGCACCCCTCACCCCCAATCCTGGTATGCGTGGCACCCCTCACCCCTATCCTGGTGTGTATGGTATCCCTCATCCTGGTATGCATGGCACCCTATCCCTCACTCCCAATCCTGGTATGCGTGGCACCCCTCACCCCCAATCCCGGTGTGCGTGTCACCCCTTATCCCGGTATGTGTGGCTCCCCTCATCCCCAATCCCGGTATGCGTGGCACCCCCAATCCCGGTATGCATGGCACCCCTCATCCTTATCCTGGTGTGTATGGTATCCCTCATCCTGGTATGCATGGTACCCCATCCCTATCCTGGTGTGTATGGTATCCCTCATCCTGGTATGCATGGTACCCCATCCCTATCCTGGTGTGTATGGTATCCCTCATCCTGGTATGCATGGCACCCCATCCCTCATTCCCAATCCCGGTATGCGTGGCACCCCTCATCCCCAATCCCGGTATGCATGGCACCCCTCATCCCCAGTCCCAGTATGCCTGGCACCCCTAATCCCCCCAATCCCAGTATGCGTGGCACCCCTCATCCCTATCCTGGTGTGTATGGTATCCCTCATCCTAGTATGCGTGGCACCCTATCCCTCACTCCCAATCCCGGTATGCGTGGCACCCCCCAATCCCGGTGTGCGTGTCACCCCTCATCCCGGTATGTGTGGCTCCCCTCACCCCCAATCCCGGTATGCGTGGCACCCCTCACCCCCAATCCCGGTATGCGTGGCACCCCTCATCCTTATCCTGGTGTGCATGGTACCCCATCCCTATCCTGGTGTGTATGGTATCCCTCATCCTGGTATGCATGGCACCCCATCCCTCATCCCCAATCCCGGTATGCGTGGCACCCCTCATCCCCAATCCCGGTATGCGTGGCACCCCTCATCCCCAATCCTAGTATGCCTGGCACCCCTCATCCCCCCAATCCCGGTATGCGTGGCACCCCTCATCCCTATCCTGGTGTGTATGGTATCCCTCATCCTGGTATGCATGGCACCCTATCCCTCACTCCCAATCCGGTATGCGTGGCACCCCTCACCCCCATTCCCGTTATGCGTGGCACCCCTCATCCCGGTATGCGTGGCTCCCCTCACCCCCAATCCCGGTATGCGTGGAACCCCTCACCCCCAATCCCGGTATTCATGGCACCCCTCATCCTTATCCTGGTGTGTATGGTATCCCTCATCCTGGTATGCATGGCACCCCATCCCTCATTCCCAATCCCGGTATGCGTGGCACCCCTCATCCCCAATCTCGGTATGCATGGCACCCCTCATCCCCAATCCCAGTATGCCTGGCACCCCTCACCCCCAATCCCGGTATGCGTGGCACCCCTCACCCCCCAATCCTGGTATGCGTGGTACCCCTCAATCATGGTATGCGTGGTATCCCTCACCCCCATTCCTGGTATGCGTGGTACCCCTCACCCCCAATCGTCACAGCGCATGCGCGGCTCCCAGCGCTACAAGCTTTGCTGTCAGCTGTGTCATACTGCACAAGCGTCCCATAACTTCAGCGCTCACCGGGAGCAAAATTCAAACACCTGGGCGGTGCCACCTATGGCTGAATGTGAGGATCACACCCCTATGACTGAACGAGCAGGTAGGGTATAAGTATATAAAGTGCTATACACTCATTATAGTTGCACCAATTATAATGAAAAAAGTGTGTTAGTGATGTACATTGCATCACTACCAACGCTATGAGGGCAGTTTACATAGTAACTAGGATGTGACAGCTTCCCTTTAACATGACAACATGTCAGTTCAGAGTCTTCATAAATGCCTGCTCCAGGAATCTTTTTTTTCCAGCCCCCATCTGGGCTCATCATCTATAATGTTGATAATTTACCTTTATCATAAAATCTTTTCCCGCAGCTTGGAATCTCACTATTTCCCGATGCATTGGCTCATTGCTTCTCATTGTCTCCTGTGTTGCAGTTTATTTCTTCTACTGAATTCTGAGTTTGGAGCAGAT
The DNA here is from genome assembly GCF_046119375.1 of Phyllobates terribilis. Taxonomy (NCBI): domain Eukaryota; kingdom Metazoa; phylum Chordata; class Amphibia; order Anura; family Dendrobatidae; genus Phyllobates; species Phyllobates terribilis. Next base: position 1,665,975 of record NW_027363106.1, on the reverse strand, counting down.
GGAATAAAATATATATTCAGGTTCCCCAAGGGGCTGGGCTGCAAGTAATAGATAACTTCAGAGCAGACACGAAATAAAAGCGCAGTGAGCCGTACTTCGAGTTCTTGACAATTTCTGCTCATCAGTCTGACTGATGAGAATGGAGGAGTAGGAGTTATCTGAATGTATAATCCTTTTTACTTAGAGACTTGTGTTTTTGAAATTTCTCGATAGGCTGGAAACTGAGCGTTGTTAGATTTTCTCTCAGTGAATTAATGGCTGGAATAATGTTATTACCTTACAAAAAGGAGTAGTATTGAAGTTCTTTCTGCTTGCATTCATCATGGTTGTATATTACTGCGGTATTTCATTGCTATTTTTAGTTGAGTTATATTAATCACACTAAAATTTATTAAAGAGAATCTGTAACCACCTGCATGATGTAGAGGCAGAGACCATGATTACAGCGATGTATCACTTACTTTACTGGGTGCTGCAGTATTGATTAAAAACAGTTTTATCTGCCACAGATCTAAGAGATCTCTGAATTCTGAGATCTAGATAGCTCCGCCCTCACACCACTGAGCTGCCAATCAGTGATGGAGGCGGGGTTGGACTACCTAGCATCAGGCCAAGTAGTCCTGATAATCTGCTGCTAATAAAACAGTATTTTTTTCAAAACTACATTAACCCCTTAAGGACGGAGACAATTATGTCCTTAATGATCAGGCCAATTTTTACAATTCTGTCCACTGTCACTTTATGAGGTAATAACTCTGGAACGCTGCAACGGATCCCACTGATTCTGAGACTGTCCTTTCGTGACATATTGCACTCCATGTTAGTGATAAAATTTCTTCGATATCACTTGCATTTATTTGTGAAAAAAATCTGAAATTTGATGAAAATTTTGAAAATTTCACAATTTTCAAAATTTTAATTTCCATGCCCTTAAATCAGATATACAGTACAGACCAAAAGTTTGGACACACCTTCTCATTTAAAGATTTTTCTGTATTTTCATGACTATGAAAATTGTACATTCACACTGAAGGCATCAAAACTGTGAATTAACACATGTGGAATTATATACTTAACAAAAAAGCTCAAGAGAATGCCAAGAGTGTGCAAAGCAGTCATCAAAGCCAAAGGTGGCTACTTTGAAGAACCTAGAATATAAGACATATTTTCAGTTGTTTCACACTTTTTTGTTAAGTATATAATTCCACATGTGTTAATTCATAGTTTTGATGTCTTCAGTGTGAATGTACAATTTTCGTAGTCATGAAAATGCAGAAAAATCTTTAAATGAGAAGGTGTGTCCAAACTTTTGGTCTGCACTGTATATATGCAGTATATATCTAACACATATATTTAAATGCAACCAAGGGAACACATAAAAGTGTGGTATAGAAGTAACGGAGTATAAGGTATTTGTATAGCCTAGAGTAAAAATGTCACACTGTAATCTGTGTAATTTATGTGGGATGATGATGATGGCAGCCTAGACAGTCTGAGAAGTTCAGAAAAAAGGGGAGAAAGAAAACCGACCAAAAAAGTCTAGATACAAAGTACAAATATAGTGTAAAGTTTATTGTAAAATCAGGGAGGTAACATTCGCATAACAAGGAAGGGGTGCACGTGCAAAGTACAGGATGGGCCATTTATATGGAAACACCTAGATAAAATGGGAATGCTTGGTGATGTCAACTTCCTGTTTTTGGCACATTAGTATATGGGAGGGGGAAAACTTTTCCAGATGGGTGGTGACCATGGCGGCCATTTTGAAGTCGGCCATTTTGGATCCAACTTTATTTTTTTCAATGGGAATAGGGTCATGTAACACATCAAACTTATTCAGAATTTCATAAGAAAAACAATGGTGTATTTGTTTTTAACGTAACTTTATTCTTTCATGAGTTTTTTACAAGTTTATGACCACTGATAAAATGTGTTCAAAGTGCTGTCCATTGTGTTGGATTGTCAATGCAACCCTCTTCTCCCACTCTTGACACACTGACAGCAACACTGCAGAAGAAATGCCAGCGCAGGCTTCCAGTATCCGTTGTTTCAGATGCTGCACATCTCGTATCCTCACAGCATAGACAATTGGCTTCAGATGACCCCAAAGATAAAATTCTAAGGGGGTCAGATTGGGAGACCTTGGTGGCCATTCAACTGGCCCACGCCGACCAATCCACTTTCCAGGAAACTGTTCATGTAGGAATGCTCGCACCTGACACCCATAATGTGGTGGTGACCATCTTGTTGGAAAAACTCAGAGAACGTGCCATCTCCAGTGCATAAAGAGGGCAACATGTCATCATGTAGCAATTTCAGATATCCAGTGACACAAGTTTTCTTGTGTTTGCAGTGCGTTACATATGTATGTATGTGTGTGTGTACATATATGCATGTGTGTGTATATATACTGTGTGTATATATATATATATATATATATATATATATATATATATATATATATATATACCAAAAACTCCAAAAATTGAGACAGGGCATATGTTGTCATACGTGCAATGCATAGATGTGCAGTGACACTGTGGCCATTTGACAAGCAGAACGTGAGATAAAAACAAAATGAGCAAATATCCTGTAGTAAGTAAGTAAATAAGAATAGTACATGTAAATAACATAGGGCATAGGGTGCTTAGCTGCCACTGGTTAAATAAAAAACGTAAAAGCCATCCATCCCATCACGACACGTCACATACTTATATATATATATATATATATATATATATATATATAGGTACCCCAAAAAATGAGAATTATTTATTTTTTATTTAACATAACATCTTGAAAACATTAGTCCTCTTCAAAAATTCTGTCCATTAGATGATTTTCACTTGTTCCAACGGGTTTTCCAGAGTTCGAAACATTTTTTATCTTCTTCTGAACTAATGCTGTTAAATGCCTCCAGCTATTTTCTGTTAACCTCTTTTTTGTCCTGAAAACGCTTCCCTTTTAGTTTTTCTTCATCTTTGGGAATAAGAAGAAGTCGCAGGGGGGTATGTCGGGTGAGAAGTCATTGTCATGCCATTTTTGCTAAATCCTGGTTGATTTTCTGCGCTGTGTGGGAAGGGGCGTTATCATGATGATGCCAGTCCCCCGATCGCCACAGTTCAGGTAGTTTTTTTCTCACTGCCTCTCTCAATGTGGGCGTGTATGTATCCGCCCTCGGGATACAACTCATGCGATACACATGTCCCTCTCCTCCTCTCCCCGTGTATGGGTATAACACACTGATACATCACTTACATCGTCATTTCTGGTCTCATGACTTCCGGTCCGGACTGGCTGTGGAACACTGATCATCACCGGCAACCGTTTACCTCTAATTATGGTTATGATAAAATACATTGAACATTCATGGAGAAGCATATTCCCCACGAAGTCTTGTGGGTCACGGCAATACGCGTAGGGTTCTCCCTGCATCCCCTCTGACACCACAACCCCTCTTTGCACATACTGACAGCAATGGGTAATATTCTACCACCTCATTACATGCACCTTTTCATGCAGTCTCTGGCGTGAGATGGCTCTATGCTTGGATTTTACCGTTCTTTTTTTATTATGACCCACTAGAACAGCTACATTCAACCGTGTAAAGTGTTTGACATGATAGGCATTTCTATATACCTCTCCCAGAGCAACCCATTTTTGCATGTTCATGTATGCTATTGCCTCCTGCCTTTGGTTATCTGCTAGGAATATATTTAGGACGTCTTTTTGTTATATTTGTATGTACTGACTTTATTCTACATACAATAGATATTTATACGTATTGGGAACTGTATATGATGACACTACCTTGTGTAGTATCTTCCCACTTTTATGATGGCCTTCTTTCCCTTGTTCATTAACTGTCTGGGTTTCTGTATTGTATTTGGGATTTACCATTGCTAGTGTGGATTTGGCTATAGATTGTGCATCTTGGGGTCTGTATGCTTATTATTTACTATTATTGATGACTACTGTCATGTGGGAAACAGTTGTATACCATGTCTATGGTTTTTAAATGCTTTTAATAGTGTGCTTATGTTCAATAAACTTTTTGCGATTTTTCTATTGGAGGTGTGCATGTACTTATGTAGTGCCTTTTGTAATGCCTTCAAATCCTCCAGATGATCCCATTCCAACACCGCCCGGACTTTTGCTGGATCCATGCGAAAACCGGTGGAGGACAACACATATCCTAGGAAAGGCGTCTCCTCAACTGAGAACTTACACTTCTCAGGCTTAATATATAATTTTTTGTCTCGAAGAATATGTAAAACCTGCCTGACGTGAACCTGGTGCGACTCAAGGTCAGGAGAATAAATTAGTATGTCATTCAGATAGGCAGATTTGTGGTTATCTATCAGATGACTAAAAATGTAGTTTATGAAGTTTTGAAAGACAGCTTGTGCCTTTGTCAACCCAAAGGGCATCACCAGATTCTCATAGTGTCCCTCAGGCGTGTTAAACACTTTTTTCCACTCATCCCCCTCTTTAATTCGGACAAGATTATACGCCCCCCTAAGGCCCATCTTAGAGAACCATTTTGCCCCTTCAATTTGATTGAAGAGGTCAGGAATGAGAGGAAGCGGATAAGGATCACTGACAAGTTCAAGGAAATCCAGGTAAGGGCGTAACCCTCCCATCTTTTTTCTTTACAAAAAAGAAACCAGCGCAATGGGGAAGAGGATGGTCTGATATGACCTTTAGTCAGGCTTTCCGTGATTTAGTTTTTCATGGCCTGCCTCTCCGAACCAGATATGTTATAGAGTCTGCTCTTTGGCAGCTTGGCCCCCGGAATGAGATTTATAGTGCTATCATAAGGACGATGGGGAGGGAGTTTTTGGCACCCCTGCTCCGAGAACTCTTCCCCAAAATCTGACAGGTAATTAGGCACAGACCGGGTATCCACCCTTGCCAACCGGGTACCCAAGCAGTGCTCTTGACAATACCCACTCCATTTAACAATCTCCTGAGTCTGCCAATCAACAACAGGTTTGTGCACGGTGAGCCAAGGGAGTCCCAGTACTACAAGTGAGGGCAGACCCTCTAGCACATAGCAGTCTAACACGTCAGTGTGCATAGCCCCCACCTGAAGCCACACGTCACAGATGACTTGAGTAAAGTGCCCTTGTCTCAAGGGGGTGGAGTCGATGGCGACAATGTGAATGGGTCTGGACAGTGGATGTGGGACGGGGACTTGGACCTGGACGAACCTAGAGTCGATCAAATTTAACACGGCCCCACTGTCCAGAAAGGCCCACACCTCCGCCTTAACTCCACCCACATGAACCACGGCTGGTAGAAAAAATTGTGTCTTACCCATGGAGGTGATGAATACACCCAGGTTGCTAACCTCCCAGCAACCTGGGCTATCAGGCTTCTCCGGTGGTTGCTTACACTGGGAAGGACACATGCCTACGAAATGTCCCCTTTTCCCACAAAAGGAACACACTCCCCCTTACGACGGACTACAGTCAATTTGCCAGCGGAGGATGCCGCTCCCACCTGCATGAGATTCACAGTTGGCTCAACGCTGACTTCCCGTGACCCCGGATCCCCCACACACGGACTCCCTATGTCTCTGGCGAAGACGGCAGTCAACCCGGATCGCCAGAGACATGGCTGTCTCAAGGAAGTCTGGAGTCTCATACAGGGCCAAGGCATCCTTCACACTTACTGAAAGCCCCTCACAAAAGAGACTACCAAGTGGGGGTCGTTCCACATGGTATCCGTGGCCCACTTCCGAAACTTGGAGCAATATTCCTCCGCCGGCCGATCTCCTTGCTGAAGTTGGTGCAGTGTGGACTCCGCTAAGGAGACACGATCGGGGTCATAATATATATGGCCTAGAGTCCGCAAAAACCCCTCCACCGTCTGGAGCGACGGTGAATCAGGAGCGAGATTATTATGCCCACATGTTGCTCCTCTGAATCTGAGGAAACGGAATGTAGCCTGAAGTACAGTTCACAGGCCTCTCTAAAGACCACAAAGTTGTCCCGCCCCCCAGAGAACCTGTCCGGCAATGCAACCTTGGGCTCCACTATGGTTTGTCTGAGAGACGAGACACCCACACCCGATGTATTAAGGGACCGCAAAACCACTGTGCTTAAATCCGCCACCTCCAGACTGAGCTGCTGCAATTGCCCCGTCAGAGCAGTAAAAGGATCCATAATGGAGCAGAAAAACGGTTATGGTCAGAGATAATGTCACAACACAGCTGTCGGGTGACTAGAGATCTGGGGCTCCTACCCTGAACCTAACACTACAGGGTGCTCTAGCTCACCCTATTCCCCGGGATACCTCTGAAGGTGAGGATGCCAGGGGCGGACTGGCCCACCGGAGGATCGGGAAAACCCCCGGTGGGCCCCGAGTCCCGATGGCCACGCCCCCAAGCTCCACCCCCTATCCTTCATGGGCCCTGAACAGAGGGCCCCCCGGTTCGCTAATCATATCGGTAGCACTGCCGATATGATTAGTGATGGGCTCTCTACAGCGGCAAAGCAGGGAGAGCGATCTGCCTGCTGCCGCAGTGCCCCTCTGCCTCGTCTGCGCAGCGCGACACTGCCAGCGCGTGCACAGGAGGTCAGTCTCAGGGCGATGACGTCATCGCCCTGGGACTGCTTCCTGTGCGATGATGTCATCGCCCTGGGACTGCTTCCTGTGGAGGACGGACCCGGCGTCGCCCCTGGCAACTCGGCACGCGAGTATGAAACGCGCGGGGGGGGAGAACCCCTGGCCGAGGCTGGCAGTAAATACTACTGGGCAATGGGCATGATTATCATCATGCCCATTGCCCAGCATGTCCTGCTGCCAGCCTCTGGTTACTGGTACTATGCCCAGCAGCATGTACTACCACCAGTGGCTGGCAGAATATGCTGGGTGGGCATGATAGTACCACGGAGGCTGACAGGACATACTAGGCATGAATCATGCCTAGTATGTCCTGTCAGCCTCTGTGGTACTATCATGCCCAGCATGTCCTGCCAGCCACTGGTGGTACCATCATGCATGCCCATTGCCCATTTTGTTTTTTATTAAAGATGGAGTCCCTACATGTGTTTTATTTTTATTAAAACATTTTCTTCTCTGTGTTGTGTTTTTTTTCTGTTTACTAGAAATTCATTGTGGCCATGTCTAATTTGGCTTGACGCCATGAATTTCAGGCTGTTGGAAGAGCTGGATAAAGTGCCTGGAAATGGCGCTACGATGAATGCGCCAATTCCAGGGGTGGCTGCGGGCTGCCGTTTTCAGCATGGGGGCCCAGAATGCTTGGGCCTTACTATGCTGAGAATCCCAGCCCCCAGCTGCCTGGTTTTACCTGGCTGGCGATCAAAATATGGTGGGCGCCCACGCATTTTTTTTATTGTTATTTTTTTAAATAATTTAAAAAAAAAACATTGGCCTTTCCAGACTTTTGATCAGCAGCCACGGTAAAGCCAGGCAGTCAGAGGTGGCAGCCCTTAGCTGTCTGCTTTGTCTGCGCTGAGAATCAAAAATTCTGCGGAACGCTATGTCATTTTTGTTTTATTATTTATTTATTTTCACACTTCTATATGTGTGACAGTCCCAACAGCCAATCACAGACGCTGACACAGAGAATGGGCATCGTGATTGGCTGCTTGAGTAACCTGAAAGCAGCCCATACATAGTACCATACTAGAATATATGGGCTAATTGTACATTAGTCGAACAGTCAATCACAGAGGCCCATCCTCTTTGACAGCATCTGCGATTGGCTGTTGGGTCTGTCACATATAGAAGTGTGAAAAGAAATTTTTAAAAACGATGTAGCGCTCTGCAGAATTTTTGATTCTCACCGCAGATAAAGCAGACAACTATGGCCTGCCACCCCCAGCTGCCTGGCTTTACCTTGGCTGGCGATCAAAAGACAGAGAAGCCGAATATTTGTTTTAAACGTATTTAACATTTAAAAAAAAAAATGCGTGGGCTCCCGCCATATGTTGATCGCCAGCCAGATAAAACAAGGCAGCTGGGGGCTGGGATTCGCAGCATGGCATGGTAAGGCCCAAGCGTTCTTGGCCCCCCACGCTGAAAATCGCAGCCCGCAGCCACCCCTGAAAATGGCGCATTCATCCTAGCACCATTTCCACATGCTTTACCTGGCTATTCCAGCGGCCCTGGTGGGAGTGGCACCCTGGGTAATAATAGGGTTAGTACCAGGCCAGCTTTGTATTATCAGCTGGTACTAAGCCCAAAATTCATGGTGTCACGCCAAATTAGACATAGCCACCATGAATTTCTAGTAAACAGAAAAATAAAAAAGACAGAATTTTTTTTTTATTAAAAATAAAACACATTTAGGGACTCCATCTTTAATAAAGAAAAATCCTCACTCCAACGTAATCCATAGGTCTTCTGTCTTCAGCTCTGCTACATCTTTGCCATCAGACAAATATGTCTGCTGACAGAGATGAGCAGGCAAAGAATGACACTGGAGCTCTGTTACTGTGTAGTGCGGCACTAGGTTGCTTTTTTTGTCATTTCATGCAGTGTAGAAATCTTGGGAAAAGTGTGGATTGTGCTCTGGAAGTGATCAGTTATAGCTATAGTTATTTTCTGCAGAGATAAGTCCTGCATAGAAGATGTGATATATTGGTCTGCGGCAGATAAAGAACTTGTGAGTATGTGTATTACCTATACACGCACACTGACACTATATACAGAGCTCCTGTGTGTAATGTCACTGGTGATCACTGTATTACCTGTACACTGACACTATATACAGAGCTCCTGTGTGTAATGTCACTGGTGATCACTGTATTACCTATACACACACACTGACACTATATACAGAGCTCCTGTGTATAATGTCCCTGGTGATCACTGTATTACCTATACACACACACTGACACTATATACAGAGCTCCTGTGTATAATGTCACTGGTGATCACTGTATTACCTATACACACACACACTGACACTATATACAGAGCTCCTGTGTGTAATGTCACTGGTGATGACTGTATAACCTGTACATTATATACAGAGCTCCTGTGTATAATGTCACTGGTGATCACTGTATAACCTGTACACTGACCCAATATACAGAGCTTTTTTACATTTTTATTATTTTAGCATTATTTGTCACTATGTGGTGGCATTATGTGCTTTGGTCATAGTGTGGCGGTATTTGTGCCTTGTATGTGGCATTATTTGGGCACTATGTGGTGGTAATATGTGATCTGGTCACGGTGTGGTAGTATTTCTGCCTTCTATCTGGTAATATTGGTCTTGGTAGAGTGGATTGTGGTTGGTCATTTGTTTTATCTGATATCAATTAGGGGAAACCTCTTCATTTCCAACAGATATTAAATACTTGGATGTTTAACCCCTCCCTGTCCTGTAACTATTACACAGCAGCAGAGATGCAGTTACAGAGGTTCATCAGAGAAAGCAAGTTGGCATTTGGTGAGATTTTGACCTCTGTATTTATAAGAAAAAAACAGAAGTGGGTGAGAAATGCATAAAACATTACCTCGGATTGCTCCACTCCTGGTTTTGTCTTATAAATACTGAGGTAAAAATCTCACCAAATACTCAAAGTGCCACAATCTTCTGACAGTGCGGATTCCACCAATAAATAAGTGATCACCTTCCCAACCTGTTCATCGCTGATAACTTGTTTTCACCAATAAAAACCCTTTAATGCAAACTACAGTAATTGAACATCACAGTTCTGGTGAGGGCACAGTGATAGGCAGGAGCCGCCAATATAATGGGTATAACGGCTAACCGGTATTTGCAAATAGCTGAAGGGTGGGTTGGCCTGGGTGGGTGGGCCCCTGGAGTCAATTTCCCTGGTGGGCCCCAGACACTCCAGTCCGGCGCTGGCCTCCGCCTTCGCCCTAACTCCTGCCTTAGCCCTCCTTCTGTTCTCCACCACCTGGGGAAGAGTGGCGCTACTGTGCACTGTACTACACCAACCCGACAAACAGGGCTACAAAGACAGGGGTTAATAGAAAACTCCAGGCATACGAAATATTCACTCACATATTACAGAGGGAAACACCAGGGTGTGAAGGTAGGGGGAATAAACCAAAATGGAGAAGGATAAGGAATTACACGCATACAAACCAGACACCAGTCACAAGTAATTCCTCCAACACTCCTTCTCATAAGAAACTCCTCTCCCTCCTCTGACATAGATTAGTATCAGAGCCCAGATTATAAAGGGAAAAGGAGTGGCTAACCGAGCTCAGCTGTGAGCACAGGGAAATCCAACATGGCCGCTTAACCCCTGTTCAGCCAGAATAAATACACACAATTAAAATGACAGAGAAGTGCTTTGTCTCAGAGCCGGAGTAGGAGCAATATGACGCTTAGGTCTCCTGGCTCCAAACTGTCGTGGTAACCATGTGACAAAATCATTTTTCGCATGATTTTTAACTGCTTTGTTTGTTTCTTCCTGACCATCCCCCAATGCTGCGCAGAGATTTGTGGAAGAAGTATCATAGAACCTGCAATTATCAGGTGACAAAATCTTTCCCAGTCCAGCACAGAAGGTGGGTGTGCGTGCATTTGCCAGTGTATGCATGTGCCTCTGTCTGAAAAAAATAAATTTTGCGCATGATTATTAACTCCATTATTTTTTACTTCCTGACCCTCCCCCAATGCTGCATGGAGATTTTATCATAGGACCTGCAATTATCAAGTGAGAAAATATTTGAAGGTCCAGCACAGAAGGTGGGTGTGCGTACATGTGCCTGTGTCTGCAAAATATTATTTTCACAGATAATTATTAACTGTATTATTTCTTTCTTCCTGACCCTCTTCTATTGCTGCACTGAGATTTGTGGAGTAAGTATCATAGGACCTGCAATTATCAAGTGAGAAAACCTTTCAAGGTCCAGCACAGGAGGTGGGTGTGCATGCATTTGCCTGTCTATACATGTGCCTGTGTCTTCAAAAAATAATTTTTGCTGATGACTATTAACTGCATTGTTTCTTTCTTCCTGGCCATCCCCCAATGCTGCACTGAGATTTGTGGAGTAAGTATCATAGGACCTGCAATTATCAAGTGAGAAAACCTTTCAAGGTCCAGCATAGTAGGTGGGTGTGCATGCGTGTGCCTGTGTCTGCATAAAATGATTTTTGCTGATGATTATTAACTGCATTGTTTCTTTCTTCCTGACCCTCCCCCAATCCTGCACTCAGATTTGTGGAGTAAGTATCATAGGACCTGCAATAATCAAGTAAGAAAACATTAAATTCTAGCACAAAAGGTGGGTGTGCGTACATGTGCCTGTGTCTGCAAAATATTATTTTCACAGATAATTATTACCTGCATTATTTCTTTCTTCCTGACCCTCCCCTATTGCTGCACTGAGATTTGTGGAGTAAGTATCATAGGACCCGCAATTATCAAGTGAAAAAAATTTCAAGGTCCAGCAGAGAAGGTGGGTGTGTATGCATGTGTTTGCAAGAAATCATTTTTGCGGATGATTATTAGCTGCATTTTTTTTTCTTCCTGACCATCCCCGAATGCTGCACTGATATTTGTGGAGTAAGTATCATAGGACATGCAATTATCAAATTAGAAAACTTTTCAGGGTCCAGCACAGAAGGTTTGTGTGCGTGCGTGCATTTGCCTGTGTATGCATGTGCCTGTGTCTGCAAAAAATCAGCTTTTCAATTGATTATTAACTGCATTGTTTCTTTCTTCTTATCCCTCCCCCAATGCTGCACTGAGATTTGTGGAGTAAGTATCATAGGACCCGCAATCATCAAGTGAAAAACCCTTTCAAGGTCTAGCACAGAAGGTGGGTGTGCATGCGTGCATTTGCCTATGTATGCATGTGCCTGTGTCTGCAAAAAATCAGTTTTGTTGATGAATATTAACTGCATTGTTTCTTTCTTCCTGACCATCTCCCAATGTTGCACTGAGATTTGTCGCATAAGTATCATAGGACCTGCAATTATCAAGTGAGAAGCCATTTCAAGGTTCAGCACAGAAGGTGGGTGTGCATGCATTTGCCTGTGTCTGTATGTGCCTGTGTCTGCAATAAATAATTTTTGCTGATGATTATTAACTGCATTGTTTCTTTCATCCTGGCCATCCCCCAATGCTGCACTGTGATTTGTGGCGTAAATTTCATGGGACCTGCAATCATCAAGTGAGAAAACCTTTTAAGATCCATCACAGAAGGTGGGTGTACATCATTTTGCCTTTGTATACGTGTGCCTGTGTCTGCAAAAATCATTTTTGCGGATGATTATTAGCTGCATTTTTTCTTTCTTCCTGATCCTGCCTCAATGCTGTACTGAAAGTTGTGAAGTATCATAGGAACTGCAATTATCAAGTGAGAAAACATTTGAAGGTCCAGCACAGCAGGTGGGTGTGCATGCATTTGCCTGTGCATGCATGTACCTGTGTCTGCAAAAAATCATCTTTGCGCATCATTATTAACTGCATTGTTTCTTTCTTCCTTACCCTCCCCCCAATGATGAACGGAGATTTGTGGACTAAGTATCATAGGACCTGCAATAATCAAGTAAGAAAACTTTTCAAATTCCAGCTCAGAAGGAGGGTGTATGTAAAGGTGCCTGTGTCTGCAAAAAATCAGTTTTGCAGAAGATTATTAACTGCATTGTTTCTTTCTTCCTGACCCTCCCCCAAGACTGCACTGAGATTTGTGGACTAAGTATCATAGGACCTGCAATTATCAAGTGGGAAAACATTTCAAGGTCCAGCACAGAAGGTGGGTGTGCATGCATTTGCCTGTGTATGCATGTGCCTGTGTGTGCAAAAATAATTTTTGCTGATGATTATTTACTGCATTGTTTCTTTCTTCCTGGTCATCCCCCAATGCTGCACTGAGATTTGTGGCGTAAATTTCATGGGACCTGCAATCATCAAGTGAGAAAACTTTTCAAATTCCAGCACAGAAGGTGGGCGTGCATGCGTGCATGCATGCATGCATTTGTCTATGTATGCATGTGCCTGTGTCTGCAAAAAATCAGTTTTGCTGATGATTATTAACTGCATTGTTTCTTTCTTCCTGGCCATCCCCCAATGCTGCACTGAGATTTGTGTAGTAAGTATCATTGGACCTGCAATTATCAAATGAGAAAACATTTGAAGGTCCTGCACAGAAGGTGGGTGTGCATGCATTTGCTTGTGCATGCATGTACCTGTGTCTGCAAAAAATCATCTTTGCACATGATTATTAACTGCATTGTTTCTTTCTTTCATACACTCCCCCAATGATGGACTAAGTACCATAGGACCTGCAATAATCAAGTGAGAAAACATTTCAAGGTCCAGCACAGAAGGTGGGTGTGCATGCATTTGCCTGTGTATGCATGTGCCTGTGTCTGCAATAAATAATTTTTGCTGATGATTGTTAACTGCATTTTTTCTTTCTTCTTGATCCTGCCTCAATGCTGTACTGAAACTTGTGAAGTATCGTAGTACCTGCAGTTATCAAGTTAGAAAACATTTCAAGGTCCAGCTCAGAAGGTGGGTGTGCATGCATGTGCCTGTGTCTGCAAAAAATCATCTTTGCACATGATTATTAACTGCATTGTTTCTTTCTTCCTTACCCTCCCCCAATGATGCACGGAGATTTGTGTAGTAAGTATCATAGGACCTGCAATTATCCAGTGAGAAAACCTTTCAAGGTCTAGCACAGAAAGTGGGTGTGCGTGCATTTGCCTATGTATGCATGTTCCTGTGTGTGCAATAAATAATTTTTGCTGATGATTATTAACTGCATTGTTTCTTTCTTCCTGGTCATCCCCCAATGCTGCACTGAGATTTGTGGCGTAAATATCATGGGACCTGCAATCATCAAGTGAGAAAACTTTTCAAATTCCAGCACAGAAGGTGGGTGTGCATGTGTGCATTTGCCTATGTATGCATGTGCCTGTGTCTGTAAACAATCAGTTTTGCAGATGATTATTAACTTCATTTTTCTTTTTTCCTGATCCTCCCCCAATGCTGCACTGAGATTTGTGGACGAATTATCATAGGACCTGCAATTATCAAGTGAAAAAACCTTTCAAGGTCTAACACAGAAGGTGGGTGTGCATGCGTGCCTGTGTCTGCAAAAAAATCAGTTTTGCTGATAATTATTAACTGAATTTTTATTTTTTCCTGACCATCCCCCAATGCTTCACTGAGATTTGTCGTGTATCATAGGACCTGCAATTATCAAGTGAGAAAACATTTCAAGGTCCAGGACAGAAGGTGGGTGTGCATGCATTTGACTGTGTCTGCAATAAATAATTTTTGCTGATGATTATTAACTGCATTGTTTCTTTCTTCCTGACCATCCCCCAATGCTGCACTTTGTGACATAAATTTCTTGGGACCTGCAATCATCAAGTGAGAAAACCTTTTAAGATCCATCACAGAAGGTGGGTGTGCATGCTTTTGCCTGTGCATGCATGTGCCTGTGTGTGCAATAAATAATTTTTGCTGATGATTATTAACTGCATTGTTTCTTTCTTCCTGGTCATCCCCCAATGCTGCACTGAGATTTGTGGCGTAAATATGGGACCTGCAATCATCAAGTGAGAAAACTTTTCAAATTCCACAACAGAAGGTGGGTGTGCATGCGTGCATTTGTCTATGTATGCATGTGCCTGTGTCTGCAAAAAATCAGTTTTGCAGGAGATTATTAACTGCATTGTTTCTTTCTTCCTGGCCATCCCCCAATGCTGCACTGTGATTTGTGGCGTAAATTTCATGGGACCCGCAATCATCAAGTGAGAAAACCTTTTAGGATCCATCACAGAAGGTGGGTGTGCATGCTTTTGCCTTTGTATGCATGTGCCTGTGTCTGCAAAAAATCAGTTTTGCAGGAGATTATTAACTGCTTTGTTTCTTTCTTCCTGACCCTCCCCCAATGCTTCACTGAGATATGTGGACTAAGTATCATAGGACCTGTAATTATCAAGTGAGAAAACCTTTCAACGTTCTGCACAGAAGGTGTGTGTGCATGCCTCTGCTTGTGTATGCATATGCCTGAGTCTGCAAAAAATCATTTTTACAGAAGATTTTTAACTAAATTTTTCTTTCTTCCTGACCCTCTCCCAATGCTGCACTGAGATTTGTGTAGTAAGTATCATTGGACCTGCAAATATCAAGTGAGAATACATTTGAAGGTCCTGCACAGAAGGTGGGTGTGCATGCATTTGCTTGTGCATGCATGTACCTGTGTCTGCAAAAAAACATCTTTGTGCATGATTATTAACTGCATTGTTTCTTTCTTTCTTACCCTCCCCCAATGATGGACTAAGTACCATAGGACCTGCAATAATCAAGTAAGAAAACTTTTCAAATTCCAGCTCAGAAGGAGGGTGTGCGTAAATGTGCTTGTGTCTGCAAAAAATCAGTTTTGCAGAAGATTATTAACTGCATTGTTTCTTTCTTCCTGCCCCTCCCCCAAGACTGCACTGAGATTTGTGGACTAAGTATCATAGGACCTGCAATTATCAAGTGAGAAAACATTTCAAGGTCCAGCACAGAAGGTGGGTGTGCATGCATTTGCCTGTGTATGCATGTGCCTGTGTCTGCAATAAATAATTTTTGCTGATGATTGTTAACTGCATTTTTTCTTTCTTCCTGATCCTCCCTCAATGCTGTACTGAAACTTGTGAAGTATCGTAGGACCTGCAGTTATCAAGTTAGAAAACATTTCAAGGTCCAGCTCAGAAGGTGGGTGTGCAGGCATTTGCCTGTGCATGCATGTGCCTGTGTCTGCAAAAAATCATCTTTGCACATGATTATTAACTGCATTGTTTCTTTCTTCCTTACCCTCCCCCAATGATGCACAGAGATTTGTGTAGTGAGTATCATAGGACCTGCAATTATCAAGTGAGAAAACCTTTCAAGGTCTAGCACAGACGGTGAGTGTGCGTGCATTTGCCTATGTATGCATGTGACTGTGTGTGCAATAAATAATTTTTGCTGATGATTATTAACTGCATTGTTTCTTTCTTCCTGGTCATCCCCCAATGCTGCACTGAGATTTGTCGTGTAAATATCATGGGACCTGCAATCATCAAGTGAGAAAACTTTTCAAATTTCAGCACAGAAGGTGGGTGTGCATGCGTGCATTTACACATTCTGTGCTTGACCTTAAAAGGTTTTCTCACTTGATAATTGCAAGTCCTACGATATTTATTTCACAAATCTCAGGGCAACATTTCGGGAGGGCCAGGAAGAAAGAAATAATGCAGTTAATAATCATCAACAAAAATTATATTTTGCAGACACAGGGACATGCATACTCAGGCAAATGCATGCACACCCACCTTCTGTGCTGGACCTTGTAAGGTTTTCTCACTTGATAATTGCAGATCCTATTATACTTACTTCACAAATCTCAGTGCAGCATTGGGAGAGGGTCAGGAAGAAAGAAACAATGTAGTTAGTAATCTTCTGCAAAACTGATTTTTTGTAGACACAGGTGTTAAGATGAATAAATTAAGTTGTTTATGAAATTAATTATTGCCTTTATATGAGTCAGTAGAGATGCTAGAAAGTGCTGTGAGACAAGATGGCGCCTGCACTCAGGACCAAGCCCTGGAAAGCAAGATATCTCGTGCTGGAAGTCTACGCAATGCAAAGACCATATATGGACTATCCAATGGAAAAGGACATGACAATCAGCTAGCTACGCCTTAGTATGCGATGATATAAAATGCCCCTTGCTTGTGTCGCAATAAAGATTTGACGCACCTACTCTGTCAAGAGAGGAGCTGCACCTGACTGTGTCTGGTTTTATTTCTTCTGCGCATGCACTTGATTTAAACCATTAGGTCAGGAGCAGGCAATCGAGCGTCCTGATATAGGACCACCCTAACATTCTTGGCGCCCAACGTGGGGCCACCAGCAGGAGGCGCCCCCACTCCAGCAACCGAAGGAGATGCCGCGGGACACATCGGCGAGGCTTGATACGGAGACTGATCACCTCCAAAGGAACACATTTTTTGGATATTCTATCTCTCAATGTTAAAATTACCCTACCCTTAAAATTATAGACTGTTCATGTCTTTGTAAGTGGGCAAACTTACAAAAACAGCAAGGTATCAAATACTTATTTCCCCCACTGTGTATGTATATACACTGCTCAAAAAAATAAAGGGAACACTTAAGCAACAGAATATAACTCCAAGTAAATCAAACTTCTGTGAAATCAAACTGTCCACTTAGGAAGCAACACTGATTGACAATCAATTTCACATGCTGTTGTGCAAATGGAATAGACAATAGATGGAAATTATTGGCAATTATCAAGACACACTCAATAAAGGAGTGGTTCTGCAGGTGGGGACCACAGACCACATCTCAGTACCAATGCTTTCTGGCTGATGTTTTGGTCACTTTTGAATGTTGGTTGTACTTTCACACTCATGGTAGCATGAGACGGACTCCACAACCCACAGAAGTTGCTCAGATAGTGCTGCTCATCGAGGATGGCACATCAATGCGAGATGTGGCAAGAAGGTTTGCTGTGTCTGTCAGCGTAGTGTCCAGAGGCTGGAGGCGCTATCAGGAGACAGGCCAGTACACCAGGAGACGTGGAGGGGGCCGTAGGAGGGCAACAAACCAGCAGCAGGATCGCTACCTCCACCCTTGTGCAAGGAGGAACAGGAGGAGCACTGCAAGAGCCCTGCAAAATGACCTCCAGCAGGCCACAAATGTGCATGTGTCTGCACAAGCTGTTAAAAACCGACTCTATGAGGGTGGTATGGGGGCCCAACGTCCACGGATGGGGGTTGTGCTCACAGCCCAACACCGTGCAGGACGCTTGCCATTTGCCACAGAACAACAGGATTGGCAAAGTCGCCACTAGTGCCATGTGCTCTTCACAGATGAAAGCAGGTTCACACTGAGCACATGTGACAGACGTGACAGAGTCTGGAGACGCCGTGGAGAGCGATCTGCTGCCTGCAACATCCTTCAGCATGACCGGTTTGGCAGTGGGTTAGTAATGGTGTGGGGTGGCATTTCTTTGGAGGGCCGCAGAGCCCTCCATGTTCTCGCCAGAGGTAGCCTGACTGCCATTAGGTACCGAGATGAGATCCTTAGACCCCTTGTGAGACCATATGCTGGTGTGGTTGGCCCTGGGTTCCTCCTAATGCAGGACAATACCAGACCTCATGTGGCTGGAGTGTGTCAGCAGTTCCTGCAAGATGAAGGCATTGAAGCTATGGACTGGCCCGCCCGTTCCCCAGACATGAATCCGATTGAGCACATCTGGGACATCATGTCTCGCTCCATCCACCAACGTCACATTGCTAGTGTTGAGCGAGCACTAAAATGCTCGGGTGCTTGAAGCTCGGGCCGAGCTCGCCGTGATACTCGGGTGCTCGACCCGAGCAACTAGCCCAATGTTAGTCTATGGGAGACCCGAGCATTTTTGCGGCGGCTCCCCCGGCAGTCTTTTAAAAGCCTAACAAGTGCCCAAAACGATAGTGACAGTGCTGAAATGACATGGGGACAGCATGGGGATCGCCCCAGGAAGCATTTCTGACCCCCAGGTCACTGCTGTCAGCAACGTGGTCAGAGATATTAAGCCACTGTTAAGGGCTCACAATAAAATGTTCAAAAACGAAACTGAAGTGCTTTCCTGTGAAATATGTTAAGGAAGTTCCTTTCCAGGGTAAAGACTTGTGTATAAGGTAAAATAAATAACCCCAAAAAAATACTCCTCCACACCTTGGGCTATGTTCACAAGTAGCATTTTTTATGCGTTTTTACACTTTTGTATTGCCTTCAACCGTGACAAATGCATTCACCGGGAAATGTCATTTTAACATTTTACAACCTTATCTGGCCATGTGCTGTGTGACACATGCATACAGTGCTGAAAAGACATGGGAACAGCATGGGGAAGACCCCTGAAAGCATCTCTGACACCCAGGTCACTGCCTAAATGTGTGCCCATCAGAAGTCATCCTTGCCGCATCAGAAGATACAGACTTGCAGCTATCCCCGTGCAAGTTCTTGTCCCAGGGCAGTGCTCAATTGTACCTCCCCCATTCCTTGCGATGCAAGCACAAATATGCAGCCAACTACCCACCCACCCCCAGGCTGCAATACCATACTGCTTGCTTGCACTTGAAATTGGGCCTTTTAGGCATGTGGAGGCGGAATCTGGCCACCACGTCATGGCTGCGTTGACGGCCTGGTATCCATACTCAGTCCCCAGCCGCCCGGCGGCCGGGTGTCCACACTCGGTCCCCAGCCGTAAGGGGGCGGCCGGGTGTCCATGCTCGGTCCCCAGCCGCCCCGCGGCCAGGTGTCCACACACGGTCCCCAGCCGCCTGGGGGCAGCCGGGTGTCCATAAACAGTCCCCAGCCGCTCCTATTTCTCCTTGGAACATCCCCCACACACTTTTCTCCGGTGGGCCCTGGCTTTTCCATCAGGGGAGTTGAGAGTGCCAAGGTGAGGAGCATGATGATGATGATAGAAGTTAGCATCTGCTTTGTTTTCTTGGAATGCAAGCGTAAGTGTGCAGCCTGCCACCCACCCACCCCCAGGCTGCAATACCATACTGCTTGCTTGCACTTGAAATTGGGCCTTTTAGGCATGTGGAGGCGGAATCTGGCCACCACGTCATGGCTGCGTTGGCTGCCTGGTATC
Source organism: Phyllobates terribilis (assembly GCF_046119375.1). Taxonomy (NCBI): domain Eukaryota; kingdom Metazoa; phylum Chordata; class Amphibia; order Anura; family Dendrobatidae; genus Phyllobates; species Phyllobates terribilis. The sequence goes on along the minus strand of NW_027363106.1, from coordinate 1,646,355 downwards.
CATACTCAGTCCCCAGCCGCCCGGCGGCCGGGTGTCCACACTCGGTCCCCAGCCGCAAGGGGGTGGCCGGGTGTCCACACACGGTCCCCAGCCGCCTGGGGGCAGCCGGGTGTCCATAAATGGTCCCCAGCCGCCCCTATTTCTCCTTGGAACATCCCCACACACACTTTTCTTAGCCCGGCCTGCTTTAGGGCAGCATTGGACGAGCCCACCAGAGAACCAGACTCCTCCGGTGGGCCCTGGCTTCTCCATCAGGGGAGTTGAGAGTGCCAAGGTGAGGACCATGATGATGATGATAGAAGTCAGCATCTGCTTTGTTTTCTTGGAATGCAAGCGCATGTATGTAGTAGCGGCTAGGCCTGAGGTGGTCAGCATTTTGGTGCATATCCTACCTCCTCCGTGGATTGCTGGATGTTTTCCTGCTACTATTCCAGTTCTATGACTCCCGTTAAAACAAAGCTTCAGGTGATAAATAATGGATGAGGTAGTGGCAAAGGAGAAAGAGCAGGAGGAACAGGGACCATTCACATCAATATCAGGCCAGTCAACCACATATGTCTTGTAGGATATGTTTCTGTAACAAAAGGAGCGGTTCGGCTACACAGTTATAGGGCATACAGTGAGTGCAATGCCTACCAAAAATTTTGAGGCACTCCAATGCCCCTTGGAAATGACATGGAGGTCAGAGGGCCTTAACTAAACCTTTTTTTCCATTTATAGCAACTGGGTCTCCTGTACACTGTTGGCCTAAGCAGTGAATGGAAGGCTTTCCAAAAATTATGAGGAACTGCAATGCCCCTTGAAACAGACGTGGATTACAGCGTACTAAAAACTTTCTACCCATTATTTGGGAGTGGGTCTCCCTTAGTTTTCGCCTTTGCATTGAAAAGCAAAAGCTGACTAAAATTAGGAGGAAATGCAATGCCCGTTGGAAGAGTGGTGGAGGTTAGAGGTAATTAAAAACAACATTTCAATGCCCCTTGGAAGAGCTGTGGAGTTCAGAGTGGCTTAAGAAGACGCTTTTAATGCCCCTTTGAAGAGACGTGGAGGTCACAATAGCTTAACAAGATGGTTTTAATGCCCCTCGGAAAAGACGTGGAGGTCCCAGTAGCTTAACAAGACGGTTTGAATGCCCCTTGGAAGAGACATGGAGGTCACAGTAGCTTAACAAGACGGTTTTAATGCCCCTCGGAAAAGTGGTGGAGGTCGCAGTAGCTTAACAAGACTGTTTTAATGCCCCTTACAAGAGCTATACAGTACAGCATCTTAAAAACATTATTCCCATGATTGGGGAGTGTGTCTCCCATAGTATTTGCTTATGCCTTCCAAGCAAAAGCTGCCAAAAATTAGGACGGAGGAACAAGCAATGCCCCTTACAAGAGCCATGCAGTACAGCATATTACAAACATTATTCCCTCCTCCTCCTCCCCTCTGTTCTCAGGCCACCCACGCTGACTCGACGGTATGACAGTTGTACAGGTACTACCGTCTACAGCGCATGATACAAGCTCCTGTTCTTCCTCCTCCTCCTCCTCTCCCTCATTGTCCCCCAATGCACGTTGGGATGAGATGAGGCTGGGCTGTGTGTAATCGACCGCTACGGCTTCTTGATCCATCTCATCATACTCTGGCTGCAATGCCTCCTCTTTAATTCTCTGCAGAGAGCGTTGCAAAAGACAGACAAGTGGAATGCTGACACTAATGATGGCGTCATCGCCACTCACCATCTGGGTGGACTCCTCAAAGTTTGTCAAGATGGTACAGATGTCAGACATCTAGGTCCACTCCTGAGGTCTTATGTGTGGAGTCTGACCTGAATATCGACTGCCTTGTTGCAGCTGGTACTCCACAACTGCTCTCTTCTGCTCACAAATCCTTTGCAACATGTGGAGGGTAGAGTTCCAACGTGTGGGGACATCACACACCATCGGTGTGAGGGAAGCTGCAATCGCTGCTGCAACACAGCAAGGGCGGCGGAAGCTGTAGCCGACTTGAGAAAATGAGCTGACAGGCGGCGTACTTTGATGAGCAGATCTGGCAACTCGGGGTACGATTTAAGAAACTGCTGAACCACGAGGTTAAGCACATGAGCCAGGCATGGTACGTGTGTGATCTCGCCTCAGAGCCGCCACCAGGTTACGGCCATTGTCACACCCAACCATGCCTGGATGTAGGTTCAGCAGTCTCAGCCACAGATCTGCCTGCTCTTTCACAGCTGTCCACAACTCACAAGCAGTGTGAGGTTTCTCACCTAAGCTTATGAGTTTCAGCACAGCCTGTTGCCGCTTGGCGGAGGCAGTACTGCAGTGCTTCCAGCTTGTAACTGATGTGGAGATATCTGAGATGGAGGCTGAACATGAGGAGGAGGAAGATGATGCGCAGGAGCTGTACACTGTGGGGGCAACTCTGACTGACATAGGGCCCGCAATCCTCGGTGTGGGGAGGATGTGTTCCGTCCCAAGGTCCGAATGGGTCCCGGCTTCCACTATGTTTACCCAGTGTGCCGTCAGGGAGATGTACCGTCCCTGGCCACAAGCACTTGTCCACGTGTCCGTTGTCAGGTGGACTCTCCCAGTAACTGCTTTGTTGAAGACACGGCAGTTGTTTTGGGACACGTGCTTGTGTAGTCCGGGGATGGCACACCGGGCAAAATAGTGTCGGCTGGGGACCGAGTACCGAGGGACGGCCACCGCCATAAGGTTGCGGAAGGATTCCGTCTCCACCAGCCTAAAAGGCAGCATTTCCAATGCAAGCAGTCGTGAAATGTGCGAATTTAGGACTGTGGCCTGTGGGGCGTTAGCTGCGAATTTCCGCTTTCATTCAAAGGTCTGGGATATGGACAATTGAACGCTGCGGTGGGACGTGGACGTTGATGCTGTTTCTTGAGAAACTGCCATAACAAGTGAAGACTGAGAGGAGGGGGCATCTTTACATGCAGTATGGACAGGGGATTGCCTTGCACACACAACAGGGGGTTCTATTGGATGCACAACAGCGGAAGAAGCAGTGGTGACACCCGCTGACACTGGTCGTGGACCCTGGGGTTCGCCCCACAAAGTCGGGTGCTTTGCTGCCATGTGCCTGATCATGCTGGTGGTGGTCAGGCTGGTAGTTTTGTCACCCCTGCTGATGCTGGCATGGCAGGTGGCACAAATGGCCCTTTTGGGGTTATCAGCAGAGTCTTTAAAAAAATTCCAGACTCTGGAAGACCTACCGCTTGTACTGCCAACGTCCCTCGTGTTGGTGTTACGAGGAACTGTTGCCCGCCTTCAGTCTGCGGCCACCACATTGCTTCTTCCTGTCTGTTGGGGTACTCTGCCTCCTTCCCCCTTAGTGCTGCTGGCGTCACTCTGCATGTCCTCCTGCCACGTTGGGTCAGTTACTAGATCATCCACCACCTCCTCCTCTTCCACTTGCGCACCACGATCCTCCTCCTCACTTCCTGGCAATTGTGTCTCATCATCGTCCACCTCTTGTGACAAATTGCCAGCGTCGACTTCCTGTGGCCGTGGCTGTTCAAATATTTGGGCATCGCTACATGGGATCTCCTCTTCCACCACTTCAAGCGGAGCAGGCGAGGGGCACAAATCTGGAAATGACCAGTGAACAGCTCTTCAGAGTGTCCAAGTGTGGGATCAGTTACTGTCTGACGACACTCGGCATGGTGGGGGGAAGGAGCATCAGCGTGAGGAGGAGTATGCGGTCGAGACTCACGGCTACTAAGAGTCGACCGTGTGGAAGACAGGCCGGAGGTGGTGGTGCCCAGGTAACTGGAAGTATTATCTGTTATCCAATTAATAACCTGTTCACACTGATCAGTTCGCAATACTGGTGTTGTTCTGTGCTTCCCTAGTAATTCGGTCAAGAAGTGGGAGCAAGAAGATGTGGCTGTTGGTTGTGGCACATTTTCACCTTGGCCACGGCCCCGTCCTCTGCACGCACCATCACCAGAACGTCCACTTCCACGTCCCTTGCCACGTGCCTTGCCCATTGTAAAGGAAGCAAAATAGCTTACACTCGCACTATCAATGGAACAAGGGTAATAAAAAGTAGATTAGAACCGGGGAAGAGGAAAACCACAGTTCTTTCTCTGGCCTACACCCGACTCTTTTAAACAATCTGAACAATCAGGGAGAAACTATTACTGTTTTTCTTTACGGAAAAAATACCAAAGCTGAATAATAGAGATTTCTTACCGTGGAACAGCAAAACCACAGTTATAATTTACTGGTGTATACCAGACTTTTTTAAATACATATATTTGCGGCTGAACAGTGAGCGATACACTCAAACTGTTTTTTTTAGATACAAATGGCCCAAAAGTGGATAATACAGAGGTTTGAACCGTGGAACTGCAAAACCACACTTGTATTTCTCGGGCCTACACCAAACTATTTTCAACAGATATATTTGTGTCTGAACAATCAGGAGACACTATTATTTATTTTTTCCGGCAAAAATTGCGAAAAGCAGGATAATACAGAGATTTGACCTGTGGAACTGCAAAACCACACTTGTATTTCTCGGGCCTACACCAGACTATTTTCAACAGATTTTTTTACTAAGAGAAAAACAGAGTCATCATGGTTTTTTAGAAAGAGACACATATTTTATTAACAATCAGTTAAGACAAATCTTATAATCAGAAAAACAAAAGAAAATTGATAAAGAACAAGTGAAAAGGCAAGGTGGACAATGAATTATCCACATAAGCCCAAACGGACCTGCCCCAATATTAGATGCTATAATCAGAAGTAAGCACAACTCTTGTAGCTAAAAATAAGAGGGGATTTCTCCACGAGAAAATGGAAAACCCGCTGCACCTAGAATTTCCAACCAATACGATTAAAATAGCATAAATGATGGACCAATAATTTATCTCAATGGAATAACAAGATTGAGGGACTGTCATTAAATTTAAACGCCTAGTGGCGCCCTATAGTATAATGAAAAACAGGCATCAAAGACAGACCCATCAATTAAGGTGCAGCGTGCATATTAATGTAAACTGTAGAGTTGGACAAATAGAAAAGCATCTCCACATATTTCCTCCCATCCCCCAAACGCCCACTCCTACAAAATAAAAGGAGGGGAGAGTGACCTCTTAGACATTTCAACATAAAGTGCCATAAAGGGCATGACACTCAAATAAACAATGGGGGAGATGTTACTCTTACCAGGGGTGGTGGTGGTGGTGGGCAGTCAAATGGGCTTTGGGACAAATAGTACGTCCCCCGACGCGCGTTTCGCGGCGATTACGGCCGCTTTCTCAAGGGGCAGTGCAGATAGAGAGGGACAAGCACCCTTTTTAAATCATTAGTGCCGGTCACGTGAGTGATCACGTGACCGGTCACATGTGTGATGGGGGCATGCACTGGTGCCCTAGCGACGCCGGCGCATGCGCCCGCCGTAACCCGCGCCAGGCCACGCCCCCAAGCCGTCAAGACATCATCGCGCACGCGCGGGCACGCCGCTCATAGAGCGGAGGTGCCCGACCGTGCGCGGACGTCATAATGACAGCCAGAGGCGCGCCCACCAGCAGGAAGGCCGGCGCATGCGCACCACGTCCCAGGGCAGCAGTGCATACAACAAAGTAAATGTACACAAGAACCAAGGAAGGCAAGGCAGGAATTAAACAGGAAATTTCCTATCATGACACCATATCCATGACAATTTATCCATCAGGCCCTTTTCTTTGTCTTTTTCCATATTTCTGTCATCCCATCCTTAATTTCTATGGAGCATCTGCATCACATAATCATATTGAAATAAATGAAGATTGATCCGATAGGGTGCTAAGAGAGGAGTTATATTGTTATCTAAAAGAAAACTGAGAAATGTATACAGTTAAAAACACAAAATTGATTTAAAACCAAACAAAAAAAGAAAAACATGAAGACAGATATAACCCCAGACAAACATATATATCCCTCGAACACAGTGAGGGTAACAGGGAGAGGGTAAATTGTATGAATTAAAATCAACCAGAAAAGACCAACATCACAAAAAGGAGGAAAAAGAGAGGGACTCATTAAGTCCACGGGGCGACAATGTCCCAAGTGTTACTATCCACTTAGCTTCAACCTGCGCCAAAATCTTTTTGACATTGCCGCCCCGTGAACCCAAATGTATCACGTCTATCCCCCGCACTTTCAACAGATATATTTGTGTCTGAACAATCAGGAGACACTATTATTTATTTTTTACGGCAAAAAATGCCAAAAGCAGGATAATAGAGATTTTTTACCGTGGAACAGCAAAACCACACTTCTGTCTCTCTGGCCTACACCAGAATATTTTCAACAGATATATTTGTGTCTGAAAAATCAGGGAGACACTTATTTTTTTTTTTACGGCAAAAAATGCCAAAAGCAGGATAATAGAGATTTTTTACCGTGGAACAGCAAAACCACACTTCTGTCTCTCTGGCCTACACCAGACTATTTTCAACAGATATATTTGTGTCTGAAAAATCAGGGACAAAGAGAATGACGGCACTTCCACTACAAAAACTAGGTGTGAACAGGTGCTTACTAAGAGCAGCTACCTCCATATATAATGAACAAATAAAGTAGCACACTGTAACACTGAGTATATAGATGTGAAATATGAAATATGAATAGCATAACTGCTATGAAAAATAGAAATAAATGAAAAATTTTTTGAAAATTTTTTTTATAGCGCATGAAATATGAAGTATGGAAAATGAATAGCATTACTGCTGTAAATAAATGAGAAATCTTAGCGCATAAATTGGCCAATTCATGTGTACCTGACAGCCGCGGTAAGGCGTTTCTCGATGTCAGGACCTACCAATGTGAATACCTCTCTAAGAGACCTCCGTCTGCTTATGTGTGGGAAAGACAGATCCTGATGCATTTAAAACCACCTGCGGCATGGGGGTGGGGGTGGAGTGCTCAGTCAACGCTAAATCTAGTAACAAAGAGAATGACGGCACTTCCACTACAAAAACTAGGTGTGAACAGGTGCTTACTAAGAGCAGCTACCTCCATATATAATGAACAAATAAAGTAGCACACTGTAACACTGAGTATATAGATGTGAAATATGAAATATGAATAGCATAACTGCTATGAAAAATAGAAATAAATGAAAAAATTTTTGAAATCTTTTTTTATAGCGCATGAAATATGAAGTATGGAAAATGAATAGCATTACTGCTGTAAATAAATGAGAAATCTTAGCGCATAAATTGGCCAATTCATGTGTACCTGACAGCCGCGGTAAGGCGTTTCTCGATGTCAGGACCTACCAATGTGAATACCTCTCTAAGAGACCTCCGTCTGCTTATGTGTGGGAAAGACAGATCCTGATGCATTTAAAACCACCTGCGGCATGGGGGTGGGGGTGGAGTGCTCAGTCAACGCTAAATCTAGTAACAAAGAGAATGACGGCACTTCCACTACAAAAACTAGGTGTGAACAGGTGCTTACTAAGAGCAGCTACCTCCATATATAATGAACAAATAAAGTAGCACACTGTAACACTGAGTATATAGATGTGAAATATGAAATATGAATAGCATAACTGCTATGAAAAATAGAAATAAATGAAAAATTTTTTGAAAATTTTTTTTATAGCGCATGAAATATGAAGTATGGAAAATGAATAGCATTACTGCTGTAAATAAATGAGAAATCTTAGCGCATAAATTGGCCAATTCATGTGTACCTGACAGCCGCGGTAAGGCATTTCTCGATGTCAGGACCTACCAATGTGAATACCTCTCTAAGAGACCTCCGTCTGCTTATGTGTGGGAAAGACAGATCCTGATGCATTTAAAACCACCTGCGGCATGGGGGTGGGGGTGGAGTGCTCAGTCAACGCTAAATCTAGTAACAAAGAGAATGACGGCACTTCCACTACAAAAACTAGGTGTGAACAGGTGCTTACTAAGAGCAGCTACCTCCATATATAATGAACAAATAAAGTAGCACACTGTAACACTGAGTATATAGATGTGAAATATGAAATATGAATAGCATAACTGCTATGAAAAATAGAAATAAATGAAAAAATTTTTGAAATTTTTTTTTATAGCGCATGAAATATGAAGTATGGAAAATGAATAGCATTACTGCTGTAAATAAATGAGAAATCTTAGCGCATAAATTGGCCAATTCATGTGTATCTGACAGCCGCGGTAAGGCGTTTCTCGATGTCAGGACCTACCAGGATCTGTCTTTCCCACACATAAGCAGACGGAGGTGTCTTAGAGAGGTATTCACATTGGTAGGTCCTGACATCGAGAAACGCCTTACCGCGGCTGTCAGGTACACATGAATTGGCCAATTTATGCGCTAAGATTTCTCATTTATTTACAGCAGTAATGCTATTCATTTTCCATACTTCATATTTCATGCGCTATAAAAAAAAATTTCAAAAAATGTTTCATTTATTTCTATTTTTCATAGCAGTTATGCTATTCATATTTCATATTTCACATCTATATACTCAGTGTTACAGTGTGCTACTTTATTTGTTCATTATATATGGAGGTAGCTGCTCTTAGTAAGCACCTGTTCACACCTAGTTTTTGTAGTGGAAGTGCCGTCATTCTCTTTGTTACTAGATTTAGCGTTGACTGAGCACTCCACCCCCACCCCCATGCCGCAGGTGGTTTTAAATGCATCAGGATCTGTCTTTCCCACACATAAGCAGACGGAGGTCTCTTAGAGAGGTATTCACATTGGTAGGTCCTGACATCGAGAAACGCCTTACCGCGGCTGTCAGGTACACATGAATTGGCCAATTTATGCGCTAAGATTTCTCATTTATTTACAGCAGTAATGCTATTCATTTTCCATACTTCATATTTCATGCGCTATAAAAAAAAATTTTCAAAAATTTTTCATTTATTTCTATTTTTCATAGCAGTTATGCTATTCATATTTCATATTTCACATCTATATACTCAGTGTTACAGTGTGCTACTTTATTTGTTCATGAAAAATCAGGGAGACACTATTATTTTTTTTTTTACGGCAAAAAATGCCAAAAGCAGGATAATAGAGATTTTTTACCGTGGAACAGCAAAACCACACTGCTGTCTCTCTGGCCTACACCAGACTATTTTCAACAGATATATTTGTGTCTGAAAAATCAGGGAGACACTATTATTTTTTTTTTTACGGCAAAAAATGCCAAAAGCAGGATAATAGAGATTTTTTACCGTGGAACAGCAAAACCACACTTCTGTCTCTCTGGCCTACACCAGACTATTTTCAACAGATATATTTGTGTCTGAAAAATCAGGGAGACACTATTATTTTTTTTTTACGGCAAAAAATGCCAAAAGCATTTAGATGAAAAAAAGGGACTTTTCCTGGCCCCCGAGACCTGGAGCTAAGTCCAGCAATTTCAGCAACAGGAGCACACAGGACTGTAATGCAGCGTTTGCTGGTATAACCACTGCGTCTCCTATACAGCCTGCCTGCCTGATATCTGGGATGGATATTAGTCCTTAGAAGGACTGTTTGTTTGATCTGGCAGCCTTTACAGACCCTACACTAACTATTTCGCAGTTTATATCTCTCCCTAAATCAACAGCGCTGTCCCTACACTGTCTGTTCTGGAGCGACTGTGTCCAAGATGGCGGCGCCCAGTTTTAAATACTCGAGGTGACGCTGTGCGGCCAGCCAATCACTGTAATGCCCACAAACAACATGGCTGCGGCATTAAAGTGACTGGCTGGCAATCCCTGCATGTTCATTGGCTCTGTAAAGAGCGCCAAACATGCAGGGCGGAGACCCGAGCTCCCGCCCGAGTAACCCGGAAATGCTCGGTGCTCGCCGAACATCTCGAGTAGCGTGATGCTCGGGCGAGTACCGAGCAGTGTCGAGCATGCTCGCTCAATACTACACATTGCACCACAAACTGTCCAGGAGTTGGCGGATGCTTTAGTCCAGGTCTGGGAGGAGATCCCACAGGAGACCATCCACAACCTCATCAGTAGCATGCCCAGGCGTTGTAGGGAGGTCATACAGGCACGTGGAGGCCACACACAATACTGAGCCTCATTTTGACTTGTTTTAAGGACATTACATAAAAGTACGATCAGCCTGTTGTGTGTTTTTCCACTTTAATTTTGGGGGTGACTCCAAATCCAGGCCTCCATTGGTTAATAAATTTGATTTCCATTGATGATTTTTGTGTGATTTTGTTGTCAGCACATTCAACTTTGTACAGAACAAAGTATTCAATGAGAATATTTCATTCATTCAGATCTAGGAAGTGTTATTTGAGTGTTCCCTTTATTTTTTTGAGCAGTGTATATACACAGTGTGTCTATCTGTGTCTGTGTGTGACAGCTGAGTGTGTGTACACTTTATGGAACATAATACTATGTTGTGATTGGGGTCTGTGGGGCATCATACAGTGTGTGGGCATTGTTAGGGCTGTATACTATGTGTGAGAGGCTGTTGGGTATCATGCAGTGTTGTGGGCACTATTGGGGCCATATACTATGTGTGGAGGGCTGAGGGGGCATCATAAAGTGTTGTGGGCAAAGTTGGAGCTGTATACTATATGTGGGGGGTTTCAGGGGCATCATACAGAGTTGTTTGCACTGTTGGGGCTGTGGCGCCCCTGAGGGTTCGGTCGCCACAGAGGTATTGCATCTCATCCAGATGTGTGGTACTTCACTCTCAGGTAAGGAAGGAGTATGGCTCAGGATCCTAACACCAGCGTTCGCTACACCACATTTCCGGGGGACAAGGCAAGATTGCTCCTACGGGAGAGCACAGTCCCTGATCCCTGGCTGGAGTGGGGGGAACCACCTAGAGAGGGGGAACCATGTAGTGGATGGGGTGAAGGACGCAGATCCTGGGAACACTTGAGTGGGAGCAGTATAAAATAGGGACACCATCTTAGAGAGTTCAGTCAGAGGAGGAGAAGTGAAGGAGCAGAGGCTCTGTATGAGCTCTGCTCCAGAGGTGGGCCTAGCCTGTGAGGCCCAGGACTGAAGGAGAGAAGAGAGGAGTGGGAGCAGGAAGGCTCCAGGAACTGAAGGGACCCTAGGGGTACGGGCCATGCAGAAGGCCACCCGTACGCCCGCTGCTACCAGGAGGTAGAGGGGTCAGGCCAGATAAGGGGAACCGGTCCCTCAACTAGCAGAGAAACAGCAAGGCTCAACTAGAAACCGGAAGCTGCAGCACTTTATGTACCGTAAGCCAAAAGTCCACACCAGTCTCACTAAGAAGGTAGCCATATAGGACCCAGGGGACGGAACACACGTCGCCCGCCAAGGCCCGAGGGTACCGGATAGAAGTGTCACTGAGTGTGAGGTGCAGGGAGAAGGCCAGAGAAAAGACACACAGAGGAGGATCCTGCTAAATACTCCGGAGTTACCTGGGGGTCGGTTGAACCCCTCACTGAGTGAGCACAGAACGACGAGGGCCGTTACATGGGTCCCTGTAACCAGAACTGCAATAACTGTGAGTAAAGACCTTGGGACTGCATCACACGGACTCTGTTTTCATTACTGACTCCTTGCCCTACAATCACCATCATCCACTCACACTGCCCTGAAGCTACACTCTTCCTGTGGGGAGTTATACCACATGTGCTGCCAAACCATCAGCTTCAGAGGAGGACTGTTCCGCAGCGGCGGCCTCATTGCCCGCACTCCACAGGTGGCGTAGTCGGACATTATAAAACCCCTACACACAAATACTACCCTTAGATTGACCGCCCTGGGTCACGGACCGGGTCACCGCCACAGTGACTACAACCCCCAGCGTCTACCGGCCCGGCTCCGGGTACCCCACGGCCCAGGGGGCACGTCAACTTTGGCGTAGTCGGCAGGATATGAGCCCACCCGTTATCACTGGGTATCGCGCGCCTAAAGACTGTTTTCTACTAAATGTGGCGCCCGCCCCAGAAGAATGGGCGCCATTATGTGCGTGCTAAAAGACGACAAGAAACCACCTCCCATCGTGGGCCAGGTCCCAGAATGGTGCCAGAAGCGGAGCCCGCCCCAAACAGCAGTGGTCATGTATGCAAGTGTGTCCATCAAGTTGGGGGGGCTGACCCTGAAAGTAACCGACAGCAGATTGCCATGGGACCACAACAAACTGCCCTGGGACCGTCCCCAAAAGGGGAGAGGAGAGAAGAAAACTGGGAGACAGGGCGTGGTCTGGATCAGTCTAGACAGACCGCACCCTGTAGGGAAGATGGAGGACGGCAGCACAAGAGCCCCAGTCAGCGGCCTGCTGCAGGCCGCAGCACCCTACACCTTGGAGGAGCTAGTGGCTAAGCTGCCCCAGGAGGACTCGGAGTTCCTCCGCTCTGGGATGGAAGACCAGGGCCGGAGGATGGAGAGGGCCTAGCGAGACGCCATCACCGGGTGGAGACGGGAGATGGAACAGCGGATGGCGAACCGGCAGCCGACGACGCTACCAAGCACCGGCGGTGCCCCAGCCTTAGCGGAGCCCGACCAGCGCCAGGAGGCGACACGTGACGCAGGAGCGGCCGCGGGAGCAGGTAGGAGGAGTTTCCCTGTCCCGGGCGCTGCCAGCGTCGACCTGCTCCTGGGCCCCCTGGTGGAGCCGCTGACCCCGGGCGCTACCAACACCAGCCCGCTCCTGACCCCGCAGCAAGGCTCCCAGCCAAGCCCTCCAGCCCCGGGCGCCACCAGCGGCGGCCCGCTCCTAGGCCCCCAGCCAAGCCCTCCAGCCCCGGGCGCCGCCAGCGTCGACCTGCTCCTGGGCCCGCTGGTGGAGCTGCTGACCCCAGGCGCCACCAGCGGCGGCCCGCACCTGACCCCGCCGCAAGGTCCACAAGTCCCGGGCGCGCCTGCCCTGCACGCCCCGCAAGCCCAGACACCGCCACCTCCGGGCACCGGCACAGCCAGCCAGCTTCTGGGTCCCCTGCAGGAACCAACTCCCCCACCAGCCAAGTGGGTATACAGACGTCGCCGGTGGGACTGGTCCACGGAGGTGGAGGACCAGCGGCCCTCGCTCCTACCCGCTCCGCAGCCTGCCGCCATCTCCCAGTTGCCGGAAGACGAGGCCCAGTTTGAGTGGGATCACTCTGGGGAGGACCTGATGGGGTTGTCCCAGGAGACCAGGGCAGCCGCAGCCCATCGCAAAGAGTTCTGCCACCAGCAGCTGGTCCAATTTCAAAAAGGAAAAAGAGCGCAGCTCACGGCGCGTGCGGTGGGAGAAATTAGAGGCCCAGAATATGCAGGAAAAGACCCGGGCCTGCCAGGCCAACAAAGCCACCCACGGTCCCAAGGAAGAAGGGACCGTAGTTAAATTCAATTTGGATGCCGGGTGGGGATTCATCCGGGACCCATACACAGACATTGATCTGTTCGTCAACAGGAGGGACGTGGAGTCCCACCTAATAGCAGGTCACCCTGATAGGGACCTCTACCCCGGAGACATCGTGACCTATACCCATCACAAAGGAGTCAGAGGCTGGTATGCCTTAAATGTCCACAAGGTGGTAGAAGAGCACGGCTTCTACCAGTATGAAGCTGAAGACCCGGCTGGGTCAGCTTGTGATGAACTAGAGCCTCCCTGGAGGGAGCAATACTACTAAGGACTGCCAGTAGTAATCAGTACCCGTACAGCAGCATAGACGCTGCAGGTTCACCGTTTGTGTTTTTACTAGGTTGTTTAGTTACCCGTAAAGGGTCCAGAGACTAACTGGCTGAGGACTGGGAGCAGCCGCTTCTTGTAAATAGTTGCACCTCTTGAGGTGCCCCTTATTGGTTTTATAAGAACTACAACGAGTGACCTCAGAACAAAAACCCGTTGTAGGTGACCGAAGACGAGGTCCAGTATCTGGATCGTCTAAGCCCTGCAGCCACCCTAGGGCCTCCGTTGAGGGTTTGGAACGGGTCCGTCATATTCATGTTTGCAAGTTTGCACTTTATCGAAAAATGGACACCTGGTTGCAGGCATTACTGTGACCGGTTGACCAAAAGTTTTACTTGAAAATGTGTTGATATGAAGAATGTCTATATTAAAAATGTCTTATATGTGTGAAGAAATATTTTATAAGTGTGAAGAGAAATGTCCTTTAAAAAGTATCCATAATGTTATATAATGTGATGCATCCAAAAATTTGCATGTCCTAATTTACCCTGTCTTTTGCTCTGTTCCAGCCCGTGGATGTGCTGTGTTTTACCAGGGGGGTGTGTGGCGCCCCTGAGGGTTCGGTCGCCACAGAGGTATTGCATCTCACCCAGAGGTGTGGTATCTCACTCCCATGTAAGGAAAGAGTACAGCTCAGGACCCTAACACCAGCATTCACTACACCACATTTCCGGGGGACAGGGCGAGATTGCTCCTACAGGAGAGCACAGTCCCTGGTCCCTGGCTGGAGTGGGGGGAACCACCTAGAGAGGGGGAACTATGTAGTGGATGGGGTGGAGGACATAGATACTGGGAGCACATGTGTAGGAGGTATAAAAGTAAGGAACCATCTTGGTTCAGACAGAAGAGCAGGTGGAGTTCCAGTCAGACAGACTGAGGAGAAGTCAGGGAGCAGAGGCTCTGTATGAGCTCTGCTCCAAAGGCGGGCCAAGTCAGGAGGCCTGAGCCTGAGAGAGAGGAGAGGGAGCAGGACGGCTCCAGGAATGAGGAGTGAAGGGACCCTAGGGGTACGGGCCGTGCAGCAAGCCACCCGTACCAGGAGGTAGAGGGGTCAGGCTAGAACAGGGAACCGGGTCCTTCAACTAGTAGAGAAACAGCAAATGCTTAACTAGGAACCGGAGGCTGCAGCATTTCAAGTACTGCAGACCACAAGTCCACACCAGTACACTAAGAAGGTATCAGCACAGGACCCAGGGGACAGAACACACGTCGCCCGCCAAGGCCCGAGGGTACCGGATAGAAGTGGCGCTGGGTGTGAGGTGCAGGAAGAGGCCAGAGGAAGGTACACAGAACGGGGTCCTGATAAGTGCTCTGGAAATACCTGAGGGTGGACTGAACCCCTCACTGAGTACGCACAGCACGACGGGGGAAGATTGCTTGGTACCTGTAATCTGAACTACAACAACAGTGAGTAAAGACCCTAGGACTGCACTATCCTGTCTCTGTGTTCCTTGCGGCACCAGCACTCATAGCACTAGAACGCCCTGCACAATCACCACCATCATCCAAGCACGCTGCCCTGAAGCTACACTCCTCCTGTGGGGAGTCACATCACCTTGCTGCACATACCACCAGCTTCAGCGGACTGCTCCGCAGTGGCGGTTACCAATGACCGCAATCCACAGGTGGCTTAGTCGGACATTAACATTTGTACATATAGACTACCCCCTTGGTTTGACCGCCCTGGGTCACGGACCGGGTCACCACCACGGTGACTACAACCCCCAGCATCTACAAGGCCCGGCTCCGGGTATCCCCATGGCTCAGGGGGCGTGTCATCATGGCCAGGTATTTTTGACAAGGAAGGAAAAGTTTTCAAAGATGGTCAAGCAATACCTGGCCGACCAAACCAGCTTATTTGTTAATTCCTCTGCGACCTTCAGCTATTGGGTCTCAAAGCTGGACACCTGGCATGAGCTGTCCCTCTATGCCTTGGAGGTGTTGTGCTGCACTGCCGCTAGGGTCTTGTCTCAGCAGATTTTTAGTGCCAAAGGGGGGTCATAACGGACAGGCGCTTTCTCCTGCAACAGAAAGGCTGACTGATAACAATGAACAAAGCATGGATTATACCAGGCTTTTACACACCACCTGATGACAGCAGCATATAAAGTGTTTTTAATGTTCTATATTTGAATGAGGCCTGCCAGTTGTTGCCTTCTAGGGTCTATGGATGACCTTACTTATAATTTGTTCCTGCCTTTGTACTTGTGCAAAGCCTTTATGAATGTAGGAGTACCACAACTACACTTTGTTCACAATATTTGAATGAGGCACTACAGTTGGTGCCTTCAAGAGAGTATGGATAACCCTGCTTGTAATTTTTGGCAGGATTTGCACTTAGTGCATAGCCTTTATGAGTCTAGGAGTACCACTACATGACAATTTGAACAGAATGTGTATGAGACCCTCCTTTATGTCTAATACAGGGTGTATCCGAGTCGATAATTTTTGGCAGTTCGTGCTTCCTTCATAAATTACACTGAAGTTTACTATTTTTTCATAAAAAAAACAATTTTGGTTTACTTAAATTATAATTTTTTTAAAATGCTTTTTAAATTTTGCCTTATATACAAGTTATTATACAGGAAACATATTTCTTAACATTTTTTTCATCTAAAATGCAATTTATCGTTGATTTGGAATGTTTTATTGTCAGTCCTTAAAGTGGAGTAAAAGTGTGAAACCATTGTTCTCAGCTGTGATCTGGGAGTCAGAGATGCTTCCAGGGGTCTTCCCCATGCTGTTCTCCTTCCATTCAGCACCTTTCTCATCCATTTGCACATTTTCTCTGCCCCCCAGACCTCCTTGTAGGGTCTGCCGGAAAAATGCTCAGATTTCTCATTGACTCCCATTATACTCGTTACTCGAAACGAGCACCCGAGCATTAGGAATTGTTTGGTCCGAGTAAGGAGCATTTTAGTTACTCGTGCATGCGTCCTGCAGTCACCGAGCACTGATCAGTGACACAAATCACTAATCGTCACTCGTGCTCGCTGTTTTCCAGTAATTTTTTTTCCTCTAATCCCCAACCTCCACCCTTCCTTTACACCACTTCCGTGCATGCGTCCTGCAGCCGCCGAGCCGCTGATCAGACGCGCATCACTAATTGGAACCAATGCTCACATTTGGCTAGGACTTTTTTCTTTCCTTTCTATTTTTTTTATCCTCTTTTTTCACCAGATCTGTGTATGCGTCCTACAGCCATTGAGCGCTGATCGGCATCCGATTATTTATTTTTTTTGTGTGTGATAAAACAATTAAAAAAAATGAGAGTAATTAATAGGACTAGAATAGGGACAGTAAAAATATACATGGTGTGGTAGCCTTTTTATACATGGTGTGGTAGGTCGACTTGCTCGGCCGCTTCCGGAAGTAGACTCAGGAACCAGGTTTTCTCTGCAGGCTTTATTATATGGCATAATGCTGTCACATCAGGTATTAGTGCAATACAGAGGGAAAAGGGAAAGGGAGCCCAGACACTAGGGAAAGGGGGAAGTGGAGATCTCCTAGTCTAGTCTAGCATCACTGTTTCTCAACTACCGCCCCTATATTGACTCTTCAGCAATCGCTGCACGCGTGCCTCGCCCTACTTTCCCTCATGTATGGCTACGGCTAGGGATGGAAAGAGATGAGCACTAGTCAACCGCCACTAAACACTATAGACAACAAGGGAAGACAAAACGGGGAAATTGCTTAGCTTTAGATCAGTTCAAATATACACACGGCCTCAAGCTCCAGAAAGGACTAAGTGCTGCTCCTGATAAGCCTCACAAGTGGAAATGAATATAGCCGGCGACTCCCTCTCAGACACACCAGGTATATATATGACACGCCCCCTGGGCCGCGCGCGTGTGGGGAAACCCGGAACCGGACTCATTGCGGATGCTGGGGGTTGTAGTCTTCGTGCGGCGGGGACCCGGTCCCGTGGCTCAGGGTGGTCAACTCAAATGGCAGTCTATTTGTGTGGTTTTTATGATATTAAATGTCCGACTACGCCACCCGTGGATTGCGGTCAGGATGAACCGCCGCTGCAGGGCAGACCGCTGAGGCTGGTGTTGTAAGTGCAGCAGAGTGTAGTACAACTCCCCACGGGAGGAGTGTAGTCTCAGGGCAGTGTATGCGGAGGATGGGAGTGATGGTGCAGGAGTAGCAGTGACGACACAGAGTCAGTGATGCAGTCCAGGGTCTTTACTCACAGTTCTTATTATCCAGACCACTTCTGCAGGTAACGGCTGCCTACGTCGTACTGTGCTCACCAGCCTCTGCTCCCACCTCCTGCTCCCTCTTCTTCTCTCACTGAACTGTCTTCTCTTTTAGTGCTTGCTGGGCCTCACAGGCTAGGCCCGCCTCCGGAGCAGAGCTCCACAGAGGCCCTGCTCTGTCACTTCCTCTCTCAGACTGAACACTGATCTAAGATGGTGCCCACCTTTTATACCTCCCTCTAGGTGCACCCAGGAACTACCTCCTCCCTGCTCCTGCACTACTGGGTTCCCACTTCCTCGGTGTTCCCTCCCCCCACTCCAGCCAGGGACAGGGACTGTCGTGCTCTACTTGGAGCATATCGGTCGCCCTGCCCCCTGGAAATGTGGTGTAAAGCATGCAGGTGTCAGGGTCCTGATCCACACTGCATCCATACCTGAGAGTGAGATATCGCACATCTGGCTGAGATGCAATACCTCTGTAGCAACCGAGCCCTCGGGGTGCTACATATACACCCAGGCCAGAGAGCTAATTAGCAAGAGAGAGGTAGCCACTTGGTCCTAAAGACAGCTTCTTATCTACAATCTTATCTTATCTGTAATGCCAAACGTAGAGATCTCCTGCAACCCACTGCAGGGCGACTGTTTGTCACCTTTGACACACTTGCGATAGTAGCCCCCCCTCTACGAGTGGCCTCAGGACCGGGTTTCTCAGGAAAAGAGGTGTGGAATGAGCTAACCAATCTGGGAACGTTCACCTCTGACGCTGAAACTCACATCCTCTCCTCTGGACTATGGCCTTTTCAGTGCACCAAGCATTGTAAAGAACGACATTTGAGATGAGAATCTACAATCCTCAAAATCTGGAACTCCAGATTACCATCAACCAGTACTGGGGGCGGTGGTAGACTTGAGGGTTCAAGAGGTTCCACATACCTTTTGAGTAAGGATATGTGGAACACATTGTGGACCTTTAAGGGCCTGAGGAAGTTCAAGATGAAACGCTGCTGAGTTAATGACGGTGGTTATTTTATAGGGCTTATTAGCCTAGGTCCCAGCTTCCAAGAAGGAACTTTTAATCTTATATTCGTGGTAGACAACCATACAAAATCATTCACATTCAGGTCCAGACCTGGCAAGCTTTTTCTGTCGGCCATACGTTTATACCTGTTTCACATGGTCTTTAAGTTTCAAAGAACACCCTGCCATATGGAGGAGAGCAATGATGTAAACCGTTCCTCCTCAGAAACTCATGAAGCTCTTCCCCCACTGAAGGTACCAAACTGTGGATGATAACCATATGTACCGAAGAACGGTGACCTGCCAGTGGATTCTTGACGATGATTATTGATGGCAAATTCTGCTGGCGGTAAGTAGGATGTCCAATCCTCCTGATTTTCGGAAACGAAACACCTGAGGTATGTCTCCAAGTTCTGATTGACACGCTCGGTCTGACCATTCGACTGAGGGTAGAAGGCAGATGAAAAGGACTGCTGCACCCCCGGTCGAGAACAGAATGCCTTCCAGAACTTGGAAACAAACTGGGTCCCCTGATCAGACACCACATCAGAGAGAACCCCGTGAAGCTTCACAATATAATTTATGAACACCTGAGCAAGTGTCTTGGCATTGGGAAGTGCAGGTAATGCGACAAAGTGAACCATTTTACTGAACCTATCTACTACCACCAAAACCACCGTTTCACCTGCAGAAACCGGTAGGTCAGTAATAAAATGCATGGACAAGTGTGTCCATGACCTACTAGGGATAAGTAGCGGAAGAAGAGTACCAGACGGAGGGGTATACGAAACCTTAGAACGCGCGCAAATACTACAAGCAGCTAAGTGTTCAATTGGATCCCGATGCAACCCCAGCCACCAAAAACGATGAGAGAGGAGGTCCGCAGTTGCCTTACCACCTGGATGCTCAGCAAGCACAGAGTTATGATGTTCCTTGATTACTTTGCGGCGCAGGTCAGATGGTACAAATAACTTTCCTGAAGGGCAGAAGGCAGGGGCGTCCCCCTGAGCCTCCAACACCTCACCGTCCAGTTCAGGATAAAGAGCGAAAATGACTACCCCTTTCTGTAATATCAGGGCAGGGTTCTCATGGTCACCACCACCAGGGAAGCTCCGGGACAAAGCATCAGCCTTGACATTTTTGACCCCTGGACGAAGAGTGACAACAAAATTGAACCCAGGGTTGAGACATTTAGCTGACTGGAGATATGACGGGTTCTTATGGTCAGTAATAACAGTAATAGGATGGACAGCCTCCTCCAACTAATGTCGACATTACTTGAACGCCAATTTGATCGCCAAAAGTTCCCTATTACCCATGTCCTAATTTCTCTCTGCTGAAGACAATTTTTTAGAAAAGAAGGCGCATGGATGCCATTTACCAGGGGATGAACCCTGAGACAACACAGCCCCAACCCCAACATCAGAAGCATCAACCTCCACATTAAAGGGTTGAGAAACATCGGGTTGACTGAGTATACATGCAGTGGCAAAATGGTTCTTTAAGGAAGAAAAAGCCTGGAGGGAAGAATCAGGAAGAGGGTTTGGATCATGGATGGTAATTTGATGTAATTCCCGGAAATCTAAACAGGGACGTAGACCGCCATCTTTTTTCTTCACAAAGAAGAACCCTGCCGCCACTAGCGAAGATGAGGGTCTGATATATCCCTTCTCCAGACAAAGGAAAAAAAATTACAGCTTTTTTTTTTTTTCTTTTCAAAACGTGCTCGGCCGGCTATAATGTCACGCCAGGAGTTAGTGCAACACAAAGGGAAAAGGGAAAGGAGGAAGTAGAGACCTCCTAGTATGGTCTAACGTCACCCTGTCTTAACTACCGTACCTATATTGCCTCTTCAGCAATCACCGTATGCGTGCCTCGCCCTACTTTCCCTGGCGTACGGCTACGGCTAGGGATGGAAGGAGATGAGAACTAGTCAACCTCCACTAAACACTATAGACAACAAGAGAAGGCAAAACAGGGGAAAATTGCTTAGCTTTAGATGATTTCAAATATACACATGGCCTCAAGCTCCAGAAAGGATGAAGTGCTGCTCCTGATAAGCCTCACAAGTAGAAATGAATATAGCCGGCGACTCCCTCTCAGACACACCAGGTATATATACACCCAGGCCAGAGAGCTAATTAGCAAGAGAGAGGTAGCTACTTGGTCCTAAAGACAGCCTCTTATCTAAGAAGCTGTCTGCAATGCCAAACGTAGATGTCTCCTGCAACCCACTGTAGGGCGACTGTCTGTCACCTCTGACACACCCGTGACAAAAGCTCTGCAACTCCAGCAAAGATAAACACAGCCTTACTAGCAAAACAACATAACAAAAGATAAACAATAGCACAGTCCATATGTGTATGTGCCATTCACCCACACAGGTTATGTCCACCCTTCAGCTCTGTCCTGAGCTATGGCTGTCCAGCCTGGAGACCTTGCCTCTCCAAACACAACACAAAGAAAAAAAAACAGGACTGAACATTTAAAGCTTGCTCAGCCACACCCTGAGGAGGAGATATGGGGAATGACTTCCCTCCCATCTCTACATCATTCCCATAAAACCACACCCTTTAAAAGAGGTAACCCACAGCATATAACATGCTGGCAGAGATTCAGTAGGTCTCAGTTCACACAGGAGAGAATCCTGAGTGACGCATACCTCCCCTCGCATATAATACCAGTGACTCTGTCACATATTCCCCCCCTCTGCCAAAAGCTGGGGGGCATCTTCAGTCACCCAGCAGGGAATTCTGGAGAGGGCAGTAGCATTAGCGTGTAACTTCCCAGGTCTATGCTCCATGTGAAAATTAAAGTCTTTGAGACCTAAGAACCACCTAGTTGCTCAGGCATTCTTACCCTTCTTTTCCCTCAACCATCTCAAAGGGGCATAGTCTGACACCAATTTAAACTTTTGGCCAAGTAGGTAATATCTTAGCGTGTGTATGGCTGATTTTATGGCTAAGCATTCTTTCTTCACAATGGCATAATTTTTCTCACAGGATGAGAGCTTCCGGCTCATATACAGGATGGGATGCTCTTCCCCATTTATCTCCTGTGACGGCACGGCTCCTAGGCCAACTTCTGAGTCATCTGTCTGGAGCACAAACTCTTTAGTAAAGTCTGGTGCAACCAGGACCGGCTGCTTACAGAGTGCCAGCTTCAGCTGTTGGAACGTCATCTCGGTTTCAACCGTCCATTTCGCCCTCATTGATTTTGTGCCTTTCAGAAGGTCCGTCAGTGGTGCGGCAATCATAGAAAAATTTGGGATAAACCGCCGGTAATATCCCACGATTCCAAGAAAAGCTCTCACCTGCTTCTTGGAGAGCGGTTGCAGCCAGTTCTGAATTGCCTCGTTCTTATTGACCTGTGGCTTAATTTCGCCTCTCCCAACTACGTAGCTTAAGTACTTGGCCTCCTTTTTTTGTTATTTTCTGTAAAGTAGTTAAAAATTATATACATTTCTCTTCATGTTTTGAATTAGAAAACAGTGTGTAATGTTCCCAATGCTGGAAATAAAAACTAGTAGAAAGATTTTGTGCTTAACTCATGTTTTTGGACACACTGCTATTGTTTTGAACACTACTGTATTAAAACGAAATCTGTGTTCTAAAAGCCAAGTAGCGCTCCTTCCTATCCAACCCCTGCTGTGTGCTCAAACATTAGTGTACAACCACATATGGGGTATCACTGTGATCGGTAAAAATTGCATAACAGATTATGGGGTCCATTTTCTCCTATTACCGCTTGTGTAAATTATAAATTTGGTGCTAAAACAGTATTTTAGTATAAAAAAATAATTTTTTGTTCTCACATCTGGAAGTTATAAAGTTTTGTGAATCACCTGTAAGTTAAAAATGCTCAATACATCCCTAGATAAATTCCTTGAGGGGACTAGTTTCCAAAATTGGGTCACTTGTGGTAGCTTCTGCTGTTTTCGCATGTCAGGGGCTTTCCAAATGCGACATGGCCTTCACAATATATTCCAGACCAATAGCTCTCTTTCCTTTCCTAGTCCTGCCATGAGCCCAAATAGAAGTTTTTGATCATCGCGTTATTTTTTAACCTATTGTCCATTGTGAAAATAATCAATTTGGGGCTAAAACGTCATTTTTGTGAAATAAATGACAATTTTCAATATGACGACCTAATGTTAACAAATTATGTGTAGTACCTGTGGTTTACAAATGCTCACTATACATAACCCTGGATAAAATCCTTGAGGGGTGTAGTTTTCAAAATGGGGTAACTTGAGGGGGGATTTCCACTGCTTAGGCACATCAGGGGCTCTCCAAACGCGACATGACACCCGCAGACCATTCCATCAAAGTCTGCTTTCCAAAACGTCACTCCTTCCTTTCCGAACCCTGCCATGTGCCCAAAAAATAGTTTTCCCCTACATATGAGATATCGGCGTACTCAGGAGCAGTTGCACAACAAATTTTTGGGTCCATTTTCTCCCATTACCCTTGTGGGAAAAAAATTTGGGGCTAAAAGTATATTTTTGTGGTAAAAAATAGATTTTTTTTAATTTTCACGGCTCTGCGTTATAAACTTTTGTGAAGCACCTGGGCGTTCAAGGTGCTCACCAGGCATCTACATGCATTCCTTGAGAGGTCTAGTTTCCAAAATCGTGTCACTTGTAGGGGTTTTCACTGTTTAGGCACATATGGGGCTCTCCAAACGACATGGCGTCTGCTCTCGATTCCAGCTATTTTTGCATTCAAAAAGACATTATGCTCCTTCCCTTCCGAACCCTGCCGTGTGCCCAATCAGTAGTTTTATCCCACATATAGGGTATTGGCATACTCAGGACAAATTACACAACAATTTTTGGTGTCCATTTCTCCTGTTACCCTTGTGAAAATAAAAAAAATGGGGCTAAAGTAAAATTTTTGTGGAAAAAATGTTCATTTTTTCCTTGCCATTGCTTTAGTTCCTGTGAAGCACATGAAAGGTTAATAAACTTTTTGAATGTGGTTTTGAGGAATTAAGGGGTGCAATTTTTAGAATAGTATCCCTTTTGGATATTTTGTGTCATATATGCCCCCCAAAGTCAATTGAAATGTGATGTGGTCCCTAAAAAAAATATTTAGTAAATTTTGTTGTAAAAATGAGAAATCACTGGTCAACTCTTGTCCCTTATAACTTCCTAACAGAAAAAACGATGTTTCAAAAATGACGCAGATGTATAGTAAATATGTGGGAAATGTTATTTATTAACTATTTTGTGTGACATGACACTCTGATTTAAGGGCATAAGAACTAAAAGGTTGAAAATTGTGAAATTTTAAAAATTTTCGCCAAATTTCCGATATTTTCACAAATAAATGAAAGTCATATTGAAAAATTGTTACCACTATTATGAAGTACAATATGTCATGAAAAAACAGTCTCAAAATCAGTGGGATCCGTTGAAGCGTTAAAGAGTTATTACCACATAAATTGACATTGGTCAAACTTCAAAAATTTGGGCAGGTCATTAAGGTCAAAATTGGCTTGGTCACTAAGGAGTTAAGGAAGATTTGGCGGTATGAAACATGTTGTTGTTTTGCTTTAATAATAATAATCTTTATTCATATAGCGCCAACATATTCCTCAGCGCTTTACAATTCAGGTTCATATACAACAGTCATAAGTAACATAGCTAAAGATAATACAATAATTACAGCAAAACTAATGAGGTCCCTGCTGGTAAGAGCTTACAATCTATAATGAGGTGGGGGGACGCAAAGTGCAGGGGCTTATTTACAATGATGGTCCGCCATCTTGAGGGGATGAGGGAGAGATAAAGGCTGCAGGAGCTGTCACCAGCCAGGATTTGTAGGGGTTTTGGGTGCGGTGGAGTGACTTATGTTTGCAGAAATAATGAATGGGCTATAAATATATAAAAGGACTTTGATTAAGGAGCGTGATAGGCCGCCCTAAACAGATGTGGTTTTAGGGAGCACCTATCTCCGAGGAGTTAAGACTAAATGAACAGGTCACCAGCCAATATCTGTACATATGTACAGATATTAAGTGCTACTGAGTGCTGGGGGCAAAACTTAGATTAGTGACATGACTTGATAGTCTTGCTAAAAATTATCTGTTTTTAGTGCACACTTAAATCCATAGACAGTAGGAATGAACCTGATGCACTCCTGAGAGCTGGTGCAGCACAGAAAAAGTCATGGACGTGAGAGTGGGAGGTCCTGATTATGGAGGATATTAGTCTTTGCTCATTGGAGTGTAGATATGGTAGTAGACGGACATATGGGAGGAGTTGTAGAACAGTGCAGCACTGTGGAGAGCTTTGTGGGAGAGTGCAATGACTGGTACTGTGGAGGCGCCGGTGTAACTGCTGGACAGAAATATGAGCCTGGCTGCTGCATTCAGAATAATGACAAATGCAGTTAGTGTTAAGAAGCACAATTAGTGAGTTACAATTAGTTGTGAACTCAAGATGAAAAGAAATCAGAGCAACAGTAACAGCTTTTATTTTTTTATTATTAATAATAGGATAGAAGGTTAAGACATGAACAAAACCATGAATATTATTAATAGACGAAATCATAGTCATGAACACAGCTGAGGTCAGATACCAGGTGATCAATAAAAGCCAAGTCAGGCGAGTAGTATGAATACCGCGGAGCCTGATGATAGAGGCAAAGCATATCTGGGTAAAGATGTTCCAGTGAGAAGGCCACAGGAAGCTGGTGAAGGTCCTTCTATACAGGTTCAGCAGTGATGGAGGATCTGCTGCATTTCTGGGCACTAGATGCGGAGGTTTTCAGTCCTTTAGATGATGCTGGGGGAACAGTGACAACATGCACATATCCGAGCAGCCCTGGACAATCCACGCCGGCAGGATGATAAGATCCGGCGGAGGAGGGAACCTATGAGAAGAGAAATAAATATAATGTAAGTAATGGGACTCCGTATTACATGATACCACTGCGTGGACACTGCGGCCAAACGGCAGAGGAATCTTATCATACAGAGGTCAGGGATCATTGTCAGCCATCATACATGTGACAATCCCATCACTGACAGATGACATCTGCTCCACATGAATTATTCTCACTGACATCACACAACATAGAGCTGATTCTCACACTTACCTCGTCTCCTTCCTCTCTTTTCTTCATTTTCTGAGTTTTGTTCCTGTGTACTCAGATTTTTTTCAGATTTCCTTTCTTTCTGAGGTGGAAATTCTGATTAGAAAGTAAAAAAAAACCTCAGTAACAATATATTCTTATAGGATCTGCTTTGTATTTATAATGTAAGTAAAGGAGCTGATTCTCACACTTACCTCGTCTCTTTTGCCTCTTTTCTTTATTTTCTGAGTTTTGTTGCTCTCTAAGCAAATACAGCGAAGATTTTCTTTTCTCGAGAGCTGGAATTTCTGATCAGAAAGTAGAAAAAAAAAACAGTAACAATATATTCTTATAAGATCTGCTTTGTGTCTATAATGTAAGTAAAGGGACGACTTATTACTTGATACTACTGTGCGGTCACTGTGGCTGAACGACAGAGGAATCTTATTCATAAAGAGGTCAGGGATCATTGTCAGCCATCATATATGTGACGGTCCGTACTGGACACCTAGAGTCTCCCGGAAGTCTGTGTTACTGTTCAGGTTCAGCAGTCCGAACAAAGCTTGTTGAAAGGATGCAGCACAGCCAATCAACAAACTTTTCTGGTGTGGGCACTTCAGGCCCCATCACAGCCATGCCAAGTATTGGTATGCGTGTGATTGGCCGACACAGTATATAGGGGACCCCACGTCATATTTGAGGGTGCCCCCCCTTTAATAATCAGTGAAGGCTATGCAGATAGCCGTGAGCTGATATTAATAGCCTGGGAAGCTTCATGGACATTGGCCTCTTCCCAGAATAATAACACCAGACCCGAGCTGTCTGCTTTCCCTCATCTGGGCATTTTTTTATTTTATTTTTTTAATTATTATCTAAATACATGTACAGTAAGCTACACACACACACTGCACTAAATTATGTATCTCACTGACAAATTTCTAACTATGCACAGGCACCGGCTGGTGAATACCATATTTTTCGGACTATAAGATGCACCTAGGTTTTAGAGGAGGAAAATAGAAAAAAATGTAAGCAAAAAATGTTGTCATGATGCCCTGTTAAGGGGGAGGGGGTCTGCTGCTGACACTGTGTAATGTACCCCACTTCTGTTAATATCCCCCCATCCTGGTATATATGGCCGCCTCCTTCCTGTTATATGTGGCCCTCATCCCCATCCTGATATGCAATGGCACCCCAATCCACCATCCTGGTATGCATGGCACCCCAATCCCACATCCTGGAAGGCATGGCCCCCTCATCCCTGTATGTATGGTCCCCTTCATCCCTGTATGTATGGTCCCCCTCATGCCACATCCCTGTATGTATGGCCCCCCTCATGCCTCATCCCTGTATGTATAGCCCCCCTCATCCTTGTATGCATCGCCCCCCTCATCCTTATATGCATGACCCCCTTCATCCCTGTATGTATGGCCTCCTCATCCTGGTATGCTTGGCACCCCCGATCCCTGTCACGCTGCTCATAAAAAAAATAAACAATCATACTCGCCTCCTCTCTCCTCCAGCGCTGTGTTCCCCGAACATCCACGGGTCTGCCCATCCCTAATAACAACTGCTACACATGAATTATTCTCACTGAATGACATCACACAACATGGAGCTGACTCTCACGCTTACCTCGTCTCTTTTCCACCTTTTCTTCATTTTCTGAGATTTCTTGCTCTATACTCAGATATATTGAAGATTTTCTTTCCACGTCAGCTGGAATTTCTAATCAGAAAGTAAAAAAAAGCCCTCATTAACAATATATTCTTATAGGATCTGCTTTGAGTCTATAATGTAAGTAAAGGGACGACTTATTACTTGATACTACTGTGCGGTCACTGTGGCTGAATGGCAGAGGAATCTTATTCATAAAGAGGTCAGGGATCATTGTCAGCCATCATATATGTGACGGTCCGTACTGGACATCTAGTGTCTCCCGGAAGTCTGTGTTACTGTTCGGGTTCAGCAGTCCGAACAAAGCTTGTTGAAAGGATGCAGCACAGCCAATCAACAAACTTTTCTGGTGTGGGCACTTCAGGCCCCATCACAGCCATGCCAAGTATTGGTATGCCTGTGATTGGCCGGCGCAGTATAAAGGGGACCCCACGTCATTTTTGGGGGTGCCCCCCCTTTTAATAATCAGTAAAGGCTGTGCAGACAGCCGTGAGCTGATAGTAATAGCCTGGGAAGCTTCATGGACATTGGCCTCTTCCCAGAATAATAACACCAGTCCCGAGCTGTCTGCTTTCCCTCATCTGGGCATTTTTTTATTTTATTTTTTTAATTATTATCTAAATACATGTACAGTAAGCTACACACACACACACTGCACTAAATTATATATCTCACTGACAAATTTCTAACTATGCACAGGCACCGGCTGGTGAACACTGTATTTTTCGGACTATAAGACGCACCTAGGTTTTAGAGGAGCAAAATAGAAAAAAAATTTAAGCAAAAAATGTTGTCATGATGCCCTGTTAAGGGGGGGGGGGGGTCTGCTGCTGACACTGTTATAGGGGTAATGTACCCCACTTCCGTTAATATCCCCCATCCTGGTATATATGGCCCCCTCCTTCCTGTTATATGTGGCCCTCATCCCCATCCTGATATGCAATGGCACCCCAATCCACCATCCTGGTATGCATGGCACCCCAATCCCCCATCCTGGTATGCATGGCCCCCTCTTCCCTCTTCCTGGTATGTATGGCACCCTTCATCCTGTTATGTATGGCGCCCCCGCACACCAATCCTGGTATGTATGGCACCTTCAACCCTCTTACTGGTATGTATGGTACCTTCATTCCTCTTCCTGGTATGTATGGCACTCTTCATCCCTGTATGTATGGCCCCCCTCATACTTCATCCCTGTATGTATGGACCCCCTCATCCCGGTATGTATGGCCCCCTTCATCCCTGTATGTATGGCTCCCCTCATGCCTCATCCCTGTATGTATAGCCCCCCTCATCCTTGTATGCATCGCCCCCCTCATCACTTATATGCATGGCCCCCTTCATCCCTGTATGTATGGCCCCCTCATCCTGGTATGCTTGGCACCCCCTGATCCCTGTCACGCTGTTCATAAAAAAAATAAACAATCATACTCACCTCCTCTCTCCTCCAGCGCTGTGTTCCCCTCTGTGCCGGAATATTCACTGCGTGCGTGGGGAGCAGTGACCACTCATTTTCCCTAATGGTTTGCACGTGGTAGCCGCAGCGCGGCTCCTGCTGCGCTCAGCTGTCTGTGTGCCCGCTATTAAAGTCCCATGAATATTCACCACATCCCGTTCGGGATCACGTTAGGGTAACATTCTTGAGCCTGTTGGACCCCAACATCCACGGGTCTGCCCATCCCTAATAACAACTGCTCCACATGAATTATTCTTATTGGATGACATCACACAACATGGAGCTGACTCTCACACTTACCTCGTCTCTTTTCCCCCTTTTCTTCATTTTCTGAGATTTCTTGCTCTATACTCAGATATATTGAAGATTTTCTTTCCACGTCAGCTGGAATTTCTAATCAGAAAGTAAAAAAAAGCCCTCATTAACAATATATTCTTATAGGATCCGCTTTGTATCATTCCTGTATATAGTAGAATTGTTCTACTCCTGTCCCCTATACATCTGGTAATCTGGAAAAACTTTACAAAATTAGGCAAATAGAGACACAGTATGGGCCTATGGGCAACATAATTGGGATCCATGAAACATGTATAACATAGAAGACCACTAACAAAAATACCATATGAAAATATTTGAGCCTTGACATCAACATTCTCATTTTTTGTGCTGTAGACATGTACATACCTGACAATGGGGACGAGGGTGGCAAGCTGGTAATAGCATCATCTCTAATAGACACAGGAAAAGATTCTTTCTGCCTGTTTGGAAGAAGATAAACGTGTAAATTGCAACTAAATTCGGTATAGAAGGGGTTGTCTCACTAGATTAACATCAACAATAAGGCCTATTAGGATATATAAGAGTTATGGTAGGGAAGGTTTCCTACTCAAAACTACCTTCTATAAAGCAGAGCGAAAAACCACTACCAAGAATGGCTGGCATGTAGTACTACATCTCTCCTACAGTGTGGGCAGCACTAAAAGTGCAATTATGGGCTGTCACCACCAGAGGTTTCTGAAGCCAAAAGCACAATGACTGCTAATCACGGGCGATGCATGCTGTATTTGTTGTTATGGTATTTATGTCCTATATTTGGGTTTCTGCATATATATCAGTATGGAGCTCCCAGTAATGACCCTAGAATCTACTCACATTTCTGAGATGCTTGTGCTGGATGCCGGGGTACACTCTGGAGGGGACTTGGGATCCTCATTGTTCATCCTCCTGGTAGCGGTGGTACAGAGCTAAATGCGGACAACAAGAAGATATTAAATACTTTTTTTACTTTTAGAGGTCTTTTTTTACATATTTTAGATTTATTGTTCTCATGCTTACTTTAGAAAGCTTTTCAGAAGAAGATGTAAAATTCTGGAAGTTAAAGCTCTCATTGTCCTCCTCATCCTCTGAGACGAGATGTTTGTTTATATCAGAGTGATCTACCAGAGATAAGTAATGAAGTATTATTAGAGATTGTTAGTTTAGCACAGTCACCATTTATCCATAATATTAATGGGAGCCAATTGTCTCAAATTATGGTAGACGAGACAAATAGCTGCTTTGTCTAGATGACGTCTCCTTCTACTTACTGATAGGGGAGCTTGTGTCCACGTCTGACAAAAGCTGAGGAACGTACTCCGGCTTCTGACTTAAAAGGTTGTCAAAGTCTACATCACTCAGGAATGGATGACCTTTGATCTGAAATGCTCCTGCTGTAGAAGACAAAACAAAAGTGTTGCGGATATTGTCAGAGACTGCTCCATATCTGAACTGTTTAACTTAATCTGAACTAATGACATAACTGAGCAAACATGAAGGAAATATACTGAAAGTCATATTATGGCGAACTAAAAATGGATGAGCTGATAGAGAAGTGCTGAGTCTCATGGACTTGAGCGATATGACCTTGGTGTAATAATTATCTGTTACCTGTCCCAAGTCTTTGTGCAGGAATTTTTCTGAGCAGTTTAGTGATGAGGTTCTGAGCAACAAAGGGAGGAACGGGATTACAATCCCAAATTACGCCTCCTGTTATATAGAAAAAGACAGAAAATGAAACCTCTTTATTGGACTGTACGATAAAGCAAAGGAAATAAGTAAACAAATGTAACCAATCAAAGCTATAATCGGATTATTCTACTTACCTTTGACAACATTTTCATAAATCTCAGTTGGGGAATTTCCATAAAATGGAACCAATCCCACAAGAAATTGATGTAGTATGATCCCCATTGACCACCAGTCAACAGGTCTCCCATAGCCTTTTTTCAGGATGACCTCTGGGGCTACATAATATGGGGTGCCACAGACCTGGAAACCAATAGAAGAAAGATATGAGATTGATGATACCATTAATATGACAAGTTCTCACCATAAAAGCACAATGACAGAAGATAAAATATCAGTGGAAAAGTTCTCTAGGAATGAAGAACGTAGAGAAGAAGCAATAGTGTGATGAGATTTGTAAAGAACAAGCTGGGTTTCTGTAAGTGATGCTGACCTCATGGTCCCGGAACTCTCTGGTGATGTCCTCTGTTAATTGCTTGTAGATGTTGGTATTCGGTATCATGACACCAACTTTTGAAAGCCCAAAATCGGTAACTTTAATGTGTCCAGCAGATGTTATCAGGAGGCTGCGAAAAAAAAGATGATTTTAGCCTTACAGACTATATGATAATAAATAATAACTCTCCCTCCTTATTATACTACAGGGGCACTTACTTCTCCGGTTTCAGGTCTCTGTGCACCACACCACAGCTGTGCAAGTATTCCACTGCAACAACCACTTCTGCAAAGTACAAGCGGGTCAAGGGGACAGATAAATGACCCCTGGTGTTTAGAAGGGTCTGACAGTTTCCACCTATAGAAAAAAAGGAAATATGACAAGTGAAGGGTTTATAAATCAGATCCCTGTGACGAATAATGAGAAGTGAGCAGATATATTTGGCAGGAGAGAATATATACAGATGTAATGGATAGTGCACATAATATTAGACTAAAGTAGTGGTAAAATGTCCTTAGCTAATTACATAAATACATGTCCCACTCAATATGAGTGGCCCCTCACACATAATTTTGACCACAACATAGAATGAGGATCCCCACACAGAATAAGGACTCCCACAGCACACCACTCAGTATGAGGACCCCACTCAGTTTAGGGGCATTCACAGTCGGCAACTCAATATTGGAGCATTCACAGTCTCCCATAGCCTCTCACACAGTATTATGTCTCCCATAGCCCCCAATTCAGTATTATGCCCCCCACCAGCCACATCACTCAGTATTATGGCACCCACCAGCCTCACTATTTCATATTATGGCCCTCACCAGTCATCTAATCAGTATCATGGCCCCCACCAGCCCCACCAATCAGTATTATGGGCCTCACCAGCCCTCCAATCAGTATCATGGCCGCCTCCAGCCCCACCACTTATACAAATCAGTATAGTTGTTCCCATTAGCCTCTTAACTCAATATTATGACTCCCAGCTGCCCCACCACTCAGTATTATGGCTAACACAAGCATCACTACTCAGTATTATGGCCCCCATCAGCCCCATCACTCATTATTATGGACCTCACCAGCCCCACCACTCAGTATTATGGCCCTCACCAGCCATCTAATCAGTATCATGGCCCCCACCAGCCCCACCAATCAGTATTATGGGCCTCACCAGCCCTCCAATCAGTATCATGGCCTCCACCAGCCCCACCACTTAGTATTATGGCCCTAACCATCCATCCCATCAGTATAATGGCCCCACCACTCAGTATTATGGCCCCCTCCAGCCCCATTACTCAGTATTATGGCACCCACCAACTCTCAGTATTATGGCCCTCACCAAGCCTCCAATCAGTATCATGGCCCCCCCCCATCTTCCAAATAAGTATGATGGCCCCCATCAATGCTCCAATTAGTATGATTGGCTACCTTCAGCCCCCTATTCAGTATTATGGTCACCACCACTAAGTATAATTGACCCCACTAGCCCCCCAACTCATTATTATGGCTCCCTTCAGCCCCACCACTCAGTATTTTGCCCCCCTGAAATCAGCATGATGACCACCACCAGTGCCCCAAACAGTATGATTGGCTACTGCCAGACACCCATTTAGTATTATGGCCCCTGCAAATACTAACATAAAAAAGCACTACTCATCTCACCCCATTCCCCAGGCATTCTGGTCAGTGCATTGTGAGTACTGAGTCGCCACACTACAGGCGTGATGCTATTGCGACTTTTCACCTTCAGTGCACAGAGTCTCAGACTCACCACAGGCTGAATGGTGGATCAGGGAGCTTTTGGCTTCTTGATCCACCATTCTGTTCAGCCATATTCGCATTCTGAGGATGTGGCTATGCTGAAATTTTGATGATAGGATCAGGGATGGGAAACAAAGCAAAGTGGTGCAGGACCCCTCCGACTCATGGGCACCATAGTACCCGTGCACACAGATCAATGAATTTCCAGGTATCTTGGTAATATATAACCTATAGTGGGGATGTAGCCAACCACTTGGACAAATCCTAATTATATGAGCGGTGATAAGATGTAAGCAGACATGGATTGAATATAAAATAATGTATATGTCCTACCTTCTACATACTCCATAACCATACACAGGTGAGATTTAGTTGGAAAGGAGCAGAGCATGGAGACCACAAAGGGACAATCAGCGAATGTTAAGATGTCCCTCTCCAGAAAGGCCAATTCCACTTTTCTTGGAGTATCCAGGTTCTGCTTGGCCATTTTCTTCATTGCAAAGATCTGGTGTGAGTCTTTATGGTGCACTAAGTATACGGCCCTGGAGAAAAGGAGAATCTATGGGTTATAATGAATCCTTATTAATAGTCCATCTATAGAAGTCATTACATGATCTTCTGTACCAATTCTTGAAATCTGTCCGTCACTGGATATTCATTTCAAGAAATTAATAAAATAGCACTTTCTAGATCAACTATGGGCGATCTGCGCAATGCCATGTCTGTCTGAGCCCTCACCCATGTCGCATTAGAGACATGGGAGAGAATCTACCGAAATTCTTCTTGGCCAGATTCTCTATATTTGGTGAATAGATACGATTCTGTCCAAGTGAAATTTACTGCAAATTGAAATTCCTCCAATTGCTGTAAGAAGAAATTTGTTATGCTTCTCCCATACCCTATGGCATAATAAAAGGAGGGGATGGAAGTAGTTAAAAAATAATAAAACCTGTTATACCCACCTATCCTAGGCTCTCACCTGTCCATCACTGCAGTCCTGCGTCCTCTGTGCCAGTCTCTGGATGTTCTGGCGCCCCCTTCTGGTGCTGAGGCCAGTGATTGGACTCACATTGTCATGGTGGAGGATGTGGGTGCAGATGTCATTGACGTCAGTATCGTGTCAATCCTCACATGACCGTGTGCAGCCAATCTCTCTTATCAGCTCCATAATGGAGCCGCCCCGAAAAAAACAAAGTCCGCTGAGGAGGAGAAGGAAGCCCTGGTGGAGGTGCAGCATAAGAACAGGTGAGGGGCTAGGACAGGGGAATGGAATATATTATTTTATCTCTTTCCTTAAGGGTATGTGTCCATATGAAGTATTTGGAGCAGAAAGTTTTCCACCAAATCTGCATCCCTAGGCAGGAAAAACTATGCAAAAAAGAGGTGCGTTTTGTCATGTTTTTACCTGCGTTTTTGTTGCAGATTTTTCCCCACTTATTATTATGTGTGAAATCTGCAGAAAAAATACTGAAAGAAATGACATGATGCAGATGTGCTGCAAATCTGCAAGGAAAAATAAGCATCGTGTGCATAAGATTTCAGGAGTCTCCATCACTTTGCTGGCAACATGAAATCCCTCAGGTTTTGTGACAATTCTGAGCAGAAAAAACAGCAAAAATGCAAAAAATCTGCAATGTGTGCACAGGCCCTTACAGTCTGATTTGTTATAGATCAGTTTGCTCAGCTGTATATAAATGACCTGAATAGTGAGAATTAGAACAGCGATGTGGACTCAGATCATTTCCCTATGATAACGCTGAATGGCAGAGCACAGAGGCAGAAGCATTGTCATAGGGAACCTGAGAAATATGGATTATACCAACAGAAATCTCACCCAAAAGCTCCGCTGCCGATCAGTCTGGATGTTTGGAAGTCGCTCATATGCGGCTTTCTCGCCGGGATCAATGATTCGATCACACTCTATAAAAAAATAAGAAATGATTTTCAGATAAAAAAGCTGCAAGAAAAAAGCTCCGGATACAAAACCATCTTCCACCTCTGTTATGTCCCAGCTGATTTACACTGATTGTATGTAGGGGGAGATACAAGCAGGACGCGCCGCAGACATGGGGGTAATTTAGGGGGATCCTCCATACACCGGAATCATTGTACAGTGCAGAATAATATGGGAGATCACAGAAGAGAACTGAAAAGGAATCTGTCAGCAAGTTGTTTTTTATATGTAATCTAAGAACTGCATGAAGTAAGGGCCGAAATCCTGATTCCAGCGATGTGTCACTTACTAGGGTCTGTGTCGTTGTTTTATTAAAATCAGTGTTTAATCAGCAAGAGATTATCACTACAGGACTAGTTGTCTTGTGCCATGTAGTCCTATTGCTCTGTGTAGCCCTGCCCACACCACTGATTAGCGGATTTCTGCCTATCCACAGCGTACTGTACAAGAAAGCTGCCAATCAGTGCTGTGGGCAGTTATACATAGCCCAGCATGCAGAGAAAGAGAGATTTTATCACAACTGCTGCACCCAGTAAGTGACATTGCTGGAATCAGGGTCCCTGCCCCTACATCATGCTGCTCTCAGATGAGTAGCACAATCTGGTGACAGATTCCCTTTAGTATAAGTGCTATTATCTAACACAATAGTGTCATCTACATTTAGAATAGAGATGTCCCATGGTTATATGGGGATAATACAGGACGTGTCATTCACACCCCATGATCTGGTGATATACTGACATCTCCCTCTATGATACTTACAGCGGCAGGTTCTTGGATCTCTGGGATCTCACAGATTACACTGTCAGCATCCGCCAGCACAGTTGTATCTAAAATAGCGATAAAACAATGAAGAAATAAAATGTATTAGATGATATCAATCCTATATACACAATACAGCAATATAATGGAGAAATGGCAGGACGTCTGTAAATGGGGCTATTACTAATTATATGGGGATTCTAAATATGAGAACGTACGGCACATCCATAGACAGATACATGTAATATAAATGATGGAGGAATCGCCAATCATCACATGAATGAGGAACTCATCACCCTCACTGTACATGTGAGTGATGGGAAGAGACAGTTCAAGCAGAGCAGCCATATGCAAGTTAGCCTGGAAGTGCACTGGGGGCATGTTACTGCACTCTGACTATTTCTTCCCCCCCAGTGAACTTCCATCCAGATTTATATTAGATTTCTCCTGACTAAGACATTGGATCCTGATCCCCCATCCTGGTATATGCTACCCCCCATCCTGGTATATGCTCCCCCATCATGGTATATGCTCCCCCATCTTGGGCCCCCATTCTAGTATGTGCTCCTTCATCCTGGAATATGCTCCCCCATCCTGGTATATGCTCCCCTATCCTGGTCCCCATCCTGGTATATGCTCCCTCATACTGATTTCCCATCCCGGTATATGCTCCTCCATCATGACATATGCTCCCCCTCATCCTCTGGCGCCAGTCTCCTCCACCAGCCTCTCAGAAGATCAGGGTATGTCTCCACTGGAGATCGCAATACACGGTAAGCGCCTACGCATACCGCTTTATCAGTCACCACACTCCTCCTCCATCCTCATCCTCCTCCCTCCCTGTCTGGGATGTGTCTTTCTGTCTCTGTCACATCCCTGATTATATTATAGGTAGAAGGTCGGATGATCGGCTTACCTGTAATCAGATCACTGGTCAGTTCCGGCTGACTCGTATTAGGGTCAGGGATTATTTCCGGGTGTAGATATTGCCCATCTTTGGTGTTGCCTTTTGCTGTTTCCTAATAATTATAATATATATATTTAATATGTGGAAGATTTCACCAAATCACGAAACACATAAATCAGGAAGCACTAAACCCACATTTACAGATGCAGCAATTGTAACTATACAAATAATGCGCCATCTTGATAATATTTCTCAGAAAGTTCTCTGATTTACGTGGATTAAGATAAATTTAGATTGAAAAATCAAACGTTCAGTGTAAACTTCGACTTTTCTGCACTGTGATACCCCAGAGCTGTGTTACCTGCATTCTCTATATCATGGGTACATCTTGTACTCCATTCCCTACAGTATTGGGTGGAATTGCTTTACACTGCAGTTCCTCTCCACAAGTCCATGTTAATATAGTGTAGAAGAGACTTGTGTGCACTATTATCGCCTATTATCTCAGCTTCAGCATTTACAAGCAGGAAGACTCTGATAATAGTGATAGACAGAAGCGGTAATACAGACTTCCCACCACTGAGCTGTGACTACATCAGCAGAATACAGACTGTCCTCACAGGCGAGGGAGCAGCACAGACTGGCGGCCATACATATGCTGAGCCTGCCAGGAGCTGACAGGAGGCCTGTAACATCTACCACCAGATCTGATATCTGACTGCTGATCTGGAGAAGATCAGAGAACAAGGACGTGTGATAGGGAAGATGACGGCTCCTTACCAGGCGTTCCGATGAGCGGGCCGGACGTTCCAGTACAGACAGGACTTTTTCGGCGAGTTCTTTAATAAAAGCCAAATCGCCGTTTTGAAATCTTTTTTCAGCCTATAAAAAAGAAAAGAAATAAAAATGAAAATCCTGAGTGAGAAAGGGCACAATGGAGGCGGCCATTGTATGTGACATCTGCTCCTCTAAAGAAGTTTCTGTCCCGCTATTATTATCTATGATTATGGAGAAGATTTGTGCGGAGCGTCCGCCACTTACCTGCTGTAGTAAAGTCCTGATGTTCTGATGTAAATCCGTCAGATAGTCTGACGTTAGATGACCTTGGTAGTGTTTGGTCAGGCAGTCATTTACTAGCTTTATCACCATCCGGTGAGTGAAGCTGAGGACGCCATCAGGTGGTAGAAGCGCAGTGTCTGGGTTATTATTGATAATAATCTCCCATAGTGCGTCTACCTGAAGATTATCCAAAAGTAATTCAGCCATAGCGAAAAACTGCAAATGCTATCAGTCACTATGAAGCCAAGAAAGGCACCCGTGACCCTGTGTACATTCTATAAGTAATGGCTGTGAGCTGTGATGTCATAATGGCCGACCATCACCAGTGATGTCATCATGGAATCTTGTCACAGAATGTTAAACTGGCGGCTCTGCACAAAAAGATGCCACCTAGCAATGCTGACAGTGCAAACACCATAGAATGAATTACATCTCCATGTTATTATGGACGTTTTATTTTATTTCCAATTACAGCACAACCAGGATAAGGGGATGTTCACACGTTGCATTTTCACTGCATTTTTTTCCACCCCGAAAACCTGAGTGGTAGGAGGAAAAACGCTGCATACAATACTCGCGTTTTTGCAGCTCTTTTAATGTTTTTTTTTTATTTTAATGGGTGAAAAGCGCTGCAAAACTGAAAGAATTGACAAGCTGCAGATTTAAAAGAACAGGAAAAAAAATGCAACGTGTGATTGAGAGTTTAGAAATCTCATCTCTAAGCCGGCTCTGTAAAATGCAGCGTTTTATTTCCTCAGAAGAAAAAAAAAGGCTGAAAAAAAACTGCCAACTGTGAACATTCCTTAAAAATATACTCAGTTATGTTACTGGAAACATTGTGTAGATTTATTTCTCATGTGTCTTTTTTTACTATAGAACATTTAACTCATTGGCTGCACATGACTATTAACAACTGTGACAACTATTGAGCAATTAAAGATAAGCGACTCAAGTTATAAATCATTGAGATCAGGGGTTGGCAATTCATTTTCCTGAGGGGCCACATAAGAAATTGTGACTGTTGTGGCTGAACTAATAGGCTGAGAATTAATTCTACTATGCTCACGCGCCATGCTCAAGCCCCCGGCCCGCATATTGTGCGGCTGTGACAGCTGACAAACATGCAGGAAATGTTTTCCATACACATGGCCTTAGCCATGTTGGTTATTGGCATTACTGTGATTGGCCGGCTGCATTGCGTCATCGGGTTTATAGAAGACCCTGTGAGGCGAAGCTTACCACACTGTCCTCTGGAAACAGTTCAGAGAGAGTTGACCTAAAAAGGGAGAGCTTATATTATTCTACGTCCCACCCTAAATATTATAAAATTGTACCCTTTACTACCTTTCATGGTGTTTTTAACATTTTCTGACCTATTTAATAAGTAATGAATTTTAAAAAATGACGTGGCGTCCCCCCTATTTTTGATAACCAGCCAAGGTAAAGCAGACAGCTACAGGCTGATATTACTGATATTATCAGGCTGGGAAGGTCTATGGATATTGGCCTCTTCCCTGCCTAACAATACCAGCCCCAGCCGCCCATGTAATCCATGGCGATCCCACGACATCCACCAATTCTGTAGTACAGCCGATGGAGTCTCGTTCTGAGAACAAAGCCTCTTAGGTCACTCCCGGTCAAGCTGCGCTCTGCGAGACCCGGGAGAGCAGTGATGACATCAGTAATGTTACTGAATATATATCTAAAATATTTACAGCTTCTATCTATCCATCTATATACAATATCTAAAATATATACAGTGTCTATCTACAATACCTGTCTACAGAATCTATCTATCATCTATTTATATATCAATCTCTCATGTCTGTCTATCTATGTGTGCATACATATGTGTGTGTATATATGTGTGTCACCTATGGTGTATGTACATTCATGGCCGAAAGTGTTGGCACCCTTGAAATTGTTCCAGATAATGAAGTACCGTATTTTTCGATTTATAAGACGCACTTTTTCCCCCCATATTTGGGGGGAAAATAGGGGTGCATCTTAGAAAGCGAAATCACCTTGCCAGCTGCGGTGGAGTGGGTCCCGGAGATGCTGCGGGGTGCCAGAGATGCGGACGTGGTGCCGGAGATGCTGCGGGGTCAGGATGGGGTGTTCTGAGGCGGCCCCCCTGTTGTCTGCCAAGTTCTACGCTGTAGATGTCCGGTGGTGAGGGGGATCCGCTGACACCTTGTGGCAGCCGGAGCCCCGCACCTTCCATGCTGTCCTATGTGATAGACTCCGGGAAAGTGGCCGCCGGATTGAGATTTTTGTGCTGAGATCTCGTCTCCTGAGATCTTGGTGCCGAGATCTCAATCTGAGCATGCGCCGCCTCTAGCGGCCATTTTCCCAGAGTTCATTGCATAGGACAGCATGGAAGGTGCGGGGACTCTGCCAACATACGGCTGCCACAAGATGTTGGCGGATCCCCCGCACCACCGGACACCTCCTGCGCAGAACTTGGCAGACAGCATGGGGCCGGCAGCCACCTCCGACACCCTGTCCTGACCCTGCAGCATCTCCGGCACACCGTCCGCATGTTCGGGACCCCGCAGCATCTGTAGCCTCAGTCAGCGGCAGCCCTGGGACCCCACTCTACCAACGCCACCGCCCCCCAGGCAAGCTGATTATAATATACACCAGTTTATAAAAAAAAAAATTCCTATTTTCCTGCCCAAAATTATGAACCAGTGCGTATTATAATCCGCAAAATACGGTATTTCTTCCAGAAAATTATTGCAATTACACATCTTTTGTTGTACACATGTTTATTTCCTTTGTGTACTGGAATAACACAAAAAAACAGAGATAGAAAGGCAAATTGGACATAATTTCACAAAAAAAAACTAAAATGGGCAGGACAAAATTGCTGACAACTTTCCAAAATTGTGTGGGCAATATGAAAATCACACCTGAAACAAGATAAAAAGGGTAGAAGTTGACTCAATCTTTGCATTGTGTGTCTGTGTGTGTCACACTAAGAATGGAGTACAGAAAGAAGAGAAGAGAACTGTCTGGAGACTTGAGAACTAAAATTGTTGAAAAATATCAACACTCTCAAGGTTACAAGTCCATTTGCAGAGATCTTGATGTTCCATTTTCCATGGTGTGCAACATAATCAAGAAGTTTATAACCCATGGCACTGTAGCTAATCTCTGTTGACATGAAAGGCAGAGAAAAATTAATGAAAGGTTGCAACGCAGCATAGTCCGGATGGTGGATAAGCAGCCCCAATCAAGTTCTAAAGAAACTTTAGCTGTCCTGCAAGCTCAGGGTGCATCAGTGTCAGCGTGAACTATCCGTCGACATTTGAATGAAATGAAATGCTATGGCAGGTGATCCAGGAGGACCCCACTGCTAACACAGAGACATAAAAAAGCTAGACTGCAGTTTGCCAAAATGTGCGTGAGTAAGCCAAAATTTCTCTGGGAAAACGCCTTGTAGGCAGATGAGATCAAGATAGAGACGTTTGGTAAAGCACATCATTCTACTGTTTGGAAGGCCTACAAAGAAAAGAACACAGTACCCACAGTCAAATATGGTGGAGGTTCAAAGATGTTTTGGGGTTGTTTTGCTGTCTCTGGCACTGGGTGCCCTGACTGTGTGCAAGGCATCATGAAATGTGAAGGTACCAAAGGATGCAATGTAATGCTGTAGTGCTAAGATGTTAATGGCCACCAGGAATCCATATTGGTAGCCTGTCTTTAAAGAACCCTTTAAGATATTTCACAATAACAGTTCAGCTTGGTAGCCTTGTACTTTCTGTAATTTTCTCAAACACCTGGACTGCATAACTCCATTATCAATGTTTAGTTTATAGTATCACCCAGTACCATATAGCTCCATTATCAATGTTTAGTGAGAACGATGCATGTTTATATTCGTTAGCAATATTTGGTGAGAATATGCTGTGTTTATAGAATGGTAAGACATCTGGTACCAGGAGCATTTGGCATATTTCATCTCCGGTGATATATTTGATATATTTGTTGGTGTTAATTGACATCTGAACAGCTGGCCACTCAGAAGAAAGATACTATATTGAACAAATAGAACCTGTCAGAATTTGTGTAACATTTGGTTGCGCAAGCATTTGTTTTTGAACAAGATATAAGCTAGTGAAGTTTTCAGCTAAGACAGAAGCCTGTTGACCTGTGGACTAAAAGGGGGACGCCCTGACGTCGCAGTGTGGATTCATCCCAGGACTTTTCTCTGTCTTCGCTGTTTTGCTTCTCACAGCTGATATTTTTCTGGACAGATGATGTATGTTGCTTCTGGTGAAGTTTTTCCTGTATAGTGTGCGCTGTAACTACGTTACCTTTGTGATTTATATTGTGATGCAAAAGTGTACGCAATATCACACCATTTCCTATTTTCTGTAATGATTTAATTATAATAAAAATTAATTGCCTTCTTTAAAGCCGTATCCGAGCCCTTTAAATACTTGGCAAAACATTTTGGTGTCAGAAGTGGGATACACAGAAGGCTTAAAATAAAAATTTTAGCTAAATTCCGATAATCCGGAATTTTGAGACCAAATTCCAATAGTCCGGAAAAGTGTGCGTACACCCCAGCAAGATACTACTCTGCTGATCCAACTCCCAGATCCAGAAAAACAGTCGATGCCTTTCTATAGAAGCATGCTTCAAATCCAAAGGAATTACTCCGCCACATGGCAAGATCTCATTTCCCTGGCAAATCTTAAAGCAGGTGATGCATATTGGCCTGTTATGGACACTGCATTGAATGATGCCTCACTTGTCAGTGACACCACATGGGACTCTGATGTTCAGTTCTGCCAAAAACTTAAGCTCCGAGCTGTTAACGTGGCAACCGTACTAGAAAGTCCCATTGTGCCCAATCCACATACATTGTCAGAAATACCAACAGATGCAAAACGTGTCATCGATCTGGCCAATGCTTTCTTCAGTGTACCACTGCATCCAGAAGATGGGTATCTGTTTGCCTTCACTTACAGAGGATCACAATACACCTGGACAGTCTTACCACAAGGAGCACAGAACTCACCAAGTCATTTCTCTCAGGCTCTTGCCTTTTGTTTACGGCCGTGGAAAGAGACTAACCATCAAGTTGTCCTTCTTCAGTAAGTGGATGATCTCCTACTATGTTGGCCGGATCAGGCGACAGCTGAAGAGTCGAGTCTCAGTCTTCTCTTTCATCTTGCACAACAAAACTGTAAGGTGTCCCTCAACAAAATCCAGTGGTGTCAGCCCAAAGTTGTGTTTTTAGGCCACTGTCTCTCTCCAAACCTGAAACACCTAACGGGTGAAAGGAAACTTGCTATTGAGACCGTTCCTCTACCAAAAGGACCTAAGCAATTACAAGCTTTCTTAGGACTTATCACATATTGTCGCCAAT
Source organism: Phyllobates terribilis (assembly GCF_046119375.1). Taxonomy (NCBI): domain Eukaryota; kingdom Metazoa; phylum Chordata; class Amphibia; order Anura; family Dendrobatidae; genus Phyllobates; species Phyllobates terribilis. Next base: position 1,602,970 of record NW_027363106.1, on the reverse strand, counting down.
GGATTCCAGATGCCTCAAAGCTGATGCAACCATTGTACTATTGTAGCAAAGGCGAGAGAGCTTGTAAGGGAATTCCTACATGATGTTTCAAAGATAGAGAGAGGCTGCCATCTGCTGGCCAGACACAGTCAAGCGGAACCAAGATATGCAAGGGAAGTTGAAGGGAGAGCAGATCTAGATGCTGGACCCAATCAGGTGACTTTCAGGAAGGAGTTCCGGGAGATAAGAGGCCAGCGCGCCAAACCTGAGGGGTCTTTGGCGCCAAGCAGCAGAAAGGAGCAGACGTGTTCCCTGCGTGCTGAGAAGCCCCGCGTGACAGGCCTAAGCCAGAGGCCTGTGAGGTGCCACAGCCGGGCACCAGTAGAAGAGCTCCGGATCCCTCACAGATGTGACCCGAGTGCTGTGCCTGCTGAGGAGACTCGGAACCTGCTTGCGGTGCTGAGTGAGTTTGCGGAACCCGACGCCGCCCGCCGACAGACGAGGACTGGACACCCCTACCCAAGGCTTGAGAAACTGCCTCCAACGGTCAAGCAGAGAGGACTTGAGAGACGGCTGCCCCAGGAAAGTCACGCCAGCGAAAACAGAGGAGCTGCATACGTGAACAGGGACGTCACTTCTACTGTTCACTCATGGTACCGGGGACAATTGAGTTTAGGTACTCAGGTTGGGAGGGGAACGGTTGGGGCTAAAGAAGTTCAACGTGACCTAATTGAATTTATCTGGAAAAAGACTCACGGCCTAGCGGGAATAACCGGTGACCCCCGCTAGAGCCATATGCACAGTTAAGGAACTCACGTGGTGTCTCCCATGATCTAGGGCACCACATTACCTTGAGAGACTTCGCATTTTGCTAATACTTCAAATTACTGTTTATTACCCTTGTTGCAATCCCTTGTTCAGCGTACCTGTTAAATATAAATATAAACTGTTTATATTCAACTCTTACTGTTCTCGCCTTGTGTCTCTGTGCGTTGCATTCCGGCACCTGCATTACATTTAGCGTAGTTGGCAGGATGCAACATTCAGACGCAGAGATGGCGGAGCAGCCTGTGACTGGGTCCGGCCGGAGCCATATACCTTTGGGGGCTATGCTCAGCCACCTACCCAAGTTTACGGGGGATGGCATGTCACTGTGGGACTGGATAGAAAGACTGAGAAGTATGCTACGTATGTATCCCCTCGATCCTCTAGCCCAGGCGGAGCTGGCCCTCCTAACCCTTGATGGAGAGGCCCGGCAGACTGTGATGTACCGCCCACCTGGGGACCGTGACACCGTGGACAAAGTGATAAAAATTCTAGAGGACATGCACGGTGACACCACAGATCTGGGACACTTGCGCTTACGGTTGTTTCAGCGGGTCCAAGGGGAAAATGAGACAGTAAATCAGTATGTTAATGCATTACAGGAAGTGACGGTCCATATCACCAAGAAAGCTCGAGATGGGAACCGAGGACTGGGACCATTGGATGAGGTGTTGCGTGACCAACTGATTGCTGGCTTGAAAGACCCTTCCCTGAGGCAGATCCTGAAGGAGTGGCTGCGATTGAGCCCTGATCTGGGCTTCCTGGAGGTAGAGGCTGAAGCTAGAGTCCCGCAGAGAGAAGTTCCTGTTGTCAAAGCCACAGTTAGAAGTCATGAGGAAATTGCCCCTGAATTCACCAACAAAGAGCCTGATTGGGTACGGGAAATACGTCAGGAAATTCGAGACATTCGGGGTGAGTTGAATGCTATTAGAAAGACCCCTACTGCCCCCTTGCCTACGGACCGTACTGCCCAACGCAGACGGAGACCAGAGCGAGAAAGACGTTCCTACCCGGCCCCAGCACGGCATGTACCTGACCAATTGGTAGAACAAGGACCAGAGTGCTGGACCTGCGGAGGTAGGGGGCATATCTCCAAAGACTGTCCCAACCGAGAAAGGAGGAGGAGGGGACAGCCGTTAAACTAAAATGCCCCACGGTTGTGGAGCATACCGTGGGGTCTCGAGCTTCAGAGAGTGGAAGAGGGAGCTCTAAAGACATGGTCTCCGAGAGGCCCATTATCTGGGCTGAATTCAATGGGCAGCGGATCCGCTGTTTAATGGACACCGGGTCTCAAGTGACCACTATGCCTGAGACGTATTTCCAAAGTCACTTTCCTGAAGTCGCTCGTTCCTGCCGGGAACCCACTGTCAAACTGGTGGAGGCTTATCAACTACCTATCCCAGTAGCGGGAGTAGTATGGATATCCGTTCGGGCATGTGGAAAGGACCTCGGTCGGAAAGGGATCGTACTGACCACAGGGCCCGGAGGCGATGAGCCTATTGTAACCCTGGGCATGAATGTGCTGAAAGAGGTCGGACAGTTCCTGGCTGAGGGCTGTAACAAAAACAACTGGACCCGTGCCACTCGAGATCCAGCTAACAAGAGAGTATTCCAGCATCTCGTGCCAGTCAGTCAGATTCAAAAATTGCCCGCTACCTCTCAGTACCTTGGTAAGGTATCGATACCACCCGAAGCCACAATGACACTGCCAGTGGGACAGACTGTACTCACTCTACCGGTGCTGGCACATGTGTCCTTAGAGGGCGTGGACATTCAAATTGAACTAATGGAGGGAGAGGAAGCACCCTCTGGACTCCTGGTTGCTCGGACCCTGGCCACCGTGCGGCACGGTCGAGTACCCGTGCGTTGCATCAATTTAAGTGGCACAAGTTTACAGTTGGTACCCTGACGAGAGGTGGCGCGAGTGTGTATAATGCCAGAAGCCCTTACTAGAGCTGACGCTATAGGGCTGGCACCTGTAGAAGGAAAGCCATGGACCCTGGAGGTGTCCCTCAATAGCCAAGAGAATGGAAGAGAACCGTTGGCTGGGCGCCACCTCTTGGAGGAAATGGAGGCTAATCTGACTGAGTTTTCTGCTGGACAAGTAAGGCAGATCGAACAACTTCTACAGCGATATCAGGGAGTGTTTGCACAGCATTAAGATGATTTCGGGTGCACTCGGGACATTCAGCACGAAATACCCACCGGAAATACTGCTCCCATCAGAAAGAGATATCGACAGATCCCGCCTCAAATGTACCAGGAGGTGAAAGAGCTGTTGGCCCACATGTTGCGGAACAGTGTGATCCGTGAAAGTCAGAGTCCTTGGGCGGCTCCGATCCTGCTGGTCCTGAAGAAGGTTGGTACCCTGAGATTCTGCGTAGACTATCGAAAGCTGAATGCCTGTACAGTACGGGACTCCTATCCACTCCTCTGAATTGAAGAGTCTCTATCTGCACTAGGGAGCGCCAAGTTCTTCTCTTCCCTTGACCTGGCCAGTGGCTATTGGCAGGTCCCAGTTGCTGAGAAGGATCGTCCGAAGACAGCTTTTGTTCTTCCTATGGGCCTGTTTGAGTTCAATCGGATGCCGTTCGGGCTAACAAATGCGCCGGGAACCTTCCAAAGACTGATGGAGAGATGCTTGGGGGACCTCAACTTTGAAGCCACTTTAATATATCTGGACGATATAATTATCTATTCCGGTACGTTTGAAGATCATCTCCGCCGATTGGAACAAGTGTTAGAACGGCTTCAAAGGCACGGCCTGAAAATTAAGCCTCGTAAGCGTCGTCTCTTCAAACGAGAAATTGAATATCTGTGGCACACTGTGTCCAGTGCAGGAGTGCACACCACTGCGGAGAAAGTAACTGCCGTGCAGAAGTGGCCCACACCCGCCAATCTAAGGGAACTGAGGGCATTCCTGGGGCTTGCTGGATACTACCACAGATTCATTAAAGACTTCGCTAAGATTGCGATCCCGCTCAATGAATTCCTGAGAGGAACAGCCGGGGGAGCCAAGTGGCAGCTCATTCAGTGGGGCCCATGCCAAGATGAGGCATTCCGAGCATTGAAAATGGCGCTAATGGATGCCCCAATTCTGGCCTACGCTGACTTTTCGCAGCCTTTTATGTTGTACACTGATGGAAGCTTGCATGGACTGGGAGCAGTGCTGGCTCAAGTACAAGGAGGAAAAGAGTGAGTGATCGCGTATGCCAGCAGGTCACTCCGAGACATGGAGAAGAATCCGGACAACTACAGTTCGTTTAAGCTGGAGCTACTGGCACTGGTGTGGGCCATGACCGAGAAATTTGCTGAGTACCTGTCAGGGTCAGAAGTGCAAGTGCGGACAGATAACAACTCTTTGGCCCACATGGAGAATGCCAAACTGGGCGCGTTAGAACAGCGGTGGGTCGCAAGGATGTCCAAATACCAATATAAAATCGCCTATCGGTCCAAGGCCCTGAACACTCATGCAGATGCTCTGTCCCGGGTCACTCAGGCGGGGCCGAAGAGGGACAGAGATGAGGAGCTTGAAGGCAACGAGATCCCGGATTTCAGCCAGTTCGCCGCTGCTCTGGTCGACGCCCAGGAGACCAGAGAGGAGCCGAGGCCCACTCAAATTCTGGGCCGTTTGTTAAATAGTTAATTATGGATATTCATTTTTCTTAAATCTGAGTTCTATGCATCAGCCATCGTGTCTAGTTGACATGCGCTATTTGTGTGTGTATTCTTAGTTCACTACCATATGTAGAACAGGTGTGCCATACGACTGGCTATAAAAGCCCATGGTACAGAAAGGGGGGGCTCTCTTGCTCTTCCCACCCCACAAGACACAGAAGAAGGATCTTCATGCTGAGAAGCAGCTGACATGTAGGCCTGGACACGTGTTGGACAAAGACATGATTTACCAGCCATGATCCAAGGAAAGATGGACACTCATGATTGAATCTCTTTGTAACTACTTCATCTATTTTTATATTCTGTTTCAATTATTTTTTAATGGACAATTCAAGAATAAATAGATACATTTTTTTATAAGAAAATCTTGATATTGATACTTTGCGAAGTCCTCAGTAGAGAAAAATAATACAGTCCTGATTTAAGTGAGTAAGTGAATTTCTTCCCTGAACAAAGGGGGGAGTCCTGACGAGTTGAACAGCTGTTGTTCACGTGTCAGTAAATTCACTAATTTGTCACGAGAAGCAGAAAGGACCTACAGACTGAGGACTAACAGGAAGCAAAGGTACTAACAAGGAACAGACTCAGACAGGAAAAGAATCAGACGAACTGAAGACAGGACGTGCTGATAAAGAGAAGCTAAGGAATCTTAAGGTAAGCAAAATATGGATATAATTTCTTCTTTTGCTAAACAAAGTAATATTAATTTCAAAGTTAATGTAGGATATGACTTAGACGTTTTGTGGCTCAGTTTATACAAAGAATGTGAATTGCAGAATTTACAGTTAACTTCTAAATTGGTAAATAGAGAGAAACACAAATTGCGGAATATTCTACATCTTGTACAAGTATTTCATAATTTTGTACTTGAGAGTTCTAAGCAGGACAATAGTGTAGAAGAAGTGTCAGATGGTGACAATGATTCTGACTGTAATGTGGAAAATGAACAAGATTTGAGACACGTGTATGTAACTGAAGGTGACCTTGGGTCTGACCAAGAGACGGACATACAGAAACCTGACATGGGAGGAGACATGACTGACATACGAGAAACTGACATATTAGGTGATGTGGGAGAAGACGTGAGTGACGTAGGAGGCACGGACGTACAAGAGCCACTAAAAATATCAGAGAATTCAGGAATTACCCAGGCTCAACTACAAATTAAAATGAGGGAAAATTTGCTGAAATTATACAAAATCATGCCAAAATATGATGTTAAAATCCATGCCTGTAGAAATTCAGAGACATTTGAGAGCTTTTCTGATAAGTTTGATTTATCCAATGAGGAATCAATTATTTAAAATATGGATTCCTGTGACATTGTCCAGATGTTACTCTCCTAATGGATGGGAAAATGATTCGGACAGGTTAAAATATTTGATTTATTGTGTCACAAAGGATTTTCCCAACATAGAAGATCTGCAGAAATTAAGGATTGGTAGGAAGGAGTGTACATATACATTCATGTCCATATTTGAACGGTTGTACAAAGCTCTCATCAAAAATGGAAAAGTACAACAAATGATAACAACTTTTGTACAAAAATTCAAATTCCTAAATCCAGTGTCTCAAGTTATGGCATCACAAAAAATTCATTATTTGACTGTGCGCAGTTGCTGGATTTTGTTAGAAAACATGAGATTTGTGAAAAGAAAATAAATCAAGTTAAATTTATAAAACCAGAAAAGGTAAAATCTTACCAAAAGCCAATATCAAACTCTCCTAGACTGAGTCATCCCCATAGTGAATTCTATCAAATACGCAGAAGATTTCATATATGTTATAAGCCATATCAGACAATTCAAAGGTCCATCTCTTCACAGAAAGAGTTAAAAATTCAAAGCTGTGACTTCTCCCTGGAAAGGAAAATGGCTGAAACTGATGGACAGAGTCAGGTGAGACGACCAGCTCACAGTGACATCATGGAATGTGGACAGAAGGACAGGCAGTTCTCTGAGGTTTTGAAGGATAGAAAAATGTCTTTCCTAAGTAGGGCGTTTATGGAGATATTTGAGAGAGACAGAAGATTTGGTTTAGGGAGTGGCTAAGAAAAAACTGTAATTGTAATGTTGTATCAAAATGTAATACAATGTATCATTATTAATTTATAATCTTATACAGTAAAATTGTAGTTACATGGTTTCTAATAGTTCATATATATATATATATATATATATATATATATACACTTGTCTAAGTAGAGATTGTGTATAATTGTATATATATATATTTATAGTAATAATTAAAGAAATTATTAATTAATAAATTAGAATTTCACATATAAATTAAAATAGCAATATTTTGAATTACATTACAACCAACTAATATATGTATAAGATATTTAAATAATTCTGTTTCTGTATGAATTTGATATTTAATTTTATTTTCTTATATTTCCTTAGAGTTTTCATTCCAAAGCAGGATTTGATCAAACAACTCTAAAATGGATTTATTTCTTTATTCACACAGGAAGTTGAAAATTGCATGATTTATGTGTATAACATTTTAAAATAATAACAATATAACTAGTTGAATTATTTTGTGTTGCTAATATTTTCTGTGCATGAAGTGTTCGTGCTAATTAAAGTAGCTTTACAGCATGACGTGTAACAGCTGCAGCCTTTGAACTTTGAGCTAATAAGTATAGATCCCATTCATTCTATTTCCAGCTGATGTAACTTAAAACCTGGCAGCCAGTGAAAAAAGAATCTAAGTCAAGTCAAGAGTTTTTTTCAAGTGTCTGAAATTTCAGTGACTTACTCTCATATTATATAATATGTACTTGGGGAATATTCAAATAAATATTACGATATTAAATTTAATTGATAAATTGGGATACAACAATTTTGGGTTAAATATATATATATCTAAAATTTCATATGTGGAATGTTTGAGTTGAACAGATCTGTGAATGTCAGAGTGAAAATGACAGGGGATGAATGTGAGCAGCTGCTAAGTTATTGAATGTGAGGCCTCATGTGTACGAGAAAAAAAAATGTTTCCTTTATGTGAAGGTACAAAAAAATATATTTAATTCTGAGAAAATTATAATACATAATTAGGTATTATCTACATATATATATATATATTTCTATATTTCTTTAATAATTATTATTTCTTGATTTAACTAATAGTGGATAAGGGAAACCACACATCAAAATGGTTTACAAAGTAAATTTACATTTAGAATAATTTTTCCACATGATAATATCCTTGAATAACTATGATATTATTATTTTTTTTAATGGTTACCTAAATAGGTACACACCTCTGTTTAGACAAATCTATGCTACCCATCGATATGAAATTTATGCAAAATATTTATAGAAGAATAATTATTTTTTGATTTGGTTCTGATATATACATACATTTTATAAAATAATATTTTTTGATATTAAGGGGGAAAAATGTGTTTTTGATCCTGATTACATAATCACTTTTGATCAATACTTATTTTTCACACATTTTAATAAAGGTAAAATATTAATAAGGTACTATGGTATAATTAAGAAGGGTATTACATGCAAAGTTGCATAATTTAATATTTTTTGGTGATACAAGTTTATGACAAATATGAAATCATCCAAATAATGGAGATATAAAGGTAATTTTTTATCAAGAATGATTGTTCTGCATTTGTCATTAAAATTTAAAGGCCTTATTTTTGTTTTTATTCTGATTTTTACTCTTAATTTTATTTTCATTTTTAAAATTTTATTCTTACTTATATTCTTATTTTTCCATTTTTCATTTTTAATTCTCAATTTTTGATTTTATTTCGGTTCAATATCTCAATTGAGAAAACACATTAATATTTAATAAAGTAATGTCTAGTACAAAGAATATTGCTTCATTAAATATAATGATATAAATTAATAGAAGGAAAAATGTTTACATTTTCTGAGTAAACACAACAATTCATTCATTCATTCATATATTTATTCATTTTAGTTCAGGAGTATACATTCTTTGGTATTATTGGTTTAATAAAGATATAAACACTTGTTGTTTCAAAACACACTGACACCTATGGGTTGGAAAAGGTAATTACACCTATGACATAAAAATATTTTATCACATGAAGAACTTGATTAATAATGAATCATTATCTATTATTGTTTATTATTCCAAACATAATTTATTTAATATTTTGATAATAATTAGATGGATATTATTGATTGCTATGGTACACTGTGATATTATAGGTTAGAAAAAAATGCCAGATTTGGTATCAGATTAGGGAATGAAGACTTCAATCAAGACATCACAATTATGAATTTTATCTTAATAAAGACTTTTAATTTTTATAAATGAAAGAGACTCTCAAAAGTTACAAGAAGAAGCAACCGATATCCGGAAGTCTCAGAAGGTAACAGGTGTGAATGCTGAGTGATAATAGACTGTGTCCATTACATACAATACAATTCTCACCACTGATCACCAGGACGGCAGAGGACGATGATCCTATATGAACTGTGTTGTGCTCAAGTTTCATCACGTTCCAGTGGTTTCTCATCACCTGCAACGCTTCAATGAAAGCTGGTGAACAGGTAATACCTGACATATGTGTCCTGTACATAAAGGACTGAGTACTGGTTAAGGTGCTATATAAAGCAGGGAAGTGTCTAGTTAACCCTTGCTTTACTGACCAAAGACGTCACATCTGTTCCAAAAGTGACATGAGACCAGTGCGGACGACACGGAAGATTCCAGAACTATCCAACGTAAGTCCAGGTGACATCGCACAGATATTAAAGCTACATTTCATCCATGGACTTTGTTTTCTTATCAATTGATCTTTCTAATAAAGAGTACAGTTTATGGACTGCACAATGATGAATACAATTATGGGCTGTACAATATCTACACGCTATCATTTATTTCAAAGGAGTTTTCATCTAAAGACTGTGTTATAAAAGAACCAAGAAGAAGACGAGACGAAGACCCGATGACATCAGACGATGACGATTGAACCCGCGATTGCTTCAATTTAGATATAGGGAAGTATAATTATACATATTAAATGAATATTAGTCACGGCTTACCATAACATGAATTCACATCATTATATAACAATAATCAGATATTGATACTATTATCATTATTATTATTATTATTATGGAAATTTAATGATATTGCCAAGGAAGAAGGAAAGAAAAAATGATTGATGAATGTATCTTCTTTTGTGGATTTTCAGTTAAAGTCCTTTTATCCTCAAAAAAAAAGGGGGGAATGTTAAATAGTTAATTATGGATAATCATTTTTCTTAAATCTGAGTTCTATGCATCAGCCATCGTGTCTAGTTGACATGCGCTATTTGTGTGTGTATTTTTAGTTCACTACCATATGTAGAGCAGGTGTGCCATACGACTGGCTATAAAAGCCATGGTACAGAAAGGGGGGGCTCTCTTGTTCTTCCCACCCCACAAGACACAGAAGAAGGTTCATGCTGAGAAGCAGCTGACATGTAGGCCTGGACACGTGCTGGACAAAGACGTGATTTACCAGCCAGGATCCAAGGAAAGATGGGTGAATCTCAACAATTAAGCTAATTATGGACAAATGGACAATTACTTTATAACTAATTATTGTATGTACCTGCTGCAATCTGATTCTTTTTAATGGACAATCCAAGAATAAATAGATACATTTTTTATAAGAATATCGTGATAGTGATACTTTGAGAAGTCCTCAGTAGAAAAAATAATACAGAAAGAAGTATTATTTAACAGCAGGATCCCTTCTGCGCAGTTAGAAAGCGGGTGGCATTACCAGACAGGCTTTGGGTGCAGGTGGAGGACCGAGAGGAGGCAGAAGCAGTGGAGGAACTTCTAGATAAAGAGGATTGATGCACAACTAGTGGGGACAGCAAGATTTGGACAGCAGCCCCTTGTCCTGCTGTCACCATAGTTACCCAGTGCCCAGTCAGCGACATATAACGCCCCTGTACATGCCTACTCGTCCAAGTGTCTGTGGTGAAATGCACCCTGTCACACACAGAGTTTCTCAAAGAAGCGGTGATGTTGTGTGCGACATGCTGGTGTAGCGCAGGCACACCTTTCTTTGAGAAGTAGTGCCGACTGGGCATCTGGTACTGGGGCACTGCGACGGACATAAGGTCTCGAAAATCCTCTGTGTTCACCAGGCGGAAAGGCAGCATTTCTGGAGCCAACAGCTTGCAGATGGTGAAATTCAACCTCTTAGCTTTGTCATGGCTAGGAGGAAATGGTCTTTTACTTGTCCACATTTGAGGGACCGAGGGCTGGCTGTTGTGCTTAGACGGGGTTGAGTAGGGTGTCCCCAGCAAACTGCCGGTCTGTGAGGAAGATACAGGCGGAAAAGTTAGGTTGCCTTGATCCAAAGGTGGTGCTCTCGATGTCGAAGAGTGCTCAACACCAGCTGGTGTTTCCACTTCCAAATGAAATGATGACTGGCCAATCACACTGGCTGTTGCGGGTAAAGAGGTGGCAGGTCTGCGTCCAAAAACATGTGTGACTGCTGTCCCCCCAGTCACAGAGGATGAAGAGGCCGCAGATGCACAAGATGGGGCAGACGGTGGATTGCCCGGCCCACTAGGCCGCATTGTAGCACAGTGAGCTTCCCACTGCAACTTATTCTTCATATCCATGTGACGGTTCATGCATGAAGTACTCAAACTATGGATTTTTTGGCCTCTACTTAGCTTTTGGTGACAAATATTACAGATAACACGAGTTGGGTCATCCTTATCGATCTGAAAAAAAGCCCAGGCTATGCAAGGCTTAGCACCCATGCGACCTGAAGAGCCACCACGACTTGTGGTCAGAGGCAGAGTTGTGGTGGAGGATGCAGTTGTTGACGTGCTTCCAGTACTCCGTCTCTGTCCAGGAAGGCGCAACCTAACTTCGTCGTCACTAGCATCCTCCTCCACCTCCTCTGCTGACCTCATCAACTGGCTGACTGTGGGTTGACAGTAAGTGGGATCTCCAACCTCGTCATCATCACCCTGTGTGTTCTCACACCCGTCGTCCTCAGAGCCAACCTCTTCCTGCCCTGACCGAAAAATCAAGTTGTCGCTCCAATCAGGTATTTGAGTCTCATCATCGTCTTCATCATTGTCTCCACCATCAAGAGTTACAGTTTAGGAACGAGGGTCTACATTATGCTCAGAACCTTCTTCATCTGGTCCTGGATCCGACTCATAAAGATTCTGGGCATTAGTGCATATCATTTCTTCGTCTGGATTAACAGAAGCTCTGGAGCAGACCTCCATTTCCCAGGCTATAGTATGAGTAAACAGCTCTGCAGACTCAACCATCTGTGTTACCCCATACTCAGACCGGCAGCTGGAGACTTGGGAGCGACACCTCTGAGGACTGGAGTATTTGTGATGTTGAAGTTGAGGTGGAGGAGAGCCCACTTGAAGGAGCACTTGATATCCGTTGAAGCACCTGCTGTTTTTGTGCCTCATCTGGAATGTAGCGATGGGCGTGTCCGTAAGAAAGGGATCGTATCACATTGTCCACGAAAAGAAGTAGACATCTTAGTTTGGCTGGAATATGGTCTTTCTTCTACAGATGTTACCCCCCCCACCGCGGGGGGGGGCTCGACCCACCAGCGGACAGGCACCAGTATTGGGAGAGGGGGGCTTGCCGTCAGGGTTCACCGCGGCTCTGGCACAAACCCGGCGACACGGAGGTCACACGGGCAGGAACGGACTGGCCGTGTCGGCTTCGCACTCCAGCGTAGACCCTCTGCCCGCTCGCGCCCGTAACCTCAAAGAGATGCGCAAGCGGCTTTTCTTCCCAGGGCTGTTCTCTGCCCAGCAGGAACGTGGGGGAGCTCAGGTTGGCCTCCCACTGTACTCCCTTACCTCCCTCGCCCTCTTTCCTTCTTCCATTCTCCATCTAACCCCTCGGCTCTGTGGTGTCCGCTCTCCCTCCAGCTCTCTCCTTCTCACAGGCGGACTACCGTGTGTATTCTCACTGTGGCGAATCTTTTGGGCCCAGGCATAAGAAGTTGTCGAGGTAATGGATAATATGTGCCCCCTTAGAAATGTCCATTACAACCCATTCGAGGAAGCAACTAAACGCCTCAAATAGTGAGCAGGATCTGGACCACCACATGGGCAAAACAGCGATCTATATAGTATGCTCCTTCCCAGAAGCAGCCCAATAGGTGGACACTATTCGGAGGCACAGGTAGTAAGTAACCAGAACGCCGCATCAATGTCTGTTTTGGCCATTAGGGTGACCCTTCCCAACTTCTTGATCCGCCTGATTGCCTTGTCAAAGGATGTACAGTATATACTACTGTACTTGGTTCCGCGTCGATGTTGTCGTTTACTGACCTGCCCCTTGGATATGACAAATGGTGGATTAGTCCGAATGTATTGGGTTCCGTTTTTGGCACAACTCACAACGGGGATACCACTACGTCTTGTAAGGAAAGTGTTCTGAATGGAACAGCCATTCTACCTAAAGATATTTCTTTTTTTAATTTTCTTGTCACGACGTCTGGGTGTTGGTAGGCTGATTTTAGATTTTTACTCCAGCCTTTCTTGATTTTAGAAGGGCATGACATGCCGATATCTGTGTCTCCCCCTCCTTTTACTCCTCCACCTCTTTTCTTTTCGCATGACTATATGTACTTGTCACTTTTCCATGTGTTAGTTGTGTCTTCTGAGAAGTTTGTCAGCTTTTGGACACCTTTGAAGGTGTTTTCTAAGTGTTTCTATGTGTTTTTGCTTGCCTGCCATTGGTTTTAACGGTGCTCGACGGTGTTCGACGAACAGTTCGACGAACAGTTCGGCGAACATATGGGTGTTCGACGAACCGAACCGAACCCGAACACTACGGGGGTGGCTCAACTCTACTCTTCACTGGTCTAAGTGCCAGCACACTCTCTCACAACTCCGAACTAACTCAGCTCCTGGCTCCACCTTCCCTATATATATGTGACGCGCCCCCTGGGCCTGTGTTGTGCAGGGGAACCCGGAACCGGGCCTGTTGTAGAATGCTGGGGGTTGTAGTCTCCGTGTGGCGGTGACCCGGTCCGTGCCCAGGGTGGTCAAACCAGTGGCAGTCTTAATGTATAGCAAATGTCCGACTACGCCACCCGTGGATTGCGGTCAGTGGGGACCGCCGCTGCGCTGCCAACCGCTGAGGCTGATGTTGTTTGCACAGCCGAGTATGGGATAACTCCCCACGGGAGAAGTATTGCCTCAGGGCAGCTAATGTGAGAGATGATGGGAGTGATGGTGTGAGGGTCCCAGTGCTAATGGTGCTGGTGCGGCAAGGAATCACAGAGACGTGAGGTGCAGTTCAGGGTCTTTACTGATGGTACAAGGCAGACCCTCCCGGGAGTACTGGCTAGTATAAGGGGCCTGGTCAGTCTGCGAGCAAGCAGGAGTTCCCCTGGCCAGGTGGAGTTGTAGGCCTCCCTGTTTATCTGCACTCTTCCTGGCTACCTTGCTGTCAGCGGTTACAAGTAGCCCACGTCCCTGAGTATACCGTGTGGTGCTCACCCGTATGGCTGGTGACTTGGGGCCTTCTGTTAGCCTCCGCTCCTGGATGGCGGCGCTGGTCCCTTCTTTGTGACTGAGCCTCCGGGCTTCTATGGCCAGAGGACCTGGAATCCCCTGCCGGCTGGTTTCTGCTGCTGGGTATATATCAGTCCCCACAGCCTCGGACTCCTGTGTCCGGTTTTAGTAACTTCAGCCAGGGCGAGCTATATCTCTGCTCACAGCCCCTGGCCTTCTGCCTCTGCTCCTACAGAGCTCCTGATGTATCTTTTCCTGTGTCTGCAGCTTTACTCTAGGCTCTGACTGCTCTGCTTGTTCTGCAGGCTCTGTCTGACTTAATCCCGCCCCAGACCCAGTTTATAAGGGCAGATTCCTCCCCTCCCAGGTCTGGACGAGCAGTGTTGCATGCTTAGGGCTCCTGACCAGAGAAGCCTCCCACTTGCTCTCAGACATAATATCTCTATTACTGTGGCAACCAGACCCCTGGGGTGTCACATTCCCCCCTAGTAAATTTTAGTACTCCGGGACTAAATACATTTTTAAAACATAATAACAGGGTATAAACAATAATACGATAACATATTTACAAGAAGCTTTAGTTCTTTAAAGGTCACGGCGTGTCCGCAACCGGGTGTCCATATCACCCAAGGTGAAGTTTTTGAAACAAGAGGGTGTCCATGTCACCCAAGGTGAAACTTTAAGCCAAGTAGGGGACCTGTCCAAAGCAAACCCCTTGCGTTGTCCTTGGGCGTGGCTGCAAGGGTAGACTAACTACTTTGGGCCGCAAGGAGGCCACGCCAGACAGGTTTTCTCTTCAGCGGCCGTCTTCGCAAGAGGCACCAAGGTGCAACTATCTACAAAACTGTTCCGGTTATCCAGCGTCCATAACCTGTTAGTCCATAAAAATCTGCAGGGTAACTGAGAAACATAATTAATAACAGGCAACAAACATAAACCATAAACAGTTAACAGTTAAATTCACAGTGCATTAGTTTAGATTCTGCAGCGAGAGGGCATCTGACCTCTAGTGACTCTAGTGGACCTACGGAGCTCACTAACTGGTTCTGCACTACAGGGTGTAGGAGGTGTTATGGGTAAGCTGGGCAACTGTCTGCGCACTCTTTGGCTCACTAGGGGCACGGCAGGCTCACTACTAGCAGAGGGTTGATCCTCCTGTACTGCTGGTGTGGACTCTTCTGCCTCTTGGGCCGGCTGCTCTTCCAGCTCTACCGGTTCCTCTGTAGGCACTTGCGGGGCTGGCTGGAGAAAGGTGAGGACGGGTACCACGACAGCGCCGTTTACTTGTGTCCAAGACCGGGGGAAGTCTCCGAGTACAGTACTGATCATTTCTTCCCTTTCCTCTGCGGGTTGAGGGTTTTCTTGATCTTCTTCAGGGCTTTGCAGCTGCTCGGGACACTTCTTCAGGTGGTCTCTGGAGACAATGGCTGTGGTTTCTCCTCCATCCTTACTGATTACGCAGATTTTTGGGTTCTCATGGCTTGATGGCAGTACGGTGTACGGGTCCTTCTCCCACTGGTCGTCCAACTTGTGGAGCCGCCTCTTCCTCTTCAAGACCTGCTCTCCAGGTACCAGGGGAACAGCGGGAGCATACTGGTTATAAGCCTTCTCTTGCCTTTCTCTAGCTTGAGACAGACTTCTCTCGACGCTCTCCTATACTTTCCGATACTGCTGCTGCCATTCTGTATCCCAGTCTGCCTCTGGCGAGGTGTCCTCAGGCGTCAGGACTCCCATATCCAGGTCAATAGGCAGCTTACCAGGTCTTGCTCTCATTAGGTAAGCCGGGGTACAGTTGGTGGAACCTACAGGGATGTGGTTATACAGGTCCACCAGATCGGGCAGTTTCTCAGGCCACAGACTGCGTTCTTCCAGGGGCAATGTTTTTAGCAGATCTATCACCACCTGGTTCATCTTCTCGCAGAGTCCATTGGTTTGAGGGTGATAGGGCGTTGTTCTTATCTTCTTGCAGCCATACAGGTTGCAGAACTCCTGGAAGACCTCCGCTTCGAAGGCTGGTCCTTGGTCTGTCAACACTTGGTCCGGGTACCCGTGTGGACGGCAGAAGTGCTGCTGGAAGGCTCTAGCTGCTGTTTGAGCCGTTAAGTCCTTGACCGGGACCACCACCAGGAACCGGGAGTAATGATCTACGATTGTGAGGGCGTAGACATACCCAGATCTGCTTGGAGCCAGTTTCACATGGTCCAGGGCTACCAGTTCCAGTGGCTGTCTGGTGATGATGGGCTGCAGGGGAGTCTTCTTGCTGGCTCGGTCTTTTCTTCTCAGGTGGCACGGGCCACAGTCTCTGCACCACCTCTCGATGGCTCCTCTCATGCCTACCCAGTAGAACCGTTCACGCAACAAGAACTCCAGCTTCTTCCATCCGAAATGCCCTGCTCCGTTGTGGTATGCCTCCAGAACCATAGCCGCGTCTCGTCTTGGGACCACTACCTGCCAGGTCAACTCATGTGTTCGAGAGTTAACCATTCTCCGGCACAGCTTCTCCCTGTAGAGGAACAGCTTACTTTTCTCCTTCCACAGTTGCTTGGTCTCCTCCGAGCATCTGGGTCAAGACGGGCATCGGCCTGGGTCAGCATTTCCTTCACCAAATGGACCGCGGGATCACTGTCTTGCGTCTCCGCCCAGTTGTAGTGGGGCAAGGGATTGAACGTCACGGAGCGCCTGTCCTTCACACGGTGGGAATACAGGGTAATCCCATGACGGTGGAACGCAGGGAGCTCAACTTCTTCCAGATCTTCTGGATCTTCCCCTACGTCCGGTAAGTTCGGCATTCTAGACAGGGCATCCGCGTTGGCATTTGAGCGTCCTGCCCGGTATTTGATGGTGAATTCAAAGTTGGACAGGCGGGCCATCCATCTCTGTTCCAGGGCACCGAGCCTTGCAGTGTCCATGTGTGTCAACGGGTTGTTATCCGTGTACACGGTGAATTTGGAGGAGGCAAGGTAATGCTTGAAACGTTCGGTCACTGCCCACACTACTGCCAGGAACGCCAGCTTGAATGAGCTATAATTCTCAGGGTTCCTCTCCGTGGGCCGTAGCTTTTGGCTGGCGTAAGCGATTACCCGTTCTTTCCCTTGCTGGATCTGGGACAGTACGGCTCCTAACCCGATGTTGCTTGCGTCCGTGTGGAGGATAAAGGGCTGGCTGTAGTCTGGATATGCCAGGATTTCATCCCCCGTGAGGGCCATCTTCAGCTGGCAGAAGGACTCCTCCTCCAGCTTTTCCCACCTAAAGGGCGGCTTCTGGTTTTTTTGCTTTCCGAGATTGACCTATCAAGAGGTCCTGCATAGGGGCTGCCATTTTGGTGAAACCGGGAATGAATCTTCGGTAGTAGCCTACCAACCCGAGGAACTGCCGCACTTCCTTTATGCTGGAGGGTCTTGGCCAGTCCTTAATCACGGTGATCTTATCAGGGTCAGGAGTCATTCCGTCAGCACTCACCACGTGTCCCAGGTATTGCACCTTTGGTTTCAGGAGGTGACACTTGGAGGGTTTCACCTTTAGGCCGTAGTTTGCCAGAGCTTCGAACACTTCTGCCAGGTGTTTCAGGTGGTCCTCGTAGGTGTTGGAATAGACGATGACATCGTCCAGGTATAACAGGACCGTCTAGAAGTTCCGGTGTCCCAGACAGCATTCCATCAACCGTTGGAAGGTTCCTGGTGCGTTGCAGAGCCCGAACGGCATACAGTTAAATTCGCTGAGACCCATCGGGGTGGTGAATGCGGTCTTCTCCCAGTCCGCCTCTGCTACAGGAACCTGCCAGTACCCGCTAGTGAGATCCAAAGTAGAGAAGAAGTTAGCAGATTTTAATGCAGCTAAGGACTCTTCTATCCTTGGTAACGGGTACGCATCTTTGTGTGTGATACGGTTGACCTTCCTGTAGTCTACACACATTCTCATGGTGTTGTCTTTCTTTTTCACTAAGACTAGTGGAGCTGCCCAGGGGCTACAGCTGTCCCTGATTACCCCAGCCTCCTTCATGTCTCTAAGCATCCCCTTGGCGTGTTGGTAGTGTGCCGGGGGTACGGGTCGGTATCTCTCCTTTATGGGAGGATGGTCTCCCGTGGGGATGTGGTGTTCTACCCCCTTTACTCGCCCGAAGTCTAGCGGGTGTTTACTAAACACTCTCTCGTACTCTCGAACCACCCGATAGACTCCCTGTTTCTGGTGTGAGGGAGTGGAGTCAGTACCCAAATGCAGTTGCTGACACCAGTCCTCCATTGGTTTCTTAGAGCCGTTACCTTCCTCTGGTTGAGATGGAGGCAAGGGTTCCACGGCCTGTACAGAATTCTGGTTTATGGTGAACAATTTGGCTAGCGTGGCATACCGGGGCAGGTATACTTCTCTCTCCCCGATATTTATGATGCGAACGGGCACCCTCCCATGGCGTATATCGACCACCCCCCGTGCTGTCAAAATGGTGGGCCTACTGTCTGAGTAAACGGGTTCTACCATTGCTTGGTAGTCTCTACCTCTTAGACCAATAGCTGCCCGGCACCAAATCATCATCTCACTTTTTGGGGGCATGGCAATAGGGAACGGGTCACACATTCTCACGCTACCTATCTTACCACCAGATAGTTCCACCTGTTGCCGCTTCATCAGTGCCCGGATCTCTTTTTGGAGCACACGCTGCTGGCCGGAACTGGCGTTCTTGGCAACCTGCTGTAAAATGAGAATCACCTCTGCAAGACAATTTTCAATCACATTAGTTCCCAAGGTTATTCTAGGGTAACTCTCATGACGGTCTATGTCCACTATAATCAGTCCTTGTGCCGCCAGTTCGACTTTACCGATCTTAATGGTCACCTCTTTGAATCCCACCTGCGGCACGGGCTGACCATTGCTGGCGATGATACTCAGGTCGTCATCTGGGTAGCGGGTTATGTCCGAGTCATTCCAGTACTGTTTAAAGAGCACGTACGGGATGGTGGTCACCTGTGACCCAGTGTCTAGTAGGGCACTCATAGGAATGCCATCCAGTACCACAGGCAAGATTGGACGTCCCCCTACGTATTTATCACGCCAGTTTGGTGGGCCTGATGGTCTTATTCCTGGGGGTTGGCCCTCTACCCCAGGTTGTGCCCGTTTAAATGACAGTACCTTGCCACATGTCCGGGTTGATTGCAGCGGCGGCAGATGGGTCGTCCGTCCTCGTTGTATCTGTCGCTGGGTCTTCCTCTGGCCGGTGGGGTCCTCCTCAGTCGGTGCCACGGGACGTCCTCCGGTCCGGATGCCAGCTGGATCTTTCCTGGAGAAAAGACCTGTAAAGACTGCACAGTTCTGGTTAGCGCGGCAACGCTCTTAGTCAGCTCTTGGACCTGATGGTGCAGGTCTGTAGCCGGGTCACTGTTTAAAGCCTGCCCATCAGCTCCCACAAGCCCTGCAGACAAGGGCGCCGTCTCCTGGTGGTAAGTGATAGCAGGGCGCCTGTGGGTCACAGCGCCACCTGGTGCCGGTTCTCGGAGCACCCGGATGGCTCTGTCCTTGAACTGTGCAAAGTCCAGGTCAGGGTCCTGTAAGGCCATTGCGCGCAACTGGGTTCGGTGGGCATCGCACAGTAGACCCTCAAAAAATTGTTCAGTCAACAGCTTATCTTCATTTCCCACGCTGTCAGGGTCTGCCTGCTTAATGGCTCTCAGGGCCTCTTGTAGGTTTAGAGCATAGTCTCTTATACTCTCATGTGCCCGCTGTTTACACCGTAAAATCTGAGCTTTATTTCGGCTGAGGTGCGGGTATCAAATGTGTCTTTCAGCCGGGCTAGTATTTCTCTGACAGTCCTCTTCCTCCCAGGTGGCCAGGACTTTACCTCCCTTTGGGCGGAGCGTGGGGCGGAGCTTCGGATCTCGCGCGCTTTCGGCGTCCACGCCCCTCTTCTTCCCGTGCGGCGTCCCGAAGATGGCGTCCGAAGGCGGGAAGCAGCTGCGGATGGCGGGAAGAAGGCAGAAGACGGCGGGAAACGGTCCAAGATGGCGTCTGATGGCGGGAATCGGCTCCGGATGGCGGAAAACTTCACCACAGGTAAGTATAAAAGTCTCTTTTTCAGGCACGCAGTACCCGGTGGTTGCGGGCACGAAATCCTGCCGACTACGCCAAAGTTGATGCGCCCCGTGGGCCTGTGTTGTGCAGGGGAACCCGGAACTGGGCCTGTTGTAGAATGCTGGGGGTTGTAGTCTTCGTGTGGCGGTGACCCGGTCCGTGCCCAGGGTGGTCAAACCAGTGGCAGTCTTAATGTATAGCAAATGTCCGACTACGCCACCCGTGGATTGCGGTCAGTGGGGACCGCCGCTGCGCTGCCAACCGCTGAGGCTGATGTTGTTTGCACAGCCGAGTATGGGATAACTCCCCACGGGAGAAGTATTGCCTCAGGGCAGCTAATGTGAGAGATGATGGGAGTGATGGTGTGAGGGTCCCAGTGCTAATGGTGCTGGTGCGGCAAGGAATCACAGAGACGTGAGGTGCAGTTCAGGGTCTTTACTGATGGTACAAGGCAGACCCTCCCGGGAGTACTGGCTAGTATAAGGGGCCTGGTCAGTCTGCGAGCAAGCAGGAGTTCCCCTGGCCAGGTGGAGTTGTAGGCCTCCCCGTTTATCTGCACTCTTCCTGGCTACCTTGCTGTCAGCGGTTACAAGTAGCCCACGTCCCTGAGTATACCGTGTGGTGCTCACCCGTATGGCTGGTGACTTGGGGCCTTCTGTTAGCCTCCGCTCCTGGATGGCGGCGCTGGTCCCTTCTTTGTGACTGAGCCTCCGGGCTTCTATGGCCAGAGGACCTGGAATCCCCTGCCGGCTGGTTTCTGCTGCTGGGTATATATCAGTCCCCACAGCCTCGGACTCCTGTGTTCGGTTTTAGTAACTTCAGCCAGGGCGAGCTATATCTCTGCTCACAGCCCCTGGCCTTCTGCCTCTGCTCCTACAGAGCTCCTGATGTATCTTTTCCTGTGTCTGCAGCTTCACTC
Source organism: Phyllobates terribilis (assembly GCF_046119375.1). NCBI lineage: Eukaryota > Metazoa > Chordata > Amphibia > Anura > Dendrobatidae > Phyllobates > Phyllobates terribilis. The sequence continues at coordinate 1,581,989 of NW_027363106.1, read as the reverse complement.
TAGGCTCTGACTGCTCTGCTTGTTCTGCAGGCTCTGTCTGACTTAATCCCGCCCCAGACCCAGTTTATAAGGGCAGATTCCTCCCCTCCCAGGTCTGGGCGGGCAGTGTTGCATGCTTAGGGCTCCTGACCAGAGAAACCTCCCACTTGCTCTCAGACATAATATCTCTATTACTGTGGCAACCAGACCCCTGGGGTGTCACATATGTCCCTAACGGGTTCCCTCTGCTGGTGTGAGGTGGAAGGGTGGAGGTCTATGAATGTAGTGAGGGCCTCTTATAGAGAAGTCCATCCATGCACCCTACTGGGTTCTGTGGCACCTAGGCGTAGCAGGGTGCCACATAAGGGCTGTAGTCAGGACCTGGTAGGAGCCCCTACATTCTGCTGCCTCCAATAATATATACCCGAAAGTAGCCCATACATTCTGCTGCCTCCAATAAGATATACCTGAAAGGAGCCCATACATTCTGCTGCCTCTAATAATATATACCTGACAGGAGCCCATACATTCTGCTGCCTCCAATAATATATACCCGACAGGAGCCTATGCATTCTGCTGCCTCCAATAATATATACCCGACAGGAGCCCATACATTCTGCTGCCTCCAATAATATATACCCGAAAGGAGCCCATACATTCTGCTGCCTTCAATAATATATACCCGACAGGAGACCATATATTCTGCTGCCTCCAATAATATATACCCGACAGGAGCCTATAAATTCTGCTGCCTCCAATAATATATACCCGACAGGAGCCTATAAATTCTGCTGCCTCCAATAATATATACCCGACAGGAGCCCATACATTCTGCTGCCTTCAATAATATATACCCGACAGGAGACCATATATTCTGCTGCCTCCAATAATATATACCCGACAGGAGACCATACATTCTGCTGCCTTCAATAATATATACCCGACAGGAGCCTATAAATTCTGCTGCCTCCAATAATATATACCCGACAGGAGCCCATACATTCTGCTGCCTCCAATAATATATACCCGAAAGGAGCCCATACATTCTGCTGCCTCCAATAATATATACCCGACAGGAGCCCATACATTCTGCTGCCTCCAATAATATATACCCAACAGGAGCCCATACATTCTGCTGCCTCCAATAATATACACCCGACAGGAGCCCATATATTCTGCTGCCTCCAATAATATATACCTGACAGGAGCCCATTCCTTCTGCTGCCTCCAATAATATATATCTGACAGGAGCCCATACATTCTGCTGCCTCCAATAATATATACCCGAAAGGAGCCCATACATTCTGCTGCCTCCAATAATATATACCCGACAGGAGCCCATACATTCTGCTGCCTCCAATAATATATACTCGAAAGGAGCCCATATATTCTGCTGCCTCCAATAATAAATACTCGACAGGAGCTCATACATTCTGCTGCCCCCAATAATATATACCCGACAGGAGTTCATACATTCTGCTGCCTCCAATAATATATACCCGACAAAAGCCCATACATTCTGCTGCCTCCAATAATATATACCCGACAGGAGCCCATATATTCTGCTGCCTCCAATAATATATACCCAACAGGAGCCCATACATTCTGCTGCCTCCAATAATATACACCCGACAGGAGCCCATATATTCTGCTGCCTCCAATAATATATACCTGACAGGAGCCCATTCCTTCTGCTGCCTCCAATAATATATATCTGACAGGAGCCCATACATTCTGCTGCCTCCAATAATATATACCCGAAAGGAGCCCATATATTCTGCTGCCTCCAATAATATATACCCGACAGGAGCCCATACATTCTGCTGCCTCCAATAATATATACCCGAAAGGAGCCCATATATTCTGCTGCCTCCAATAATAAATACTCGACAGGAGCTCATACATTCTGCTGCCCCCAATAATATATACCCGACAGGAGTTCATACATTCTGCTGCCTCCAATAATATATACCCGACAGGAGCCCATATATTCTGCTGCCTCCAATAATATATACCCGACAGGTGCCCATACATTCTGCTGCCTCCAATAATATATACCCGACAGGAGCTCATACATTATGCTGCCTCCAATAATATATACCCGACAGGAGACCATACATTCTGCTGCCTCCAATAATATATACCCGAAAGGAGCCCATACATTCTGCTGCCTCCAATAATATATACCCGACAGGAGCCCATACATTCTGCTGCCTCCAATAATATATACCCGAAAGGAGCCCATATATTCTGCTGCCTCCAATAATAAATACTCGACAGGAGCTCATACATTCTGCTGCCCCCAATAATATATACCCGACAGGAGTTCATACATTCTGCTGCCTCCAATAATATATACCCGACAGGAGCCCATATATTCTGCTGCCTCCAATAATATATACCCGACAGGTGCCCATACATTCTGCTGCCTCCAATAATATATACCCGACAGGAGCTCATACATTATGCTGCCTCCAATAATATATACCCGACAGGAGACCATACATTCTGCTGCCTCCAATAATATATACCCGACAGGAGCCCATACATTCTGCTGCCTCCAATAATATATACCCGACAGGAGCTCATACATTCTGCTGCCTCCAATAATATATACCCAACAGGAGCTCATACATTCTGTTGCCTCCAATAATATATACCGACCGGAGCCCATACATTCTGCTGCCTCCAATATTATATACCCGAAAGGAGCCCATAGATTCTGCTGCCTCCAATAATATATACCCGACAGCAGCCCATACATTCTGCTGCCTACAATAATATATACCCGACAGGAGCCCATACATTCTGCTGCCTCCAATAATATATACCCAACAGGAGCCCATACATTCTGCTGCCTCCAATAATATATACCCGACAGGAGCCCATACATTCTGCTGCCTCCAATAATATACACCCGACAGGAGCCCATACATTCTGCTGCCTCCAATAATATATACCCGACAGGAGCCCACACATTCTGCTGCCTCTAATAATATGCACCCAACAGGAGTCCATACATTCTGCTGCCTCCAATAATATATACCCGACAGGAGCCCATACATTCTGCTGCCTCCAATAATATATACCCGACAGGAGCTCATACATTCTGCTGCCTCCAATAATATATACCCAACAGGAGCTCATACATTCTGTTGCCTCCAATAATATATACCGACCGGAGCCCATACATTCTGCTGCCTCCAATATTATATACCCGAAAGGAGCCCATAGATTCTGCTGCCTCCAATAATATATACCCGACAGGAGCCCATACATTCTGCTGCCTCCAATAATATATACCCGACAGGAGCCCATACATTCTGCTGCCTCCAATAATATATACCCAACAGGAGCCCATACATTCTGCTGCCTCCAATAATATATACCCGACAGGAGCCCATACATTCTGCTGCCTCCAATAATATACACCCGACAGGAGCCCATACATTCTGCTGCCTCCAATAATATATACCCGACGGGAGCCCACACATTCTGCTGCCTCTAATAATATACACCCGACAGGAGCCCATACATTCTGCTGCCTCCAATAATATATACCCGACAGGAGCCCATACATTCTGCTGCCTCCAATAATATACACCCGACAGGAGCCCATACATTCTGCTGCCTCCAATAATATAAACCTGACAGGAGCCCATACATTCTGCTGCCTCCAATAATATATACCCGACAGGAGCCCATACATTCTGCTGCCTACAATAATATATACCCGACAGGAGCCCATACATTCTGCTGCCTCCAATAATATATACCCAACAGGAGCCCATACATTCTGCTGCCTCCAATAATATATACCCGACAGGAGCCCATACATTCTGCTGCCTCCAATAATATACACCCGACAGGAGCCCATACATTCTGCTGCCTCCAATAATATATACCCGACAGGAGCCCACACATTCTGCTGCCTCTAATAATATGCACCCAACAGGAGCCCATACATTCTGCTGCCTCCAATAATATATACCCGACAGGAGCCCATACATTCTGCTGCCTCCAATAATATATACCCGACAGGAGCTCATACATTCTGCTGCCTCCAATAATATATACCCAACAGGAGCTCATACATTCTGTTGCCTCCAATAATATATACCGACCGGAGCCCATACATTCTGCTGCCTCCAATATTATATACCCGAAAGGAGCCCATAGATTCTGCTGCCTCCAATAATATATACCCGACAGGAGCCCATACATTCTGCTGCCTCCAATAATATATACCCGACAGGAGCCCATACATTCTGCTGCCTCCAATAATATATACCCAACAGGAGCCCATACATTCTGCTGCCTCCAATAATATATACCCGACAGGAGCCCATACATTCTGCTGCCTCCAATAATATACACCCGACAGGAGCCCATACATTCTGCTGCCTCCAATAATATATACCCGACGGGAGCCCACACATTCTGCTGCCTCTAATAATATACACCCGACAGGAGCCCATACATTCTGCTGCCTCCAATAATATATACCCGACAGGAGCCCATACATTCTGCTGCCTCCAATAATATACACCCGACAGGAGCCCATACATTCTGCTGCCTCCAATAATATATACCCGACAGGAGCCCATACATTCTGCTGCCTCCAATAATATATACCCAACAGGAGCCCATACATTCTGCTGCCTCCAATAATATAAACCTGACAGGAGCCCATACATTCTGCTGCCTCCAATAATATAAACCTGACAGGACCCCATAGATTCTGCTATCTTCCAGAACGTATGAGCTCCTTCCAGGTCCTGACTGCAGCCCATACATTCTAGCTGGCTCACTAGTAAAGACGCTAGAATGTATGGGCTCCTTCCAGGTCCTGACTGCAGCCCATACATTCTAGCTGGCTCACTAGTAAAGATGCTAGAATGCATGGGCTCTTTCCAGGTCCTGCAGTCAGGACCTGGAAGGAGCCAATACATTCTAGTTTCCGAAAATGATGATGTGCGCACACACCCTTAGGGTGACTCGTCACACCCAGTGCCATGGAATAGTGGAGCAGTTGCCCAATCAGATTCCATAGGTCATAGCAGACAAGAGAGTGAGTTGCACATGTGCGACCATCTCTCCTCTGAGAGTGGTGCGAGGCAATGCCCCATTACTGTCACACAAACACAAACAAAAGGTATATGGCTCAATGTGCCTGACAGAAGCTGCTTTGGAGGTGGTAGTGGCCCCCTTATCATTTGGGCACCTGTGCAGCTACACAGGTTGCACCAATCATTTGTCCGTCGCTGGTCCTATATATATACTGCAGATTAGCATCTCGCTTCAGGTGACGGTCAGAAGTTTATCTCAATGGGTGGCAAAATATTGCCCTGTGAGATGCCCGCCTAAAAATTCTGCCTTAGAATGGGACCGAGTGTGTGAAGCGGGATCAGGAGCTGTGCCTGGTTCACACACAGTAAACGCTGACTGTCACACTGCTGGCATCTGTCTCAAACAGCAATTGCCGGAGCTAAGCATCAAATGCAGCTGTTAACCATTTAGATTCTGCTGTCAATTTCTGACATCGGCATTTAAATGGAGCAGTTCCTGCTAAGGCGATTGTGGGGTACCGATAAGCTGCCGGAGGCCAAGGGAAGGCCTGATCCACTGCCATTTACGCTTTCCAGTCACATTAAGAGGTGGGAAAAAATATGTTGTTCACCCTTCTCGATTTATTGCAGTCCGTGGACATCGGACTACATTCGGATGTCTACCGAGTGAGGTAAGATGTTTTCCATGGACCCATAGACTTGCATTGCCAATTTTGATCCAACACTCGGATGAAAATATGACATGTCACCAATTTTTTTTTTTTTTTTTTTTCCCCTCGGATGACTGGGTCAAGTGCACAGCCCCATATAATAACATGGATACGAGGGCTATCCGTGAAAACCAAGGATAACACTTGTCCGATATAATAGGTTGTATGCTCAAACCCTTGCTCTGATTCATTCTCATCTGGACTACCGCAACTCTACTAAATATTCTCTCTCTTACTAAACTCTCCTCTCCAATCCATCCTAAATGCGTCAGCGGGGTTCATATTTCTGTCCAGCTGTTACACCGATGCTTCCACCCTGTTCCATTCATTGCACTGGTTGCATCTGCTAAAGAGTACAATATAAACTTATCAATATCACCCACAACACTCTCCACAGTTCTGTACCACCCTGCATCTCCTCCCTCACCTCTGTCTACCACCCTATCTCCGTTTTCTGTTCTGCTAATGACTGTATCCTGACATTCTCTATAATCCAAACCTCCCACTCAAAAACTTCTCTCATGCTGCTCCAGTTCTCTGAAATGCATTGCCCCAAACAATCTGGTTAATTCCCAGTATCCACAGTTTTAAACCACATTTCTTTAGACTAGCCTATCACAGTACCTCACTAATCTAATCATTGCCTGTTTTCTCTTCTTAAATTCTTAGAATCTTGTACCTTCTGTCATCTATTCTCAACAATCTGTGCACTCAGTAGCACTTTGTATCTGTCCTTATACAGGTACTGGCTGATGACTGGTTCATGAAGCGTTATGTGAATACCCCTATTTATTACAATGACGACTGGACTATACAATACAAGCCCCTTTTGCTCATCCCGCTATTTTCTAATAGATTGTAAGCTCTTGCGAGCAGGGCCCTCACTCCTTTTAGTTTTTGTTGAATTATGTGTTACGATGTAATGTCTGATATTGTTTTTACAAGTATTGTAAATTGCTGCGGAATATGTTGGCGCTATAAAATAATTATTATTTGCACTCATGTATATTTAGAATATGGAAATTATTTTTTATATTCTAGAGTACTGATATAGCAGCCACCATATGCTGTGCTATGTTAATAGTGGAGCGCACCACATCACTGTGCGCTAGTAGTGGACTACAGCTGTCTTATTAGTGGCTGCTACATCTGGATTTAGAATATTGTAAGTGTTAATTAATAATATAGAGAAAAAAATGTCTCTGGAGCTCTACACCACGGGCGGACCCTGGGAACCTGTTGTAAAAATGTGAATGCTATTCCTGGGAGTACAGCAGTGTTTCTTTACACCTGAATATCTGACAAAAGAGAGAAGTACTGCATAAGGCTAAGTGCCCACGATGCAGAAATGCTGCATCTCCCTGGCAGGAAGAACGCATGCGGATTTTACATGCGTTTTTCCTGCCAGGTAGAAGCGTTTGTCAAGCGTTTTTGCATGCATTTCTGCATGCGGGTTATCAAGCGCTTTTCCAAGCGATTTTAGCATTGCTTATAAAAGTGCTTGACATTTTGGTCACACTATATAAATCCATGCAACCGGCATGGATTTATATAGTGTGACCAAGTTAATAGTTAAAAAAAAGAATAACAATGGTAAAAAATAAAAAAAACATTATACTCACCTTCTGATGGCCCCCGGTCATTTCTCCGCTGCGTCCGGTCTCTTGTGCGGCTCGCGGTGGTGTGAAAGGACCTTTCATGATGTCATTTAGTCATGTGACAGGTCACGCGACGTTCTAAGGTACCCGAGTCCCCTCTTCTCCAGACCCGGGTACCATCCGCACATTGAATCGCTTAATATCCGCATGTGCACATGTAGTCATGCGGATATTAAGCGATTCAATGCAAGTCAATGGCGGCAATTACGCTGCATGTCCGCAAAATTAATGGACATGCTGCGTATTTTTCAGCAATGATAAGCCGCAGCGGAAATTTCCGCAGCATGTGCACAGCACATGCGGATTATCATTGGGGACCATGCGGCACGTATTACCAAGCGTTTTTTAAGCGTTTTCGCTGCGGAAATTCGGCGGCAAAAAAGCTTGAAAAACGCATAGTGAGCACGCAGCCTAAGTCTTCAAAGGTGTTGTCCATGATTAGAAACTTTTGTTTTTTGTCTAAAAACAGCACCACAACCTGTCTACAGGTTCAGTGTGGTATTGCAGCTCAGCTCCATTTATTTCAGTAGAGCTGAAGTCCAGTGCCAGTCACAATCTATGGACAGATGTGATATTGCTTTTGAAAGAAAACAATAATGTTTTTCTAATCCTGTATGTGAAGATCTGAGGTTGTGGGTTGCAATAATCACCTAGACAAGTTAACGATGCAACAATAGTTTATCTCTTACATCCAAGGTTTTACTACAACTCTAGGTAAATGGCCAAAATACATTGCCCCCAGTGCACAAGATACCCTTCCTGGGGCGGTAGTTCAACTGCCTTTGTACCAGGCGATACTCACTGTTTCCCAACTTTTGGTTGGCTCACAGATTTCGTATCGCCAACCAGTATAGTTTGTATTCACATTCCTCGCTCCTCCAGACGACAAGATAAAACAATAGAGACACAGGTATCCAGTAGCAACAGTCCTTAAGAAAGTTCATCAAATCCAGACGACAGATTCCACAACTGTAGCACATTTATCCAGCCCAGTGATCAACCGATCTTCAAACTCCATAGGCCATTCATCCATGGGTCCAGGACCTCAGCCTAGATCCTTTCCCTTCAACGTCATTTCACCAACTTCCTAAACATGGGGCTTTTTTTCCTCCCTTCATGGGAGCAGTTGAGGGTCATCAGAGAGGTTCACATACAGCTATTTGAATTGGTTTTAAAAATAATATTTTTATTTCATATATTTTCACGTTTTGGGTGCAGTTTTTGTTTATGTCCTAGATCATATTTATGTCTTTTTAGCATTGTATAAATAAAGGTTACATTTTATTATTAGATCCCTTTATGATTTCTGACTTTTTGAGACCTCTATATACATTTGACCATTAACCTGCAGATTAACTGCATATCTGCAGGTTAATAGCCTTTCTTTCACGTGACTGGTTCCCTTGTAGGGTTGTCGTATGAATGCAATCCTTAATAAACCCAATCCTGTCTATGCTATATATACCCCTGTCCAGATCTATATTATAAAAGTATACAGTTGACATCTATCTGATGGATACATTTTTTTGCCAAACCTGTTTTCTAGTTGGCCCGTTATATTCATGCTGCAGCGTGGACTTACTTTACAGAGTGTTTTTATAGCAGCGTGCTTTAGTAGAGGCATTTCCATGGGGATTTTTCACTTGATGTGATATGCATGTAACATTTTACTGTATATGCCGTGCTGCCAATGTGGTTTTCTGTAAAAAGATGTAGTAAATTAATTATTAAAACACTTCGCTACGACAGCCATCAATTAGATCCCATAATGATACAATAACCAGTACAGTTCTATTATCCTCATTGGACAGCGGTGTACACAGTTTATTGTATAGACCTTTGCTGCACAATGGGACAGTGTTCATTTATGTATAATAATCCATAGATGTGGGACAGGTCCATAGGGATATGTACAAACACCCTCCATATAAATGTGCACATATAAGCTAACACTGCCCCCTACAGCTTCAGTGGCTGATCTCAGGTGTCCACAGGGAATCAGTGCCCGTGTATTGTTAGTAGACTTCCATTGTAGTCTTTATTAACACATCTACAGCCCTTTGTATTATTCTGAACCTCCATAGAAGTGAATGGAGAAAGCCTATCATGCACAGCCACTTCTATGTTCATATTAACCAGAGATACAGCCTTATCTCGATAGCTGCGGGGGGCTACAGAGGTGGAGCCAACATCTATTAGCCATTTATGGCTTCTTCGGTGGATATATCTGAGAGGGAAATAACCCTTTAATTGGGTTATCCACTACTAGACACCAACTATTGATGGGCCAAGGGAGGTGAGAAAACTAAAAGAAATTGATATCTCCAGACCAGCGCTGCATACCCCACTGGTTACCTGAGGTTAACAACCGGTGGGGGCAACGCATGAGTGTTGCAGCTTCTGATTGGTTGCAGCATTCATATTTCATCTAAGCCAGAAGAAGTAGTGCTCACATGACACCCCTGCCAGATGTGGATGTCAGAATAATGGCGGGATACACAACAATGAGTATAAGAGGGCACTGGTTTGGGAGGTGATTTGGGGATTTTTTAATATTTTCCCCTTCCTAGGTCCACAAATAAGACCCTACAGGTTCCAGGGAACATAGGTACACAGAACACCCTTTTTGGGCTGTGCATCTTCTCTACATACAGTGGGGAAAAAAGTAAACTGCTCAAAAAAATAAAGGGAGCACTTAAACAACAGAATATAACTCCAAGTAAATCAAACTTCTGTGAAATCATACTGTCCACTTAGGAAGCAACACTGATTGACAATCAATTTCACATGCTGTTGTGCAAATAGAATAGACAATAGATGGAAATTATTGGCAATTATCAAGACACCCTCAATAAAGGAGTGGTTCTGCAGGTGGGGACCACAGATCACATCTCAGTACCAATGCTTTCTGGCTGATGTTTTGGTCACTTTTGAATGTTGGTTGTGCTTTCACACTCGTGGTAGCATGAGACGGACTCTACAACCCACAGAAGTTGCTCAGGTAGTGCAACTCATCCAACATGGCACATCAATGCAAGCTGTGGCAAGAAGGTTTGCTGCATCTGTCAGCGTAGTGTCCAGAGGCTGGAGGCGCTGCCAGGAGACAGGCCAGTACACCAGGAGACGTGGAGGGGGCCGTAGGAGGGCAACAACCCAGCAGCAGGACCGCTACCTCCGCCTTTGTGCAAGGAGGAACAGGAGGAGCACTGCCAGAGCCCTTCAAAATGACCTCCAGCAGGCCACAAATGTGCATGTGTCTGCACAAATGGTTTTAAAGAGACTCCATGAGGGTGGTATGAGGGCCCGACGCCCACAGATGGGGGTTGTGCTCATAGCCCAACACCGTGCAGGACACTTGGCATTTTCCACAGAACACCAGGATTGGCAAAGTCGCCACTGGCGCCCTGTGCTCTTCATAGATATAAGCAGGTTCACACTGAGCTCATGAGACGCCGTGGAGAGCGCATAGTGGGTAAACAACCTTACGCGGTGAAATGAGCTGCATCTGGATCTCGTCCACCTAAAGGGACTGTCAGCACAGAATGACTGTTCAAACTAAGTCCCAACTCTCGGTGCTTCAGGGCCAATCATTTATATACACCTTCCCACCTGCTTGTTTTCCCTCTATCCACACCCTCCTCTTCTTTGATTAACAGCTCTGGCTTCATAGAACCATAGAAGGAAGGAGACAGAGGTAAAACAAGCAGGTTGGAAGGTGTATATAAATGATTGGCCCGCGCCGTGATCCATGGAGCGCTTGTACTTGGTTTCAACAGTCATTCTGTGCTGACAGTCCCTTTAAAATCAGTGTTTCCCAAACTCCAGTCCCCCCGGCCCCCCACATGTCATGTCTTCAGGATTTCTATAGTATTGCACAGGTGAGAGAATTCCTGATTCCTTGATGATACTTTCATCACATGTGTAATACTGAGGAAATCCTGAAAACATGACCTGTTGGGGGGAAAACCTGACCTGTTGGGGGCCATGAGGACTGGAGTTTGGGAAACACTGCCTTAAATGGAGCGGTGCTGCAGTTTTATTATTCAGCGATTAGCAGGATCCCCCAACAATTTCTTAAGCAATGAGAAAATGCAGTCCTTAATGATGACAATAAGCGGATCACGGACAGCAGATGCATTGGGTTCTGCATTTCTTTGAGAATGGGATGGGGCAGCTTCTGTCTTCTCAGTGATACAATCAGGAAGGAGATGCAGCGTGAGACAATCCCTGTCTAGATCTTTGATCTGATCATCAATACAGAGGGCTGATTGGTGAAGACAGAGGGAAAGGCTAATAAGATTATTAAAAAAAACTTAGTTTTTCAGCTGGTACTTCCTCTGGGGTCAGTATGCCAACCTCATTGACTTCATAGCACTTGCCAGAGTGGGCAGACACGATTTATTGCCTTTATACACGTCACCTCCACACAGGGCGATGCTGGCTACGACGCCTCCGTAGTGATCAAACGTTGAGTCAAACAGCAGGGCTTTAAGAGGGCGGCCCTTTTCAATCTTGGGACTAAAACACAAAAATAAGACATCCTGTTAAGGGGTATAAAGGTAAGTAAACCGCGTTCAGTCCAGGGTGATGAATTCCAAAAGACAAAGTTTATTCTGCCATCACATAACATTTCGACCTGTTATAGGTCTTTATCAAGTATATACAAAGACATACAGGGATACTGATCCCCCTGGTCAGTGGCCAGAACCCTGTAAATTCCCCTTAAATGGTCCAAAACTGAAACTGTGGGAACAATCGAATCCACTTAGGGTTCAGCAAACTTACAGTCAAGGGTTTGATAAAGTTATATACACCCTTGTGCCTCCGGAAAGCATGGCGTACGTTCACGTGCTGAAAATGTCGACCAGTGCTGGAGTGAGCGGAGGTCCGCAGCTTGTGACAATCCTGCTGTAGTGAAACTACAGATCCCAGCAGGCTGACGGTCTCTCATCAAGTTATGCTGGGAGCCGCAGTTTCACAAATAGTGCTAGAGGATCCATGTCAGAAATATGAGGCTGCCACTAGGGTTTCTCCCACAAATATGTAATTGGACGTGGAGCAGATCTGCACGTGGATGAGCCATATTCTCTATCTGTGAACATACTACTCTCCTTCACTCAGATTGTAAGTGGTTCTGCAGCGCATCTGTGCAGAGCAAGCTGTCAATCAAAATCCGGGCCAGGTTTACAGCCGTCACCTCCGATATAGTGAGCGGTGCTGTGATCCAAGACTGTAGCCGCTCCGTGCACAACGATGAGTGAAGGCCGGCGGCTGCAGGGAGGAAAGAAGTTAATTTTCTCCCAGTACCTGCACTATCAATTAGGCAGCCGGGCAACATTGTAACAATATTTATCTGCAGATTAACCCTATACCTGCAGGTACATAGCATTTTTCAAGGTGACAGGTTCCCTTTAATAAAGAGAAGATGGATAGAGCCGCATTAGTCCATACTCACGGTGGAAGCCTCCTGACAACTTCTTGAAGAACACTTTCCACATTTGTTCCAAGCTTCGCCGAGATCTAATAGAAATAAACAGAGAAATTAATTTCTTAATACAGTTTAGACCTCGGCTCCAATGAATCACAAGAAATGAAACCTGTTTGAAGCTGACAAGCAATCAAGCCCCTCCGTAAGCCACACAGAACATGGCTACTTATGTCATCTGCAGGTGATTAAAGGAACCTGTCATGTTGAAATGGTATAAGATCTGTAGGGGGATGTTGTAGAGCAGAGAAGTTGATCAGACTGATAGACATATCTGTGGGAAGAGAGTCAGTAAGACTTGCATTTTATGCAGAGAAAGTCCTGCAGTATGTACACTAGTCCAGTGGGTGGTCCTAAGTGATTGACAGTTCTCTGTATGACCATGCAGGCAAAGATAGCTGTCATTCACCAGCATGACCACCCACTGGACTCATCTATACAAACAGCAGGATTCCACTGAATAAATTGATACAGGAAAAATATCTATCTTTGTACTGTGTTAGCCAGTAGATAGAAGAGTATTTAGATTTGAGAGTCCTCAGTGGTTGATACCTTTTAATGGCTAACGGAAAAGATGGTAACAAATTGCAAGCTTTCCAGACTACTCAGGTCTCAGGTCTGCCTGATGAAGAGGCCTGAGCAGTTTGGAAAGCTTGCAATTTGTTACCATCTTTTCAGTTAGCCATTAAAGGTATCAACCACTGAGGACTCTCAAATCTAATGAATGAATTACAATTTATACTGAATCTTCTCCCACAAACCTATATATCGTTCTGCTCAGTTTCTCATGGATAAAACCTGTAAGTCTGAATGGGGCTGTAATGTTATTACAATCATGTAAACGCAGATCACAAAATCTTTTAGATGATCTTTTTTTTTTAACACTCAAAACCCCTATGGATATTTATGTTTACTAAAGGATTCCTTACCCATTCTTCTGACAGCTCTTCTTTAGGTATGGACACATACCGGCATCCGGCATAAAAACATCTGGAGACTTTTCCTTTTTCTGTGATATTGGATAATCTTGTTCATTTCTAACGCTTTAAATCTTCCAAATTCTTTCCGAAAAATGTATCATAAAGGGACTTCCTCAGGTCAGTTTTGCTTGTGGTTGTGTTACCATTATTTGTGCCAAATGTATCAAAGAGTTGCACGATGTTTGATAAATGTTTATGTAGCACTTCCATCTTTATTTATTTTACTCACTTACCTTCACTCACCATCCTATTCTGCTGCGCTTTACAGACATTATCATCGCTGTCCCCATTGGGGCTCACAATCTACATTCCCTATCAGTATGTCTTTGGAGTGTGGGAGGAAACCCGAGAACCCAGAAGAAACCAACGCAAACATGGGGAGAACATACTAACTTCTTGCAGATGTTGTCCATGGTGGGATTTGAACCCAGGATCCCAGTGCTGCAAAGCAACAATGCTAACCACTGAGCCACCGTGTATCTTTATCCACTGAGCCACGGTGTATCTTTATCCACTTTTAATGTCAACAGTCATTCTTAGACCTGTGTAGCTTACCAAGTCAAGTTTCTAAAAGTTGCAAGAGTGCTGTAAAATAGGAAGCTGCACATTTTTGCGCAAAAATGATGCGTTACAAAATAGTTTCGTGTTTTTTTAACACCAAAAATTGATGAAAATTCCTCGCTACATTGCCCCTTTTCCAGCCAAATTTTGTAGAAAAAAAAATAAAAGACAAGGTACAGACAGCGAAGTTAAATTTGCCTACAGGAATGATTTTGATCTGGAGCGCATTGTACCCGGATACAGTCACTAGCGGGAATGTCAACCATCTTCTCAATTTGTTTCTCCACCCTCTCCGGATCTGCATTCTTCAAGTCTATCTAAAAGCAAAAGTATAAATACTAATTATTTATCAAAGCTGGACAAAATCTAGAAACCATATAATAAAACTGGCATAAAATATAGTGCTGAACAAGAGTTTAGGGAGAGATGTACAACTGGCACTGGCCTTTAGAAGGGATTGTGTAATCGCACAAAACTAGCAAAAATGTAAAGTGCCTGTAAAACAAGGAACGTGCAATTTACCTCTTAGTAAAAATCCTATTCTTTCTCAAGAACGGGAGGAATTTTAATTTCATGACTTTTTTTTAATCAAATAATTTTTATTGAAAAACTCCAAATACAAATTTTCCATCTTTCAAATAACATACATGACATAGTAATTCCATAGTATAAAACATGAACAAAGTATCTGAACTTCAATTCCCTAACCCACCCTAAACCCAAATCCCAACACTCCAGAGAGAACCATTTTCAGAGCAGTTCTAGAATAACGGACTACAGCATTCGTAGAAGGGGAAGAAGATAAAAAAGTGACTAACAAAGGGATAGCAGCGTTTTAATTTTATCATTTACTGCTTGATGCCTGAGCCGGGAAGTGCACGCTTGAAAACTGTTGCAGGCTGCTGTAATCACAGGACACAAGCAAACAGCATGGCATTTCCTATCAGCAGGGAGGAAGTAAAGGGAACAGTAATGAAAGTCTCCTCCTACTCCGCTCCATAATGAAATGAATAGTGTGCATGCTACAAATGCGATGCCTACAGCAAACAATTGATTTTCCATACACAGGTTTTGAGTTGACCACTGGATATACACATGTGTATAACTAATTACCAGAACTGGAAATCGAAAAAAAAGACGAGCAAGTTTGGGTGAATCCTGCCTTCATTACTGCACAGCCGCTCATAGAGGGATCGGTACTAGGAACAGCAGCAGTGCCGGCGATGTTCACAGATTTACCTGCTGCGGGACTGAAGGAGTCTGATAGTGTTCGGCTCTAAGCTTTTTACCTTGTTTACGACAGGAATAATTGAAAGCTGTGCTTCAAAGGCGAGTAAGAAGTTGGTCACCGTCTGCGCTTGAATACCCTTAAGAGGGGAAAAAATATATATATACATATATACAAATACTGAAACATCAAAATGCATTAGAACATCAAACCTGGTAAAGCGGTAAATGACTTGTCCTCCAGGGATACAGGCTACTGTCATTCAGTAATTATTTCATAGGAATTTTACATTTTATGTGATCACCACGCTAGAATGTAAATGATGAAAACACAACACAACTCCTCACCATATGAAGATATTTTGTGTTTTATAGAACAGCATTTCTGTGGAATAACACGACTGATTTACTGTGTATGCACCATAGCCTTCATTTGATGTCACTTACTGTCACCTGTCACCTTGCCCCAACTCTGCAATCCCCAATATCAGTCCATGACCTCAATGGGGTCACTATAAAATTCTAAAGAGGACTGGTCATGTCTCTATTAGAAAATAGATAAACTTAGGATAGAAACAATATGAGCATATACCCTGCTATAAGTAAGTAAAAAGCAGTGAATATATATAATATAGGGTACTTAGTAAACATGGTTTTTGATTTAAAAAAAGCCATCCCACCCGCACCAAGGTGTACCCAGTCAGTTATGTGAAATATATAATAAAATACACTTTAGTACAATATTAGTGTTTTGTCCCTTTAAATTTGCTGCTACTTCTGTCACCATGGTAACTGCTTTCATACTCAGCCAATAGGATTGCTCGGTTTGAATTTGGAAAAAAAAAAAAAGTCCTATATCGTCAGTTTGTTCCTTCTCATCTGAGTGTGAAGACAGACACCTGCGATCAGCGAGAGATTATAGGTATAAGACGTGATATAATATAACGGACGGAGCCACATCCCATCACACGCACTCAGCGACCACAACTGACAGGAGTCAGCACATTTACCAGACAATAAGTTATTATTCCCCAACACATAATACGCTGAGACACCAGTGGGGGGCGCCGCACTCGTTACATCTCCCATCTGGATGGATCCAGCGACGAGATCCTGATATTTCCCCCCAGCTCCGCTCCTCCATAGGGAATGGCCCAGATGCACGCAGAACGGACCGAAGTGTAATACTGCTAGAACTCTGCATGATATCACATCCTCCATATATACCACATAATAAAGGGGTGCTCCCACTGGGACAGGTCATCACCTATCCAGAGATCAGTGATAACTTGTTCCAACTAGACATCCCCTTTAATGGAAGAGATCACATCTCTAACAGTCAATACGCTATTCATTCCCAATCTTCCCTGGCCCCAGTAATGCCCCTGAGTATATCGCCAATATGAGCCAATCATCAAACCCTCTGCTGACTGTTCCCGATGTTTTATAGAGTTTGGAGACGTTGCTACAAGAGAAGATATCAGCGGACACCATGGGGGTGGAGTATTCTGCCAGCGATGGAGCAGGTAGTATCCACCAGTCTGTGATATCTGACCTTCCTCCATATTCTGCTCTTACATGCGTTTCTTCAGCTTTACCCCTTCCCGACATAACCAATTTATGTTTTTTTTATGTTTTTTCCTCCGCTTTTTCCAAGGGCTATAACTTTTTGATATCTGTCCACATAGTGTGAGGTCTTGTTATTTTGTAGGATGAGCTGTCTTTATAAATGACACCATTCATTTACCACATAGTCCTAGAAAACGGGAAAAACATTTCAAGTGCAGTAAAAGTGCGAAAAAAAAAGCCTGACATTGTTTTTTCTGGGAACGGTTTTAACGGCGTACATTGTGTGGTAAAAATGACCTGGTAATAGGATCCTACTCCTCAGTGTGATTACAGCAAGACCAAACTTCTCCAATAGTTTTGGCAAAAGAAAAAAACTTTTTTTTGATGCTGTCACCATTTTTTCTGAGACCCGAAACATTTTCAGTTTCCGGGTTGATGGAGCTGTGTGGGAGCTTATTTTTTGAAGGGCAAGAGGACTTTATTGATAACATTTTGGGACACATATGTCATGGTCATCGCTTCTTACAGGATTTTCTGCAGTATTGAGGCGAACGAAAAAATGCAATTTTGTCTTTTTGAATTTTTTTCTGTGTTCACTGATCGTTTTTTTTTTTTATATTTTGATAGATTGTATTTCTCTGAAAGAGACCAAACCACAAAATGTGTATATTTTTATTATCTTTATTTTTAGTGGGAGGTGAGTTGAACGTGTGGGGTTTTAATAAATATATATATACTTTTTTTCACTGTATTTGTATACATCATCTGATTGCTTGTGCTATATACAGCGATACCACAGTAATGCTCCATATAGCAAAACCACGGTCTTCTTTACAGCCCAAATGAAGCTTTATGATGACAGGCACGGAGGCTTCAGCAGACCCCCGGATGTCATAGCAGTCCATCGGCGCCCTATGATCGCGTCGCAGGAGCGCCGATGGGCGTATGGAACGACGCGTCCCAATGCTGGCGCGCTGTTAATGCTGCTGTTAGAGATTGACAGCAGCACTGAACAGGTTAACAGTGGTGGGCAGATCTTCGCTCCACTCGCAGCTGTTAGAGGCAGGTCCTGGTTGTTTGTCACAGCCATTATCTGCCATGTACAGGGTGAGCTGACCCTGCTCCATACACCCGCTACTGACTTATACCATACATGTACGGCAGATGTTGGTAAGGAGTTAAAGCGGTTGTCCAGCTTTGGGGCCATTTTTTTTACTTTAATGCAAGTATTTGGGGCTAAAATCGATTTCTGTAATTGAGTTTCATTAAAAATGTTGCCTTCTGTAGCATCTGTGCTGCACTGTCTATTGCTGGCTGCAAAATTAGCTAACTGAGAATCTATCAGTGAGCTCCTTAGTCTTAAGGGAGAGTTTGTAGATCTTTCATCTGTTTTTTTTTCCTGAGTTCCTATTAGCTGATCTATGCCCAAAGAAAACACAAAACTTGAATGTGCAGGGAAACAATAAGTCTGTAATAGCCGGTGAAAAACACTTAATGAAACCTAAATGTAAAAAATTACTTTTAGTAGTAAATACATGACATGAGAAAATATACACTGCTCAAAAAAACAAAGGAAACACTTAAACAACAGAATATAACTCCAAGTAAATCAAACTTCTGTGAAATCAAACTGTCCACTTAGGAAGCAACACTGATTGACAATCAATTTCACATGCTGTTGTGCAAATGGAATAGACAATAGATGGAAATTATTGGCAATTATCAAGACACACTCAATAAAGGAGTGGTTATGCAGGTGGAGACCACAGACCACATCTCAGTACCAATGCTTTCTGGCTGATGTTTTGGTCACTTTTGAATGTTGGTTGTGCTTTCGCACTCATGGTAGCATGAGACGGACTCTACAACCCACAGATGTTGCTCAGGTAGTGCAGCTCATCCAGGATGGCACATCATTGCGAGCTGTGGCAAGAAGGTTTGCTGCGTCTGTCAGCGTAGTGTCCAGAGGCTGGAGGCGCTACCATTAGACATGCCAGTACACCAGAAGACGTGGAGGGAGCCATAGGAGGGCAACAACCCAGCAGCAGGACCCCTACCTCTGCCTTTGTGCAAGGAGGAACAGGAGGAGCATTTCCATAGCCATGCAAAATGACCTCCAGCAGGCCACAAATGTGCATGTGTCTGCATAAACGGTTAGAATCCGACTCCATGAGAGTGGGATGAGGGCCAGACGTCCACAGATGGGCCAGACCTCATGTGGCTGTAGTGTGTCAGCAGTTCCTGCAAGATGAAGGCATTGAAGCTATGGACTGGCCCGCCCGTTCCCCAGACCTGAATCCCATTGAGCACATCTGGGACATCATGCCTCACTCCATCCACCAACGTCACGTTGCACCACAGACTGTCCAGGAGTTGGTGGATGCTTTAGTCCAGGTCTGGGAGGAGATCCCACAGGAGAACTTCCGCAACCTCATCAGGAGCATGTCCAGGCGTTGTATGGAGGTTATACAGGCACGTGGAGGCCACACACAATACTGAGCCTCATTTTGACTTGTTTTAAGGACATTACATCAAAGTTGGATCAGCCTGTAGTGTGTTTTTCCACTTTAATTTTGGGGGTGACTCAGAATCCAGGCCTCCATTGGTTAATAAATTTGATTTCCATTGATGATTTTTGTGTGATTTTGTTGTCAACACATTCAACTTTGTACAGAACAAAGTATTCAATGAGAATATTTCATTCATTCAGATCTAGGATGTGTTATTTGAGTGTTCCCTTTATTTTTTTGAGCAGTGTGTATATATAATATAAACAATTACTGCAGCTTTAATGCTATTTATTACGTCTCAGGAGGAGGACGGAAGAGGAAGAGGACGGAAGAGGCGGAGGACGGAAGAGACGGAGGACGGAAGAGGCGGAGGATGGAAGAGGAGGAGGACAGAAGAGGAGGAGGACGGAAAAGGAGGAGGACGGAAGAGGAGGAGGATGGAAGAGAAGGAGGACGGAAGAGGCGGAGGACGGAAGAGGCGGAGGATGGAAGAGGCGGAGGACAGAAGAGGCGGAGGACGGAAGAGGCGGAGGACGGAAGAGAAGGAGGACGGAAGAGGAGGAGGATGGAAGATGAGGAGGACGTAAGAGGAGGAGGACGTAAGAGGAAGAGGACGGAAGAGAAGGAGGACGGAAGAGGCGGAGGACAGAAAAGGCGGAGGATGGAAGAGGCAGAGGACAGAAGAGGTGGAGGACGGAAGAGGCGGAGGACAGAAGAGGAGGAGGACGGAAGAGAAGGAGGATGTAAGAGGAGGAGGACGGAAGAGGAGGAGGACGGAAGAGGAGGAGGACGGAAGAGGAAGAGGACGGAAGAGGAGGAGGACGGAAGTGGAGGAGGATGGAAGAGGAGGAGGACAGAATAGGAGGACAGAACTGCACCTTAAGATCCCTAGGGGGAAAGAGATGGTAGTAATATAGTGGTAGTATATCCATATTAGTGTAATATGAATAATAATACTAGTGATAATAGTAAGAAAGTAATAAAATAACAGTAGTAATAGTAGTAGGTAGAATAGCAGTGTGATCCAGGGTCCTAGGACTGATCGCCTTTTCTCGGGGTCAAGAAGGAATTTTTCCCCTGTGACACAAATTGGCTGAAGGTGTCCTGGGGTTTTTGCCTTCTTCTGGATCAACACTGTAGGTATAGGGCAATATTAGTAGTGATAGGAAAGAAGAATAATACTGTAATAAGATAGCACAATGTAATAATAACCATATCAAATAGATTTATAAAAACAAATTAAAATAACTCCAGTAGTACAATAATTAGTGTAATATTATATAACTTGTAATAACATTATTAGGTTTGATCCAGGGTCCTAGGACTGATCGCCTTTTCCCGGGGTCAAGAAGGAATTTTTCCCCTGTGACACAAATTGGCTGAAGGTGTCCTGGGGTTTTTGCCTTCTTCTGGATCAACACTGTAGGTATAGGGCAGTATTAGTAGTGAAAGGAAAGAAGAATAATACTGTAATAAGATAGCACAATGTAATAATAACCATATCAAATAGATTTATAAAAACAAATTAAAATAACTCCAGTAGTACAATAATTAGTGTAATATTATATAACTTGTAATAACATTATTAGGTTTGATCCAGGGTCCTAGGACTGATCGCCTTTTCCCGGGGTCAAGAAGGAATTTTTCCCCTGTGACACAAATTGGCTGAAGGTGTCCTGGGGTTTTTGCCTTCTTCTGGATCAACAGCTTTAGGCATAGGGATTTTAGAAATACCATTATTAGAATCACAAGAATAATAAGAAAAAATTAGAATTACCTTTTTTTAATTCGTTTTATAACAGTTACAATTAATTGCATTAATGCAATAATAATAAATAGTAAAAATGGTGGTAATAATAATAATACAAAAAACTAGTCCCAGTTAGTAAGTTAGTGTAATGTTAGTGTAGGGACCCATCTGAAGAGGTCGCCTTGACGTTGGCAGATGGGCTCGCACAATTTGCTCAAAATGTGCGCTAAGAACCTCATATTTCTATGTACAGGAGATCTAGCAGTAATACCATTCAGGAGATAGATATCTGTGTACACACATTTTGTTATATACTTTTGTGCAGCACACAGGGCAGGTATACAGGTACAGGGCGAGAGTGTTACAGTGATATTATAACTCGGCCTTAAGGATAAAATGCTGATAACTACAGATCCTGGAAACACATCCGAAACTAGACCTTGTAAGTAACTGGTTCCCAGCTAGTGGTAAATATGTACAGGGCAGTCCGGTACCAAGACCTGCTCTATAGGACACATTATCATCAGGCAGGTCCTTACAAGATCTGCGGCAGAAGTGTGGCTGTATAGCAAAGTCCTGCTTCTGCCTCAGCTGCCCACAGTGGAGCCAACCTTGATCCTGGAAGCTTAATCCATTGTATGACACAGTAGGGGGCTTCCACAGCATTTAGGCACTTTAGACAGGAGAGGGAGGCATGATCATGGTGCCAATGAGTTTCTATGGCAGCTGAGATCTAACTTATCCACAGGCTCGGTGATCACTTACTGATCGTGGGGTCTGACCGCTGCGAGCCATCGTCTGATCGGGAAGGAGTGGAAAGTCAGGGATCAACTGCAGCTCCATTCATTCTCTATGGGGCTCCGGAAAAGCCGAGCTCAGTGCTTGAATGCCACATAGGGAATGAATGGAGCGGCTCCTGGAGTAATAATATGTCCTCCTCTCCTCAGCTTTCTGTCTGTGTAAGTGGCTCAGCCCTTGTCTCCCCTTCTGCTCCGGCTTCTGTGCTGGTCCCTGTGAGGAAGAGGAAACCCTCTGCCCTTCTGCTCTCAGTCCTCTGCGACTTTTCACAATCGCTCAGTGCACCCATTATATGTAATAAGGATCATTCTTCATCCCTTGTCCAGCTTTCACCCCCCCCAGTCTGACCAGCGGACAAGATAATAAACATGTGAGTGGAAGGTTCACAATTATTAGATGTGTTGTGAAAAGTCTCCACAGCATTATCCTGAGAAAACTGCAGGGTGACCGCTTGTGAAACCAGCACAAAATCCAGCGGACAGCGCTTCCCTGCCCCCCGCCGGTTTCTGTATCCTGGCATTCAGCTATTCCATTTGGTGCTTATTCTGGAAGGAAAACAAAAATGTGATGTTCTTACACAGACGCCTGAAGACGCAGCTTTTCATCATCCATGTTGGTGTCACGGGTGTGTCGCCACGAAGATCGTCACGATTACACAGCCTGACTTCTCGCAGCTGACTTTTTGGTGCTTTGTGTTTTTCGGCAGTGAGGGAGTTAATTCTCTCTCTCTCTGTGCTAGACAGGTCCAGCCTCGCCCAGCTGCAATCAATGCTGCTGTAGTGAGACTCCTTCAAATGTCTGCTGGTCTGTTAGGGAAGTGTCGGTGAAAGCATTTCATGCAGACTAACAGAGCGGATCGTGGTATTTGGAGTTTCAGAGATAAGTGTATTTGGAGCGTTTTTTCCCTTCCTCGCTTTATCATTTATCTCCTTTCCCGTTGGTGTTCCCTCCGTTGTAGTTGTGTAGTTTTTGTATGCAAGGTGGTTTTGGTTTTTCCCTTGTACTGTCTCGTTCGTCTAAGTACTGTGTGTGGGCATATTATTACGTGTCCCCTTTTGTTGTGATCGGGGTCCTTCTCAGGACTAGATTACTTAGGTGCAGGGATCCTCAGGAGGTAGGGGTTACGCTGGCGGCCTGGACCTCTGTACCTTTAACAGTACCTCCAGGTTGAGGGATTAGTCAGGGCCCCAGCTTAGGGTAAGCTTAGGCCCCCTACCTCCAGTATACAGAGACAGCGTGACAGTTGGGCTGTTGTATGACGTGTGGATTACTCTGCTTGCTGGTTTCTTGCATTACCACAAACACTGCCTTTATTTTGTGATTTCTGTGCCGCTTCCCACTTCTATTGGCAGTGTGATATATCAGCACATGAGGGCTGCCACAATCATGTGTCAATAGGTTATTGCTGGAGGCTGTGATATAGAGACCATCCTGGACCAGGGAGGAGTTGGTACAGAAGCACCTAGAGAGGGGGGTACAGGGGCTTCATTTCAATATTAAACTTAGCTGGATTGTGTTTAGCTACAAGAATGGAAAGTAAAATAATAAAATCTTAATTTTTTTTTTCTATTTGGCAAAATCGTCCATCAGAGGTTTGGCCACTACCGAAAAGTTTTTGATGAACTTACAGTAGTAGCTGGCGAAACCCAAAAAACTTTGTAACGCCTTTAAGTCTTGAATATAATACCAATCCAGTACCGTCCGGACTTTGGCCAGATCCATGCAAAAACGGTGAATGATAAGAACTAACCCTGAATGGAGAACATACATTTCTCTGGTTTGACAAATAATTTATTATTGAGTATCTGTAAGACCTGCCTGACATGTACCTGATCTGACTGGAGGTAAATAAATTAATATGTCATCAAGATTGGTTTGTTGTGATCTACCTGCCAGATGACTAAAAATGTCACTAACAGTGTTGAAAGAAAGCGGGAGCATTAGTCAACCCAAATGCCATCACAAGCTTTTCATAGTGCCCCTCAGGAGTATTGAAGGCCATCTTCCACTCATCTCCTCAATGTGAATGAGATTATAAGCCCCCCTGAGGTCTAGTTTAATCAAATCGTAGGAGCCAGACCGTGATCCGATTAAACTCGCGAAAATCAAGGCGGGGGCGCAACCCCCAGTCTTTTTTTTGACAAATAAAAACCCCACTGCAACGGGAGATGAAGAACGTCTTATATGGCCCAATGGTAGACTTTCAGTGATCTAGTT
The DNA here is from genome assembly GCF_046119375.1 of Phyllobates terribilis. Lineage (NCBI taxonomy): Eukaryota > Metazoa > Chordata > Amphibia > Anura > Dendrobatidae > Phyllobates > Phyllobates terribilis. The sequence continues at coordinate 1,557,476 of NW_027363106.1, read as the reverse complement.
TTTCATGGCCTGCCTCTCTGAACCAGAGATATTATATAACCTGCTTTTATGGCAGCTTGGCCCCAGGAATAATATTAACGACGCAATCGTAAGGATGATGGGGAGGAATCTCTTGACACCCTTGTTCAGAAAACACATTCCTGAAATCAGATCCACCATGGCTATCCGAGTGACCAAGCAGTGTTCTTGGCAATACTCGCTCCATTTTACCACCTCCCGAGTCTGCCAGTCTACGGCTAAGTGCCTGACTCGCCCCGCAGGGCCGTGGGGCACACTGCAGCCTGGCCTTATGGCGGCTTTTGGGGAATATCACGGTGGCTGGCCCGGGGCGGTCAGTGCAAAAGGTATTATTTATAGGGGATTATTTATAGGGGATTTGTCGTGACGCCACCTGTGGTGTCTGTTGAGGATTAGTGTTGAGCCACCCCCGTAGTGTTCGAGTTCGGTTCGGTTCGTCGAACACCCGTGTGTTCGCCGAACTGTTCGTCGAACTGTTCGTCGAACACCTTCGAACACCGTTAAAACCAATGGCAGGCAAACAAAAACACATAGAAACACATAGAAAACACCTTCAAAGGTGTCCAAAAGCTGACAAACTGCTCAGAAGACATAACTAACACATGGAAAAGTGACAAGTACATATAGTCATGCGAAAAGAAAAGAGGTGGAGGAGTAAAAGGAGGGGGAGACACAGATATAGGCATGTCATGCCCTTCTAAAATCCAAAAAGTGAGAAGCCGACACGGCCAGTCCGTTCCTGCCCGTGCCACCTCCGTGTCGCCGGGTTTGTGCCAGAGCCGCGGTGGACCCTGATGGCCAGCCCCCCTCTCCTAATACTGGTGCCTGTCCGCTGGTGGGTCGAGCGAGCCCCCCTGTGGTGGAGGCAGCTCTAAGCTTTTTAATTTAAATTGTCTCTCTAATTTGAATGAGTACACTTTAAATCCTTTTACAAGGATATATTGGAGGGCAAGTCTCATGCCAGCAGCCACGTAATTCCAGCTCCAGTAGCGTCCACTAAAGCTGCTGCAGTTAAAAAGCTTTTATAAGGATCGAGCTCGGCTGTCCACCGCAAGGCATCCTACCGCCAGTCCCAGCCCCTATGCCTTGGGGTGCCTCCTGATGCTCTTCACTGAGTATCCCGTGGTCCCGAAGCATTTCCTTTGAAAAAATTAAGTGTCCAAACTACAGGTGGTGTAGCTTGCTTAACAGCCGGGATAATCCGCTGACTAGCAGACACTGCTACTAGGCACAAAGTATTTCCTGGGCTAGATGCAGTTAAAAATTTGTAATTAGATACTCTCGTTGGATGCTGAGAAAGCATTCCATAGAGTCTCCTGGCACGCCATATATTATTCTCTTAAAAAGCTTGGGGTAGGGGTCTAGGGGACCCTTTTATAGCCAAAATCACGGCCCTGTATCGCAATACGTCACCTAGACTGAAGATAAATGGAACTGTAGCACCCTGAGGGCTCGGTTGCTACAGAGGTATTCCACCTCACCCAGAGGTGTGATATCTCACTCTCAGGTAAGGATGGAGTGTGGATCAGGACCCGACACCTGCATGCATTACACCACATTGCCGTGGGGCAGGGCGACCAATATGCCCCTGAGATGGGCACGACAGTCCCTGTCCCTGGCTGGAGTGGGGGGAGGGAACACTGAGGAAGGGGAACCCTGTAGTGCAGGAGCAGGGAGGAAGCAGTTCCTGGGTGCATTGAGAAGGGAGTATAAAAGGTGGGCACCATCTTAGTTCAGTGCAGAGAAGTCTAAGCAGAAGTGACAGGGAGCAGGGGCTCTGCATAAGTTCTGCTCCGGAGGCGGGCCTAGTAACAGAGGCCCAGGCCTGGAAGAGGGAGAAGGAAGGAAGAGGAGCGGAAAAGGCTCCAGGAACGAGGAACGAAGGGATCCCAGGGGTGGGGACGGGCGAGTCGCCACCGCACGCCCGAATCCACCTGCGTGGAGGGGTCAGGCCACAGGGGGAGACCGGTCCCCGAAACTAGTGGAGGCGGGAAATGACCCTCAGCTAGAAACCGGAGGCTGTGACATTTTATGTGGCGCAGCCCCTCGCTACACCCGCTAGGAAGGCACCACATAGGGTCAGGGAAACTGGCGCCAAGTTTACCAAGAGGAGGCCCGAGGCAGCAGGACAGAAGGGTTGGTAAGAAAGGCCAGACAAAGGACACACAAGGGGGGTCCTGTGAAGTGCTCCAAAGTTATCTGGGAGTTGTCTGAGCCCCTCACCTGGTGAGCACAGTACGACGTGGGCAGCCGTTACCTGCAGAAGTGGTCTGGATAATAAGAACTGTGAGTAAAGGCCCTGGACTGCATCACTGACTCCGTGTCGTTACTGCTGCTGCCCTGCACCATCACCCCCATTCTCCGCATACACTGCCCTGACGCTATACTCCTCCCGTGGGGAGTTATACTACGCTCTGCTGCACCCACAACACCAGCCTCAGCGGTCTGCCCTGCAGCGGCGGTTCACTCTGACCGCAATCCACGGGTGGCGTAGTTGGACATTTAAACATCAAAACCACATAAATAGTTCCGCCACTGGTTTGACCGCCCTGAGCCACGGAACCGGGTCGCCGCCACGGAGACTACAACCACCAGCATCCACCAAAAAGGGTCCGGCTCCGGGTGTCCCAAGGCCCAGGGGGCGCGTCAGAACATTTTCATCACCTTTCATAATCACCAATGGGACAAGGCAGGGATGTCCTCTGTCCCCTCTCTTAAACATCCTAGTGACGGAGCACCTGCTCTCATCAATTCGCCATAACCCCAATATTAGGTGGATTGAGGTGGGAGGCACCGAGTACAAGTGCTCTCTATTTGCTGATGATGTCCTAGTATATATCACTCAATCACATATATCCATCCCTGCTGTTATGGCTGAAATAGATCACTTTGTTACATGGTCAAATTTTAAAATCAATGCAGCGAAGTCTGAGGCCCTCGATGTCTCCCTACCCAAATCCATACAGGATTCCATCCAGTCCAACTTTCCCTTTGCCTGCCCCTCACAGGGTATCAAATACTTAGGAATTCCTATTCATAGAAACCTCTCCCATCTATGTTATCTTAATTTTGGGCCCTTTATTGAACAACTCCATACAGACCACGGTTGGCAAGTTAGAACTGTAAGATTCACTACGTGAACCACTGGTGTTTTGTGGAAAAGCACATGTACACTGTGTTCCAAATTATTATGCAAAAAGTGTTTAGGAGTGATAAGGGAAGAATTTGTTTATTTGTCAGTTAAACTCATTGATGGTGATGTGTGTCAGGGCTCTTTATATCACTGTAAGCAATTGGAGACACCTGTGCTAATTAGTTTGGCAGGTGTGTCCAATGAAAGGCAAGACTACTTAAGAAGGCTGTCCCACATTATTAAGCAGCCTACATTTTCTGCCAAAATGGGAAAGAAAAAGGATGTGTTGGCTGCTGAGAAGCAACAAATTGTGGAGTGTTTAGGTCAAGGCATGACTACAATCAACATTGTGCGATGATCAGGATGAAGTGTCTTGGCAATCAAGAAGTATGTAGCTGATTCACAGTACACACGTGTGCGTGCTGATAAGGGCAAATTGAGGACTCTTTCCTACAGGCAATTACGTCAGGTTAAAAGAGCAGCGGCAAAAAAGCCTTGTCATAGCAGCAGACAAGTTTTTGAAGCTGCTGGTGCCTCCAACGTCCCCCGAACAACAAGATGCAGGGTCCTTCAGAGGTTTGTAGCTGTGCGTACGCCATCCTGTCGACCTCCTCTATCCACTTCACACAAGCAGAAACGGCTCCAGTGGGCCAAACATTACATGAAGACTGATTTCAAAACTGTTTTGTTCACGGATGAGTGCCGTGCAACGCTCGATGGTCCAGATGGATGGAGTGGAGGATGGCTGGTTGATGGACACCCTACGCAAACACGGCTACAGCGCCAACAAGGAGGAGGTGGAGTAATGTTTTGGGCTGGAATCATGGGGAGAGAGATTGTCGGCCCCTTTAGGATCCCTGAAGGGGTAAAGATGAACTCCATAATGTATGTGGAGTTTCTCAAACAGCACTTCCTGCCATGGTTCAAGAAGAAGAACCGTGTATTCCACAGCAAGATCATTTTTATGCATGATAATGCACCGTCTCATGCTGCACATAACACATCTGCATCTCTGGCTGATATGGGCATAAAAGGGGACAAACTTATGATGTGACCCCCATGCTCCCCTGACCTCTTCCCCATTCAGAACCTCTGGAGCATCATCAAAAGGAGTGTCTATGATGGCAGGAGGCAGTTCACATCTAAGCAACAGCTCTGGGAGGGTATTCTGTCCTCATGCAAAACAATTGAAGCAGAAACCATCCAAAACCTGACAAATTCAATGGACGAGAGAGTTCAGAAGCTCCTTTCGAACAAGGGGTCCTATGTGCAAATGTAGCATCACCTAGAATAAAGTTTTGAGTTGAAAACTGTTTGATTTCAGTTTCTAATAACCTGCTAATGCTTATAATTTCAAAAATGACCATTTTTTTGGTCTTTATTAAAATGAAAAGGTTGATCGAAGAGTGTCAGGGATCTAAGAGTGTGGCAACCCAGTTGTCAGGATTACTTTGAATTCTGACAATCTGAGGGTCATGTTGCAGGTAGTGCAGCAAGAAGGCACTTATGTGTCTTGCGCGTCTCGGAGCCCCAAAATTATTTTCCGGGCTAGATGCAGCTAAAAATTATTATTAATTTTAAATCTGGTGGAGCTTAGTATAGATGGCCTAATAGAATCAGTACTGCACACTGCTCCAAAGCCCAAATTATTTTCCAGCCAAGATACAGATAAACATGATTAGTAATTTTTAGTGTTGAGCGAACATGCTCGACACTGCTCGGTACTCGCCCGAGCATCACGCTACTCGGGATGTTCGGCGAGCACCGAGCATTTCCGGGTTACTCGGGCGGGAGCTTGGGTCTCCGCCCTGAATGTTTGGCGCTCTTTACAGAGCCAATGAACATGCAGGGATTGCCAGCCAGTCACTGTAATGCTGCAGCCGTGTTGGTTGTGGGCATTACAGTGATTGGCTGGCCGCACAGCGTCACCTCGAGTATTTAAAACGGGGCGCCACCATCTTGGACACAGTCGCTCCGGATTAGACAGTGTAGGGACAGCGCTGCTGATTTAGGGAGAGATATAAACTGCGAAATAGTTAGTGTAGGGTCCGTAAAGGCTGCCAGAACAAACAAACAGTCCTTTTCAGGACTAATATCCATCCCAGATACCAGGCAGGCAGGCTGTATAGGAGACACAGTGGTTATACCAGCAAACGCTGCATTACAGTCCTGTGTGCTCCTGTTGCTTAAATTGCTGGACTTAGCACCAGGTGTCGGGGGCCAGGAAAAATCCTTTTTTTTTCATCTAAATCCTCCTTTTTTTTTCCTCCTTCACACTGTACAAATACCCGTCTTATTAACCTTTTGGTGTGTGCCCCCCCCCCCCTCCCAAAAAAAAAAAGCGTGTCTCTTTTTCAGACACAAATATAACTGTTGAAAATAGTCTGGTGTAGGCTAGAGAAACAGAAGTGTGGTTTTGCACTTCCATGGTTCAAACCTCTGTATTATCCATTTTGGGCCATTTGTATCTAAAAAAAAAAACAGTTTGAGTGTGTCGCTCACTGTTCAGCCGCAAATATCTCTATTTAAAACAGTGTGGTATACCCCAGTAAACAATAACTGTGGTTTTGCCATCCCACGGTAAAAAATCTCTATTATTCAGCTTTTGGTAGTTTTTTCCGTAAAGAAAAACAGTAGTGTCTCCTGACTGTTGTGACACAAAAATATATCTGTTGAAAATAGTCTTGTGTAGGCCCAACATCCCAGTGTGGTTTCGCAGTTCCACGGGTCAAATCGCTGTACTATCCAGTTTTGGGCCTTTGGTATCTAAAAAAAAGCAGTTTGAGTGTGTCGCTCACTGTTCAGCCGCAAATATCTCTATTTAAAAAAGTGTGGTATACCCCAGTAAACAATAACTGTGGTTTTCCTCTTCCACGGTTCTAATCTGCTCTATATTACCCTTTTTCCATTGATAGTGCAAGTGTAAGCTATTTTACTTCATTTACAATGGGCAAGGCGCGTGGCAAGGGACGTGGAAGTGGACGTTCTGGTGATGGTTCGTGCAGAGGACGGGGCCGTGGCCAAGGTGAAAATGTGCCACAACCAACAGCCACATCTTCTCGCTCCCACTTCTTGACCGAATTACTAGGGAAGCACAGAACAACACCAGTATTGAGAACTGATCAGTGTGAACAGGTTATTAATTGGATAGCAGATAATACTTCCAGTTACCTGGGCACCACCACCTCCGGTCTGTCTTCCACACGGTCAACTCTTAGTAGCCATGAGTCTCGACCGCATACTCCTCCTCACCCTGATGCTCCTTCCTCCCACCATGCCGAGTGTCGTCAGACAGCAAGTGATCCCACACTTGGACACTCTGAAGAGCTGTTCACTGGTCCATTTCCATATTTGGGCCCCTCGTCTGATACGCTTGAAGTGGTGGAAGAGGAGATCCCATGTTGCGATGCCCAAATATTTGAACAGCCACGGCCACAGGAAGTCGACGTTGGCAATCTGTCACAAGAGGTGGACGATGACGAGACACAATTGCCAGGAAGTGAGGAGGAGGATCGTGGTGCGCAAGTGGAAGAGGAGGAGGTGGTGGATGATCTAGTAACTGACCCAACGTGGAAGGAGGACATGCAGAGTGAGGCCAGCAGCACACAGGGGGAGGGAGGCAGAGTACCCCAACAGGCAGGAAGAAGCAGTGTGGTGGCCGCTGACAGAAGGCAGGCAACCGTTCCCCGTAACACCAACACGAGGGACATTGCCAGTACAAGCGGTAGGTCTTCCAGAGTCTGGAATTTTTTAAAGACTCTGCTGATAACCCCAAAAAGGCCATATGTTCCACCTGCCATGCCAGCATCAGCAGGGGTGACAAAACTACCAGCCTGACCACCACCAGCATGATCAGGCACATGGCAGCAAAGCACCCGACTTTGTGGGGCGAAACCCAGGGTCCACGACCAGTGTCAGCGGGTGTCACAACTGCTTCTTCCACTGTTGTGCGTGCAATAGAACCCCCTGTTGTGTGTGCAAGGCAATCCCCTGTCCATACTGCATGTAAAGATGCCCCCTCCTCTCAGTCTTCACTTGTTATGGCAGTTTCTCAAGAAACAGCATCAACGTCCACGTCCACCGCAGCGTTCAATTGTCCATATCCCAGACCTTTGAACGAAAGCGGAAATTCGCAGCTAACGCCCCACAGGCCACAGTCCTAAATTCGCACATTTCACGACTGCTTGCATTGGAAATGCTGCCTTTTAGGCTGGTGGAGGCGGAATCCTTCCGCAATCTTATGGCGGTGGCCGTCCCTCGGTACTCGGTCCCCAGCCGACACTATTTTGCCCGGTGTGCCATCCCCGCACTACACAAGCACGTGTCCCAAAGCATCTGCCGTGCCCTCAACAACGCAGTTACTGGGAGAGTCCACCTGACAACGGACACGTGGACAAGTGCTTGTGGCCAGGGACGGTACATCTATCTGACGGCACACTGGGTAAACATAGTGGAAGCTGGGACCCAGTCGGACCTTGGGACGGAACACATCCTCCCCACACCGAGGATTGCGGGCCCTATGTCAGTCAGAGTTGCCCCCACAGTGTACAGCTCCTGCGCATCCTCCTCCTCCTCCTCATGTTCAGCCTCCATCTCAGATATCACCACATCAGTTACAAGCTGGGAGCATTGCAGTACTGCCTCCGCCAAGCGGCAACAGGCTGTGCTGAAACTCATAAGCTTAGGTGATAAACCTCACACTGCTTGTGAGTTGTGGACAGCTGTGAAAGAGCAGGCAGATCTGTGGCTGAGACCGCTGAACCTACATCCCGGCATGGTCGCGTGTGACAATGGCCGTAACCTGGTGGCGGCTCTGAGGCGAGGTGAGATCACACACGTACCATGCGTGGCTCATGTGCTTAACCTCGTGGTTCAGCGGTTTCTTAAATCGTACCCTGAGTTGCCAGATCTGCTCGTGAAAGTACGCCGCCTGTCAGCTCATTTTCGCAAGTCGGCTACAGCTTCCGCCGCCCTTGCTGTGTTGCAGCAGCGTTTGCAGCTTCCGGCACACCGACTGGTGTGTGATGTCCCCACACATTGGAACTCTACCCTCCACATGTTGCAAAGGATTTGTGAGCAGAAGAGAGCAGTTGTGGAGTACCAGCTGCAACAAGGCCGTCGATATTCAGGTCAGACTCCACACATAAGACCTCAGGAGTGGACCTGGATGTCTGACATATGTACCATCCTGACAAACTTTGAGGAGGCCACCAAGATGGTGAGTGGCGATGACGCCATCATTAGTGTCAGCATCCCACTTGTCTGTCTTTTGCAACGCTCTCTGCAGAGAATTAAAGAGGAGGCATTGCAGCCAGAGTATGATGAGATGGATCAAGAAGCCGTAGCGGGCGATTACACACAGCCCAGCCTCATCTCATCCCAACGTGCATTGGGGGACAATGAGGGAGAGGAGGAGGAGGAGGAGGAGGAGGAGGAGGAAGAACAGGAGCTGCTATCATGCATTGTAGACGGTAGTACCTGTACAAGTGTCATACCGTCGGTTCAGCGTGGGTGGCCTGAGGACAGGGGGGAGGAGGAAGAGGAGGAGGAGGAGGAGGAGGAGAGCATGGTCAGTCGTCATCTTGGTGAGGACACGGAAATCTTGCCCGTTACCAGTCTGGCACGCATGGCTGACTTTATGTTACGCTGCCTTAACCGTGACCCTCGCGTTGTCAGAATGTTGGGTGACAGTCATTACTGGTTGGTGACACTTGTAGACCCCCGCTACAAGGAGAACTTTCACTCTCTTATTCCTGAGGTGGAGAGGTCTACAAAAATGGGGCAATACCAGAAGGCCCTTGCTGCAGAACTCTTAAAAAAATTCCCATCTGAACACGCTAGCGGCAGAGGTCACAGTTCGTTGCCCAACCAAGGCGTACAGGCGAGAGAGATGCAACTCCAATCCAGCAGAGGCAGGGGAACACTGTCAACGTTCTGGGACAGTTTTCTGACACCCGCCCAGCTTACAGGCCCTGAGGCGCGGGGTACTCTCACAAGGAGTGGAAAGTTTCAAAAGATGTTGAGGGAGTACCTTGCCGATCGTACCAGCGTCCTCCGTGATTCCTCTGTGCCTTTTAATTATTGGGTATCCAAGCTGGAGACTTGGAATGAACTCGCTCTGTACGCCTTGGAGGTCTTGGCCTGCCCTGCCGCTAGCGTGTTATCGGAGCGTGTTTTTAGTGCCGCTGGGGGAATTATAACTGATAAGTGCACTCGCCTGTCAACTGACAATGCTGACAAGCTGACCCTTATCAAAATGAACAAGGGCAAGATTGGGCTAGACTTCTCATCACCACCAAATGACAGCAGAGTAACATAAAGTCAAATCCACTGTGTTATTTCGGGAGGTGTATTCCCATGCATCGCTTCACTCCCACACATGGGTATACGCTTCCTCATTTCGGCTGTTTTTGCTCTTCTCCTTATCCTCAGCCTCCACGACCACTATACCACCAGGGTGACCGTGGTCCATGCTGCCAGCATTGCAAGTTCCTCTGTCTTAATTTTTGGCAGCTTTTGCTTGGAAGGCATAGGCAAAAACTATGGGAGACCCACTCCCCAATAATGGGAATAATGTTTTTAATATGCTGTACTGCATGGCTCTTGGAAGGGACATTGCAAGTTCCCCCTTCCGAATTTTTGGCAGCTTTTGCTTGGAAGGCATAGGCAAAGACTATGGGAGACCCACTCCCCAATAATGGGAATAATGTTTTTAATATGCTGTACTGCATGGCTCTTGTAAGGGGCATTAAAATCGTCTTGTTAAGCTACTGTGACCTCCACGTCTCTTCCAAGGGTCGTTAATATTGTCTTTTTATTCCACTGCGTCCTCCACCACTCTTCCAAGGGGCATTAAAAGCGTCTTGTTAAGCTACTGTGACCTCCACGTCTCTTCCACAGGGCATTGATATTGTCTTTTTATTCCACTGCGACCTCCACCACTCTTCCAAGGGGCATTAAAACCGTCTTGTTAAGCTACTGTGACCTCCACGTCTCTTCCACGGGGCATTGATATTGTCTTTTTATTCCACTGTAACCTCCACCACTCTTCCAAGGGGCATTAAAACTGTATTGTTAAACCACTCTGAACTCCACGTCTCTTCCAAGGGGCATTAAAACCATCTTGTTAAGCTACTGTGACCTCCTCGTCTCTTCCACGGGGCATTGATATTGTCTTTTTATTCCACTGTAACCTCCACTACTCTTCCAAGGGGCATTAAAACTGCCTTGTTAAACCACTTTGAACTCCACATCTCTTCCAAAGGGCATTAAAACCATCTTGTTAAGCTACTGTGACCTCCACATCTCTTCCAAGGGGCATTAAAACTGTCTTGTTAAACCACTCTGAACTCCACGTCTCTTCTAAGGGGCATTAAAACTGTCTTGTTAAACCACTCTGAACTCCACAGCTCTTCCAAGGGGCATTGACATGTTGTTTTTAATTACCTCTAACCTCCACGACTCTTGCAACGGGCATTGCATTTCCTCCTAATTTTTGTTAGCTTTTGCTTTTCAATGCATAGGCGAACACTAAGGGAGACCCACTCCCCAATAATGGGTAGAAGGTTTTTAATACGCTGTAATCCACGTCTGTTTCAAGGGGCATTGCAGTGCCTAATAATTTTTGGAAAACCTTCCATTCCCTGCTTAGGCCAACAGTGTACAGGAGACCCAGTTGCTATAAATGGAAAAAACGGTTTAGTTAAGGCCCTCTGACCTCCATGTCACTTCCAAGGGGTATTGGAGTGCCTTGAAATTTTTGGTAGGCATTGCATTCACTGTATGCCCTATAACTGTGTAGCTGAACTGCTCCTTTTGGTACAGAAACATATCCTACAAGACATATCTGGTTGACTGGCCTGATATTGATGTGAATGGTCCCTGTTCCTCCTGCTCTTTCTCCTTTGCCACCACCTCATCCATCATTCATCACCTGAAGCTTTGTTTTAACGGAAGTCATAGAACTGGGATAGTAGCAGGAAAACATCCAGCAATCCTCGAAGGAGGTAGAATATGCGCCAAAACGCTGACCACCTCAGGCCTAGCTGCTACTACATACATGCGCTTGCATTCCAAGGAACAGAAAGCTAAGGAGGTGGATGGCCTCATGATCATGAATAATTTACTCGTTGTGTAGGAGGCCGACCACTGCTGCTGCCTACCTTCTGAACTTTGTGTTGAAGCCTGATTGACCCAGGACCCGCAATCCTCTATGTCTGGAGGACATGTTGCATCCCAGTGTCCAACTGTGTCCCGGCTTCCACAATATTAACCCAGTGTGAAGGCGTCAGTGAGATGGACCATTCCTGGCCACATTCACTTGTCCACGTGTTTGTGGTTAGGCTGTCCTTCCCACTAAATGCACTGGGGAGGGCACAGGTAATGTTTTGGCATGCGCGCTTGTGTATAAGGCACACCGGGACAAATAGGGGCGGCTGGGGACCGTTTATGGACACCCGGCCACCCCCACGCGGCTGGTGACTGCGTGTGGGCACCCGGCCGCGGGGCGGCTGGGGACCGAGTATGGACACCCGGCCACCCCCTGGCGGCTGGGGACCAAGCGTGGACACCCGGCCGCCGGGCGGCAGGGGACTGAGTATGGATACCAGGCTACCGACGCAGCCATGACGTGGTGGCCAGATTCCACCTCCACATGCCTAAAAGGCCCAATTTCAAGTGCAAGCAAGCTAGCAGTATGGTATTGCAGCCCGGGGGTGGGTGGGTGGCAGGCTGCATACTTGCGCTTGTATTGCAAGTTATGGGGGAGGTACAATTGAACATTGCCCTGGGACAAGGACTTGCACGGGGATAGTTGCAAGTCTGCATCTTCTGATGCGGCAAGGATCACTTCTGATGGGCACACTTTTAGGCAGTGACCTGGGTGTCAGAGATGCTTCCAGGGGTCTTCCCCATGCTGTTCCCATTTTTTTTTAGCACTGTATGCATGTGTCACACAGCACATGGCCAGATAAGGTTGTAAAATGTTAAAATGACATTTCCCGGTGAATGCATTTGTCACGGTTGAAATCAATACAAACGTGCAAAAACGCATAAAAAATGCTACTTGTGAACATAGCCCAAGGTGTGGAGGAGTATTTTTGTTTTTGGTTATTTATTTTACCTTATACACAAGTCTTTACCCTGGAAAGGATGTTCCTTAACCCCTTTCCGACCTGGTCAGTAATAGTACGCACCAGGTCGGGAAGGCCGGTTCAGCGGGGGCTCCGGCGGTGAGCCCGCACTGAAGCGAGCACATGTCAGCTGATTATTGGAATCGCAATCCACCCGCGGCTGTTAACATGTTAAATCTCTGACAGTGGCATTTAACTCACGCTTCCGGGAGTCCTAAGCCCCGCCCACAGTGACCCCGTCATGTGATCGCGGGTCACCAATGGGTGGGCATGACAACTCAGGGTCTGCAGCAGACGCCTGTGGTTGTCATGTCTCAATTGCTATGAGCGCCACCTAGTGGTCAGCGCTCATAGTAAGTGAGCATTTCTCCTGCATACAAGCGATCTGCTCACCGCTTGTATGCAGTAGAAGCAATCAGACAACTGCTGCTTCTAGTCTCCTCTGGAGACTATAGAAGCAAGCAGAAAGTGTAAAAAAAAAGTTTTTAAAAATATTAAAAAAATAAAAAATATATAAAAGTTTAAGTCACCCCCCTTTCGCCCCATTCAAAATAAAATATATATAAATATAAAAAAAACCCACATACACATATTTGGTATCGCCGCGTTCAGAATCGCCCGATCTATCAATATAAAAGAAGAATTAATACAATCAGTAAACGGCGTAGCGAGAAAAAAATTTTAAACGCCAGAATTAAGTTTTTTTGGTCGCTACAACTTTGCAATAAAAAGCAATAACGGGCGATCAAAACATCGGATCTACCCCAAAATGGTATCAATAAAAACGTCAGCCCGGCACGCAAAAAATAAGCCCTCACCCAGCCCCAGATCCCGAAAAATGGAGAAGCTAAGGGTCTCGGAAAATGGCGTCATTTTTTTTTTGTTTTTTTAGCAAGCTTTGGATTTTTTTTTCACCACTTAAATAAAAAAGAACCTATACATGTTTGGTGTCTATGAACTCGTAACGACCTGGAAAATAATGATGGCAGGTCAGTTTTAGCAATCTGTGAACGTGGTAAAAAAAGGACCCAAAAAACAACTGTGTAATTGCATTTTTTTTGCAGTTTCACTGCACTTGGAATTTTTTTCCCATTTTCCAGCACATGATATGGTAAAACCAGTGATGGTGTTTAAAAGTCCAACTCGTCCCGCAAAAAAAAAGCCCTCACATGGCCATATTGACCGAAAAATAAAAAAGTTCTGGCTCTGGGAAGAAGGGGAGCAAAAAAGGAAAACACAAAAACAGAAAGACCCATGGTCGTTAAGGGGTTAACATATTTCACAGGAAAGCACTTTCAGTTTCGTTTTTGAACGTTTTATTGTGAGCCTGTAAAAGTGGCTTAATACCTCTGACCACGTTGTTGACAGCAGTGACCTGGGGGTCAGAAATGCTTCCAGGGGCGATCCCCATGCTGTCCCCATGTCATTTGAGCACTGTCACTATCGTTTTGGGCACTTTTTAGGCTTTCTACAGACTGCTGGGGGAGCCGCCGCAAAAATGTTCGGGTCTCCCATAGACTAACATTGGGCTCGTTGCTCGGGTCGAGCACCCGAGTATCACAGTGAGCTCGGCCCGAGCTTCGAGCACCCGAGCATTTTAGTGCTCGCTCAACACTACTGACAACACCTCTATATAGAGTAGATTACACAGGATCCACCATTCACAATAGGTGATGTCACAGCTCACCTCCTCCTCCTCCTGTACAATGACTGAAAACACCACTGTATACAGTAGATAACACAGGATCCACCATTCACAATAGGTGATGTCACAGCTCACCTCCTCCTCCTCCTCATGCACAATGACTGATATAACACCTCTATATACAGAATATAACACAGGATCCACCATTTACAATAGGTGATGTCACAGCTCACCTTCTCCTCCTGTACAATGACTGATAACACCTCTATATACAGTATATAACACAGGATCCACCATTTACAAGAGGTGATGTCAACGCACCTCCTCCTCCTCCCGTTCAATGACTGATAACACCTCTATATACATTAGATAACACAGGATCCACCATTTACAATAGGTGATGTCACAGCTCACCTCCTCCTCCAGTACAATGACTGATAACACCTCCATATACAGTATATAACACAGGATCCACCATTTACAATAGGTGATGTCACAGCTCACCTCCTCCTCCTGTACAATGAGTGATAACACCTCTATATACAGTATATAACACAGGATCCACCAATTACAATAGATGATATCACAGCTCACCTCCTCCTCCTGCACAATGACCGATAACACCTCTATATACAGTAGATAACAAAGAATCCACCAATTACAATAGGTGATGTCACAGCTCACCTCCTCCCCCTCCTGTACAATGACTGACAACACCTCTATATACAGTAGATAACACAGGATCCACCATTTACAATTGGTGATATCACAGCTCACCTCCACATCCTGTGCAATGACTGATAACGCTTCTATATACAGTAGATAACACAGGATCCACCATTCACAATAGGTGATATCACAGCTCACCTCCTCCCCCTCCTGTACAATGACTGATAACACCTCTATATATAGTAGATAACACAGGATCCACCATTCACAATAGGTGATGTCACAGCTCACCTCCTCCTCCTGCACAATGACGGATAACACCTCTATATACTGTATATAACACAGGATCCAGCATTCACAATAGGTGATGTCTCAGCTCACCTCCTCCTCCTCCTGTACGATGACTGACAACACCTCTATATACAGTAGATAACACAGGATCCGCCATTCACAATAGGTGATGTCACAACTCACCTCCTCCTCCTGTACAATGACTGATAACACCTCTATATACAGTATATCACACAGGATCCACCATTTACAATAGATATCACAGTTCACCTCCTCCTCCTGTACAATGACTGATAACACCTCTATATACAGTTGATAATAGAGGATCCACCATTTACAATAGTTGATGTCACAGCTCACCTCCTCCCCCTCCTGTACAATGACTGACAACACCTCTATATACAGTAGAGAACACAGGATCCACCATTTACAATTGGTGATATCACAGCTCACCTCCACATCCTGTGCAATGACTGATAACACCTCTATATACAGTAGATAGCACAGGATCCACCATTCACAATAGGTGATGTCACAGCTCACCTCCTCCTCCTGTACAATGATTGATAACACCTCTATATACAGTATATAACACAGAATCCACCATTTACAATAGGTGATATCACAGCTCACCTCCTCCTCCTCCTGTACTATGACTGATAACACCTCTATATACAGTAGATAACACAGGATCCAACATTCACAATAGGTGATGTCACAGCTCATCTCCTCCTCCTCCAGTATAATGACTGATAACAGCTACTATATACAGTATATAACACAGGATCCATCATTTACAATAGGTGATGTCACAGCTCACCTCCTCCTCCTGTATAATGACTGATAACACCTCTATATATAGCAGATAACACAGGATCCACCTTTCACAATAGGTGATATCACAGCTCACCTCCTCCTAATATATAATGACTGATAACACCTCTATATACAGTATATAAGACAGGATCCACCATTTACAATAGGTGATGTCACAGCTCACTTCCTCCTCCTCTTGTACAATGACTGATAACTCCTCTATATACAGTATATAATACAGGATCCACCATTTACAATAGGTGAGGTCACAGCTCACCTCCTCCTCCTGTACAATGACTGATAACTCCTCTATATACAGTAGATAACACAGGATCCACCATTCACAATAGGTGATGTCACAGCTCACCTCCTCCTCCACTTGTACAATGACTGATAACTCCTGTATATACAGTAGATAACACAGGATCCACGATTCACAACAGGTGATGTCACAGCTCCCCTCCTCCTCCTCCTCCTGTACAATGACTGATATCACCTCTATATACAGTATATAACACAGGATCCACCATTTACAATAGGTGATGTCACAGCTCACCTCGTCCTTCTCCTGTACAATGACTGATAACACCTCTATATACAGTGGATAACACAGGATCCACCATTCACAATAGGTGATGTCACAGCTCACCTCCTTCACATCCTGTGCAATGACTGATAACACCTCTATATATAGTATATAACACAGGATCCACCATTCACAATAGGTGATGTCACAGCTGACCTCCTCCTCCTGTACAATGACTAATAACACCTCTATATACAGTAGATAACACAGGATCTACCATTCACAATAAGTGATGTCACAGCTCACCTCCTCCTCCTATATAATGACTGAAAACACCTCTATATACAGTAGATAACACAGGATCCACCATTCACAATAGGTGATGTCACAGCTCACCTCCTCCTCCTCCTCCTGTACAATGACTGATAACACCTCTACATACATTATATAACACAGGATCCACCATTCCCAATAGGTGATGTCACAGCTCACCTCCTCCTCCTGTACAATGACTGATAACACCTGTATATACAGTAGATAACACAGGATCCACCATTCACAATAGGTGATGTCACAGCTCACCTCCTCCTCCTGTATAATGACTGATAACATCTCTGTGTATACAGTATATAACACAGGATCCACATTTCACAATAGGTGAAGTCACAGCTCACCTCCTCCTCCTCCTGTTCAATGATTGAAAACACCACTATATACAGTAGATAACACAGGATCCACCATTCACAATAGGTTATGTCACAACTCACCTCCTCCTCCTCTTGTACAATGACTGATAACACCTCTATATATAGTAGATAACACAGGATCCACCATTTACAATAGGTGATGTCACAGCTCACCTCCTCCTCCAGTACAATGACTGATAACACCTCTATATACAGTATATAACACAGGATCCACCATTTACAATAGGTGATGTCACAGCTCACCTCCTCCTCCTGTACAATGACTGATACCACCTCTATATACAGTAGATAACAAAGGATCCACCAATTACAATAGGTGATGTCACAGCTCACCTCCTCCCCCTCCTGTACAATGACTGACAACACCTCTATATATTGTAGATAACATAGGATCCACCATTTACAATTGGTGATGTCACAGCTCACCTCCACATCCTGTGCAATGACTGATAACACCTCTATATACAGTAGGAAACACAGGATCCACCATTCACAATAGGTGATATCACAGCTCACGTCCTCCCCCTCCTGTACAATGACTGATAACACCTCTATATTTAGTAGATAACACAGGATTCACCATTCACAATAGGTGATATCACAGCTCACCTCCTCCCCCTCCTGTACAATGACTGATAACACCTCTATATATAGTAGATAACACAGGATCCAGCATTCACAATAGGTGATGTCACAGCTCACCTCCTCCTCCTGTACAATGACTGATAACACCTCTATATACAGTATATCACACAGGATCCACCATTTACAATAGATGATGTCACAGCTCACCTCCTCCTCCTGTACAATGACTGATAACACCCCTATATACAGTAGATGACACAGGATCCACCATTCACAATAGCTGATGTCACAGTTCACCTCCTCCCCCTCTTGTACAATGACTGATAACACCTCTATATACAGTTGATAACACAGGATCCACCATTTACAATAGGTGATGTCACAGCTCACCTCCTCCCCCTCCTTTACAATGACTGACAACACCTCTATATACAGTAGATAACACAGGATCCACCATTTACAATTGGTGATATCACAGCTCACCTCCACATCCTGTGCAATGACTGATAACACCTCTATATACAGTAGATAACACAGGATCCACCATTCACAATAGGTGATGTCACAGCTCACCTCCTCCTCCTGTACAATGACTGATAACACCTCTATATACAGTATATAACACAGGATCCACCATTTACAATAGGTGATGTCACAGCTCACCTCCTCCTCCTCCTCCTGTACAATGACTGATAACACCTCTATATACAGTATATAACACAGGATCCACCATTTACAATAGGTGATATCACAGCTCACCTCCTCCTCCTGTACAATGACTGATAACACCTCTATATACAGTAGATAACACAGGATCCACCATTCACAATAGATGATATCACAGCTCACCTCCCCCTCTTGTACAATGACTGATAACATCTCTATATACAGTAGATAACACAGGATCCACCATTCACAATAGGTGATGTCACAACTCACCTCCTCCTCCTCCTCATGTACAATGACTGATAACACCTCTATATGCAGTAGAAAACACAGGATCCACCATTCACAATAGGTGATGTCACAACTCACCTCCTCCTCCTCCTCATGTACAATGACTGATAACAGCTACTATATACAGTATATAACACAGGATCCACCATTTACAATAGGTAATGTCACAGCTCACCTTCTCCTCCTGTACAATGACTGATAACACCTCTATATACAGTATATAACACAGGATCCACGTTTCACAATAGGTGATGTCACAGCTCTCCTCCTCTTCCTCCTCATGTATGTAGCGCCCCGAGGGTTCGGCCGCTACAGGGGTATTGCACCTCTGCCAGAGGTGTGGTATTCCACTCCCGGGTAAGGATGGAGTATGGACCAGGGCTCAGTTAGCTGCATACAGCACACACACCCCATTTCCGAGGGACAGCTCAGCGGTGCTCCCACTAGACAGAAGTGCAGGCACGACCGACTATGTCCCTGGCTGGAGTGGGGAGGGGGGTGGAACACCCAGTGCTGTAGGGGCAGATAGGGGTTGGTTCCTGAGCGTAGATAGGAGCTCATTGGTTGCTGATCCCCTGGGCTCATGGCTAGAGGGAGGTATAAAACATGGGCACCATCTTAGATCTAGGTTCTGTCCAGAGAAGAGAAGACAGGGAGTAGAGGCTCTGTAGGAGCTCTACTCCAGAGTGGGCCTAGTGAGAGGCCGAGGAGGAGAGTGGAGAGAGAGAGAGAGGAGGTGAAGTGGAGCTGAGATTACGTCTCATCCCAGCTCCACGAGAAAGGAACAGAAAAGGAGAAGAAGAGAGAGAGAGAGAAACAGAAGGGCTCAGGAACAAGAAGGTGGAAGGGACCCTAAGAACCCACGAGAATCCAGGGTGCAGGGTCAGGCAGATTAAGGGTGCCAGATCCCAAGTTGGTGGAGGAGAAACAACCCTCAGCCAAAGACCGGAGGTCGTGATCATTTATTGGTGTGACACCTCATCAAACCTGCTAGGAAGGCACCATATAGGACAGCGGAGGACGGGGCCCACGTTTAACCGCACAAGTCCGCGGTAGCTGGACAAAAGTGGGTCACTGGTGAGGCAGGCCAGAGAAAGGACAAAAGGGGGTCTTGAGCCATACTCCTGAGCTGTCTGGGGGTTGACCGAGCCCCTCACCTGGTGGACGCAGCACGGCTCGGGCAGTCATTCCCTGCAGAAGTGACTTGGATATTAACCGTGAGTAAAGACCCTGGACTGCAGTACGTTGTCTGTGTACTTTTTCGCTCCTCCGGCATTACCGGTACTGGGACTCTCACCACCATCACTCCCACCATCCACTACACTGCCCTGGGGCCGCACTCTTCCCGTGGGGAGTCACACCATCCCAGCTGCGTACATCATCGGCCCCAGCGGTCTGCCCTGCAGCGGCGGTTCCTAATAACCGCAATCCACGGGTGGCGTAGTCGGACATTATCTAAAACATCTAAAAGACTGCCACTGGTCTGACCACCCTGAGCCACGGGACCGGGTCGCCACTACTACCCCCATCGTCTCCCTATTGCCCGGTTCCGAGTGCCCCACGGCCCGGGGGGCGAGTCAGCTTTGGCGTAGTCGGCAGGATTTCGTGCCCGCTAACAACGGGTACTGCGCGCTTGAAAAGAGACTGTTTCATTGTACTAAAGATGGCGCCCGCCCCAGAAGAACGAGCGCCATAATGTGCGCGCCAAAAGACCACAGGAAGCCACCTCCCATCGTGGGCCGGGTCCCAGAATGGCACCAAAGAGGAAGCCCGCCCCCAACAACCATGAGCACGGCGGTAGAAATGTCCGTCAACGTGGGGGGGCTGCCCCTGAGAGTGATTGTCAGCAGAACGCCCCAGGACCACCCCCCATGGGGGCGGAAAGAGAAGAAAACTGCGGGGCAGGGGGTGGTCTGGATCAGTCTGGCCAGGCCGCACCTGGAGATGGAGAAAGGAACCAGCTCCAGCACTTTAGCAAGGGGCCTGCTGCAAGCCACGCCACCATGCTGCCTCACAGAGCTGCTAGCCCATCTCCCCAAGGAGGACCCCGAGTATGCGCGGGCGGCGTTGGAGGAGCTGGACCGAAGGATGGTCCGGGCGCAGCAGGACGTGATAGCCGGGTGGAAAGAAGAAGTGGCTCGGCGGGCTGTGACCCTGCAGCAGGAGGCGCCGTCGACGTCCAGGAGCACACCAGCCACCGAGGGCAGTGAAGACGGAGCGGAGGCTGACGACGATGCCGCGGAGGAGGCCGCGACAGCAGAGGCAGCTAACGGACACGCCCCTACCCCGAACCCTGGGGCCGCCGACCTGCCCCTGCACCCTGTTGCGGAGCCCAACGCACCCGGACTCGCCGTCGACACCGTGCCGCCACCGCCATCAACCGGCCCCCAGGCCGTCGACGCTGCCAGTGAGCCCCGCCCCACGCCGTGCCCTCTGACCCCGGGCGTGCTCAGTAAACCACCACCGCAGGCCCGGCCGCAAGGCCTAGCGCCCCCGGGTGCCGCTGCCCTGACGGAACCCCCTGCACCCGCTGTACCACCCCTGGGAGCAACTAGGAAACGACCAGCGCGGGCCTGGTCGCAAGGCCGCGTACCCCCGGGCGCCGCCAACCCGCTCGCGCCCCCTACCTCTGCAGTACCACCACTAGGCGCATATCTTTTCGCCCAACATAACAGTCTGGATGGGCTTCCTTTCATCTGGCCCCCCGAGTATGTCAACCCCCGCCTACGGAGGAGCCCGCCCGCGGAGGTTGGGGTACCATCTGAGCCCCTCATCCCTGCTCCGGCACCTCAGGAAACCCCCCAGCTACCGTTGGAGGACGCCCAGTTTGAATGGGACCCCACTGGGGAGGACCTAATGGGGTTCACAAAGGAAACGCGGGCAGACGCAGCCGAACGGCGGGAGGCCTGCCGCCAACAGCTGGAGATGTTTGAGAGGGAGCAGCGAGAGCGGCGCGTGAAACAGGAGAAGCTGCAGGTCCGGAGCACGGAGCAGAAAATGAAGGCCCGGCGAGATCCCCGAACTGCCCGCAGTCCCCGAGTCACCGGAACTGTTGTGAAGTTCCAGATGGAGCGCGGCTGGGGTTTCATCCGAGACCCTGAGACCATCAGCGACGTGTTCGTGACGAGGAGGGATGTGGAGAGCCACCTGCCGGAAGGTCATCGAGGGTGGGACCTATTTCCAGGGGATGTGGTGTCTTACACCCGGCACCAAGGCGTGAAGGGATGGTACGCCCTCCACGTCCACAGAGTAGTAGAGGAGGAGGAACAGCTCTACTCGGACTCTGAGTACCAAGAGGGCCCGGACGGGCCTGAAGATTATGAGGAGCAAGGAGCGGCTGGAGGGTATCGCTACCAGTAAACAGTAGCATACCAGTGTAAATAGTTACCCGTCGGCGTACAAAGGAACTGTTTGGGACTGTTTCACAAAATAAAGTGTGGTCCCCGTTGGGACTGATAAAAGACTGTGTGACTGTTGCCCTATTCCCTAAGTAACCTGGCTGAGGACTGAGAGCAGCCATCCCTCTTCCCTTTAACAGGCTGAGGACTGTGAGCAGCCATTCCCCCTTTTCAACCGGCCGAGGACTGGGAACGGCCAATCCCTTGTATATAGTTGCGCTTCCTAAAGCGCCCCCTACTGGTTTTATATAACAACCGCAACGTCTACCTCAAGACAAGTTTACTGGACTGTTGCACCTTTAAGAAGAAAGAACATCTGGTCGCAAGTTGCACCGCGGCCAGGATACAAGAATATGCCGTATTTGAAAATGTTTTACATGAGAAAGTTTTATATGCTGCTAGGTGATAATGCAAATGTTTTATATGATGTTTTATATGATAAAAGAGTTCCAGTAGTATTAACAATGACAAAGAAAAGTGTTTCCCATAAAGAGAATTGGACAATGTCGTCCGTTTCTGATGTAAAAAGTTATTGAAAAAGTTTGCATGTCCTGTAATTAATTGTTTTTGCTCTTTTCCAGCCCGAGGACGTGCTGTGGTTTACCAGGGGGGAATGTAGCGCCCCGAGGGCTCGGCCACTACAGGGGTATTGAACCTCTGCCAGAGGTGTGGTATTCCACTCCCGGGTAAGGATGGAGTATGGACCAGGGCTCAGTTAGCTGCATACAGCACACACACCCCATTTCCGAGGGACAGCTCAACGGTGCTCCCACTAGACAGAAGTGCAGGCACGACCGACTATGTCCCTGCCTGGAGTGGGGAGGGGGGTGGAACACCCAGTGCTGTAGGGGCAGATAGGGGTTGGTTCCTGAGCGTAGGAAGGAGCCCATTGGTTGCTGGTCACCTGGGCTCATGTTTCTAGAGGGAGGTATAAAAGGTGGGCACCATCTTAGTTCTGGGTCAGTTCAAGCAGGAGGAGAAGAGAGAGGAGTTCGGCCAGAGAGGGCTGACAGGAAGCTGTGGCTCAGTCTGGGCCCAGCTCCATGAGGCAGGCCTACCCTATCCTTGTATATATGCTGCTCCCCCATTCTTGTATATATGTTGCTCCCCCATCATTGTATATATGCTGCTCCCCCATCCTTGTATATATGCTGCTCCCCCATCCTTGTATATATGCTTCTCCCCCATCCTTGTATATGCTCCTCCAAATCCTTGTATATATGCTGCTCACCCATCCTTGTATATATGTTGCTCCCCTATCCTTGTATATATGCTGCTCCCCCATTCTTGTATATATGTTGCTCCCCCATCCTTGTATATATGTTGCTCCCCCATCCTTGTATATATGCTGCTCCCCCATCCTTGTATATATGCTGCTGCCCCATCCTTGTATATATCCTGCTTCCCCAGCCTTGTATATATGCTGCCCCTCATCCTTGTATATATGCTGCTCCCCCATCCTTGTATATATGTTGCTCCCCCATCCTTGTAGATATGTTGCTCCCCCATCCTTTTATATATGTTGCTCCCCCATCCTTGTAGATATGTTGCTCCCCCTTCCTTGTATGTATGTTGCTCCCCCATCCTTGTATATGTTTCTCCCCCATCCTTGTATATATGTTGCTCCCCCATCCTTGTAGATATGTTGCTCCCCCATCCTTGTATATATGCTGCTCCCCCATCCTTGTAGATATGTTGCTACCCCATCCTTGTATGTGCTCCCCCCATCCTTGTATATATGTTGCTACCCCATCCTTCTAGATATGTTGCTCCCCCATCCTTCTAGATATGTTGCTCCCCCATCCTTGTATATATGCTGCTCCCCCATCCTTGTATACATGCTGCTTCCTCATCCTTGTATATATGCTGCTCCCCCATCCTTGTATATATGCTGCCCCCCATCCTTGTATATATGCTGCCCCCCATCCTTGTATATATCCTGCTACCACACCCTTGTATATATGTTGCTCCCCCATCCTTGTATATATGTTGCTCTCCCATCCTTGTATATATGCTGCTCCCCCATCCTTGTATATATGCTGCTCCCCCATCCTTGTATATATGCTGCCCCCCATCCTTGTATATATGCTTCTCCCCCATCCTTGTCGGAACAAAGAGGAATCTGCTACTAGTGAAAAGTTTCTGTGTTTTCTTATTAGGAGTTTTCCCTGTAGAAGGCGATGCATACCATGGAAGAAATGTGGGACTCCATATCCTTTAATACCAGTCCCTATCGAGAATCTGGCGTTTCTGTTCTATCAGCAGTGGATGAAATCCAAACCACTCTGGATGACCAAATTGTGAAGACTCAGACAATGAGGGGATCGCCTTTCATCAAGCCCTATGAGAAAGAAATCAAGGTATAAAATATTCACTTGCTTATTAGCAGAAGCTAAGGTTTCATTAGGATCTCCGAGGCTAAAGTTACATGCGGCTCCAGCTTACATGTAAAGGGGATGGTATCAAGGAGTCTCACCAAACTTTCCCTACAAATATCCAACAATTCAGAATTCATATCCATTGATAATTTATCTTCTAAAATGATAGCATTTTTTTCTATCATTTTCATTTTATGTGTAATTAACTTTTTGCTCTCCTCCTTTAAGCAATGGCTGAAGGTGCAGGCCCAGTGGCTTTATCTAGACCCCATCTTCTCTTCTGAGGACATCATGCAGCAAATGCCTGAAGAAGGACGCTTATTCCAGACTGTGGACAGAAACTGGAGAGAGATCATGAAACTTTGCGTTAAAGACCCGAAGGTAAATGGATGCTTCATGGTGGACTGATACAAGAAAGCACGGTCATCTTGCATCCAGGATTGATGTTTTCCAAGAGTCCGTGTCCTTATGCTTCCATCACAAGGATCCCGGGTTATGGGGCTCCGCACTGCCTGGACTCCAGCCTCCCGCATCTTCTATTTTCTATCCAAATAGGTTCTAATTTTTTTTTAATATGAACTATTGGCACAATAGTCAATGAATGTGACCTTTTTTCAGTCTCTATAACTATATAATGGAATCTTACTTATGGGCTATCTACTTTGTTTTAGGTTTTAAGCGCCACTTCTCTGACCGGACTTCTGGAAAAACTTCAGGACAGCAATGTGCTTCTGGATAAAATCATGAAAGGGCTGAATGCCTATCTGGAGAAGAAGAGGCTTTTTTCCCACGGTATAGTCCTTTCACTTGTTGCAATGATTCTATATACTACTTAAAGAATTTTTTTTTTCTTATTTAAACCATTGAAATCATTTTTGTAATTGGATTTCATTAATAATTTTGCACTGTTTGCCTTCTATTGGCTCTGTGCTGCGCTGGCTATTGGACTTATTTTTAATCTGTCTTTTTTAAGTTCCTCTTAGCCGATTTATGACCACAGATCACATCAAAGCTGAATGTGCAGGAAACAAAAAGCCTAACGGTGCAACATTTTTAATGAAACTGAATTGTCGCAAATACTCGCAATTAAATGGGTATTCCCATCTCCAAGATCCTATCCCAATATGTAGTAGGCGTAGTAATAATAATAATATTAGCAAAAACCTCCAATTAGAAATGTAGTATAGTTCTTCTGATTCGCTATGTCGCTTTCCCCAGCTTCGGTATCCATGGTTGCGACCACTCATATAGTGACAGTTATTTGCTAGTGGTCGTAACCTAAGCTACTGCAATGCCCTGCACATTGGGTAAGCGACAAAGCAAATCAGAAGAACTATACTACACTTCTAATTGGAGGTATTTGCTAATATTATTATTATTACACCTACTACATATTGGGGTAGAATCCTGGAGATGGGAATACCCATTTCAGTTAAATAAAAAAAGTTCCCAAAGCTGGATAGCCCCTTTAAGCTAGCCATACGCATGAGATATGAGATACCCGTCGTCTGAATGGTTATTTGGCTACTTCTCCTGACTCCCACATATTCTGCTGAACAGTCATGTGTTTTTAATGGGGAGAGAGGAGAAAGTCGGCACTGGACACCTCCGGCAGCGGGTTATCTCCCCTGAGAACCAAAAGACCGGGTATTGAAATCCCATCTGCCCGATCCTTCTGGCCCTGACATCCTCTATCGGGGGAGAGTCAGGAGACCCCCATACACATCAGTGGGTAGGCCGGTCCTGCTGCAATCGTCAGGTTTAAACTATTTTAATCCAATGTGTATGGGGACTGAATCTTTACTTGAAAGCTTTGCTTTTCTATTTTCTCACATAGACACTAATACAAATTTTCTTCCTGTCCAACGACGAAATGCTAGAAATTCTCTCTGAGACTAAAGATCCTCTGCGGGTCCAACCACATCTAAAGAAGGGCTTTGAAGGCATCGCAAAGCTGGAGTTCCTTCCTAACCTGGACATCAAAGCCATGTACAGCACCGAGGGGGAACGCGTAGAGCTCATCCAGACCATCTCCACCTCCGAGGCTCGGGGGGCCGTGGAGAAGTGGCTCATCCAAGGGGAAGATGTCATGTTAAGGAGCGTGCATGATGTTATTGCTCGGTCACGAATGGTACGGATCTACCTACAGACCAAAAGCATTAATTGGAACTAATCTAGTACTTTTATATTTGTATAAGATTATTTGGCGGCAGTGAATGATTTGTGGATGATGTATCTCTTGCAATAGAGCCAGGTAGCAGATCTTCTACCTGCAATCGGTAGAAATGAATTTGCTAGATAATACTAGTAAGGTTGTCCCTCTCTTAAATGCTTCTGTCAACGTAATTTAACTTTGTTTTTTAAAAGGCGTACCCTGAGACTGCAAGAAAAGACTGGGTGAGGGAATGGCCGGGACAGGTCGTGCTCTGTGTGTCTCAGATGTTCTGGACAAGTGAAGGGCATGAAGCTATCGGCAGTGGCCCAGAGGTACGGCATAAGCTCCTTTACTGATCAAGGTTGCTTCACTAGAAACAGTCATGGCCGGAAGTGTTGGCACCCTTGAAGTATTTTTCCATAAAATTATTGCAATTGCATGTGTATTTTTTGTTATACACATGTTTATTTCCTTTGTGTGTATTGGAACAACACAAAAAAAAACAGAGAAAAAAAGGCAAATTGGATATAATTTCACACAAAACCCCAAAAATGGGCCGGACAAAATTGTTGGCATCTTTCCAAAATTGTGGGTAAACAATTTTGTTTCAAGCATGTGATGCTCGTTCAAACTCACCTGTGGCAAGTAAAAGGTGTGGGCAATATGAAAGTCACACCTGAAACCCGATACAAAGGGGAAAAGTTGACTCAATCTTTGCGTTGTTACGTGCCACACTAAGTAGGGAGAACAGAAAGAGGAAAAGAGAAGAAAAGAAAAAAGAAAGAGAAGAAAAGAAAACATGTGTAATTGTAATAATTTTCTGGGAGAAATACATATATATACATTCATAGACAGACTTCAGGTGTTCTCCTGCTAATAGACTGTCATACCCAGGGATGCAGCTTATAGGAGTTTCCAGGGGCGGATATACCATTGGTGCAACAGAGGTAAGGGGACCCACATTCACATCAATAGATGCAAGTAGCTTCTGACGCGCCCTGGGCCTATGTGATGTAGCGTTGCGCACGCAGGGACTACCCGGAGCCGGATCTGATAGGGGTAGTAGTCTCGTGGCGGTGACCCGGTCCGTGCCCAGGGAGTCAGACTAAGTGGCGGTATATTAGCAGTAGATGTAGAACGACTACGCCACCCGTTGAATGCAGCTATGGAGCTGCCGCTGCAGGGCAAACCGCTGAGGCCGGTGGGAGGATGGTGCAGCGTGGATGGTATAACCCCCAACGGGAGGGGTATGGCCTCAGGGCAGCCGACGTGGATGATGGGGGTAGCAGGAATCACTCAGAGACGATACGGTGTAGTTCAGGGTCTTTACTGGTGACAAAGATAGACCCTCCCGGAGTACTGGCTAGCGGTCGGGGCCTGGTCAGTCCTTGAGCAGATGGGATCCCCCTTGGCCAGGCGGAGTTGTAGGCCTCCCCAACTAATTGTACTCTTCTGGCTACCTTGCTAGAGGCGGGTAAAGGTAGCCCACGTCCCTAAGTGTACCGTGTGGTGCTCACCCGTATGGCCGGTGACTCGGGGCCTTCTAGTAGCTTCCGCTCCACGACGGCGGTGCTGGTCCCAAACGTGTGACCGAGCCTTCGGGTTTCTGGGCCAGAGGACCTGAAATCCCCTGCCGGTCGGTTTCTGCTGCTGGGTAGGAGTTAGTCCCCACAGCCTCGGACTCCGGGTCCGGTAAGAAATCTTCAATCAGGGCGAGCTCTACAGCTTCCAGCCCTGATCTCCTCTTAGCACGACTCCCACAGAGCTCCTGATCTTTCTTTCCTATCACTGCTTCTCTTCTTCTCTCTACTCTTCTTTTCTAACCCTGCCTCAGCCCCAGGTTTATATAGGGGAAGTCCTTCCCCTCCCAGGACCGGGCAGGAGGTGTGGCATGCATAGGATTCCTGACCAAGAGACCTCCCACCTGCTCTCAGACATAACACTGCTGTTACTGTGGAAACCAGACCCCTGGGGTGCCACATTCCCCCCTAGTGAAATTTAGTACTCCGGGACTAAACATATTTTAGAAAAACATAACCAATACAAACAGAAACGGTACAATAGAAAAAAAAAAACATATTAGAATGATCACGGCGTGTCCGCAACCGGGTGCAGTCTTTGAAGAAAACAAAGGTGTCCATTTCACCAAGGAACAGGGAGCCGTAACCAGGTAGGGGTCTGTCCTGCCCCGAGTCCTTAACAGTCTTTAGTCCATTCCCGGGTTACGCTCCAAACATATGTACAAAGGATTCCGGATAATCCATAAACGACACCTATAAACTAACTAGAAATACACAATTATTTACAAGTAACAATAAACAGGTAAATACAAATAAACAGTCTAAACACTTAGATCCTCCAACGTACGGGTAACTGGCCTCTAGTGGCTCTAGTGGACCTACGGAGCTGACTGACTGGTCCTGAGCTACCAGGTGTAGGAGCTGTCAAAGATAAACTGGGCAGCTGTCTACGGGCTCTTTGGCTCACTAGGGGTACGGCAGGCTCACTATAAGCAGAGGGTTGATCCTCCTGGTCTGCTTGTGTGGAGTCTTCTGCCTCCTGGACCGGCTGTTCTTCCAGCTCTACCGGTTGCTCTGTGAGTACTTGGGATGCTGGTTGGAGGAACGTGAGGACGGGTACCACAACTGCACCATTGACTTGAGTCCAGGACCAAGGGAAGTCTCCGAGCACAGTACTAACCACATCTTCCCTTTCCTCTACGGGTCGAGGGTCTTCTTGTTCCTCTTCAGGAGTCCGTAGCTGTTCGGGACACTTCTTCAGGTGATCCCGGGATACAATGGTTGTGGTTTCCCCTCCGTCTTTACTGATGGTACAGACCTTCGGGTTGTCGTGGCTTGAGGGCAGTACGATGTACGGGTCCTTCCCCCACTGGTCGTCCAACTTGTGGAGCCGTCTTTTCCTCTTCAAGACCTGCTCTCCGGGTACCAAGGGAACAGCGGGAGCATACTGGTTGTAAGTTTTCTCTTGTCTTTCCCTAGCTAGACAGAGACTTCGCTCCACGCTCTCCTGTACTTTCCGGTACTGCTGCTGCCTCTCTGTGTCCCAGTCTGCTTCCGGTGAAGTGTCCTCGGGTGTCAGGACTCCCATCTCCAGGTCAACAGGTAGCTTACCGGGTCTTGCCCTCATTAGGTAAGCCGGGGTACAGTTGGTGGAACCTACAGGGATGTAGTTGTATAGGTCCACCAGGTCGGGCAGCTTCTCAGGCCACAGACTGCGTTCTTCCAGGGGCAATGTTTTTAGAAGATCTATCACCACCTGGTTCATTTTCTCACAAAGTCCATTAGTTTGCGGATGATAGGGTGTCGTCCTGATCTTCCGGCAGCCATACAGAGTACAGAACTCTTGGAAGACCTCCGCTTCAAAGGCAGGTCCCTGGTCCGTCAGCACCTGCTCTGGGTAGCCGTGTGGACGGCAGAAGTGCTGCTGGAAGGCTCTAGCTGCTGTTTGAGCCGTTAAGTCCTTGACGGGGACGACAACCAGGAACCGGGAGTAGTGATCCACGATGGTTAATGCGTAGACGTAGCCACTTCTGCTTGGGGTCAGTTTTACATGATCCAAGGCTACCAGTTCCAACGGCTGCCGGGTGACGATGGACTGAAGGGGGGTCTTCTGGCTGGCACGGTCCTTCCTTCTTAGGCTGCATGGGCCACAGTCTCTGCACCACCTCTCGATGGTTCCTCTCATGCCTACCCAATGGAACCGCCCGCGCAGCAGGAACTCCAGCTTCTTCCATCCGAAGTGCCCAGCCCCGTCGTGGTATGCCTCCATCACCATAGCTGCGTCCCTTCTTGGCACCACTACTTGCCAGATCAGTTCATGCGTCCGGGAGTTAACCATTCTGCGGCACAACTTCCCCTTGTAAAGGAACAGTCGACTCTTCTCTGCCCACAGTTGCTTGGCCTCCTCCGGAGCGTCTGGGTCAAGGCGAGCTTCTGGCTGAGTCAGCATCTCCTTCACCAGCCGGACGGCAGGGTCACTGTCTTGCGTTTCCGCCCAGTTGTAGTGAGGTAAGGGGTTGAACGTAGCGGCTTGCTTACCCCTTACACGGTGGGAATACTGGATAGTCCCATGACGGTGGAACGCAGGGAGTTCGACCTCTTCCAAATCTTCTGAATCCTCACCCTCGTCCGGTAGGTTTGGCATCCTGGACAGGGCGTCCGCGTTGGTATTGGAGCGTCCTGCCCGGTATTTGATTGTAAACTCATAGTTGGACAAGCGGGCCATCCATCTCTGCTCTAGGGCACCGAGTCTTGCAGTGTCCAGGTGTGTCAACGGGTTGTTATCCGTGTACACGGTGAACCGGGAAGAAGCGAGGTAGTGCTTAAAGCGTTCGGTGACTGCCCACACCACTGCCAGGAACTCTAGCTTAAATGAGCTGTAATTCTCAGGATTTCTTTCGGTGGGTCGCAGTTTTCGGCTGGCGTAAGCAATTACCCGTTCTTTCCCCTGCTGGATCTGGGATAGTACGGCTCCTAGCCCGATGTTACTGGCGTCGGTGTAGAGGATAAAGGGTTGGCTATAATCAGGGTACGCCAGGATTTCATCCCCCGTGAGGGCCATCTTCAGCTGGCGGAAGGACTCTTCTTCCAACTTCTCCCATCTGAAGGGCGGCTTCTGGTTCTTGGCCTTCCTGGACTGGCCTATCAGGAGGTCCTGCATAGGAGCTGCCTTTTTGGTGAAACCGGGTATGAACCTTCGGTAGTAGCCTACCAACCCGAGGAACTGCCTCACTTCCTTTACACTGGAGGGGCTTGGCCATTCCTTAATTGCGGTGATCTTATCAGGGTCGGGAGCCACTCCGTCAGCACTCACCACGTGTCCCAGGTACTGCACCTTTGGCTTCAGGAGGTGACACTTGGAGGGTTTCACCTTTAGGCCGTAACTTGCCAGAGCTTCAAACACTTCCGCCAGGTGCTTCAGGTGGTCCTCGTAGGTTTTGGAGTAGACGATGACATCGTCCAGGTATAACAGGACTGTCTCAAAGTTCCGGTGTCCCAGACAGCACTCCATCAATCGCTGGAAGGTTCCTGGTGCGTTGCAGAGTCCAAACGGCATGCAGGTAAACTCACTAAGTCCCATCGGGGTGGTGAATGCGGTCTTTTCCCGATCCGCCTCTGCTACAGGAACCTGCCAGTACCCGCTAGTGAGATCCAAGGTGGAGAAGAAGTTAGCAGATTTTAAAGCAGCCAAAGACTCCTCTATTCTTGGTAAGGGGTACGCATCTTTGTGTGTGATGCGGTTTATTTTCCGGTAATCTACACACATTCTCATGGTGTTGTCTTTCTTTTTGACCAAGACTAGTGGAGCTGCCCAGGGGCTACAGCTTTCCCTGATTACCCCAGCCTCCTTCATGTCTCTAAGCATCCCCTTGGCGTGTTGGTAGTGTGCAGGGGGTACGGGTCGATACCTCTCTTTTATGGGAGGATGGTCTCCCGTGGGGATGTGATGTTCTACCCCCTTGACTCGCCCGAAGTCTAACGGGTGTTTACTAAACACTCTCTCGTACTCTTGAACCACCCGGTAGACTCCCTGTTTCTGGTGGGAGGGAGTGGAGTCAGTACCCAAATGTAGTTGCTGACACCAATCCTCCATTTGTTGTTTAGAGCCGTTACCTTCCTCCGGAGAAGATGGAGGCAAGGGTTCTACGGACTGTATAGAATTCTGATTGATGGTATACAATTTGGCTAGCGTGGCATACCGGGGCAGGTACACTTCCCTCTTCCCGATATTTATTATGCGAACGGGCACCCTCCCATGGCGTACATTGACCACCCCCCGTGCTGTCAAAATGGTGGGCCTACTGTCTGAGTAAATTGGTTCTACCATTGCCTGGTAATCTCTACCTCTCAGACCAATAGCCGCCTGGCACCAAATCATCATTTCACTTTTTGGGGGCATGGCAATAGGGAAAGGGTCACACATTCTCACGCTACCAATCTCACCGCCGGAGAGTTCCACCTGTTGCCGTCGCATCAGTGCCCGGATCTCTTTTTGGAGCACTCGCTGCTGGCCGGAGCTGGCGTTCTTGGCAACCTGCTGTAAAATAAAAATCACCTCTGCAAGACAATTTTCAATTACATTAGTTCCTAGAGTTATCTTAGGGTGACTCTCGCGCTTATCAATGTCCACAATGATCAGTCCCTGGGCTGCCAGCTCGACTCTACCGATTTTAATGGTCACCTCTTTAAATCCGATCTGTGGCACGGGCTGACCATTGCTGGCGATGATACTCAAGTCGTCGTCAGGGTAGCGGGTTATATCCGAGTCATTCCAGTACTGCTTGAAGAGCACGTACGGGATGGTGGTGACCTGTGACCCAGTGTCCAGTAGGGCACTCATAGGAATGCCATCCAGTAGCACAGGCAAGACTGGACGTCCTCCCACATATTTGTCACGCCAGTTTGATGGGCCTGATGATCTTTTTCCTAGGGGTTGGCCCTCTACCCTAGGTTGTGCCAGTTTAAAGGACAGTACCTTGCCATATGTCCGGGTTGATTGCAGCGGCGGCAGATAGGTTGTCCGTCCTCGTTGTATCGGTCGCTGGGTCTTCCTCTGGCCGGTGGGGTCCTCCTTGGTCGGCGCCACGGGATGTCCTCCGGTCCGGATGCCAGCTGGATCTTCCCTGGAGTAGAAACCTGTAAAGACTGCACAGTTCGGGTTAGCGCAGCAACGCTTTTATTAGCTCTTGGACCTGATGGTGCAGGTCGGGAGCCGGGTCATTGTTCAAAGCCTGCGCATCAGCTCCCACAGGCCCTGCCGACAAGGGCGCCGCCTCTTGGTGGTAAGTGGTAGTGGGGCGTCTGTGGGTCACAACGCCACCTGGTGCCGGTTCTCGGAGCACCCGGATGGCTCTGTCCTTGAACTGTGCAAATCCCAGATGAGGGTCCTGTAAGGCCATTGCCCGCAACTGGGTTCGGTGGGCATTGCAATATAAACCCTCTATAAATTGTTCAGTCAACAGCCGGTCCTCGTCTCCAACGCCGTCAGGGTCGGTCTGCTTAATGGCTCTCAGGGCCTATTGTAGGTTTAGTGCATAGTCCCTTATACTCTCTTGTGCTCGCTGCTTGCACCCGTAGAATCTAAGCTTGATCTCGGCTGAGGTGCGGGTATCAAAGGTATCCTTCAGCCGGGTTAGTATCCCTGCGACAGTCCTTCCCCCAGGTGGCCAGGACTTTACCTCCCTTTGGGCTGCCCCAGTTAATTGGGCCACCAGGATGCTCACTTTTTGCTCTTCTGTGAGGGGGTACACCTGGAAGAGGCTATCCAGCTTTTCTCTAAAGTCATGCAGAGTATGTGACTCCCCTGAGTACTGGGGTAGCCAGGCCGCTCCCGGGATATAGGGCATGGTGAAAGGCATGACTGCAGCAGCGGTGGCGCTGGCGGGGGTTGAGGCAGTGAAGCTCTCCTCCGTATCCGACATCTTCCTCCCCCCTAGTGGACCGTGGCCTACCTTGCGATGATCCTCTTCCGTAGGCCGCGGCTCCGCAGTGGATCGTCAGGGTTGAGGACCTTCCGTCGCGCTCCTGTGACGTCGGCGTCTGCTGGGCTCCTTCCAGGACCTTACGCAACGTCCGGACGTGAGGCGGGGCTTCAGTTCTCGTGCGCTTTCGGAGTCCACGCCCCTCTTCTTCCCGCGCGGCGTCTTCAAGATGGCGTCGAACGGCGGGAAAACTCCACGGATGGCGGGAAGAAGGCAGAAGATGGCGCCGGATGGCGGGAAAACTTCGCGGATGGCGGGAAGAAGGTAGAAGATGGCGCCGGATGGCGGGAATCTTCACCACTGGTAAGTTTGAACAGTCTTTTTCAGGCACGCAGTACCCGGTGGTTGCGGGCACGAGATCCTGCCGACTACGCCAAAAGTTGACGCGCCCTGGGCCTATGTGATGTAGCGTTGCGCACGCAGGGACTACCCGGAGCCGGATCTGATAGGGGTAGTAGTCTCGTGGCGGTGACCCGGTCCGTGCCCAGGGAGTCAGACTAAGTGGCGGTATATTAGCAGTAGATGTAGAACGACTACGCCACCCGTTGAATGCAGCTATGGAGCTGCCGCTGCAGGGCAAACCGCTGAGGCCGGTGGGAGGATGGTGCAGCGTGGATGGTATAACCCCCAACGGGAGGGGTATGGCCTCAGGGCAGCCGACGTGGATGATAGGGGTAGCAGGAATCACTCAGAGACGATACGGTGTAGTTCAGGGTCTTTACTGGTGACAAAGATAGACCCTCCCGGAGTACTGGCTAGCGGTCGGGGCCTGGTCAGTCCTTGAGCAGGTGGGATCCCCCTTGGCCAGGCGGAGTTGTAGGCCTCCCCAACTAATTGTACTCTTCTGGCTACCTTGCTAGAGGCGGGTAAAGGTAGCCCACGTCCCTAAGTGTACCGTGTGGTGCTCACCCGTATGGCCGGTGACTCGGGGCCTTCTAGTAGCTTCCGCTCCACGACGGCGGTGCTGGTCCCAAACGTGTGACCGAGCCTTCGGGTTTCTGGGCCAGAGGACCTGAAATCCCCTGCCGGTCGGTTTCTGCTGCTGGGTAGGAGTTAGTCCCCACAGCATCGGACTCCGGGTCCGGTAAGAAATCTTCAATCAGGGCGAGCTCTACAGCTTCCAGCCCTGATCTCCTCTTAGCACGACTCCCACAGAGCTCCTGATCTTTCTTTCCTATCACTGCTTCTCTTCTTCTCTCTACTCTTCTTTTCTAACCCTGCCTCAGCCCCAGGTTTATATAGGGGAAGTCCTTCCCCTCCCAGGACCGGGCAGGAGGTGTGGCATGCATAGGATTCCTGACCAAGAGACCTCCCACCTGCTCTCAGACATAACACTGCTGTTACTGTGGAAACCAGACCCCTGGGGTGCCACACTTCTTTCACAGTATGTTATTAGACTGCAAAGAGCCCATGTACTGTTCTTGCCCAGGGGTCTTCTCCTGGGGTTGCAGTTGTACAGCTGCTCAATATCTTGAAGGTACCCAAAAGGCTCCATAGTATTTGATAGTTGGGATTTTGCATTGATTCATGCATCTTGTCTAGAGATGAGCAACTAAATTTGCAGGACCTTGGTCTAAGAGAGCAGGTTAGTAGTCTGTGGCTGTTGGATGGGAGCCTTGCTAACCGCCTCTTACATGCCGGCATCCCTGGCTCCTCTTTTGATTAGCCGGCCAGGCGTGATGTCATTTGTGCCTCACACCACAACTATGACATCGACATCAAAAGAGGAGCCGGAGATGCCGGTTCATTGAGCTCCGGTCCTGCGGCCGTGGAATACTGACTCGACTGTTGGACCAGAGTCCTGCAAATCCATTCGCTCATCTCTACTCTCGTCATATCTACCAATAAGGGAAGACATTGTATGGGATTTCCCATAATACCAGCATAAAATGAATCCATCTGCATTGAGTTTTCCATGCTGTTTGTGGCAGGGTATTATAGAGGTACATCTGGGTATTTGGAGCTCTGGGTTCAATCCAGATCTTCAACTTCTATAAAGATATGTTGTAAAATTGTTATGTACATTATAAAGTGCCTGCATATTGTGGAGTTCTCAATCTAGTCTGCAGCTTATAATCTGTATAGATTTCAGCCCCCTTGCAATATGTATGTTCTATGAATGTTTCTGCAGATGATTTCACCGTTACATCCTTCTTGTAGGGCCTGAAAAACTCCTATGATAATCTGCAGCTCCAGCTAAATGATATTGTGGAGCTTGTGCGAGGAGGCAAATTGTCCCAGCAGACTCGCAGCACATTGGGGGCTCTCGTCACCATAGAGGGGCACGCTCGTGAAGTGGGCATGGAAATGATCCAAACAGGTTTGTGCAAACATCATAGCTGGCACCAAACTTTCCAATACCATGTTCTATTTATTATACACTACATGGAGAAAGGTATTGTGCCCCCTCCACATTACACCTACAGGGGCTTTTATGGCCTCCTATTCTAAATCCATATCCAGGATGTTAATATGGAGTCCGTCCCTCTACAGATATCACAGCTCAATATGCAGAGCACCTTCATACATTTCACCCCATTCCTATGTTCTTTCCATATCTATGTTATATTCCCCCCTCTTTTCTTTGAGTTTTCATAGGACACAATTGATCTTGTCACAGTAAAGCAATCTTGGGGTGTACTTACAATGACGTCTATGGGGCAGTAGTCATTTCTGCATATTGAGATGGTGGTCCCTATATAGGAATGTTTTGGCATCTGTATGTGTCGGCGTCCCCTGTATATGACTCATTGCCACAATTGATACTCTTTATAGTCAGTGTTTTGGATGGCCTAGGTGCGGTGTGTAATATTTTCTATCAATGGTGTGTGTGCCCTCCTCTGTGCGGTGTCCTTCCATAACCATGGATGTACTAATAAAGGGTTTTTATGTCAATTCCTTTAATGACCTTTTGTTCGGTTTCTTTGTAGGTATTATGTAATTCTCCGAATGGTCAGCCATTCTAAGCCTGAGCAGACATATGGCAATGTAATTGATGTGTGACTGACATTGTTCTTCCCTATGTTGCGGTGACATATTTATGCTGCCATTGTGCAGTATTTGTTCTAATTAATCATCCTAAAGGTGTTTAGTGGGGTTGAGGTTGAGAACGTGTGTGAAACAGTTCTGCTCTTCTATTCCCTTAGGGTTGGAAGCTACAATTGTTTAAAATGTCTTGTGCTGAAGCATTAAGATATCTTTTCACTGGAACTAAGGGGCCTAGACCAACCCCTAAAAACAAGGCCATACCCCCACCAGCAAACTGTACAGCGGGCACAATGCAGTTAATAGGGTAAGGTTCTCCTGGCATTCACCAAATCCAGACTCGTCCATCAGATGCCAGATAGAGAAGTGTGATCCGTCACTGCACAGAACAGGTCTCCTCCAGAGTCCTGTGGTGGCGGCTTCACACCACTCCATCTGACGCTCGGCATCGTGCTTGGTGATGTAAGGCTGCATGCAGCTGCTCGGCCATAAAGCTCCTGGCGTGGGCGCAGTGTTTGTGGTGATGTTGTTACCAATGGAGTCAGGAAAGCGTTCTGCCCTCTGCTCCTCAGCACTCAGTGACCCCGCTCTGTAATGTTCCGGGGTCTCCTGAGTTGCTGCAGTTCCTTCTACTCCTTAATAATATCACTCACATGTGATGGGGGAAGATTTAGGAGGGAAGAAATGTAATATCCAGACTTGTTACCCCGGTGGCTCCTATTACAGGACCGCGCTGGTATCAGAGAGCTCTGCACCACCAGCCGTTCTGTCATATGTTAGTAACAGCACACAGCATGGGAGGGCGGATGTTATACACCGGGGGGCGTGGGGATTGATGTTATACACTGGTGGGGGGCGAGAGTCTTAATGTTATACAAGGCCGAGGGGCCAGATGTTATACACTGGGGGTACGAGGGGCTAGATGTTATACAAGTCCGAGGGCTGGATGTTATACACTGAGGGGCAAGGGGACGGATATTATACACCAGGGGCGAGGGGATGGATATTATACACTGAGGGGCAAGGGGACGGATATTATACACCAGGGGATGGATATTATACACCAGGGGCGAGGGGATTGATGTTATACACTGGTGGGGGGCGAGAGTCTTAATGTTATACAACAAGGCCGAGGGGCCAGATGTTATACACTGGGGGTACAAGGGGCTAGATGTTATACAAGTCCGAGGGCTGGATGTTATACACTGAGGGGCGAGGGGACGGATATTATACACCAGGGGCGAGGGGACGAATATTATACACCGGGGCGAGGGGACGGATATTATACACCAGGGGCGAGGGGACGGATATTATACACCGTGGGGCGAGAGGCCGGATGTTATACACCAGGGGGAGGGAGCGAGGGTACAGATGTTATACACCGGGGCTGGGGGCCGGATGTTATACCCTGGGGGTCGGATGTTATGCAAAGGAGGGCTTGGGGTTGGATGTTATACAGTGGGGTTGAGGGGATGTATTTTATACACTGGCGGGGGGGCGAGGGGACGGATGTTATACTAAACTAGGGGCGAGGGGCGGATGTTATACACCGGGGGAGGCGAGAGGCCGGATTTTATAAACTGGGGGCTGAGAGTCCAGATGTTATACACCGTGGGCAATGGGACTAAATGAAAAAAGCAGAATTCGGTGACTAGGAGTTTTGTCCTATAATGTATGTGCATTTGCCTTCCCTTTAGAAACTCTCCCTTGTGATTCTGCAGTGTCTTAGAGGTTGACTATCTTTTCCTACATTGCTCAGGAGTTTCTCATGAAACAGACTTCCAGTGGCTTGCCCAACTCTGCTATTACTGGGAGAATGAGAATGCGAGAGTGCGAATCATCAACTGCAATGTGAAGTCCGCCTATGAGTACCTGGGCAACTCCCCACGCCTGGTCATCACTCCGCTCACTGACAGATGCTAGCGGACTCTGCTATGATGTGATGGGTTATGCTCAGAAATCTTTTTGACTTTTGTATGATGCATGAAACTTATTAGAAAGTTTATTGATATTTCATACCAGTTCTTTCATGTTTCATTGGTAGATCGGTGCTTTTTATCTAAATCTTGGTGGAGCTCCAGAAGGTCCGGCCGGCACAGGAAAAACTGAGGCCACCAAAGATTTGGCCAAGGCGCTGGCCCTACAGTGTGTGGTCTTTAACTGCTCTGATGGTTTGGACTACATAGCAATGTCAAAGGTACATACAATGTTAAGCTGCTCCATTGCAGATAATAAACTGACTCCAACCGATGTTCTGCTGACATGTTTTGATTATACAGTACAGACCAAAAGTTGGACACACCTTCTCATTTAAAGATTTTTCTGTATTTTCATGACTATGAAAATTGTACATTCGCACTGAAGGCATCAAAACTATGAATTAACACATGTGGAATTATATACTTAACAAAAAAGTGTGAAACAACTGAAAATATGTCTTATATTCTTGTTTCTTAAAAGTCGCAGGTTAACAGCAGCTCAGATTAGAGACCAGGTCAATGCCACACAGAGTTCTAGCAGCAGACACATCTCTACAACAACTGTTAAGAGGAGACTTTGTGCAGCAGGCCTTCATGGTAAAATAGCTGCTAGGAAACCACTGCTAAGGACAGGCAACAAGCAGAAGAGACTTGTTTGGGCTAAAGAACACAAGGAATGGACATTAGACCAGTGGAAATCTGTGCTTTGGTCTGATGAGTCCAAATTTGAGATCTTTGGTTCCAGCCACCGTGTCTTTGTGCGACGCAGAAAAGGTGAACGGATGGACTCTACATGCCTGGATCCCACCGTGAAGCATGGAGGAGGAGGTGTGATGGTGTTGGGGTGCTTTGCTGGTGACATTGTTGGGGATTTATTCAAAACTGAAGGCATACTGAACCAGCATGGCTACCACAGCATCTTGCAGCGGCATGCTATTCCATCCGGTTTGCGTTTAGTTGGACCATCATTTATTTTTCAAAAGGACAATGACCCCAACACACCTCCAGGCTGTGTAAGGGCTATTTGACCAAGAAGGAGAGTGATGGGGTGCTACGCCAGATGACCTGGCCTCCACAGTCACCAGACCTGAACCCAATCGAGATGGTTTGGGGTGAGCTGGACCGCAGAGTGAAGGCAAAAGGGCCAACAAGTGCTAAGCATCTCTGGGAACTCCTTCAAGATTGTTGGAAGACCATTTCCGGTGACTACCTCTTGAAGCTCATCAAGAGAATGCCAAGAGTGTGCAAAGCAGTCATCAAAGCAAAAGGTGGCTACTTTGAAGAATCTAGAATATAAGACATATTTTCAGTTGTTTCACACTTTTTTGTTAAGTATATATTTTTCCACATGTGTTAATTAATAATTTGATGCCTTCAGTGTGAATGTACAATTTTCATAGTCATGAAAATACAGAAAATCTTTAAATGAGGTGTGTCCAAACTTTTGGTCTGTAGTGTATATTCTTTTTTTAGTTTTTCCAAGGGCTGGCATCATCGGGAGCATGGGCGTGTTTTGATGAGTTTAACCGTATTGAGCTGGAGGTGTTGTCCGTGGTGGCCCAACAGATTCTCCGCATCCAGAGAGCCATCCAGACCAAGATGGACATGTTCAACTTCGAAGGAACAGATCTGAAGCTTAACCCAAATTGCTTC
This sequence comes from Phyllobates terribilis, assembly GCF_046119375.1. Classification (NCBI taxonomy): domain Eukaryota; kingdom Metazoa; phylum Chordata; class Amphibia; order Anura; family Dendrobatidae; genus Phyllobates; species Phyllobates terribilis. The sequence goes on along the minus strand of NW_027363106.1, from coordinate 1,516,949 downwards.
GTAGCCATTACCATGAATCCTGGCTACGCGGGACGTTCTGAGCTGCCGGATAACCTCAAGGTAAAGAGTCCCAGTGCCTTGCATCGGGTCCTTCCACAACATTTCTATAGGATTCAGCTCAGGACTATGACTCGGCCATTCCAAAACTTTATGTTTATTCAACCATTCTTTTGTAGAACGACTTGTGTCTTTGGGCCATTGTCTTGCTGCATGACCCACGTTTTCTTGAGATTCAGTACATGAACTGATATCCTGATATTTTCCTTTAGCATTTGCTGATAGATTTTAGAATTCATTGTTCCATCAATGATGGCAGCCGTCCTTGGCCAAGTGCAGCAAAACAGGCCCAAAGCATGTTACGATTACCATCTTTGTGTTTCATAGATGATAGGAGGTTCTTATGCTGCAATGCAGTATTTTCTTTCTGCAAACATATAGCTTCTCACTTAAAATCTCTATCTTGGCCTCATCCTTCCACAAAGCATTATTCCAGTTACCTATTGATGTGCCCAGGTGAGTTTTAGCAGTGACATTTTAAATCGCATTGCCTTTCTCCTTGCAATCCTGCCATGCTCGCCATTGTTGTTCATTGTCCTTCTGATGGTGGACTCATGAACAATTACATTAGCTAATGTGAGGAGAGGCCTTTAGTTGCTTAGAGGTTACCTTGAGTTCCTTTGTGACCTCACAGACTGATGTAGCTTTAAGCCAAATTTATGCAGTAATACAGAAATTTTTGAGGGGTTCACAAACTTTCAAGTAAATACTAGGTTTACAAAAGAAACATAAGATTTCATCAAGGGATTATTCTCCCCCAAACCTATATGAGATTGTACATTTCCTATGTATAATCACAACACCTGATGCCCTCATTTCTGCAAGCTCCTTAATATTGATGTCCCATTCTCCTATTTTCCAAAATGGACACAGTAGAGGTGTGGAGAGACATTTGGAAAGTGTTAAAGGAGTATTCTCATGTCCAAGATTCTATCCCAATATGTAATAGGTGTAATAATAATATTAATAGCAAATGCCTCCAATTGGAAATGTAGTATAGTTCTTCTGATTAGCTATGTTGCTTAACCCATGTGCAGGGCATAGCAGTAGCTTAGGTATCCATGGTTACGACCACTAGCAAGTAACTAACTGTTACTATGAGTGGTCATAACCATGGATACCTAAGCTACTGCAATGTCCTGCACATGGGGGTAAGCAACATAGTTAATCAGAAGAACTATACTACATTTCTAATTGGAGATATTTGCAAACATTATTATTATTATACCTATTACATATTGTGACAGGATCTTGGAGATGGGAATACCCCTTTAACCACACTTTGACTTTCCTCTGATGTGGAATAGACACATCACTTTTAGGTCTGGGGTGGAGGATAGTGTAAATGGACATAATGGGTTCCCCGGCTCTATGCCTAGTTTACAGTAATTTAGTTTCATTTGTTGACTGACCCATCTGGTTTGCGCTTTTCAGGTTCTTTTCCGGACTGTAGCAATGATGGTCCCCAACTATGCTCTGATTGCGGAGATCTGCCTTTATTCTTACGGTTTTCTGCACGCTAAACCTCTCTCGGTGAAGATGGTAATGACTTACCGGCTGTGCTCGGAGCCGCTCTCGTCCCAGTTCCATTATGATTATGGGATGCGTGCAGTAAAGGCTGTGCTGATCGCTGCTGGCAATCTGAAGCTGAAATTCCCCCATGAAAATGAAGATATTCTTGTAAGTTCTGAACTGTTGGTCGCTTTACATCTCGTATAGGATAGCATTACCATCTTACCGAGAAGCATTTGGATCACAAAAATTAGAGCTGTATGATTTTATAGTAGCAGACAGAGACTTGCAAATAATTTCTGCACATTACTGTTCCTGGCTTGTTAGATCTCATCTGTGCAAAAATGTCAAAAGTATAGTTGTTAAACACGTAGCTTGTTCATCTTATGGGACAGTTTTGATTTTTAACTTAAACACATGTATTTTAGGCTAAAAATCATTTTAACAATTGGGTTTTATTAAAAATGTTGCATCGCTTGGCTTTCACCGGCTTTTTGATTCCCTGCACATTCAATTTTGATGAGGTCTGTGGTCATAAATAAACTGAGAGGAGCTCAGAAAAAGACAGATAAAACATTTACAAACTCCCCGTCAGCCAGCAAAAACGAGTTCACTGACAGTATCTCACTTAACTCATTCTGCAGCCGGCAATTAACAGTGCAACACAGAGGCCACATGTATTCCCTATGGATAAACAATTCTGCAGCATATTTTAGTGCAACTCAGCAGCGTTCCATTCCTCTTTTATCATTCCTGGAAATGTAGGAATTAATTGAAATCTGTCAATAACGAGTACCCTACACAGTCTGACAATGTCACCACTGTTTGGGCACAGTCAGAGTGTATAGGGTTGTCCCCTATATAGATTATATATAGATTATATATCATTTACACATACATTTCCAGGAGGTATAACAGAGGGACGATACAATGTAGAGTTTTAGGAAAAGAGGTTTCATACTTATTTTTTGGAGAATACTATTCTTTACTAATACAGACATACCACAAGAACTGACGGCTCCTTTGTAATGGGGTTCCTCACTTTTAATATTGCTTCATGTCATATTGTATATGAATTATTTTATCATTTAATCCTTTTTCATTCTATTTAGCTCTTGCGGTCAATTAAGGATGTAAACGAACCCAAATTTTTGTCTCATGATATTCCTCTGTTCAATGGGATTACCAGTGACCTATTCCCTGGCATTCAACTTCCGAAAGCCGACTATAAGGTATTAAAATATAATAGTGTCTTAAAGGGGTTTTCCAAGACTTAAAGAGGACTTGTCCCTCGCCATAAATATGTAAATGCCGCTGTTCTCCTGACTCCGGCATTGTTTTTCTTTTCTTCCTGCTCCTCTCCGTTCCTGACATCTGTCACTCTCCTCTAGACCTTTAAGCCAACTGGGCAAGGCCTTCCTGAAGACTCCCACAGAGAGGACTTGATTACCACGCCCACTTGGCTATTAAAAATTATGAACTAGATTTCTATAAAGAGGCTATATCTCAGGAATGGAGAGGCGCAAAAGAAAAACAACACCGGATTCAGGAGAACAGCGGCATTTACACCAGGTAATAAAATTGCATATTAATGGCAAGTGATAGGTCCTATATAGCTGGCCAGCTATCATTTGGATGACCGTTATCTTTCCCGGCTCCCCCATATTCAGGAATGCTCGCTCCTGTTTTCTCTATGACAGAGTCGCTGCCAGAATCTTATGGCAGCTGCTAATTTCAGGGTCAGAAAGTAAGGATCGGGTGATTAAATTTCAACCGCCCGATTTTTATGTCCCCCAACATAATCTGTCATGAGGCCCCCATACACAGTAGATGGTAGACCAATCCCATTGAAATCACCCGATCCTGATCCACTGCTTTGGAATTGGGTTACATGACCTTGTCACTCATCGTCCGGTCCCATTAGTGCAACCTGGGCAGCTGCACAGGGGCACCAGAGGTAAGGGGGCTCACTTACACCTCCAATGCAGGATGATCTGATGTAGAAAAAAAATAGTTAAAACATCTGTGAGTGATTTATCACTAGTTTAGTTGTAGGTTATGGAGACATTTTTTTTTAGATGAATGAATCGATTTGCAGGAGACTGATCCAATGGCCAGGTGTCATGGGTGCGTCAGATGTGACAGACAGTCGCCCTGCAGTTGGTTGCAGGAGATCCCTTCGTTTGGCATTACAGACATCTTCTTAGCGGTCTCACTGTAGGACCCAGCGGCTACCTCCCTCCTGTTCTAATTGACAATCAGGCCTGGGTGTTTAAATACTTCCTGGTTGCTACACAGAGGTGCCAGTGATATTCACATGACCCCTTGTGAAGGCTTGGAGCAAGTGTAGTTCTTACTTCCTCTCTGGTGCTAAGAGGATGTGTGTGCCATCTCTCTGAAGTCGACTCAAGCTAAGCTACTTCCCCCGTGTCTGTCTCCCCTTGCTGTCTTTAGTTGTCAGTGGGGATCGACTAGTGCTCACCCCCCCTTCCCTATCCAGGGCCAAACGCTAAGGAAATACAGGGATAGGTTCCTGTGCGGCAATTGGTGAGGAACCAATATAGAGTCGGTAGGGGAGACAGGGTGATTGCAGATCAGCCTAGGAGGTCTCCATTTCCCCCTTTCCCTAGTGTCTGGGCTCCCTTCCCCTCATCCCTTTGTGTCGCACTTTGTCTTTCCTACACTGTGCATGACATCAGGTCAGTGGTGGGCACTGAATGAGACCCCTGAGAGCCACCTTATTTCTTCCTGCTCTTCTTCAGATTAGCCGGCCTGGCATGACGTTATGGTTGCAGCATGATGTACACCAGGCCATATAATCAGAAGAGGAGCCGGGGATGCCGGCAGCTAAGAGGCGGCTCTCAGGGGTCCCGTCCAGCGGCCACAGAATACTGATCTGGGTCCTGAAAATGTATTCTCCCACCTCTAATTGGCTCCACTGTAAACAGACTGATGAAATATTTTACCTTCCTTTTGCTCAGGATTTACTGGAATGCGCACAGGAGAGCTGTGCTGGACACAACATCCAGCCCGAGAAGGTCTTCCTGGAGGACATGATCCAGACGTATGAGATGATGATTGTCAGACACGGGTAAGCTGGAACTACAGAAGTCCATGGGACGGGGGATTTTTCTTCGCTGTTTCCATTTTATACAATGGACCATGCTGCATTTTGTTCATCCCGTACAGTTTTATGTTGGTTGGAGAGCCGTTCTCTGGAAAAACGAAGGTCCTCCACGTCCTCGCTGATACGCTGTCTCTTATGAATGAGCGAGGGTGCGAAGAAGAAAAAGTGATTTACCAGACAGTGAACCCTAAAGCCATCACCATGGGGCAGCTGTTCGGGCAGTTTGATCCAGTGTCACATGAGGTTCGTCTATGATTGGAATTATTGTTTATAATACTAATACCTTTGCTGAAAATGGGAACATCTCCCCTTTTATGGCTTATGGACATGGTAGAAGGGGTTCCTTCAGAGACATAGACCCCAGCCATACATTGCCGGGCAATCATTTTATTATGACTTACTCTCTGTTTGCACAAAAATTGGAAACTGTTTTATTTTCCCCATCAGACATGGAAACAACAAATTGTATTATTTATGCCAGAAATTAGCATAAGTTTGCATACTTCCAGCCACATTCTGACTAGACTGTGTCTGGCCTCACTCAATACACTTGCTTTGAGTGAGGTCACGCACTTCTAGTTGGCATGTGACCGCATATATGCAAATCACTTACTTGCGGTCTCTCCCAGTGCCGGCACGTTCACTTCAATAGGGGCCACGTGTAGTCAATACATGTGTATCATCAATATCATAATCCCAGGCGTTCCCTTTAATAATCCTTTCAATTGTGGAATTGTATTGGATTTTATGGGAAGAGCAATTTTATTGATGCCTCTCTTCATTTGCAGTGGACCGATGGGATAGTCGCTAATACTTTCCGGGAGTTTGCGTTATCTGAGCCCCCGGAAAGAAAATGGGTTATCTTTGATGGACCTATTGATACGCTAGGGATAGAAAGTATGAACACAGTCCTAGATGATAACAAAAAGGTAACTCTCTATTTTACTTTGTGAAAACTTTTTTTTATTTAACCGCTTCCCGACCGCCCACTGTAGATAAACGTCCACGCTGCCTGGGCTCTGTGGAGCGTGGACGCTTAAAAACGGTGGGTGGTCCCGCAGCACTCAGGACCCCGACGGTCCTGCAAGCGCTGCGGCTGAGGTGCAGAGTGATAGCTCGGACAGGGAACATCATCGGGACCTGATTTGATCAGGTCCCAGTGATGTTAACCCTTTGCTGTCTTCTATATGCCGCGATGTATAGTGATCGCGGCATATAGAAGACAGCAGGAGGAGAGGGGGTCGTCTACTTACCTCTCCGACGACCCCTGATACCTTCCAGGACCTGGCGTTGCTATGGCAGCTGGAGGTCACATGACCGCCTCCAGATCTGCCATATACGGTGTCCTGCGAGGCTCAGCCTGCAGCTGAAGCCTGGCAGGAGACACTGACTGTGAAACAGTCAGCAAAGATCTCATGTAATGTAATATATGTCTATTACATTACATGAGATCAGTGATCAGAAAAATAAAAATTAATGTCCCATGCAGGGACTAAGTAAAAATGTAAAAAAAAAGTAAAAAAAATGTTTTCAAACTACTAAAAAAAAATCACAAAATAAATAAAAATAAATAAATAAAATATTAAACCGATAAATCCGTATATTTATGCAAAAACAAAAAAAGTACACATATTTGGTATCGCCACATCTGAAACAACCCGAGCTATAAAACTGTCACACTAATTAACTCCTTCTGTGCACACCGTAATAAAAATAAATAAATAACAGAGCAAAAAACTATGCTTTTTCCTCATATCGCCAAACAAAAAGTGGAAAAAAATGCGATCAAAAAGCAAAATGGAAATAAAAATGGTAACGCTGAAAACGGCATCTTTTTCCGCAAAAAACAAGCCGCCATAGAGCTCCATCAGCCGAAAAATAAAAAAGTTATAGCTCACAGAATAAAGCAATGCAAAAAAAATATTTTTTCTATAAAATTGTTTTATTGTGTAAAAGAGCCAAAACATAAAAAAATATACAGTAAGTGTAGTATCGCTGTAAACGTACTGACCTGAAGAATAATGCTGCCTCATCACTTTTACCACACGCAGAACGGCATAAAAATAAAACCTCAAAAAACAATTCCTGAATTGTTGGTTTTTGTTAATTTTACCTCCCAAAAAACGGAATAGAAAGCGATCAAAAAATGTCACGTACCCAAAAATGGTACGAATAAAAATGTGAACTCGTCCCGCAAAAAACAAGCCATCACATGACTCTGTCGACCGAAATATGGAAAAATTATAGCTCTCAAAATATGGCGATGCAAAAACTAGATTTTGCAAAAAAAAGCGTCTCTTAGTGTGTTACAGCTGTCAATCATAAAAACCCGATATGAATCTTGTATCTCTGTAATCGCACCGACCCAAAGAATAAAGTAATCTCATCACTTATACCGCACGAGGAACAGCGTAAAAAATAAATAAAACCAATTCTTCACCTGCTACTGATTTGTTTATTTTGTCTCCCAATGTGCTCACCACACATCTAGATAAGTTCCCTAAGGGGTCTAGTTTCCAAAATGGTGTCACTTGTGGGGGGTTTCCACTGTTTAGGCACATCAGGGGCTCCCCAAATGCAACATGGCGTCCGCTAATTATTCAAGCAAATTTTACATTCAAAAAGTCAAATGGCGCTTCTTCCTTTCCAAACCCTGCCGTGCGCCCAAACAGTGGTTTTCCCCCACATATGAGGTATCGGCGTTTTCAGGAGAAATTGCACAACAAATTTCATGTTGCAATTTATTCTATTACCCTTATGATAATGCAAAATTAGGGGATGAAAAACATTTTTGTAGGAAAAATGTGAAAATTTTATTTTTACAGCTCAATATTATAAACTTCTGTGAAGCACCTTGGGGTTCAAGGTGCTCACCACACATCTAGATAAGTTCCCTAATGCAGTGTTCCCCAACTCCAGTCCTCAAGGCCCACCAACAGGTCAGGTTTTCAGGATCTCCTTAGTATTGCACAGGTGATGGAATTATTGCCTGTGCAGGTGATGGAATTATCACCTGTGCAATACTAAGGAAATCCTGAAAACATGACCTGTTGGTGGGCCTTGAGGACTGGAGTTGGGGAACCCTGCCCTAATGGGTCTAGTTTCCAAAATTGTGTCACTTGTGGGGGGTTTCCACTGTTTAGGCACATCAGGGGCTCTCCAAACGCAACATGGTGTCTGCTAATTATTCAAACAAATTTTGCATTCAAAAAGTCTAATGGCGCTCCTTCCCTTCCGAGCCCTGCAGTGCGCCCAAACAGTGGTTTTCCCTTACATATGGGGTATCAGCGTGCTCAAGAGAAATTGCACAAAAAAATTTGGGGCTCATTTTTTCCTGTTACCCCTGCGAAAATAAAAAAAATTGGGTCTAAAGTAACATATTTGTGAAAAAAGTTAAATGTTAATGTTTTTCTTCCACATTCCAAAAATTCCTGTGAAGCACCTGAAGGGTTAATAAAGTTCTTGAATGTGGTTTTGAGCACCTTGAGGGGTGCAGTTTTTAGAATGGTGTCACTTTTTGGTATTTTCTGTCATAAAGACCCCTCAAAGTGACTTCAAATATGATGTGGTCGCTAAAAAAATGTTTTTGTAAATTTTGTTGGAAAAATGAGAAATCGCTGGTCAACTTTTAACCCTTATAGTTCCCTAACAGAAAAAAAATGTTGGTTTCAAAATTGTGCTGATGTAAAGTAGACATGTGGGAAATGTTATTTATTAACTATTTTGTGTGACATATCTCTCTGATTTAAGGGCATGAAAATTCAAATTTGAAAATTGCAAAATTTTCAAAATTTTCACCAAATTTCCGATTTTTTCACAAATAAACGCAAGTGATATCGAAGAAATTTTACCACTATCATGAAGTACAATATGTCACGAAAAAACTTTCTCAGAATCAGCGGGATCCGTTGAAGCGTTCCAGAGTAATTACTTCATAAATTGACAGTGGTCAGAATTGAAAAAATTGGCCCGGTCAGAAAGGCAAAAACAGGCTCTGGCGCGAAGTGGTTAACCAATTCTCGACTGCTCATATGATGATGCCATGTGTTTGGAAGCTTCTAATAGTTTTTTGTGCAACATCTGAGTTAATTAGAGACACACCTGTGGATGTATTTTAATGCACACCTGAAACACACTGCTTCTTTGTGTAGCATCATGGGAAAGTGTAAATAAATCAGCCAAGATATCAGGAAGAGAATTGTGGACTTGCACAAGTCTGGTTCATCCTTGGGTACAATTTCAAGATATCTGAAGGTGCCTCGTTCATCTGTACAAACATTTATATGCAAGTACAAAAAAGATTGGAATGTCCAGCCATCATACCACTCAGGAAGGAGACGGGTTCTGTGTCCCAGAGATGAACGTGCTTTGGTCCGACATGTGCATATCAACCCCAGGACAAAAGCAAAAGACCTTGTGAAGAGGATGGCAGAAGCTAGTAAGATTGTCAGAGTGACAATTCACAGTGAAACGAGTACTGTATCAACATGGGCTGAAAGACCACTTTGCCAGGAAGAAGCCATTACTCCAAAAGAAACATAAAAAATCCAGATTAATGTTTGCAAATGCACACAGGAACAAAGACCTTAATTTTTGGAGACATGTCCTGTGGTCTGATGAAACTAGAATTGAACATTTTGTGCATAATGACCATTGTTAAGTTTGGAGGAAAAAGGGAGAAGCTTAGAAGCCTAAGAACACCATCCCAACTGTGAAACACGGGGGTGGCAGCATCATGTTGTGGGGTTGCTTTGCTGCAAGAGGGACTTGGTGCACATCACAAAATACGTAGATGGCTTCATGAGAAAAGAAGATTATGTGGCAATACTGAAGCAACATCTCAAGACATCAGCCAGGAAGTTAAAGCTTGAGCAGAAATGGGTCCTCCAAATGAGCAATGACCCGAAGCATACTGCCAAAATGGTAACAAAGTGGCTTAACCCCTTCGTGACCAAACCAATTTTTTAAATCTGACCTGTGTCACTTTATGTAGTAATAACTCTGGAATAACATATCCCATAGCTTTTGAGACTGTTTTTTTGTAACACATGGTACTTTATAATAATGGTAAATTTAGGCTGATATGGTTTGCGTTTATTTATAAAAATATCAGAAACTTGGCAAAAATGTCTTAAAAATTGCACTTTTCAAACTATGATTGATTATGCCTTTAATCCCAATAGTCATACCACACAAAAACAGTAATAAATAACATTTCCCTCATGTCTGCTTTACATCAGCACCATTTGTAAAATGTTGTTTCATTGTATTAGCATTTTAGAAGATTTAAAAATGTAGCAGTTATTTTTCACTTTTTTCAAGGAAATTTACAAAACTTATTTTTATAGGGACCTGTTCAGTTTTGAAGTGACTTTGAGGCTGCGTGCCCACTGTGCGTTTTTCAAGCGTTTTTGCTGCGGAATTTTCAAAGCGAAAACGCTTAAACGCTTGGTAATGCATGCCCCATGGTCCTCAATGATAACCCGCATGTGCTGTGTGTTGGTATATGCAACAGTTGTGGACTTCTTTGTTTGTGTGAAGGAGGACTTTATGCTGATCTGACAGTAGATGGCGATGTTGTGTAAAGTTTCCTTGTTTACTGTATTGTAAAAGGAAAAAAGTTTCTCTTGTATTTTCTATTTTGTTCTTACTTCCTGGTGCAGTACTGTGTAACTGTGCGTTTTTTCCTTTACCTCATGTTCTGAGAAGTAAAAGCTTGTTATCCCCTGTAATCTGCTCTGTGAAGTTTTATACTGCAACTGTGGGTATCCAGAAGCTGTGCAACACTGTGCACATGCTGCGGAAATTTACGCTGCGGATTATCATTGCGGAAAAATCTGAAGCATATCCATTAATTTTGCGGAAAAGCGGCGTAATTGCCGCCATTGACTTCCATTGAATTGCATAATATCTTAATGACTACATGTACACATGTGGATATTAAGTGATTCAATGTGCGGATGGTACCCAGGTCTGGAGACGAGGAGACTCTCCTCCAGACCCGGGTACCATAGTACCTGTAGTTAAAAAAGAATAAAATAAAAAATAACATTATACTTACCTTCTCATGGCCCCCGGTCTCCTGTATGGTGCGTCCAGTGTCTTCGGCGGCTCGTGGTGGTGTAAAAGGACCTTCCATGACGTCATTTAGTCATGTGACAGGTCACGTGACCGTTGATGTCGGCGGTCGCTTGACCTGTCACATGACTAAATGACGTCATGGAAAGTCCTTTTACACCATCGCGAGCCGCCCAAGACACCGGACGCACCGGAGAAGGAGACCGGGGGCTATCGGAAGGCGAGTAGAATGGTTTTTTTGTTTACCATTTTTATTCTTTTTTTAACTATTAACTTGGTCATACTATATAAATCCATGCCGGTTGCATGGATTTATATAGTGTGACCAAGTTGTCAAGCACTTTTCCCAGTGATGCTAAAATCGCTTGGAAAAGCGCTTGACAACCAGCATGCAAAAATGCATGCAAAAACGCTTGACAAACGCTTCTACCTGGCGGGAAAAACGCATGTAAAATCCGCATGCATTTTTCCTGCCAGGGAGATACAGAAAAAATCCGGAGCATTTTTGCTTCATGGGCACTTAGCCTGCGAGTCTTATATGTTGGAAACCACCCAAAAGTGTTACCATTTTAACCCCTTTAAAGCCCATGACGTACTAATACACGTCTGTGCCCTGGGCTTTAAGAGCCTGACCCGTATTAGTACGTCATCGCGATCGCGCGCGCACACAGGCTGTGCGGGCGCGATCGCCGCCGGGTGTCAGCTGATTGTCACAGCTGACACCCGGTACTATGTCCAGGGAGCGGTCCCGCACCGCTCCCAGCACATTAACCCCCGCAATGCTGCGATCGAAGTCGATCGCAGCATTGTGGAGGCAAGGGGAGGTGATCGGTATACTCACCTCCTCTTCCGGCCTCCAGCGCTGTCTACCGCGGCTTCCCGGGTGTTGCCATGACTACCCGATATCGTCATGACAACATCCGGGTCACCAGACAGCAGTAAGATTGTGTGGACATGCGCAGTGCATCTCCAAACTATCTTCTCCCTGTCCAGCGCTGACAGCCGGCATGGCACAGGGATGGTGCTCCATCCCTATGCTGTGCAGGCGATCGGAATAAAAAAAGTGAAAGTCCCACAGTGGGACAAAGTAAAAAAGTGTAAAAACTCCCAGAAAGTGGAAAAAAAAAATAAAAAAAAAATTGTAAAAAAAATAATAATAAAAAAAAAATAATAATCCACTAAAAATAAAAATATAATGTACCCATCAATAAATATTATGAAAAAACAAACAAACACACAATAAAAGTACACATATTTGGTATTGCCGCGTCCGTAACGACCTGCACTATAAAACTGTTCCACTAGTTAACCCCTTCAGTGAACACGGTAAAAAATAAAAATAAAAAACAAAGCAAAAAACAATGCTTTATCATCATACCGCCTAACAAAAAATGGAATAACACGCGATCAAATAGACGAATATAAATAAAAATGGTACCGCTGAAAACGTCATCTCGTCCCTCAAAAAGCAAGCTGCCATACAGCTCCATCATCTGAAAAATCTAAAAGTTACAGCTCTCAGAATAAAGCAATGCAAAAAAATAATTTTTTCTATAAAATAGCTTTTATTGTGCGAAAGCGCCAAAACATAAAAAACGATATAAATGTGGTACCGCTGTAAACGTACTGACCCGAAAAATAAAGCTACTTTATCAATTTTACCACACCCGGAGCAGAATAAAAAAATAAATAAAAATTCCTGAATTGTTTTTTGTTTATTCTGTCTCCCAAAAGCTGGAATAGAAAGCGATCACATGCCTGAAAATGGCACCAATAACAACGTCAACTCATCCCGCAAAAAACAAGCCATCACATGACTCTATCGGCCAAAATATGGCAATGCAAAAACTAGATTTTACAAAATATGTGTCTTTTAGTGTGTGACAGCTGTCAATCATAAAAACCCCATATGATTCTGGTATCACTGTAATCGCACCGACCCGAAGAATAAAGTAATCTCATCACTTATACCGCACGAGGAACGGCGTAAAAAATAAACGCTAGGGCTGGGGTTGGGGTTGTGCTAATGTTAGGGTTGGGGTTGTTTTTTTTACAAAAGTAAAGAAAAAAAAAAAAGATGACGATATGGCAACTAGTGTTGAGCGCAAGTGCTCGCTACTTGAGTTTGCATCGGGTGCTCGGGTATGCATTGAGTATCGCGGGTGCTCGAGTCTCCGCCCCATATGCTTCGCGGCCAAAAAAACCTCGCGGGGATTGCCTGCCATGCACGAGCGATCCCTGCATGTTTTTTTTGGGGTGTCTAATAACCGTGAAACATGCGGGCGGGGACTCGAGCATTTCACTTGAGCACCCGTGGTACATGATGCATACCTGAGTACCCGATGCAAACTCAATTATCGAGCACTTGCGCTCAAGAGTAATGACAACTTATTCAATATGATGACCTAATGTTATCAAATTCTGTGTCGTACCTCTGGGTTCAAAATGTTCACTATACCCCTTAATGAAATCCTTGAGGGGTATAGTTTCCAAAATGGGGTCACTTGTGAGGGAGCACCACTGTTTAGGCACATCAGGGGCTCTCCAAACGCAACATGGTGTCCGCTAACAAATTGAATGGAAAATCAAATTGTTAGCGGACACTATGTTGCATTTGGAGAGCCCCTGATGTGCCTAAACAGTGGAGCTCCCCCACAAGTGACCCCATTTTGGAAACTAGACCCCCCAAGGCACCTATCTAGATGCATATTGAGAACTTGGAACCCCTAGGTGCTTCACAAATTGATTCGTAAAAATGAAAAAGTATTTTTTTTTCCACTTTTTCATTTTTACGAATCAATTTGTGAAGCACCTGAGGATTCCAAGTGCTCACTATGCATCTAGATAGGTGCCTTGGGGGGTCTAGTTTCCAAAATGGGGTCACTTGTGGTGGAGCTCCAATGTTTAGGCACACAGGCACAAATTGAATGGAAAATCGGCTCAAATTGTTAGCCGACACCATGTTGCGTTTGGAGAGCCCCTGATGTGCTAAATAGTGGAGCTCCCCCACATGTGACCCCATTTTGGAAACTAGACCCCCCAAGGCACCTATCTAGATGCATAGTGAGCACTTGGAACCCTCAGGTGCTTCACAAATTGATTCGTAAAAATGAAAAAGTGGAAAAAAAAATACTTGAGGGGTGCAGTTTTTAGAATGGTGTCACTTTGGGGTATTTTCTGTCATAAAGACCTCTCAAAGTGACTTCAAATGTGATGTGGTCCCTAAAAAAATGGTTTTGTAAATTTTGTTGGAAAAATGAGAAATCACTGGTCAACTTTTAACCCTTATAGCTCCCTAACAAAAAAAAATTTTGGTTCCAAAATTGTGCTGATGTAAAGTAGACATGTGGGAAATGTTATTTATTAACTCTTTTGTGTGACATATCTCTCTGATTTAAGGGCATAAAAATTCAAATTTTGAAAATTGCTACATTTTCGCCAAATTTCCGTTTTTTTCACAAATAAATGCAAGTGATATCGAAGAAATTTTACCACAATCATGAAGTACAATATGTCACGAAAAAACAGTCTCAGAATCAGGGGGATCCGTTGAAGCGTTCCAAAGTAATTACCTCATAAAGTGACAGTGGTCAGAATTGAAAAAATTGGCCTGGTCATTAACGTGCAAACCACCTTGGGTTGTAAAGGGGTTAAACACTGCACCCCTCAACATATTTAACCCCTTAAGCCCCGGAGCATTTTCCGTTTTTGCATTTTCGTTTTTTGCTCCCCTTGTTCCTAGAGTCATAGTGTTTTTATTGTTTGGTCAATATGGCCATGTGAGGGCTTATTTTTTGCAGGACGAGTTGTACTTTTCAACGCCATTACTAGTTTTACCATATCGTGTACGGGAAAACGGGAAAAAAATTCCAAGTGCGGTGAAATTGCAAAAAAAGTGCAATACCATAGTTGTTTTTTATTTTATTTTTTTACCACGTTCACTGAATGCTAAAACTGACCTACCCTTCTTATTCTACAGGTGATTACGAGTTCGTAGACACCAAATATGTATAGGTTATTGTTTATTTAAGTGGTGAAAAAAAAATTCCAAAATTTGATAAAAAAAAAAAAAAAAAAATAGCGCCATTTTCTAAGACCCATAGCGTCTCCATTTTTTGGGATCTGGGGCTGAGTGAGGGCTTATGTTTTGCGCACCAAGCTGAAGTTTTTATTGATACCATTTTGGGGTAGATACGATGTTTTGATCGCCCATTATTGCATTTTATTGCAATGTTGCGGGGACCAAAAAACGTAATTCTGGCGTTTCGAATTTTTCTCTCGTTACGCCGTTTACCGATCGGATTATTTCTTTTTTTATATTGATAGATCGGGCGATTCTGAACGCGGCGATACCAAATATGTGTGTGTGGACTTTTTTTATTATTATTTTATTTTGAATGGGGCGAAAGGGGGGTGATTTAAACTTTTATATTTTTTTAATTTTTTTTTATTTTTAAAAACTTTTTTTTTTCACTTTTTGCATGCTTCAATAGTCTCCATAGGACACTAGAAGCAGCAACTATCCGATTGTTTCTGCTACATACAGGGGATCAGCAGATCCCCTGCATATAGCAGAATTGGTCCTGTGCTATGAGCGCCGACCACTAGGTGGCGCTCATAGCGACCAGATCATGACAACCACAGGCGTCTGCTGCAGACCCTGGGTTGTCATGCCCACCCATCGGTGACCCGCGATCACGTGACGGGGTCGCCGGTGGGCGGGGCTTAGGACGCGCTTCCAGGAAGCGCGCGTTAAATGCCGCTGTCGGAGATTGACAGCGGCATTTAACATGTTAACAGCCGCGGGTGGATCGCGATTCCACCCGCGGCTGTTGCGGGCACATGTCAGCTGTAATAATCAGCTGACATGTGCTCTGTTCAGTGAGGGCTCAGTGCAGCAGCCCTCACTGAACCGGGGGGGAGGCCAAATGTGCGTACTAATATGGCACCCGTTGTTAAGGGGTTAAAATTGCTTTCATATAGTTCATTAACCCTTCTGGTTCTTTTCAGGAAGTAATGGAAAGTGGAATGACAAGAATGAAACAGTTTATTTTTACAATCTAGATTTTGATAACTTCTGAACAGGCAATTATAGCCGGCATACTTTAAAGGTAGTTATTTGGCCATGAGCTGCCAATGCAAACATCAGGACCACACAATCAAGATATCAAGGTGCCGATAAAGTTAAAAGGAAGCCCCCAAACTGTGTTAACTATTTAGATTCCATAATCACTATTGACAAGAGAATCGAAGGGGTTAAACGTCCATAGTCTGTGCCAACACTGATCATGGCTGATGCAGCAAGTTGTCAGCTATAATGTACAGGTGACAGCTACAGGATAGTCACCTGTCGGGGAACGCTAGTCTCTTATACTGCAGATCAGTAAAAAGACGTCTATTGGTCAATAAGGGGTTAAGGATAACAAAGTCAATGTTTTGGAGCGGCCATCACCAAGCCCTGATCTTAGTCCTATTGAAAATGTATGGGCAAAGCTGAAAAGGCCGGTGCGAGCAAGACGACCTACAAACCTGGATCAGTTACAGCAGTTGTGTCAGGAGAAATAGGCCCAAATTCTGACCTAAGAGTATGTGCCCACGTAGCGTTTTACAAGCGTATATGCTGCGGACTTTCCTCAGGGTAAACGCTTGTGAGACGCTAGGTAATCTGCCCCCCATGGTCCCCAAGGGGAATCCGCAAGTTCTATGCCCATGCTGCGGATTTTTCCGCAGCGTTTTTGATGCGCGCAATAATCCACAGCATGTCAATTAATTTTGCGTTTCCGCAAGCGGAATTGCCTTTGCAATGCAATAAAAAACGCAAGGCAATTCCGCATGTGGAAAACGCAGGATAAACGCTGGATAAACGCGCGTGGAATTCCGCATGTGGAAAACGCGCGATAAACGCAGGATAAACGCGCGTGGAATTCCGCATGTGGAAAACGCGCGATAAACGCAGGATAAACGCGCGTGGAATTCCGCATGTGGAAAACGCGCGATAAACGCAGGATAAACGCGCGTGGAATTCCGCATGTGTTTTTCCGGGAGAGGACATGCGGAAATGAAACAGAAATTTTCTGCTTCATTTCCGCAACGTGGGCACATAGCCTTATATTGTGAGAAGCTTGTGGGAGGAAATCCCAAATGTTTCACCCAAGTCATTCACTTTAAGGACAATGGTACCAAATACTAATGAAATGGATGGAAAGTTTTGACTTTGTTTTAAGGCATTTTTATTACTTACTGCATTCTCGCTCTCTCATTATTCTGGCATTTGGCAAATATTACAAATGATGGTAATCCTAATTGACCTAAAACAGGAAAGGTTTATTCTGATTTCATGTCAGATATGGAGAGAAACATGCATATACTGTATGTCTTTTTATATAGTGTATGGAAACTTCTGGTTTCAACTGTATATGAGATATTGAAATGTAATTGGTCATATTGTAATTTATTTTGAATGAAGTAAGTGAATTCCCACATTAATTTGACATTATATAATAATGTCTTTATATTTAAATAAATCTCAGAGATTTCAACAATACAACAGGATGTTATTTTCTTATAAAAAAAAAATTTAAATAAAAAATTCTATTGTGGTGTTAATTTTGTAATATTGATTTCTTTATCTGTGTCATTTTTGTCTCAGTGTTTGAAAAAGGCCTTTTGCATAAGGCTGAAACGTTACATTGAATTTTGGGATTTCTTTATGAAATAAAGAATTGCATTATCATTCTGAATATTTGAGTGCCGAGTATCTATATATACACTGGCATGCCAGGCATGTCAATCTCCACAAGGAGAAAAATGACCCTTTAGATCCCAGTGAGAAGCCTCTCATACAGTCAAATCGGATCTCATGCTTTGTACTGACGAGGAGCAATACCCTGAAACACCGTGGCTGCAAATTGAGATTCTGGTTTGGCTTTTATCCCAAGTCATGTGACAAGGCTCGTTAAAGGGTCGATATTGACTTTTAGGATTGCTACTTCCAATAGACTTGTCACTTATCTCACTTTTAGCAAATCAGAATATACCGTAGATCATATATAATAGAAATAATCATTATCCACTGTCTGTCTTTCCAAAAGTGATAATAGGAAGTGCAGCCATATCGGTTGTGACCTTTGAATTAATTTCTCAGAAACAGACAGTGAACAGTCATTTTGTCAGGATGTTATATCAATGACTAAGTCATTAGTTTCCAAGAAGCTGCTTTAAAATTGACAAACTACTTCTTCCTATTTTTGCAGCGGTGCAATATTGCCATCTTATTAGAGAAGAGCAGTTAAAGAGAATGTGTTATCAAAAAATAACCAATTGTTTAAATTACCTTTTTACATGAAATTTATTATTTTTTTTTTTACTTTTTTCCACTATAGTAACCATCTAAACTAAAAAAACACACCCACAGATCCTGCAATTATCACCCTGGCCAAAATTAGTTTCATATTTCCTGTTGTATGCAGAAGATTTTTCAGCAGTTTTATTATCATGACTGAAAATGACAATGAAAGATGACACCTCTATATAAAGCAGATAAAGTAGCCACCATTCACAATAAATGATAGTCACAGCTCACCTCCTCACCCTTCCTTCACAATGAGTCTATTCTTAGGACGAGTGGCCAGTGTGAAAATTGTAAGACTTCAGGATTGGCTTTTTTGATTGTGATGTTAAAGAGTGAAAAGCTAAAAAAAATGACATTTAAAGTAAATTTAATGTAATCCCTTCTCACCATGGACAGTTTTAGTTTTTGCGCTTTTTCTTTGTTCCTCTCCTTCTTTCTCCCCTTTCGTGTGACATAGCTTTATGAGGGCTTGTTAATTGCTGAGGTTTTCATTAATAACATTTTTTGGGTTATATACGATGTTTCAATCCCACTTTTTCATGTACCAACATGGCAGCCATGGGGACGGTCAGCAGGCTCATGGTTGCCACTGAAATCCATAAGCAGCACTTTCACTTAGTGAAGGGGGTGGAAGGCAACATCCCATGGGCATCCAAAATGGTGAACCTCTGGGACATCGCACCTTAACTACCACAGTCAGGGATTTACTGCAGCATCTAAGGGGTTAACAGCAGCAACTAGAGCTGCTCTAATAGCGGATTTTACAGACAAATACCGGCAGTATAACACAGCTGGAATCTGCAGGTATATTGCGGGTGGAGTTGCAGAGTCCACTCCACACACTCGCACCCAACATGCACTATACATGTAGGGCAGATAGGGGTTACACAACAGAGGACACGTTCCTTTTAAGCACTTAAGAATGTATTTATTTTTTACTTTGCAGATAGTATACTGGCATATGCTTTGTACTTAAAAGGAATGTCTGCATTAGTTAATGTCTTTTTGTTAGAAGGGCCCCAATATGCTGACTAAAAGATGATCTGTTGCTGGCAATCTCAGCGATAAGCCATTTGTTGAAAAATCTGGCAACAAGCATTTAATTCTCCTGCACTGCCACCAAAGGAAACAGGAGGTACTGCACAGTATCCAGTGAAATCAATAAGCTGACTATGTAATGAATGAAGTACTGGGACCTTCAAAGTGGGAATGACTCCATGTAACTGCTCTCTAGTCTGCATAAAATGGGTTCAAGTTTACAACGGAGAATCCCCACTATTAACCTGTATAGTGCCCCAAGTATGTGCAAGTGGTTTCTAAACCAGACAACCTCATTAAGTCTCATAACACCTTTGTCAATAAACAGGTATTCTCAAATTACTAAGTTGCTTTAATTAGTTAAACAGCATGAAAATACGCAAGTTTGCAACTGACTTGCTTTTTCTATCTGCTGTCATTCTCCTGCAATGAGAGCTTTTATCTTACATAGTGTAAAGCTCATTTCCATGGAGTTCAGCCACTAGTAGACCTTGGTAGAGAGTGTGCAGTAGTTACATTCCAGGAGAAAAGTTAACTCCTAACATACCGTTATCTCTGTCCAGCCCATTCATTTCTATACATCAGTTAGCTGCTCCCTGCCTTCTCCCTTTAGGCTTTTGACGAGATGCTCTTATCCATCCTGTAGAATCACAATTGCTGCACCCAGTATCTAGGCTCTCATTGTCTGTGGCTGTGTGCTTGCTCAAATACCCTGTTGTTTCTATGTGTAAAAATAGTGATAGTGATAGAGTACATTCCAGAACCAACCACTGATAGCAGAATGTGTTACAGCAGAACTTGTGCTGAGCTTTATAGTTCTAATAATACTACAGCTCTGCTGCTCATCAGAGCTCTCACTCAGGGAGAAGAGCCCGTCCTGCCAGAAATCAGGAAGTAAGGAGACTGCATAGCTCTGAGCTGCTCAAGAGATCACTTATGAAAACTCCTTTTAGGCATCAAACATTTCCTTTGTTCAAATAGAAAGAATCTAGAAATCTGTCTGAAATAAAAATAAATGATTCTAAATTATATATATATACAGTACAGACCAAAAGTTTGGACACACCTTCTCATTTAAAGATTTTTCTGTATTTTCATGACTATGAAAATTGTACATTCACACTGAAGGCATCAAAACTATGAATTAACACAGGTGGAATTATATACTTAACACAAAAAATTTGGGAAACAACAAGTTAAGGTGGCCACACACAATAACTGAAAGTTGATTGCTGGTTCGGCCGTCCACTACCTCTCCCAACTCTCATACACGAGAAGGTTTGGCTTGGTTAAATGTTCATGTGTTTTCAAAGTGGAGAACTGTGAAAATCACTGCCAAACGGCTCTGGCAGCAACTTATCACCTGAATAACAAAAGGGTCAGGCATTAAGGGTCAGGCAGTTTGAATTTTACCTCCTCTGAACTCATCTGTCAGGGAAGAGTCTGGATGTCTCCTTAGACTATTAGCTTAGTCTATTGTGTATGGAGGCTTAAAGGGGTTTTCCATTACTCAGACAACTCCTTCTCAATCCATATGTGTGTCCCCCAGTAAAATAATAACACCTATACTCACCTCCAGTGCCAGCACTATTCCAGCGGTGTCTGCACTGGCTATCCTGTGGATTGCGTGTGTCATGGGTGTGTCAGAAGTGACAGACAGTCATCCTGCAGTTGGTTGCAGGAGATCTCTTCATTTGGCCTTACAGACAGCTTCTTAGAATATGTATCTCTACGACCCAGCGGCTAGCTTCCTTCTGGCTAATTAACACCCTGGTCTGGATGTATAAATACCTGTTGTGAGCCAGAGGGAGGTGCCGGCGATATTCATTACCCCTTTTGAAGGCTTGAGCAAGAGCAGTACTTCTTCCTCTTTGGTGCTAGAGAACGTGTGCGCATTTGTCTGGAGTCGAGTAAAGCTAAGCGATTTTCCCTTGTTTGTACCCCCTTGTTGTCTTTAGTGTTCCGTGGGAATCAACTAGTGCTCATCCTTTCTGTTCCCTAGCCTGAGCCTAATGGCAGGGAAAGACAGGCCGAGGTACTCGTGCGGCGATTGGTGAAGAACCAATAAAGGGACATTAGTGGAGACAGGGTGACACTAGATCAGCCTAGGAGTTCTCCACTCCCCACTTTCCCTAGTCTGGGTTCCCTTTCCCTTTTCCCTTTGTGTTGCACTTAGTCTTTCCCACACCTTACGTGACAGCATGACATTATATCTCATGATTCCTAGGGGCAATCAGCGCTGACTTTACTCTCCCCACCTTTGGCCAACTTGCATACATCCAGAGGAAGTGAGAGCTGTTGCTGCTCTTACTTCCTCCGGATGTAAAGGTATGTGCTATAACTGGAGGCAGGAAGAGTGAAGCCAGCGCTGATTGGCAGCAGGGATCACTTGACATAACAATGTCACGTGATCCCAAGGAGAGCCAATGCCGACACGGCTGGAACACTGGAGGGGAGTATAGGTGTTATTATTTTACTGAGGGCAAAAATATATTTATGGAGAAGGAGATGTCCGAGTAGTAGAAAACCCCTTTAACTGTTGGCTACTACTTTGATGGATGTGGACAGAAAGCTCTTTCTGAGTTAAGCAGTTCAATCTGACAAAGGTTGCCAATAGAGTTGGTGCGAGTCAATTCGCAGGACCCAGTCCATCAGCCACATCCATAATCTGTGACCGCTGCATCGGAGCCCTGAGAACCACCTCCTACATCCCGACATCCACAGCTGTTCTACTGATTAGCCGGCCTGATGCAATGTCACATATGCATCATGCTGTAACCATAAAGAGGCAGCTAATCAGAAGAGAAGCAGGGAATCTTGGAAGGTAGAAGGCATGTCTTGAGGCTCCTGTCCAGCATCCAAAGATTACTGACGTGGCCGATGGACCGAGTGCTGCGAAACGAATTGCACCAACTCTAGTTTTCAAATAAAACAACAATGTCTAAATGGCTAACCAATATTGCATTAAAGGATCTATCTACTTTATTTTTCCCCAAAACTGTGCCTCTCTTGTCCATGGGGTGTGTCTGGTATTGCAACTCAGCGCCCCTTTGATTTGGTTAGGGATAAGCTACAATATCAGGCAGCGCTCATGGGTAGCGTGAAATGTGTATGGAGTGTGGTCTGTATCTATGCTATTCTCTTTGTTTCAATTTTTTTTTATATATTTGTAGGTAACTCAAATGGATCATAAACTCAATCTCATAACCGATATGATTCACCACCTGATAGCAAACCAACAAAGCGGTCAGTCTACCAACAGAACACCGCACCGGAGCAACGCTCTGAACGACGGGAGCAACCTCTCCAGTACTCTGCCTACCTACCAACAGTTAACAGTGCCAAGACGAGACCAAGATAATGCATCTTGATGAACAAACACAAACTAGTTCTTCTACTGTCCTCAATGCAGATATTCATTATTTTAATGAATGCATTTATAAGCAGAAAGTAAAATGAATGATGAAATTAGACTGAGTATCGAGTAAGTGTGTAACACTGTAAAGGACGTCTTGTCTATTCTCTGTAG
This sequence comes from Phyllobates terribilis, assembly GCF_046119375.1. Taxonomy (NCBI): domain Eukaryota; kingdom Metazoa; phylum Chordata; class Amphibia; order Anura; family Dendrobatidae; genus Phyllobates; species Phyllobates terribilis. The sequence continues at coordinate 1,494,257 of NW_027363106.1, read as the reverse complement.
ATCCTATGAGGGTTCATTGAAGGTTTCTTAGAGGAAGGGACATGGAACATATGTGTATTGCTCCATGTAGATACATGCAAGAAAGCATCTGATACATTGATGAATCCTTTCTCAGGAAGATTGTAGCTCATCGGCTTGTGGGATCGTAAATCGCTACGGGTCGTGCTGTAAAACTGGCAATACAACTGAACAATTACCCTGATTTTTTTATTGTATTAAAATACACTTTTTACATTGATTTTCAATTTTTGGGGGCCTAAAATGACAATTCTTTTGAGAAAAATAGAAATACAGTTATATGAAAAGTTTGGGCACCCCTATTAATCTTAAGCTTAATGTTTTATAAAAATTGGTGTTTTTGCAACAGCTATTTCAGTTTGATATATGTAATAACTGTTGGACACAGTAATGTTTCTGCCTTGAAATGAGGTTTATTGTACTAACAGAAAATGTGCAATCTGCATTCAAACAAAATTTGACAGGTGCATAAGTATGGGCACCTCACCAGAAAAGTGACATTAATATTTAGAAGATCCTCCTTTTGCAAAAATAACAGCCTCTAGTCGCTTCCTGTAGCTTTTAATGAGTTCCTGGATCCTGGATGAAGGTATTTTTGACCATTCCTCTTTACAAAACAATTCCAGTTCAGTTAAGTTTGATGGTCGCCGAGCATGGACAGCCCTCTTCAAATGATCCCACAGATGTTCAATGATATTCAGGTCTGGGGACTGGGATGGCCATTCCAGAACATTGTAATTGTTCCTCTGCATGAATGCCTGAGTAGATTTGTAGCGGTGTTTTGGATCATTGTCTTGCTGAAAGATCCATCCCCTGCGTAACTTCAACTTTGTCACTGATTCTTGAACATTATTGTCAAGAATCAAGAATCTGCTGATACTGAGTGGAATCCATGCGTCCCTCAACTTTAACAAGATTCCCGGTGCCGGCATTGGCCACACAGCCCCAAAGCATGATGGAACCTCCACCAAATTTTACTGTGGGTAGCAAGTGTTTTTTTTGGAATGCTGTGTTTTTTTGCCGCCATGCATAATGCCTTTTTGTATGACCAAACAACTCAATCTTGGTTTCATCAGTCCACAGGACCTTCTTCCAAAAAGAAATTGGCTTCTCCAAATGTGCTTTTGCATACCTCAGCCGACTGTTTGTGGCGTGCTTGCAGAAACGGCTTCTTTCGCATCACTCTCCCATACAGCTTCTCCTTGTGCAAAGTGCGTTGTATAGTTGACCGATGCACAGTGACACCATCTGCAGCAAGTTGATGCTGCAGCTCTCTGGAGGTGGTCTGAGGATTGTCCTTGACTGATCTCACCATTCTTCTTCTCTGCCTTTCTGATGTTTTTCTTGGCCTGCCACTTCTGGCCTTAACAAGAACTGTCCCTGTGTTCTTCCATTTCCTTACTATGTTCCTCACAGTGGAAACTGACAGGTTAAATCTCTAAGACAGCTTTTTGTATCCTTCCCCTGAACAACTATGTTGAATAATCTTTGTTTTCAGATCATTTGACAGTTGTTTTGAGGAGCCCATGATGCCACTCTTCAGAGGAGATTCAAACAGGAGAACAACTTGCAAGTGGCCACTTTAAGTAGCTTTTCTCATGATTGCATACACCTGGCTATGAAGTTCAAAGCTCAATGAGGTTACAAAACAAAAAAAAGTGCTTTAGTAAGTCAATAAAAAGTAGGTAGGAGTATTTAAAACAAGAAAATGATAAGGGTGCCCATACATATGCACCTGTCAAATTTTCTTTGAATGCAGATTGCACATTTTCTGTTAGTACAATAAACCTCATTTCAAGGCAGAAACATTACCGTGTCCAACAGTTATTACATATATCAAACTGAAATAGCTGTTGCAAAAACACCAATTTTTATAAAACATTAAGCTTAAGATTAATAGGGGTGCCCAAACTTTGTCATATAACTGTAAATTTTTGGTAAAAATGGTATTAAAGAGTTAATTTTTCGTTATATTTCTGATCACAATTTTTTTTTATGGAATATTTTTTGACATCTGATCAAATTTATTGTATTTTCTCAAAAATGTTGATATTTGCACATTGATTGGTTTAAAGCAGTGATGGCGAATCTTTTAGAGACCGAGTGCCCAAACTGCAATCCAAAACCCACTTATTTATCGCCAAGTGCCAACATGGCAATTTAACCTAAATATTGAGGTTTTACTGACACAAACAACTGATACAAAGAGCAGAGGAGGGCAGCATAGAGTAGCCACAGACAGGAGCAGGGGTAAGAGACTGCAGAAATAAAGAATGTGCTCACCCACATCCTGGTATATATGCTGGCCCTCCCCTCAATCCTGGTATATATGCTGGCCCCCCCACTCAATCCTGGTATATATGCTGGCCCTCCCTTCAATCCTGGTATATATGCTGGCCCTCCCCTCAATCCTGGTATATATGCTGGCCCTCCCCTCAATCCTGGTATATATGCTGGCCCTCCCCTCAATCCTGGTATATATGCTGGCCCTCCCCTCAATCCTGGTATATATGCTGGTCCTCCCCTCAATCCTGGTATATATGCTGGCCCTCCCCTCAATCCTGGTATATATGCTGGCCCTCCCCTCAATCCTGGTATATATGCTGGTCCTCCCCTCAATCCTGGTATATATGATGGCCCTCCCCTCAATCCTGGTATATATGCTGGCCCTCCTCTCAATCCTGGTATATATGCTGGCCCTCCTCTCAATCCTGGTATATATGCTGGCCCTCCTCTCAATCCTGGTATATATGCTGGTCCTCCCCTCAATCCTGGTATATATGCTGGCCCTCCCCTCGATCCTGGTATATATGCTGGCCCTCCCCTCAATCCTGGTATATATGCTGGCCTTCCCCTCAATCCTGGTATATATGCTGGCCCTCCCCTCAATCCTGGTATATATGCTGGCCCTCCCCTCAATCCTGGTATATATGCTGGCTCTCCCCTCAATCCTGGTATATATGCTGGCCCTCCCCTCAATCCTGGTATATATGCTGGTCCTCCCCTCAATCCTGGTATATATGATGGCCCTCCCCTCAATCCTGGTATATACAGTACAGACCAAAAGTTTGGACACACCTTCTCATTTAAAGATTTTTCTATATTTTCATGACTATGAAAATTGTACATTCACACTGAAGGCATCAAAACTATGAATTAACACACGTGGAATTATATACTTAACAAAAAAGTGTGAAACAACTGAAAATATGTCTTATATTCTAGATTCTTCAAAGTAGCCACCTTTTGCTTTGATGACTGCTTTGCACACTCTTGGCATTCTCTTGATGAGCTTCAAGAGGTAGTCACCAGAAATGGTTTTCACTTCACAGGTGTGCCCTGTCAGGTTTAATAAGTGGGATTTCTTGCCTAATAAATGGGGTTTGACCATCAGTTGTGTTGTGCAGAAGTCTGGTGGATACACAGCTGATAGTCCTACCGAATAGACTGCTAGAATTTGTATTATGGCAAGAAAAAAGCAGCTAAGTAAAGAAAAACAAGTGGCCATCATTACTTTAAGAAATGAAGGTCAGTCAGTGCGAAAAATTGGGAAAACTTTGAAAGTGTCCTCAAGTGCAGTTGAAAAACCATCAAGCGCTACAAAGAAACTGGCTCACATGAGGACCGCCCCAGGAAAGGAAGACCAAGAGTCACCTCTGCTTCTGAGGATAAGTTTATCCAAGTCACCAGCCTCAGAAATCGCAGGTTAACAGCAGCTCAGATTAGAGACCAGGTCAATGCCACACAGAGTTCTAGCAGCAGACACATCTCTTCAACAACTGTTAAGAGGAGACTCTGTGCAGCAGGCCTTCATGGTAAAATAGCTGCTTGGAAACCACTGCTAAGGACAGGCAATAAGCAGAAGAGACTTGTTTGCGCTAAAGAACACAAGGAATGGACATTAGACCAGTGGAAATCTGTGCTTTGGTCTGATGAGTGCAAATTTGAGATCTTTGGTTCCAACCACCGTGTCTTTGTGCGACGCAGAAAAGGTGAACGGATGGACTCTACATGCCTGGTTCCCACAGTGAAGCATGGAGAAGGAGGTGTGATGGTGTGGGGGTGCTTTGCTGGTGACACTATTGGGGATTTATTCAAAATTGAAAGCATACTGAACCAGCATGGCTACCACAGCATTTTGCAGCGGCATGCTATTCCATGCGGTTTGCGTTTAGTTGGACCATCATTAATTTTTCAACAAGACAATGACCCAAACACACCTCCAGGCTGTGTAAGGGCTATTTGACCAAGAACTAGAGTGATGGGGTGCTACGCCAGATGACCTGGCCTCCACAGTCACCAGACCTGAACCCAATCGAGATGGTTTGGGGTGAGCTGGACCGCAGAGTGAAGGCAAAAGGGCCAACAAGTGCTAACCATCTCTGGTAACTCCTTCTAGATTGTTTTAAGACCATTTCCGGTGACTACCTCTTGAAGCTCATCAAGAGAATGCCAAGAGTGTACAAAGCAGTCATCAAAGTAAAAGGTGGCGACTTTGAAGAACCTAGAATATAAGACATATTTTCAGTTGTTTCACAGGTTTTTTTTAAGTATATAATTCTGCATGTGTTAATTCATAGTTTTGTTGCCTTCAGTGTGAATGTACAATTTTCATAGTCATGAAAATTTAGAAAAATCTTTAAATGAGAAGGTGTGTCCAAACTTTTGGTCTGTACTGTATGCTGGCCCTCCTCTCAATCCTGGTATATATGCTGGCCCTCCCCTTAATCCTGACATATATGCTGGCCCTCCCCTCAATCCTGGTTTATATGCTGGCCTTCCCCTCAATCCTGGTATATATGCTGGCCCTCCCCTCAATCCTGATATATATGCTGGCCCTCCCCTCAATCCTGGTATATATGCTGGCCCTCCCGTCAATCCTGGTATATATGCTGGCTCTCCCCTCAATCCTGGTATATATGCTGGCCCTCCCCTCAATCCTGGTATATATGCTGGCCCTCCCCTCAATCCTGGTATATATGCTGGCCCTCCCCTCAATCCTGATATATATGCTGGCCCTCCCCTCAATCCTGGTATATATGCTGGCCCTCCTCTCAATCCTGGTATATATGCTGGCCCTCCCCTCAATCCTGGTATATATGCTGGCCCTCCCCTCAATCCTGGTATATATGCTGGCCATCCCCTCAATCCTGGTATATATGCTGGCCCTCCCCTCAATCCTGATATATATGCTGGCCCTCCCCTCAATCCTGGTATATATGCTGGCCCTCCCCTCAATCCTGGTATATATGCTGGCTCTCCCCTAAATCCTGGTATATATGCTGGCCCTCCCCTCAATCCTGGTATATATGCTGGCCCTCCCCTCAATCCTGGTATATATGCTGGCCCTCCCCTCAATCCTGGTATATATGCTGCCCCCCCCCTTCAATCCTGGTATATATGCTGGCCCTCCCTTCAATCCTGGTATATATGCTGCCCCCCCCCTCAATCCTGGTATATATGCTGGCCCTCCCTTCAATCATGGTATATATGCTGGCTCTCCCCTCAATCCTGGTATATATGCTGGCTCTCCCCTCAATCCTGGTATATATGCTGCCCCCCCCCTCAATGCTGGTATATATGCTGGTCCTCCCCTCAATCCTGGTATATATGCTGGTCCTCCCCTCAATCCTGGTATATATGCTGCCCTCCCCTCAAACCTGGTATATATGCTGCCCCCCCCTTCAATCCTGGTATATATGCTGGCCCTCCCCTCAATCCTGGTATATATGCTGGCCCTCCTCTCAATCCTGGTATATATGCTGGCCCTCCCCTCAATCCTGGTATATATGCTGGCCCTCCCCTCAATCCTGGTATATATGCTGGCCCTCCCTTCAATCCTGGTATATATGCTGCCCCCCCTCAATCCTGGTATAAATGCTGGCCCTCCCCTCAATCCTGGTATATATGCTGCCCCCCCCCTCAATCCTGGTATATATGCTGGCCCTCCCCTCGATCCTGGTATATATGCTGGTCCTCCCCTCAATCCTGGTATATATGCTTCCCTCCCCTCAATCCTGGTATATATGCTGCCCCCCCCTCAATCCTGGTATATATGCTGGCCCTCCCCTCAATCCTGGTATATATGCTGGTCCTCCCCTCAATCCTGGTATATATGCTGGCCCTCCCCTGAATCCTGGTATATATGCTGGCCCTCCCCTCAATCCTGGTATATATGCTGGCCCTCCCTTAAATCCTGGTATATACAGTATGCTGGCCCTCCCCTCAATCCTGGTATATATGCAGGCCCTCCCCTCAATCCTGGTATATATGCTGGCCCCCCTCAATCCTGGTATATATGCTAGTCCTCCCATCAATCCTGGTATATATGCTGCCCTCCCCTCAATCCTGGTATATATGCTGCCCCCCCCTCAATCCTGGTATATATGCTGGCCCTCCCCTCAATCCTGGTATATATGCTGGCCCCCCCTCAATCCTGGTATATATGCTGGCCCTCCCCTCAATCCTGGTATACAGTGCCTACAAGTAGTATTCAACCCCCTGCAGATTTAGCTGGTTGACACATACGGAATTAACTTGGCATTGTGACATTTGTACTGTAGATCAGCCTGGAAGTGGGAAATGCACTGCAGCAAATTTTTATTTTTTTTAAAACGTAAAAAGTTAATTCACAGTGTCATTTATTATTCAACCCCTCAAACCACAAGAATTCTTTTTGGTCCCCCTAAAGTATTAAGAAGTAGTTCAGGCACCAAGAATAATGAGCTTCACATGTGTGGATTAAAGATCTCTTTTGCCAGCCTTTTCTGACTATTTAAGACCCTCCCCAAACTTGTGAACAGCACTCAGACATGGTCAACATGGGAAAGACAAAGGAGCATTCCAAGGCCATCAGAGACAAGATCGTGGAGGGTCACAAGGCTGGCAAGGGGTACAAAACCCTTTCCAAGGAGTTGGGCCTACCTGTCTCCACTGTTGGGAGCATCATCCGTACGTGGAAGGCTTATGGAACTACTGTTAGCCTTCCACGGCCAGGACAGCCTTTGAAAGTGTCCTCCCGTGCCGAGGCCAGGCTTGTCCGAAGAGTCAAGGCTAACCCAAGGACAACAAGGAAGGAGCTCCGGGAAGATCTCATGGCAGTGGGGACATTGGTTTCAGTCAATACCATAAGTAACGTACTCCACCGCAATGGTCTCCGTTCCAGACGAGCCCGTAAGGTACCTTTACTTTCAAAGAGTCATGTGAAGGCTCGTCTACAGTTTGCTCATGATCACTTGGAGGACTCTGAGACAGACTGGTTCAAGGTGCTATGGTCTGATGAGACCAAGATCGAGATCTTTGGTGCCAACCACACACGTGACGTTTGGAGACTGGATGGCACTGCATACGACCCCAAGAATACCATCCCTACAGTCAAGCATGGTGGTGGCAGCATCATGCTGTGGGGCTGTTTCTCTGCCAAGGGGCCTGGCCATCTGGTCCGCATCCATGGGAAGATGGATAGCACGGCCTACCTGGAGATTTTGGCCAAGAACCTCCGCTCCTCCATCAAGGATCTTAAGATGGGTCGTAATTTCAACTTCCAACAAGACAACGACCCAAAGCACACAGCCAAGAAAACCAAGGCCTGGTTCAATAGGGAAAAAGTCAAGGTGTTGGAGTGGCCTAGTCAGTCTCCTGACCTTAACCCAATTGAAAACTTGTGGAAGGAGCTCAAGAATAAAGTCCACATGAGACATCCAAAGAACCTAGATAACTTGGAGAAGATCTGCATGGAGGAGTGGGCCAAGATAACTCCACAGACCTGTGCCGGCCTGATCAGGTCTTATAAAAGACGATTATTAGCTGTAATTGCAAACAAGGGTTATTCCACAAAATATTAAACATAGGGGTTGTATAATAATTGACCCACACTTTTATGTTTAAAATGTAATAAAATTCAACTGAGCAACATAACTTTTTGGTTTGTAAGATTTATGCTTCTGTTCATAAAACCTACTCTCGTTTGCAGTTTGAAGGCTCTAACTTATTTGCATCTTATCAAACCAGCTAAATCTGCAGGGGGTTGAATACTACTTGTAGGCACTGTATATGCTGGCCCTCACCTCAATCCTGGTATATATGCTGGCCCTCCCCTCAATCCTGGTATATATGCTGGCCCTCCCCTCAATCCTGGTATATATGCTGGCCCTCCCCTCAATCCTGATATATATGCTGGCCCTCCCCTCAATCCTGATATATATGCTGGCCCTCCCCTCAATCCTGATATATATGCTGGCCCTCCCCTCAATCCTGGTATATATGCTGGCCCTCCCCTCAGTCCTGGTATATATGCTGACCCTCCCCTCAATCCTGGTATATATGCTCCCCCCCCTCAGTCCTGGTATATATGCTGGCCCTCCCCTCAATCCTGGTATATATGCTCCCCCCTCAGTCCTGGTATATATGCTGACCCTCCCCTCAATCCTGGTATATATGCTGGCCCTCCCCTCAATCCTGGTATATATGCTGCCCCCCCCTCAATCCTGGTATATATGCTGGCCCTTCCCTCAATCCTGGTATATATGCTGGCCCGCCCCTCAGTCCTGGTATATATGCTGACCCTCCCCTCAATCCTGGTATATATGCTGGTCCTCCCCTCAATACTGGTATATATGCTCCCCACCCCTCAGTCCTGGTATATATGCTGGCCCTCCCCTCAATCCTGGTATATATGCCCCCCCCTCAGTCCTGGTATATATGCTGGCCCTCCCCTCAATCCTGGTATATATGCTGGCCCTCCCCTCAATCCTGGTATATATGCTGCCCCCCCCCCTCAATCGTGGTATATATGCTGGCCCTCCCCTCAATCCTGGTATATATGCTGGCCCTCCCCTCAATCCTGGTATATATGCTCCCCCCCCCTCAGTCCTGGTATATATGCTGGCCCTCCCCTCAATCCTGGTATATATGCTGGCCCTCCCCTCAATCCTGGTATATATGCTGCCCCCCCTCAATCGTGGTATATATGTTGGCCCTCCCCTCAATCCTGGTATATATGCTGGCCCTCCCCTCAATCCTGGTATATATGCTGGCCCTCCCCTCAATCCTGGTATATATGCTGCCCCCCCTCAATCCTGGTATATATGCTGACCCTCCCCTCAATCCTGGTATATATGTTGGCCCTCCCCTCAATCCTGGTATATATGCTGGCCCTCCCCTCAATCCTGGTATATATGCTGGCCCTCCCCTCAATCCTGGTATATATGCTGGCCCTCCCCTCAATCCTGGTATATATGCTGGTCCTCCCCCCAATCCTGGTATACATGCTCCCTCTCCCCCCCCAGTCACTGTGCATCACATATTAAAAAAAAAAAAAAAAACACATAATAAACCCTCCTCCTCACCTTCCTTCTCCCGCGCAGCATCCTCTCCTGTAGTCGGCACATCTAGCTGAAGTGTATTGCAGCGCACGTACTAGCCAGGCCCGTGCGCGCTGCAGTACACGCTGCCGGCCAATCAGAGGCCAGCTACCGCTGGCCTCTGATTGGCCGGCCGACGTCATGCTGGCCTCTGATTGGCCGGCAGCCGCTTCTGATTGTCCGGAAGCCGCTAGCCTGTGATTGGCCGGCCAACGTCATGCTGGTCTCTGATTGGCCAGAAGCCGCAGGCCTCTGATTGACCGGCCGACGTCATGCTGGCCTCTGATTGGCCGGCAGCCGCTGGCCTCTGATTGGCCGGCAGCGTGTATTGCAGCGCACGGGCCTGGCTAGTTCGTGCGCTGCAATACACTTCAGCTCGATGTGTTTCCGTCCGAGAGAGATCGCACATCTAGCTGCAGTAGCGGAGCTGGTACTCGGCGGCTCAGAGTTCTCCCCCGCCTGCCCGATCCAGTAGCGCTAGTGCTGCGGCCATGGTGCCCCCCAGGAGGGCTCTGCTGCCCCCTCTGCACGCTGCCATAGGTTCCCAGCACTGGTGTAAAGCATTTCTTCTTTTACAGCTGACGACTAGTGTTGAGCGATACCTTCCGATATCGGGAAATATCGGATCGGATTGGATCGGACCGATACCGAAAAAGTATCGGATATCGCCGATTCCGATACCGGAAACCAATGCAAGTCAATGGGACATAAATATCGGAATTAAAATAAACCCTTTCTTTCCTTGTAGGTTATTTCTACATGAAGGAAAACAACTAAGAATAATGTAGAATGTATTGGGGGAGGTGGGGGAGACAATAAAGGCATAGAGGTTTAGCCCAGTCAAATGGAATAGCAGGAATTAATATTTTTTTATTATGTTCTGAGTTACGGAAATATTAACTATGTTAAGTATTTTTATATTTTGTCAGATATTTATGTTTCACTACTTCCATGCTCTTCACCTTCTTTTTTACTTCTCCCACACTTTCTCCTTCATCATCCTCAGCATCTTTTTCATCCACTTCTTCTTCACCTTCTTCTTCTTCACCTTCTTCGTATTATTCTTTTTTTTACATTCTTCATATTCTACTTCTTCATCTTCTTCATATTCTTCTTCTTCATCATATTCTTATTTGTGACAGGCATTCCTGTAGTTGTTATCTATAAAAGGTTGGACATTACACCTTTCGTTCTGCCCGTCACAAAAGATTTACAACAGGATTTGTCCGCGTTCAGTTTGGCCTGCAGCAGCAGGTCTTTTCCAGGGGCACCACGAGGAGGAACGGACTCACCCCCATACACTGCTTAGTCATCTTCTGCTTATAATTTAGATATTATCTTTTGCTCTGATTTTTAGTCTTATGCTTAATGTTCTTCCGCTTTTTGTTCTGCAGCTTCTTGTATTTCTGCTTCTTGGTTTTCTGTCTCTTGTTTTTCTGTATCTTGGTGCTTGTCTTCTCTTCTTTGTCTTCTTGGTCAACTTCTTCAGGGTCATCTTCTTGGTCTTCTTCGGGGTGGTCTTCAGGGTCGTCGTCTTCGGGGGTCCTCGTCTTCGGGGTCCTCGTCTTCTTCGGGTTGGTCTTCTGGGTCCTCGTCTTCGGGGTCCTCGTCTTCTTCGGGGTGGTCTTCAGGGTCCTCGTCTTCTTCGGGGTGGTCTTCAGGGTCCTCGTCTTCTTCGGGGTGGTCTTCAGGGTCCTCGTCTTCAGGGTCATTGTCTTCGGGGTCCTCGTCTTCTTAGGGTTGGTCTTCAGGGTCCTCGTCTTCAGGGTCCTCGTCAGGGAGATCCAGAGTGATTACCAAGAACCATTTCAAAAAGCTTGAACTTGGAAATGTAGCAGAAGGTACAAGAAAGCTGAGGAACTACCGAGGACCAGCTGATGGTACTGGAACCCGGATGGATAGCAGAAGGTACAAGAGCCAATGGAACTACCGAGGACCAGCTGATGTTACTGGAACTCGGTTACTAAGCAGGAGGTACCTGTGCCAGAAAGCACTACCAAGGACCAGCAGACGTTGGTGGAACTTGGATACCGAGAAGGAGGCACCTAATCCAAAGGCACTGCCGAGAACCAGCTGACGGTACTGGAACCCGGATGGGTAGCAGAAGGTACAAGAGCCAATGGAACTACCGAGGACCAGCTGATGTTACTGGAACCCGGATGGGTAGCAGAAGGTACAAGAGCCAATGGAACTACCGAGGACCAGCTGATGTTACTGGAACTCGGTTACTAAGCAGGAGGTACCTGTGCCAGAAAGCACTACCAAGGACCAGCAGACGTTGGTGGAACTTGGATACCGAGAAGGAGGCACCTAATCCAAAGGCACTGCCGAGAACCAGCTGACGGTACTGGAACCCGGATGGGTAGCAGAAGGTACCCATGTAAAAAAAAAGTTCAAGGCCGCGAGCCGGCCGCAGTTACCAAAACCCACAGTCCTACAGAGGGTGCTTGTCCTATTGGCACTATGGAACCAGCCTTCATTGCCAGATCCCGCAGCCCACATAGGAGTCACCTAAACTGCAGGCACCATAGAGTCGGCTAACCCGACCGCAACACGACAGGACAACGCATTGGAGGCAAAGTGACGTTGACACTACCCGGAAACAGCTGGCGTGCTGGAACCAGGCTGGGCAGGAGGGAGTACCCGTGCCAAAGACACTGCCGAGAACCAGCTGACGGTACTGGAACCCGGATGGGTAGCAGAAGATACAAGAGCAAATGGAACTACCGAGGACCAGCTGACGGTACTGGAACCCGGATGGGTAGCAGAAGGTACAAGAGCCAATGGAACTACCGAGGACCAGCTGATGTTACTGGAACTCGGTTACTAAGCAGGAGGTACCTGTGCCAGAAAGCACTACCAAGGACCAGCAGACGTTGGTGGAACTTGGATACCGAGAAGGAGGCACCTAATCCAAAGGCACTGCCGAGAACCAGCTGACGGTACTGGAACCCGGATGGGTAGCAGAAGATACAAGAGCAAATGGAACTACCGAGGACCAGCTGACGGTACTGGAACCCGGATGGGTAGCAGAAGGTACAAGAGCCAATGGAACTACCGAGGACCAGCTGATGTTACTGGAACTCGGTTACTAAGCAGGAGGTACCTGTGCCAGAAAGCACTACCAAGGACCAGCAGACGTTGGTGGAACTTGGATACCGAGAAGGAGGCACCTAATCCAAAGGCACTGCCGAGAACCAGCTGACGGTACTGGAACCCGGATGGGTAGCAGAAGATACAAGAGCAAATGGAACTACCGAGGACCAGCTGACGGTACTGGAACCCGGATGGGTAGCAGAAGATACAAGAGCAAATGGAACTACCGAGGACCAGCTGACGGTACTGGAACCCGGATGGGTAGCAGAAGGTACAAGAGCCAATGGAACTACCGAGGACCAGCTGATGTTACTGGAACTCGGTTACTAAGCAGGAGGTACCTGTGCCAGAAAGCACTACCAAGGACCAGCAGACGTTGGTGGAACTTGGATACCGAGAAGGAGGCACCTAATCCAAAGGCACTGCCGAGAACCAGCTGACGGTACTGGAACCCGGATGGGTAGCAGAAGGTACCCATGTAAAAAAAAAGTTCAAGGCCGCGAGCCGGCCGCAGTTACCAAAACCCACAGTCCTACAGAGGGTGCTTGTCCTATTGGCACTATGGAACCAGCCTTCATTGCCAGATCCCGCAGCCCACATAGGAGTCACCTAAACTGCAGGCACCATAGAGTCGGCTAACCCGACCGCAACACGACAGGACAACGCATTGGAGGCAAAGTGACGTTGACACTACCCGGAAACAGCTGGCGTGCTGGAACCAGGCTGGGCAGGAGGGAGTACCCGTGCCAAAGACACTGCCGAGAACCAGCTGACGGTACTGGAACCCGGATGGGTAGCAGAAGGTACAAGAGCCAATGGAACTGCCGAGAACCAGCTGGCGGTGCTGGAGCCCAGGGTAAATACTAAAAACAGAAGAGCCAGAGGTGTATTTGGAGGAGGTTTTAAATCCGTACTACAGTGGATGTGGACAAAGCAGGAGAATTTGCCGGACACACAGCTGGGGATCAGCTGACGTTACTGAATCCCAATAACACTGGAGCAAGCGTTGACTGTGCAGACGGCACTTCTGAGCAGCAACTAGCGGTATTGGAGCCCAGGGTAAATACTAAAAACGGAGGAGCCAGAGGTGTAATTGGAGCAAGTTTTAAATAAGTAGCACAGTGAATATGGACAGAGCAGGAGAAATTGCCGTGAACATAGCAGGGGAACAGCTGACGTTACCGAACCCCAATAACACCGCAGCAAGTGTTGACTGTGCAGACGGCACTTCCGAGCGCCAACTGGCGGTGCTGGAGCCCAGGGATAAGAATGAAAACAGAGGAGCCAGAGGTGTAATTGGAGCAACTTTAAAATCTGTAGTAGTGAGAATGTGGACAGAGCAGGAGAAATTGCCGTCCGCACAGCAGGGGAACAGCTGACGTTACTGAACCCCAATAACATGGTAGCAAGTGTTGACTGTGCAGACAGCACTTCCGAGCGCCAACTGGCGGTGCTGGAGCCCAGGGATAAGAATGAAAACAGAGGAGCCAGAGGAGTAATTGGAGCAACTTTAAAATGTGTAGTACAGTGGATGTGGACAAATCAGGAGAAATTGCCGTCCGCACAGCAGGAGAACAGCTGACGTTACTGAACCCCAATAACACGGCAGCAAGTGTTGACTGTGCAGACGGCACTTCCGAGCGCCAACTGGCGGTGTTGGAGCTCAGGGATTACAGTTCAGGTGGTAGAAACATGAACAGAACAGGAGACCTGGATACTGTTGCCAACCAATTATTTATTCTGGAAGAGGACTGGCAAATTCATGAGAGATCCAGGCCTTGTTCATTTTGAGAAAAGTAAGCCGGTCAACGTTATCGGAGGATAGTCGCATGCGACGGTCTGTTAGTACACCACCTGCGGCACTAAAGACGCGTTCCGATAATACACTAGCAGCAGGGCAAGCTAGCACCTCCAGTGCATACTGACTAAGCTCTGGCCATGTATCCAGCTTACAGACCCAAAACTTGAAGGGAGAAGAGCCGTCTGGGAGTACACTAAGAGGGCAAGACATGTAGTCTGTCACCATCTGACGGAAACGTTGCCTCCTGCTGACTGGAGCTGTCTGTGATGGTGTAGACATTTGTGGCGGCGGGGACACAAAACTTTGCCACATTTCGGCCATACTGGTCTTGCCTTGTGCTGAGGCGCTGCTTCTGCTCCCTCTTTGTGCAGAGCTTCCTCCACTGCCTCGACGCACTGAGCTGCTTTGTAAAGCACTAGCAGCACTGCTCTCGGTTGGAATGGAGAACATGATGGAATGCACCAGTGCGTCTTGGTACTCCCGCATTTTACGCTCCCGGTTCAATGGTGTTATGAGGCTTTGTAAGTTGTCCCGGTAGCGAGGATCTAGGAGGGTGGACACCCAATAATCAGCCGTGTTGAGAATGTGGGCGATGCGGCGGTCGTTTCTGAGGCACTGCAGCATGAAATCAACCATGTGCTGCAGACTGCCAACTGGCCAAGAAACGCTGTCCCCTGCTTGAGGCGTGATCTCTGCCTGCTCTGCATCACCCCACCCTCGCTCTAGATACTGACTACTAGAGCATTGTGTACCTCCCTCCTCTGGACAGATGTCTTCCTCATCCATTGACTCCTCCTCATCCTCCTCACAAAGTGTCCCCTGCCTAGGCCTTTGTGAGGAACCACGTTGCGCAGACTGTAGAGAAGCAGATGGCATTTGTGACTCCTCATCCTCCACCTCTTCCAAAACCTCGTCCCTTAGTGCTTGCAGTGTTTTTTCAAGCAGGCAGATAAGGGGGATAGTCATGCTGACTAGTGCATCATCTGCACTCGCCATCCGCGTGGAATAATCGAAGGCACGCAAAACGTGGCAAATGTCCTTCATAGAGGCCCACTCAGTGGTGGTGAAGTGTGAACGGCGCGCACTGCGACTTGTTTGCGCCTGCTGCAGCTGGTACTCCATTACTGCTGCCTGCTGCTCACACAACCTCTCCAACATATGTAACGTTGAATTCCACCTGGTGGGTAGGTCACATATGATGCGATGTTCCGGAAGACATAATCGGCGCTGCAGAGCTGCAATGCGTGATCTTGCATTGCTGGAACGCCGCAAGTGAGCGCACTCTATGCGGACCTTGTGAAGCAGTGCATCAAGATCCGGATAGTCCCTCAAAAAACTCTGCACGACCAAGTTGAGCACATGTGCCAGACATGGGATGTGAGTGAGGTTGCCTAGGCCCAGAGCTGCCACCAGATTTCGGCCATTGTCACACACTACCATGCCTGGCTGGAGATTCGCTGGCACAAACCACACGTCACTCTGCTGCTTGATGGCATTCCAGAGCTCCTGCGCTGTGTGGCTTCGATTCCCCAAAGAAATTAATTTTAATACGGCCTGTTGACGTTTGGCCACGGCTGTGCTCATATCGGTCATCATAACAGGTAACCGTTCACGGGTCGATGTGGAGGTAGACCGTGACGGCTCCTGCAGCGCTGATTCAGAGGAACTGGAGTATGAGGAGGAGTCAATGTGTACAGACTGGATTCCTGCAATCCTTGGAGTTGGCAGAACACGTACAGCGCCACTCTCAAGATCTGTACCCGGCTCCACAACATTTACCCAATGGGCAGTGAGGGAAAGGTATCGTCCCTGTCCATGCTTACTGGTCCACGCATCAGTGGTCAGGTGGACCTTGCTACTGACGGCGTTTTGTAGCGCATGTTTAATTTTTCCCTCCACATGATGTTGCAGGGCAGGGACGGCTTGCCTGCTGAAATAAAAGCGGCTGGGCACGTTGTATTGTGGGACTGCCAATGCCATAAAGTTACGGAATGTGTCAGTCTCCACCAGCCTGAATGATAGCATTTCAAGGGCCAGTAGTTTAGCAATGCCAGCATTCAGAGCCTGTGCTCGGGGGTGGTTTGCCGAGTATGGGCGCCTTTTCTCCCATGCCTGTGCTAACGATGGCTGTAGACTGGCCTGGGAGTGTGAGGATGACTGGGAAAGTGGTGCTGTGGGTGGAATTACACTGTGTCTCTGTACAACAGTGCCAGAGATTCTTCCATGGCGATCCTGTGAGGAAGCCGAACCAGCTGTGTGTGAGCTGGAGGAAGAGGCTACAACACGAGCTGAAGAGGTGGTAGGTGGCGCTGTAGGTTGGCCTAGGTCTTCAGTGTGTTTGTGTAACTCCACCACGTGCTTGGTCCGCACATGTTTCCACATATTTGTGGTATTGAGGTTGCTGACACTTTTCCCTCTTTTCACCTTCTGATTACACAGCTTGCATTTGACAAAGCAAATGTCATCTGCAACTGTGTCAAAAAAGGACCAGGCACTGCAAGTCTTGGGAGCGCCCGCTTTGGATTTTGGAAGAGCCATGCTCCTAATGGGTGCCGAAGTGGAGGCTACAGGCAACCAAGTCTGCCCCCTCCCTCTCCCTCCTTTTTGGGCCGTTCGGGGAATCTCTTCCTCAGAGCTGCTCCCACCACCTTCCTGTCCCTCACGCCATGATGGGTCAAGGACCTCATCATCTACACCACCCTCTTCAAACAACTGCTTCTCCTGGGTAGTCTCGACAGCACAGTACGCACCAGAAAGTGGCACCTGAGTCTCATCATCAGATGCGTACTGAGGTGTGCTGCTGACCATAGGCACTGGCCCACCCGCCTCTTCAGATTCAGAGAGACAAAACGGTTGCGCATCACTGCATACTACCTCTTCTTCAAATTCTCGAATTCTGCTTGGCTGGCCCCCTCTTTCCAAGCCAAGAGATTCAGAGAACAGAAGTAGAGATGGCTCCTGTCCAGGGCTCTCTGACTGCCTGGGCAATTTGGCAGGTGGTGAAGAGACAGATGGGTGCTCTTCAGTGCTCAGGACCTGAGAGGATCTGGAACTAATTGAAGTCGATGCGTTAGCTGCCATCCATCCGACAACGGCTTCAATTTGGTCCTCGCGCAGCAGTGGGGTACGGCTAGCTCCTACAAAGCTGCGCATAAAGGACTGTTCCCTGGTAAAACTGGGGGATGCTGAGTCACTGGTGCCCGCAGCAGGCACAGAATCCCCACGTCCTCTCCCTGCAGGCACAGAATCCTCACGTCCTCTCCCTGCAGAAACTCCACGCCCACGCCCACGACCACGACCACATGCCTTACTCCCTGCCTTCTTCATCTTGGTAGACTGATAAAGATAGGCAGAAAAGTACTAAGGGCTTAGTGTGCTTATTCCTGAACAGCTGCTAACAGGTATAAGAAACACTAATTTTATAAAGTGTGGACTAGACTTTAATATGAGCTAATGTGGCCTACACAACTGTAAAGTGGAGTGTTTGGTGAACTTTATTTAGGTTTTTTTTGTCACAAAAAGACACTGTATGTGCCTAAAGATGTAATAACGATAGTATCACAAACTTTTTGTAGCTATTACAATGTAGGAAGGTAACCTACAATGCAATAGATGAGGCTGCAAAAAATAGGCTAATACTAATCTGGCTGGGGCTGCAGGGCCCAATGCTGCAGAAAGGCTCCTCTATCTACTCCTATATAGTGTGTTTGGAATCAATTTAGCTGAATATGGATGGAACCACCACACTAATAGGAGATATCAGGAAAAATTATGAATTGGCAATAAAGGACAATGTATGAGGCAGTGACACACACTGAGTGCACTACAACCAGACGGGGTTGAAGCACACACTACAGGGTGAGCTGCACTCACACACCAGACCTTGCAGACAGCGGTGAACAGTACAGATGCAGAGCACTGTGCACTAGTGCTGCAAGACGGAAAAAAATTCTCTATCTACTCCTATATAGTGTGTTTGGAACCAATTTAGCTGAATACAGATGGAACCACCACACTAATAGGAGATATCAGGAAAAATTATGAATTGGCAATAAAGGACAATGTATGAGGCAGTGACACACACTGAGTGCACTACAACCAGACGGGGTTGAAGCACACACTACAGGGTGAGCTGCACTCACACACCAGACCTTGCAGACAGCGGTGAACAGTACAGATGCAGAGCACTGTGCACTAGTGCTGCAAGACGGAAAAAAATTTCTCTATCTACTCCTATATAGTGTGTTTGGAACCAATTTAGCTGAATACAGATGGAACCACCACACTAATAGGAGATATCAGGAAAAATTATGAATTGGCAAAAAAGGACAATGTATGAGGCAGTGACACACACTGAGTGCACTACAACCAGACTTGGCTGAAGCACACACTACAGGGTGAGCTGCACTCACACACACAGACCTTGCAGATAGCGGTGAACAGCACAGGGAACTGTGCACTAGCACTGCAAGGCACAGTGATTTAGAAAGTAGCTTGGGTAAAGCAGTATAGAGCAAATAGGTAGCTAAAACTGTCCCTCAGAACAACAGCGTCCTATCCCTAACTGAATTCACAGCAGAGTGAGCTCAAAATGGCGGCGGTGGCTTTTATAGTGCATCATGACATCATTTCAGCAGCCAATCACAGCCATGCCATTAGTTAAGATGCCTACATGCCTAACAGGATGTGCCCACACTTCTTAGGATCCTCATTGGCTGAATAAAATGAAAATGTCTCATTGCATTATGGGAACTTCCGATTCCGGTATACGATATTGCAATAGTATCGGAATTAAGTATCGGAATTCCGATACCGCGAATATCGGCCGATACCCGATATTTCAGTATCGGAATGCTCAACACTACTGACGACCCAAAATTGGTGATTTTCTGAAAAAAAAAAAAAATGGCCAGTCTGCATTATATATGGTGGAAGTGAGAATGTATCATCTGGATAAGGGGGTGGTCTTCACAGAGGGGTCTATGGAGAGATGTCACTTTATAAGGAGCACATAGCATGGAATACCGGGGGGAAGCCTTCTGGCTCCTTATGTTGCTCCAGTCCGGAATGCTCCACTATGGTCCATCCTTCTATAGTTCTTCTCTTACACTTTCTGCTGCTCGGTATATGGACGTATTCGCTCTATGCTGACAGGCGCTCCCTTAGTATAGCCCATGTAATGCTCGGCACCACAATGTTGTAGGTTCTGACTACTGTGTAAAAAAACACCCACCCAGAGACCGGCCATAATCTTATAGTCTGGGTGTGAATACGCTGTAGGTAGAGCTACACTTTTGTTGTGGAAATTTTGGTCATTTTATTTACCTTTTTGCATTTACCCGAATGAGGCTTGTGAGAAATCCTTAAATATGCTGCAGATTTCTCCTGTATGATGCTGACCAATCATAAGCAAGCAGCAACACTCAAAGAAAAGAAGAACACGCCCCCACTATAGCTCAGAGCGGGTTTCTTAGGGTATAAAGCTACGTTCTCACAATGAGTTTTTAGTGAGTTTTTTCGCTGCATATTTTAGAAATAATGCAAGTAACCTATCTTAATGGGTGCAGAAATTCTACAACATCAAAAACTCACCAAAAGCTCATCGTGGGAACCTAGCCTAAGATGTATAATGATGGAGAGTCCTGATCTCCTGGTCTAACCTTCTGCATGATTAGAAAGCAGAGGTAACAGCTCTTAGACAAGGAAGGAGCCGCACAGCTGAGTTTCTCTGTGTCACATTACAAACCCTTTTATTGCCTCTCCTGATTATGGAGTGTGCCAGTATCACACTTATGTCTTCTGTGCTCAAGCAACTTGTATTCTCTCTGCAGTGATATTAGGCTGTTATTACACCTCACACAGGAGCAGTGTGTTCTGGGTTACTTCTATGGTGAAATGTAATGACAGTCTGCTCTAATCTCACTGCAGAATGAGTACAAGTTGAGCACAACGGATCTAAGTGTGATACTGATGCTGTGCTCTCATTTCTGGACAGGCAGTTTGGGATAGGCGCAGTACAGCAGAGGTGAGAGTGCCATAAGAGGAGGAAAGCTGGTAGAAAGGTTTGTAATGTTGCTGTCACGCTGTCTCTGTATACTGGAGGTAGGGGGCCTAAGCTGACCCTAAGCTGGGGCCCTGACTAATCCCTCAACCTGGAGGTACTGTTAAAGGTACAGAGGTCCAGGCCGCCAGCGAAACCCCTACCTCCTGAGGATCCCTGCACCTAAGTAATCTAGTCCTGAGAAGGACCCCGATCACAACAAAAGAGGACAAGTAATAATATGCCCACACACAGTACTTAGACGAACGAGACAGTACAAGGGAAAAACCAAAACCACCTTGCATACAAAAACTACACAACTACAACAGAGGGAACACCAACGGGAAAGGAGATAAATGATAAAGCGAGGAAGGGAAAAACCACTCCAAATACACTTATCTCAGAAACTCCAAATACCACGATCCGCTCTGTAAGTCTGTATGAAATGCTTTCACCGACACTTCCCAAACAGACCAGCAGGCATTTGAAGGAGACTCACTACAGCAGCATTGATTGCAGCTGGGCGAGGCTGGACCTCGTCTAGCACAGAGAGAGAGAGAATTAACTCCCTCACTGCCGAAAACACAAAGCACCAAAAAGTCAGCTGCGAGAAGTCAGGCTGTGTAATCGTGACGATCTTCGTGGCGACACACCCGTGACAGTACCCCCCCTTCTACGAGGGCCTCCGGACCCTCAGGGCCAGGTTTATCCGGGTGAGTCGTGTGGAAGGCCCGAACTAATCGGTCTGCGTTAATATCCGACGCAGGAACCCACATCCTCTCCTCAGGACCATACCCTTTCCAATGAACCAGGTACTGAAGGGACCGGCGATTAAAACGTGAATCGATGACCCTTGATACCTGGAACTCCAAGTTACCATTGACCACCACTGGAGGGGGAGGTAAAGGTGACGGTACCACCGGCGCCACATACCTCTTAAGCAACGATCTGTGGAACACGTTGTGAATTTTAAACGTAGGGGGGAGGTCAAGACGGAATGCCACCGGATTAATAATAGAACTGATTCTGTACGGCCCGATGAACCTGGGACCCAGTTTCCAGGAGGGAACCTTAAGTTTAATATTCCTGGTAGACAACCATACCAGATCGTTCACACTTAGGTCCGGACCAGACACTCTCCTCCTATCAGCCATACGTTTGTATCGGTTCCCCATAGTATTCAGATTCTTCAGCACCCCTCTCCATACTGAAGCGAGTGATGAGGAAAATCGTTCCTCCTCAGGAACCCCCGAAGAGCCCCCCCTACTGAAAGTACAAAACTGGGGGTGAAAACCATATGCCCCAAAAAACGGGGACTTACCAGTGGACTCGCTCCGCCTATTATTAAGAGCAAACTCTGCCAGAGGTAAGAAAGAAGCCCAGTCCTCCTGGTTCTCTGACACAAAACACCGGAGATATGTCTCCAAGCTCTGGTTCATACGTTCCGTCTGACCATTGGTCTGAGGGTGAAAAGCCGATGAGAATGACAAATGCATCCCCCGCCGTGCACAAAACGCCTTCCAGAACTTGGACACAAACTGAGACCCCCGATCAGACACCACATCGGAGGGTACCCCGTGAAGCCTCACAATCTCCCCAATGAACACCTGCGCAAGAGTTTTAGCATTAGGGAGAGCCGGAAGAGCGATAAAATGTGCCATCTTGCTGAACCTGTCCACTACAACGAGTATGACCGTTTTACCCGAAGACGGAGGGAGGTCCGTAATAAAGTCCATAGACAGATGAGTCCAAGGACGCTCCGGGATCTTCAAAGGTAAGAGGGCCCCAGACGGACGGGTATGTGAGGTCTTAGAGCGCGCACAAACCCCACAGGACGCGACAAAAGTTACCACCTCCTTATGTAAGTTAGGCCACCAAAACCGACGCGAGAGGAGATCCACAGTTGCTTTACTCCCCGGGTGTCCTGCCAAAACTGAGTTATGGTGTGCCTCGATCACCTTCTGTCGCAACTGATCTGGAACAAACAGTCTCCCCGGAGGTCCAACAGGGGCGTCCCCCTGAGCCTCCAATACCTCCTCCTCCAGCTCAGAGCATACTGCCGAAACCACCACCCCCTCCTGAAGGATAGGAATCGGGTCGTCCGTATTCCCGGCCCCAGGGAAACTACGAGATAAGGCATCCGCCTTTACATTTTTTGACCCAGGACGATATGTAACGACAAAATTAAACCTGGTAAAAAACAATGACCACCTAGCTTGTCTGGGATTCAGACGTTTCGTGGACTCCAGATATAGCAGGTTCTTGTGATCGGTGATGACGGTGACCGGATGGACTGCCCCCTCCAAAAAATGGCGCCACTCCTCAAAAGCTAACTTAATGGCCAAGAGTTCCCTATTGCCGACATCGTAATTCCTCTCAGCGGACGACAATTTTTTAGAGAAAAAGGCGCACGGATGCCACTTACCAGGGGACGAACCTTGTGACAATACTGCTCCCACCCCTACCTCAGAAGCGTCTACCTCTACAATGAATGGCTGTGACGCATCAGGTTGAATGAGTATGGGTGCCGAGTAGTGTTGAGCATTCCGATACTGAAATATCGGGTATCGGCCGATATTCACTGTATCGGAATTCCGATACTTAATTCCGATACTTTTATAATATCGAATACCGGAATCGGAAGTTCCCATAATGCCTGCGCTCTGCAGTGTCTGTGAAGTATGACAAGCTGGGTGGCAGCGCTCAGCTGAGATCCAGCCTGTCATCAGAATGCCATCCCAGCGTGGGAGAATTCTCCTGATTGTTTAAAAGCCGGCGGGCGGTAAAAAGCCGCCGGCTTTTAAACAATCACACAGCCCCATACTGCTTCCCCGCAGCCTCCCACCCCGATCCTCCGCTCCCCTCGCCACCTCCAATCCCAATCGTAAATTAGGACCGGGCGGGGAGCGCAGCACCAAGGAGCGAAGGACCCGGGCGGGGAAGCCGGCAGTGAAAAGACTTCACCGCCGGCTTTCCCGTTCTGTGCTGCGCTTTCCCGCCGGTTATTTCAAATGAACAGCTGAGGTATCAGGTGATGCCGATCAGCTGTTCATTTGAAGTAGCCGCGGTGCCCTCAGAGGGTTCATGTGAGTTCATGCTTGACTGCATTGCATGAACTCACATGAACTTTCCCACGGCCGCACAGGTCAGCCTCACCTCCCAGACCCGTCATGATTAGTGTGTGTGCGGGGTGTGTGTGTGTGCGGGGTGTGTGTGTGTGTGTGCGGGGTGTCTGTGCGTGCAGGCAGACATAGGCCGATGTGACACTACTACTCCCATCGGCCTATGTCTGTCCCCCGTCCACTCGTGCCAGCAGGATCAGCTCGATGGGAGCAGTAGTTCCCATCAGCCTGATCCTGCTATATAAATTGCCCTACTGTGTCCCCAATAAATGTTAGATACATGTCATTGGTGGCCAGTGGTTACCTAAAAGAAATTAGTTTATACATTACCTGTCCCCGCCGATCGCCACCTAAAATAAAGTAAAAAATAAAAAACTACACCTATACTCACCTAGACACCCAATTCCCCGAAGCCATCGATCTCCTGTAATAAAATATAAAATAATAAACCACAACCTTATCCTTACCCCTCCGTAGTAGTCCACGAGTGTCCCACGAAGATCTCCAGTTCAGAGCAGCCACATAGAATGTGACCGCTCTGAACCGCTGCCGCCGCTAGAATGACGGGGCCGTAAGGGTTCACCAGAGTTAAGGCAGCGCTGCTCCGGTTAGCTGCTTTACGGCACTGCTGTATCGTGAGAAATTCCCACGGTACAGCACTGCCGTAAAGGAGGTCTCCGGAGCTGCGCTGCCTGAATGCACTCCGGTAACCTCAGTCAGTGGCTCCCGCTGCCGGGAGCGGACGTGTTCCCGGCAGCGTGAGCTTACAGCAGCCATGCACAGCTGTCACCATCTCCAGATGTGACAGCTGTGCATGGGAGATCAGCGCAGGAACGTGGACAGGTAACTATTTTTTTTTAGTAAACTAAGAATTAAATAAAATGGTGTTTTATTTCAAATAAATTATTTTTTTCTGGGTGTAGTGTGTTTTTTCTTTTTAACACTTTGTAGGTTAGTAATGGGGGTGTCTTATAGACACCCATCATTACTAACCTGGGCTTCATGGCAGCTGGCGCTGACATGAACCCCACCACTATTACCCCCTGCCACCGCACCAGGGCAGCGTGGAAGAGCGAGGCTAAGTGCCAGAATTGGCGCATCCTACGGATGCGCCATTTCTGGGGCGGCTGACGGCTGGTGTTTCTAGCCTGGGAGGGGGCCAATATTCATGGCACCCTTCCTGAGCTATTAATATCAGCCCCCAGCTGTCTGCCTAGCCTTTGCTAGCTATTAAAATAGGGGGGACCCCACGTCATTTTTTTGGGGGGGGTCCCCCATTTTAATAGCTAGTAAAGGCTAGGTATTCAGCTGGGGGCTGATATTAGTAGCCTGGGAAGCTCCGTGGGTTTTACCCCCTTCCCAGGCTTCAAACATCTGCCCCAGCCGTCTGCTTAACCTCCGCTAGAGACTAAAATTATGGGGGATCCCACGCCATTTTTTTTTAAAATAAATCCTTTATTTTAACACTAAATGACATTTGAGGACTTAATAAAGATGCAGTCCCTAAATTATTATTTATTTTTTAATAAATTTTTCCCAAAACTTTTGACGTGGGCTTCGCCATATTTTTGTATGCCAGCCAGGTACAGCATCCAGCTTCTATGAACGCGCCATCTTCCGGGGCGGCCGCGGACTGCAATTTTCAGCGGGGGGGGGGGGGGCAGAAAGCTTGGGCCTCCCTGCGCTGCAGATTCCATCCCCCAGCTGCCTAGTTGTACCTGGCTGGACACAAAAATAGGGAGAAGCTCCACGTTTTTTTTTTTTTAATTATTTCATGAAATTCATGGAATAATTAAGAAAAAAAGGGCTTCCCTATATTGTTGTGTCTGGCCAGGTACAAATAGGCAGCTGGTGGTTGGGGGCAGCCCGTTCCTGCCTGCTGTACCTGGCTGGACACAAATATAGTGTGAAGCCCCACGTCAATTTTTTTTAAATTATTTCAGGAAATTCATGAAATAATTAAAAAAAAATTATGTGGGGCTTCGCCCTATATTTGTGTCCAGTCAGGTACAGCAGGCAGGAACGGGCTGCCCCCAACCACCAGCTGCCTATTTGTACCCGGCCGGACACAACAATATAGGGAAGCCCTTTTTTTCTTAATTATTCCATGAATTTCATGAAATAATTAAAAAAAAAAATGTGTGGCGCTTCGCCCTATTTTTGTGTCCAGCCAGGTACAACTAGGCAGCTGGGGGCTGGAATCTGCAGCGCAGGGAGACCCAAGCTTTCTGGGCCCCACCCGCTGCAAATTGCAGTCCGCAGCCGCCCCGGAAAATTGCGCGTTCATAGAAGCGCCATCTTCTGGCGCTGTACCCAACTCATCCAGGGCCCTGGTGCGGTGGCTCACTGGGTAATAAAGGGGTTAAGGCCAGCTTGGCATTATCAGCTGGCCCTAAGCCCGAAATTCATGGGGTCACGCCAATATTAGACATGACCGCCATGAATTTCTAGTAAAGTATTTAAAAAAAACACAAACACCAAGAAAAAAGTCCTTTAATTGAAATAAAGACACAATTCTTTATTGTTCTAAATTAAACCATACTTACAGTCACGCCCATTCCAGCTGAAGCCAACGATCTCCTGCAATAAAAGTAAAATAATAAAGCAACCTCATCCTTACCTTTCCATGGTTCCCAGGACAGCTTCAGCTCTGCTACATCGAGATGACAGGCTGGACCGCAGCAGAACGCTGCCATCCAGCCTGTCATCCCGCAGACACTGAGAAGCGCAGGCATGCTTGCGCTCCTCAGTGTCTCGCTGTGACGGCATCCAGATGAGCCGAGGTCATGTCCAATGAACTCAGCTCACCTCATGCACGTCACTGACAGCGTGGGAAAATTCTCCTGCACTCAGCGCTTCAGCGTGAGAATTCTCCCACGCTGTCAGTGACGTGCATGAGGTGTGCCGAGTTCATTGGACATGACCTCACCTCATGCACGTCACTGACAGCGTGGGAAAATTCTCACGCTGAAGCGCTGAGTGCAGGAGAATTCTCCCACGCTGTCAGTGACGTACATGAGGTGAGCCGAGTTCATTGTCGGCTCATCTGGATGCCGTCACAGCCAGACACTGAGGAGTGGAAGTATGCCTGCGCTTCTCAGTGTCTGCGGGATGACAGGCTGGATGGCAGCGTTCTGCTGCGGTCCAGCCTGTCATCTCGATGTAGCAGAGCTGGAGCCGTCGTGGGAGCCATGGAAAGGTAAGGATGAGGTTGGTTTATTATTTTTCTTTTATTGCAGGAGATCGTTGGCTTCAGCTGGAATGGGCGTGATGGTAAGTATGGTTTAATTTAGAACAATAAAGAATTGTGTGTTTATTTCAATTAAAGGACTTTTTTCTGGGTGTTTGTGTTTTTTTTAAATACTTTACTAGAAATTCATGGTGGTCATGTCTAATATTGGCGTGACCCCATGAATTTCGGGCTTAGGGCCAGCTGATAATGCCAAGCTGGCCTTAACCCCTTTATTACCCAGTGAGCCACCGCACCAGGGCCCTGGATGAGTTGGGTACAGCGCCAGAAGATGGCGCTTCTATGAACGCGCCATTTTCCGGGGCGGCTGCGGACTGCAATTTGTAGCGGGTGGGGCCCAGAAAGCTTGGGCCTCCCTGCGCTGCAGATTCCAGCCCCCAGCTGCCTAGTTGTACCTGGCTGGACACAAAAATAGGGCGAAGCTCCACGTTTTTTTTTTTTTAATTCATGAAATTCATGGAATAATTAAGAAAAAAAGGGCTTCCCTATATTGTTGTGTCCGGCCAGGTACAAATAGGCAGCTGGTGGTTGGGGGCAGCCCGTTCCTGCCTGCTGTACCTGACTGGACACAAATATAGGGCGAAGCCCCACATCAATTTGTTTTAATTATTTCATGAATTTCCTGAAATGATTTAAAAAAATTGACGTGGGGCTTCGCACTATATTTGTGTCCAGCCAGGTACAGCAGGCAGGAACGGGCTGCCCCCAACCACCAGCTGCCTATTTGTACCTGGTTGGACACAACAATATAGGGAAGCCCTTTTTTTCTTAATTATTTCATGAATTTCATGAAATAATTAAAAAAAAAAAATACGTGAAGCTTCTCCCTATTTTTGTGTCCAGCCAGGTACAACTAGGCAGCTGGGGGATGGAATCTGCAGCGCAGGGAGGCCCAAGCTTTCTGCCCCCCCCCCCCCCCCCCCGCTGAAAATTGCAGTCCGCAGCCACCCCGGAAAATGGCGCGTTCATAGAAGCTGGATGCTGTACCTGGCTGGCATACAAAAATATGGCAAAGCCCACGTCAAAAGTTTTGGGAAAAATTAATTAAAAAATAAATAATAATTTAGGGACTGCATCTTTATTAACTCCTCAAATGTCATTTAGTGTTACAATAAAGGATTTATTTTAAAAAAAATTGACGTGGGGCTTCGTCCTATATTTGTGTCCAGCCAGGTACAGCAGGCAGGAACAGGCTGCCCCCAACCACCAGCTGCCTATTTGTACCTGGCCGGACACAACAATATAGGGAAGCCCTTTTTTAAAAAAATTATTTCATGAAATAATTAAAAAAAAATTGACGTGGGGCTTCGCACTATATTTGTGTCCAGCCAGGTACAGCAGGCAGGAATGGGCTGCCCCCAACCACCAGCTGCCTATTTGTACCTGGTTGGACACAACAATATAGGGAAGCCCTTTTTTTCTTAATTATTCCATGAATTTCATGAAATAATTTAAAAAAAAAATGCGTGGGGCTTCGCCCTATTTTTGTGCCCAGCCAGATACAACTAGGCAGCTGGGGGCTGGAATCCGCAGCGCAGGGAGACCCAAGCTTTCTGGGCCACCCCCGCTGCAAATTGCAGTCCGCAGCCGCCCCAGAAAATGGCGCGTTCATTGAAGCGCCATCTTCTGGCGCTGTACCCAACTCATCCAGGGCCCTGGTGCGGTGGCTCACTGGGTAATAAAGGGGTTAAGGCCAGCTTGGCATTATCAGCTGGCCCTAAGCCCAAAATTCATGGGGTCACGCCAATATTAGACATGACCACCATGAATTTCTAGTAAAGTATTTAAAAAAACACAACACCCAGAATAAAGTCCTTTAATTGAAATAAACACACAATTCTTTATTGTTCTAAATTAAACCATACTTACCGTCACACCCATTCCAGCTGAAGCCAACGATCTCCTGCAATAAAAGTAAAATAATAAAGCAACATCATCCTTACCTTTCCATGGCTCCCACGACAGCTTCAGCTCTGCTACATCGAGATGACAGGCTGGACCGCAGCAGAACGCTGCCATCCATCCTGTCATCCCGCAGACACTGAGAAGCGCAGGCATGCTTCCACTCCTCAGTGTCTGGCTGTGACGGCATCCAGATGAGCCGAGGTCATGTCCAATGAACTCAGCTCACCTCATGTACGTCACTGACAGCGTGGGAGAATTCTCACGCTGAAGCGCTGAGTGCAGGAGAACTTTCCCACGCTGTCAGTGACGTGCATGAGGTGAGCTGAGTTCATTGGACATGAACTCGGCTCATCTGGATGACGTCACAGAGAGACACTGAGGAGCGCAAGCATGCCTGCGCTTCTCAGTGTCTGCGGGATGACAGGCTGGATGGCAGCTTTCTGCTGCGGTCCAGCCTGTCATCTCGATGTAGCAGAGCTGGAGCTGTCCTGGGAACCATCGAAAGGTAAGGATGAGGTTGGTTTATTATTTTACTTTTATTGCAGGAGATCGTTGGCTTCAGCTGGAATGGGCGTGATGGTAAGTATGGTTTAATTTAGAACAATAAAGAATTGTGTCTTTATTTCAATTAAAGGACTTTATTCTGGGTGTTTGTGTTTTCTTTTAACTTTGACTATGGGGTTAGTAATGGGGGTGTCTTATAGACGCCTCTCCATTACTAACCTGGGCTTGATGTCAGCTGGCATTATAAGCTGACATCAACCCCAACCCTATTACCCCCTGCCACCGCACCAGGGCAGCGTGGAAGAGCGAGGCTAAGTGCCAGAATTGGCGCATCCTATGGATGCGCCATTTCTGGGGCGGCTGACGGCTGGTGTTTCTAGCCTGGGAGGGGGCCAATATTCATGGCACCCTTCCTGGGCTATTAATATCAGCCCCCAGCTGTCTGCCTAGCCTGTGCTAGCTATTAAATTAGGGGGGACCCCACGTTATTTTTTTGGGGGGTCCCCCATTTTAATAGCTAGTAAAGGCTAGGTATTCAGCTGGGGGCTGATATTAGTAGCCTGGGAAGCTCCGTGGGTATTACCCCCTTCCCAGGCTTCAAACATTTGCCCCAGCTGTCTGCTTAACCTCCGCTAGAGCCTAAAATTAAGGGGAACCCCACGCCAATTTTTTTTTAAATAAATCCTTTATTTTAACACTAAATGACAAGTACAGTAATCAACACTGTCACTGTACTTCATATATATGTGACTGACATGTTTCTATCTATCTAATCTATGTGTGATTCTCTATTCTTTCTGTTCTAAATTGTCGGGTACAGATGCTGAATTGCCGGCCGGCTTTCTTAAAGAGACGGTGCATGAAAACACTATTATTTTTTTAAATAAATCCTTTACACTAAATGACAAGTACAGTAAGCAACACTGTCACTGTACTTCATATATATGTGACTGACATGTTTCTATCTATCTAATCTATGTGTGAAGCTCTATTCTTTCTGTTATAAATTGTCGGGTACCGCTGCTGAATTGCCGGCCGGCTTTTTTAAAGAGACGGTGCACGAAAACACTAATATTTTTTTTAATAAATCCTTTACACTAAATGACAAGTACAGTAAGCAACACTGTCACTGTACTTCATATATATGTGACTGACATGGTTCTATCTATCTAATCTATGTGTGAAGCTCTATTCTTTCTGTTGTAAATTGTCGGGTACCGGTGTATGCCGCTGATGAATTGCCGGCTTTTCATGTCATTCTACATTATTCTTAGTTGTTTTACTTCATGTAGAATTAACCTACAAGGAAAGAAAGGGTTTATTTTCATTCCGATATTTGTGTCCCATTGACTTGCATTGGTTTCCGGTATCGGAATCGGCGATATCCGATACTTTTTGGGTATCGGCCCGATCCAATCCGATACGATATTTCCTGGTATCGGAAGGTATCGCTCAACACTAGTGCCGAGGCAAAACATTTTTTCAAGCAGGAGAATGCTTGACAAGCCTTGTCAGACCACCTAGAAAAATCCGTCCCCTTTTTAGTCATGTCTGTGAGAGGCTTAACCATGGACGAGAAATTACGAATGAACTTCCGGTAATAATTAGCAAACCCCAGGAAATGTTGTAGTGCCTTAAGATTCTCTGGCCGATCCCACTCAAGAACTGCCCGCACTTTCCCAGGGTCCATACGAAAACCGGACGCTGAAACCAGGAAGCCTAAAAACTGGAGTTCCTGTACGGCGAACACACACTTTTCCCATTTGGCATACAGTTTATTATCCCGCAAGATCTGTAACACCTGCCTAACGTGCTCCTGATGAGACACCAGATCCGGCGAGTAAATTAAGATATCATCCAGATATATGACAACAAACTGTCCCACCAGGCGGCGAAAAATGTCATTAACAAAGTGTTGGAACACCGCCGGGGCATTAGTCAGACCGAATGGCATGACAAGGTTCTCATAATGCCCCTCCGGAGTGTTAAACGCCGTCTTCCACTCATCCCCCTCCTTCATCCTAATCAGATTGTACGCCCCCCTGAGATCCAATTTAGAGAACCATTTGGCGCCCACGATCTGATTAAAGAGATCGGGAATAAGTGGGAGTGGATACGGATCTCGGACCGTAATCCGATTAAGTTCACGGAAATCCAGGCAAGGGCGTAGGCCTCCATCTTTCTTCTTAACAAAGAAGAACCCCGCAGCCACCGGTGAAGATGAAGGTCTAATATGCCCCTTAGCCAGACTTTCTGAAATATAATCCTTCATGGCCTGCCTCTCAGGACCAGAAAGGTTATACAACCTAGCTTTAGGTAACTTGGCCTCAGGGAGCAGTTTTACAGAACAGTCATACTCGCGATGAGGAGGTAGTTCCTGACACCCTTTCTCCGAGAATACATCCTCAAAGTCCGCCAGAAATGGAGGTAAGACCCAAGGGGTAACCGCACCGATGACCGTGTTCATGCAGTTTTTATTACAGAATTTACTCCATTGGCTTATCTCTCTGGTTTGCCAATTAATAACCGGGTTATGCTTAGTTAACCAAGGAAGGCCCAACACTATAGGAGTGGGAAGACCCTCCAACACGTAGCAAGACAACAGTTCTTTATGTATCGCCCCCACTTGAAGTTTTACGTCATGCACAGCTTGCAAAAAACTTCCCTGACCGAGAGGCCTGGCATCGATCGAGAATATGGGGATGGGTTTAGCCAACTCACTCAATCGCATACCTTGAACCCGGGCAAACCGAGCATCAACCAGATTAGCCCCGGCCCCACTATCCAGAAGAACAGATATCCTCTCAGTTCTCGTACCCACCACCACCTCCGCCGGTACGAGAAACTGAGACGAACCTAGGGACGAAATACCTACTCCCAGATTGCCGTCCACCACACAACCTGGGATCAACAGTTTTCCGACGACTCTTCACTCTGCAAGGGACGGGATGGACACCCCGCAATAAAATGTCCCTTTCTCCCGCAGAAGAAACACCTTCCTGTCTTATGGCGCACCACCGGTCCCCTCCCCCGAAATGATGTCCCTCCTAATTGCATAGGCTCCTCTGGACTGACCAGGGGAACCACCATATGAGGGGACCTTGTAGGAGGTGGAGTCATCACAGGGGGTCGAGTTATCCCGCACCTCTCCCGAAGCCGTCTGTCAACGCGAATAGCCAGGGCCATAGCGGCTTCCAGTGACGCGGGAGAGTCATACTGTGCCAACACATCCTGTAATTTGTCGGATAAACCTTGACAAAACTGTCTCCTAAGAGCCGGGTCATTCCACTGGGTGTCCGTGGCCCACCTACGGAACTCCGAACAGAATTCCTCCGCCGGACGATCTCCCTGCTGGATCCTACGTAACTTAGACTCAGCAAGGGAGATCCGATCTGGGTCATCATATACGAGTCCCAGAGCAGCGAAAAACCTATCCACTGACTGGAGAGCCGGGGAGCCCGGGGGAAGAGAGAACGCCCAAGATTGTGGGTCCCCTTGTAGGAGCGAGATGACAATTCCCACCCTTTGTTCTTCACTCCCCGATGACCGAGGCCGGAGCCGAAAGTACAATTTGCATGCCTCCCGGAAAACAAAAAACTTGTCCCGCCCCCCAGTGAACCTGTCAGGGAGAGCTACTTCAGGTTCTGGTCCGGCTTGCTCCTGAGGATGCAAAACCTTGGACCTAACGTCCGCCAGCTCCATGGACAAACTCTGCAACTGCCGAGCTAGACCGGCTACTGGATCCATGGTAGCTGGAGAAAAACTAAGTGGGTCGGTGAAAATGTCACGCTGTCTCTGTATACTGGAGGTAGGGGGCTTAAGCTGACCCTAAGCTGGGGCCCTGACTAATCCCTCAACCTGGAGGTACTGTTAAAGGTACAGAGGTCCAGGCCGCCAGCGAAACCCCTACCTCCTGAGGATCCCTGCACCTAAGTAATCTAGTCCTGAGAAGGACCCCGATCACAACAAAAGAGGACAAGTAATAATATGCCCACACACAGTACTTAGACGAACGAGACAGTACAAGGGAAAAACCAAAACCACCTTGCATACAAAAACTACACAACTACAACAGAGGGAACACCAACGGGAAAGGAGATAAATGATAAAGCGAGGAAGGGAAAAACCACTCCAAATACACTTATCTCAGAAACTCCAAATACCACGATCCGCTCTGTAAGTCTGTATGAAATGCTTTCACCGACACTTCCCAAACAGACCAGCAGGCATTTGAAGGAGACTCACTACAGCAGCATTGATTGCAGCTGGGCAAGGCTGGACCTCGTCTAGCACAGAGAGAGAGAGAGAATTAACTCCCTCACTGCCGAAAACACAAAGCACCAAAAAGTCAGCTGCGAGAAGTCAGGCTGTGTAATCGTGACGATCTTCGTGGCGACACACCCATGACAGTTGCACAACTAAACTCTCTTGTGCTGCCCCTTCACCCACAGAGACCTTAACTTTAAGGTATTAGTCAGTTGTGTGCTCTAATCATGCAGGAGGTTAGCCCAGGAGACCAGGTCTGTATCCTTACATCTTAGACACTGAGAAATCTGCTCTAAGCTATGGTGGGGATGTGATCATCTTTCTTTTCAGTGCTGTCGTCTGCTTATAATTGGTCAGCATCATGCAGGGAGAAGAATTTCGCACCCCCAGTGAAAACTCTGATAACATCTACTTGGACTTAATTTTTTTAACTCATTAGGCGCCAAATACTTTCATTGCTAATATCTCCGCAAATGAAAGATAAAATAGAAAAAAAAGACATGAAAAATTTGGTGACAGGTCCTCTTTAGGATAAGACAACCCCTTTAAATGTAAGAATTGAATTTTAGTCGAAAAAATGTATGCAACAAAAATGCCACATGTGATTTGATCCAAAAACATGCTGCATTTCAGGATGAGAGAAGCAAGTATTTGCAAAATAAAGTTAAAAGGGGTGTTCACTGTTATGATATTGATCACTTATACTTAGGATGGACCACCAAGATCAGATTGGTAGAGTTCCAACACTCTGCCACCCCATTGATTCCATGCTGGAGCTGGTAACAGCTGATTGGTGGTGTTAGGATTTGGACACCTATCAATCTGATACTACTGACTTATATTGATGCCTTCTCCTAATTGATAAGTGGTAGCATACCCCTTTAAAACAATACGTAGTTTTTATTTAGTTGTAAGATGAAAGTGACTCTACACATTAAGGTGTGTCATGGTCTGAGCACAAAATGATTCTAAGATTAGTTGCTGGCCTCTTGACCCGAACTTAAGAGCTTAAGGCCATGTTCATACATTCAGTAATTTGGTCAGTATTTTACCTCAGTATTAGGAAGCCAAAACCAGGAGTGGAACAATTAGAGGAAAAGTATAATAGAAACACGTCACTGATGAAACTTACTGAACGTGTGAAGGTGCCTAATAGAGACGCTGTGGAGAAGGACAGGAGCGCACACAAAATAGGGCAATAGCGTCTGATAAGGGGTCGGGATAATTGATGGCAGCGCTCACCTAGAGGTGTTGTGTGCAGTCACCACAGCTATAATGGTGTAGAAAGCCGCTGCTGCCCTGTGGCTGGAGGAAAGGTTCTTCTAGAGGTGGAATGGCAAAAATGGAAGCTGGCACATTTAGGTGGGCTGTGCTGCGGGAGTGAAGAGCTTGTTTTTTTTTATACCTTGAGAAAGGCCCTGGTCCATTGCAGAAACGCATTGATATTAATAAAATACGTTTGGGAATCCCAAGGCTCTTCATTCCCACAGTGCAGCCCACCTAAACGTGCCAGCTTCCATTTCTGCCAATGTGGCCTAATAGACGTATATGAGGCTGTCAAAGATCGGGACAGGAGACTCACAAACAGCTTGTGCATCACGATCTATGACACACAGATGTGTGAATACGCCATTACTCTCATATAAGATTACCTGCATCAAGTTTCAAAGGAGCAATTGTAACCCTCTTTCAATTATTTAAAGGGATTTTCCCACAAACAAAATTCATTTTAATCAATAGATCTTGGAATAATAATAAGTTCCACAACTGGATGTGTTTAAATAAAATGTTCCGGTGCTGAGATATTCTTAGAAATATGCCCCTGCTGTGTACTGTGTAACGTCTGACCATACAGGAACATGGTCTGAACATACCTCATCTCCTGGACGGGGAGGATGCAAGAGAGTATACAGACATTACAGCAGGGGATCACAGCCGTTTCTTTATGTGAGGTAAAACAAGTTTTTAAACAGGCAGGGAAATGTTTTACCTCACAGAATCAGCTGCCATCCTGTGCTGTCCTGTCTGTATACTCTTTCGCTTCCTCCCATGGCCAGCTGTGTTATGTGCAGACCATGTTCGCTCCAGTGGGAGTCTGTTTATGACACGACACAGTAAAAGTGCAGTCATCAGTAATGATGTCAGGTACAAAGCTATTATAGTAAGGCCCAGTGTAGTGTGGAAGTCCAATGTGACACTGAAGATGTCCGCCTAGAGATAGATGCTAGTTATTGAGCTGCAGCTGGTGATCCATGTAACGCATAGGTTCACCTTTATACACCATTTCACCCGTTTACCCAGATCATCAATCTTCAGAACGTCTTCAAATGTAGCATAAGTTTGTAAAAAATGATTCTGTACTTGTATCATAGCTCAAAGCTGCATTCACACTGAATTACTACTGAATGTAAAGGTGTGGGATGACACATGATTAGCTACAGCTTAGTTCTGCTGTACTGCTTTTTGTAGGGTCCTGTTCTGTGCTCCGGCCCTCCGTCTGTAGCTCCATTATGCATTCATTTGCTTTTCATGGCAAAAAAGGTGCAGCATGCAGCGCTATTCCTACCATCCAAACAATGCAGACCTCGAAGACCACTCAGCGGCTTGCGGCAATGGGATCCAGGGGTGCCATATGGCAATGGATCCGCAGGGATCCAGCATTGAATTTTATTTCCCCGAATAACTGACTTAATGATGCCCCTTCTAACACATCAGATGACTGTATGATGCCAAGAATACAAATAAAGTAAAGAGCATAATTGCTGTCCAGACACTGAACAAGCAGGCTTTGCAGTAAAATTAAGAATGATCAATATAGATGTGGAAGAGAATAAGGTATAACTCAGGGCCAGTGCAAGACAAGCAATTCTATCTAGTAACAAAGTTGCTCAATTTATTATGTAGATTATAAATGGATGTAATATAAAATTGTTTTGCGGATGAATCGCTGCTCTGAGTGTTAGATTTTCAAAGCGGTAAAAGGGTTTATCTGCCAGTAATGATATTTACCTGGGGACATCCACCTATTGGAGACAGGCCATTAAAACTGGCCAAACTTTCTCCTTACTTTCTTGGCCACTGAGGGGCTTTTTGGACTGCAAATGGTTGATAAGTGTTGGTAAGAGTTTTCGAAGTATCTACTATATAATTGTCTTATCCCGTCTGTCTGTCTGTCTGTCTGTCTGTCTATCTGTCTGTCTGTCTTTCTGTCTGTCCAGGAAATCTCGCGTCGCTCATTGGTCCGGCAGCGGCCAATCAGCGCCGCGGGATTTCAGAAAAAAGATGGCGGCCGTTAGCGGCTCTTCTGCGGGACGGAGCTCAGCGGCGTTGCAGCCGGGAGATGAGCGCCGCGAGGCGCTCATCTCCCGGCCGGTACCAGCAGGAGGACCCCGACCGCCGGACCCATCTGCGGGACGGAGATGCAGCCGGGAGATGAGCGGCGCGAGGCGCTCATGTCCCGGCCGGCAGCAACGGAAGGACCGCCGGCGTCGCTGACATCCATGCGGAAGGGAGGACCGGGGAGCGGCGCTGCGGGTCGGGATACTTCTGCTGCGAGCGCCCGCTCATGTCCCGGGTTCTCGCAGCGGAAGTAGCCGCACAGGCAGCGCCGCTGCCCGGTCCTCACCAAGACGATTCGATGATTGGTCGCGGTCTTCGGACCCGACCAATCACTAATCTTAGCGCAAAAGTTAAATACCGCTGTGCTGATTGGTCGCGGACGCTGCCCGCGACCAATCACCGATTTGGGCGCCAAATTTAAATATCGGCCGCGACCAATCAACACAGTAGTGGTTAACTTTAGCCGCAAGATCAGTGATTGGTCGCGGGCCAAGACCGCGACCAATCACCGATTTGTGCGGCACATTTAAATAGCGGCCGCGACCAATTGGATGTCAGCGCCGCTCCCCGGTCCTCCCTTCACACCCTTGCCGCATGGATGTCAGCGGCGCTGCCTGTGCGGATACTTCCGCTGCGAGAACCCGGGACATGAGCGGGCGCTCGCAGCAGAAGTATCCCGACGCGCAGCGCCGCTCCCCGGTCCTCCCTTCACACCCTAGCCGCTGATGTCCCCACAGTATCCGCATGGTGTTACAAAGATCCGGACATTTGTGTTAAAAATTGCTGATTGGTCCCTGGCGGTGCCCGCGACCAATCACCGATTTGGGCGCCAAATTTAAATATCGGCCGCGACCAATCACCGATCTTGGCTCCACATTTAAACACCGCTGTACTGATTGGTCGCAGCCGCTATTTAAATGTGGCGCCCAAATCGGTGATTGGTCGCGGGCAGCGGCCGCGACCAATCAGCTGAGCGGTGTTTAACTTTAGCGCCAAGATCACTGATTGGTCGCGTGCGGAGAGCGCGACCAATCAGAGAATCGTATTGGTGAGGATCAGGGAGCGGAATCGTATTAGTGAGCACCGGGGAGCGCCGCTGCCTGTGCGGATACTTCCACTTCGAGAAGCCTGGAGATGAGCGACTGCTCGCAGCAGAAGTATCCCGACGCACAGCGCCGCTCCCCGGTCCTCCCTTCACACCCTAGCCGCTGATGTCCCCACAGTATCAGCATGGTGTTACAAAGGTCCGGACATTTGTGTTAAAAATCGCTGATTGGTCGCTGGCGCTGCCCGCGACCAATCACCGATTTGGGCGCCAAATTTAAATATCGGCTGTGACCAATCACCGATCTTGGCTCCACATTTAAACACCGCTGTACTGATTGGTCGCGGACGCTATTTAAATGTGCGCCAAAATCGGTGATTGGTCGCGGGCAGCGGCCGCGACCAATCAGCAGAGCGGTGTTTAACTTTAGCGCCAAGATCACTGATTGGTTGCATGCGGAGAGCGCGACCAATCAGCGAATCGTATTGGTGAGGAGCAGGGAGCGGAATCGTATTAGTGAGGACCGGGGAGCGCCGCTGCCTGTGCAGCTACTTCCGCTGCGAGAACCCGGGACATGAGCGACTGCTCGCAGCAGAAGTATCCCGACCCGCAGCGCCGCTCCCCGGTCTTCCCTTCACACCCTAGCCGCTGATCTCCCCACAGTATCCGCATGGTGTTACAAAGGTCCGGACATTTGCATTAAAAATCGCTGATTGGTCGCTGGCGCTGCCCGCGACCAATCACCGATTTGGGCGCCAAATTTAAATATCGGCTGTGACCAATCACCGATCTTGGCTCCACATTTAAACACCGCTGTACTGATTGGTCGCGGACGCTATTTAAATGTGCGCCAAAATCGGTGATTGGTCGCGCCCAGCGTCGGCGACCAATCAGCACAGCGGTGTTTAAATGTGGAGCCAAGATCGGTGATTGGTCGCGGCCGATATTTAAATTTGGCACCCAAATCGGTGATTGGTCGCGGGCAGCGCCAGCGACCAATCAGCGATTTTTAATGCAAATGTCCGGACCTTTGTAACACCATGCGGATACTGTGGGGAGATCAGCGGCTAGGGTGTGAAGGGAAGACCGGGGAGCGGCGCTGCGGGTCGGGATACTTCTGCTGCGAGCAGTCGCTCATGTCCCGGGTTCTCGCAGCGGAAGTAGCTGCACAGGCAGCGGCGCTCCCCGGTCCTCACTAATACGATTCCGCTCCCTGCTCCTCACCAATACGATTCGCTGATTGGTCGCGCTCTCCGCATGCAACCAATCAGTGATCTTGGCGCTAAAGTTAAACACCGCTCTGCTGATTGGTCGCGGCCGCTGCCCGCGACCAATCACCGATTTGGGCGCCACATTTAAATAGCGGCCGCGACCAATCACTGATCTTGCCGCCAC
Source organism: Phyllobates terribilis (assembly GCF_046119375.1). NCBI lineage: Eukaryota > Metazoa > Chordata > Amphibia > Anura > Dendrobatidae > Phyllobates > Phyllobates terribilis. The sequence goes on along the minus strand of NW_027363106.1, from coordinate 1,455,114 downwards.
ATTTAAACACTGCTGTGCTAATTGGTCGCGGACGCCAGCCGCGACCAATCAGCGAGCTTGGCGCCAAATTTAAACAACGCTCTGCTGATTGGTCGCGGACACCAGACGCGTCCAATCAGCGAGATTGGCGCCAAATTTAAACAACGCTCTGCTGATTGATCGCGGTCGCTGGCCGAGATCAATCAGCAGTATTGGCGCAAAATTTAAACAACGCTCTAGTGATTGGTCGCGGCCGTCAGCCGCGACTAATCAGCGATTTTGGCGCCAAATTTAAACACCGCTCTGATGATTGGTCCCGGCTGGCGACCAATCAGCGATTTTGGCGCCAAATTTAAACCCCGCTCTGCATCGCTTTGCTGATTGGTCGCGGTCGCCGGCCGCGACCAATCAGCAGTATTGGCGCCAAATTTAAAAACCTCTTTGCTGATTGGTCGCGGTCGCGTCTAATCAGCGATTTTGGTGCCAAATTTAAACACGCTCTCCATTCCTCACTAACACGGTTCGCTGATTGGTCGCGGCCGCCGCCCGCGACCAATCAGCGATTTTGGGACCAAATTTAAACACCGCTCTGCTGATTGGTCGCGGCCGCCATCCGCGACCAATCAGCGAGATTGGCGCCAAATTTAAACAATGCTCTGCTGATTGGTCGAGGCCGGCGACCGCGACCAATCAGCAGAGCGATGCAGAGCGGGGTTTAAATTTGGCCCCAAAGTCGCTGATTAGTCGCATCTGACGGCCGCGACCAATCAGCAGAGCGTTGTTTAAATTTTGGTGCCAAATTTAAACCCCGCTTTGTATCGCTCTGCTGATTGGTCGCGGTCGGCGGCCGCGACCAATCAGCAGTATTGGCGCCAAATTTAAACACCGCTCTGCTGATTGGTCGCGACTAATTTAAATTTAAACACGCTCTCCAGTCCTCACTAACACGGTTCGCAGATTGGTCGTGGCCGCCGCCTGCGACCAATCACCGATATTGCCGCCAAATTTAAACACCGCTTTGCTGATTGATCGCGGTTGCCTAACGCGACCAATCAGCGATTTGGGCGCCAAATTTAAACGCCTCTCTGCTAATTGCGCCCCGTCGGCCGCTTACCTATTCTAGAATACCCGATGCGTTCGAATCGGGCCACCATCTAGTATATGTCAATAGTGTCTATGGTTGGAGAACCCCTTTAAAGAAAAACATTGGTCAACAATTTTAGGATTTGTAAGGAAGGTTAGAAGATGTTTGGCTACGGTCACAGTCTGGTGGTTTCACATTTTATATAATTTAGGCTTTGCATGTGTTAGTTCACTATATCGCACCTCTGATCTCTCTATTGGACCATGTAAAACATAAAAAACCTAATGACAGAAGAAAGGATCTGCAGGATCGGTGATGGTAGTTACTGAGAACCCCACCAATCACTAGAGTGGGGATCCCTATCCTCTCTTATGGAGGAAATAGTATGGAGCCGTTGCCAGGCATGCGCACTGCCACACTCCATTCAGTGTCTATGGGACTGATGGGGACAGCCGAGAACATCAGCAGCCGCGTATATATATATATATATATATATATATATATATATATACACAGTACAGACCAAAAGTTTGGACACACCTTCTCATTTAAAGATTTTTCTGTATTTTAATGACTATGAAAATTGTACATTCACACTGAAGGCATCAAAACTATGAATTAACACATGTGGAATTATATACTTAACAAAAATGGTGAAACAACTGAAATTATGTCTTATATTATAGGTTTTTCAAAGTAACCACCTTTTGCTTTGATGACTGCTTTGCACACTCTTGGCATTCTCTTGATGAGCTTCAAGAGGTAGTCACCGGAAATGGTTTTCACTTCACAGGTGTGCCCTGTCAGGTTTAATAAGCGGGATTTCTTGCCTTATAAATGTGGGACCATCAGTTATGTTGTGCAGAAGTCTGGTGGATACATAGCTGATAGTCCTACTGAATAGACTGTTAGAATTTGTATTATGGCAAGAAAAAAGCAGCTAAGTAATGAAAAACGAGTGGCCATCATTACTTTAAGAAATGAAGGTCAGTCAGTGCGAAAAATTGGGGAAACTTTGAAAGTGTCCCCAAGTGCAGTTGCAAAAACCATCAAGTGCTACAAAGAAACTGGCTCACATGAGGACCGCCCCAGGAAAGGAAGACCAAGAGTCACCTCTGCTTCTGAGGATAAGTTTATCCGAGTCACAAGCCTCAGAAATCGCAGGTTAACATCAACTCAGATTAGAGACCAGGTCAATGCCACACAGAGTTCTAGCAGCAGACACATCCCTTCAACAACTGTTAAGAGGAGACTTTGTGCAGCAGGAATTCATGGTAAAATAGCTGCTAGGAAACCACTGCTAAGGACAGGCAACAAGCAGAAGAGACTTGTTTGGGCTAAAGAACACAAGGAATGAACATTAGACCAGTGGAAATCTGTGATTTGGTCTGATGAGTCGAAATTTGAGATCTTTTGTTCCAACCACCGTGCCATTAACTTGTTAATAACCTGCAGTCTATAATGAGCTGTGTTAATAATATGATCCCACCAATAGTGACTCTGTATGGCCAATTTGACAATAAACTGTGTTGGTATTGTACTTTTTATTTTTCATCACTAGATGGCAGTGCAGCAGTGTAAATGTGTGAGAGAATGGGATGATGGAGCCATTACTGATCATTATGTAAAATCAGGAGCTGACCTTCTTTATTAGTAAATCACGATGTAATTCAGGTTAATGATTCTTATGATTTTGCTAATAAAAACACTATTGCATTGTACACGTGTCGTTGTGTGATTGATCTAGATCCCAGCAGCCTCAATTGTCCGCTATTATTGAGAAGTCTTGGCTGCTAGATATGGCAGTGTCATCAATCTCAAGAAGCCTTTTATTCTCACATACATGATAGAATCCAATAGTAAACATCAGCATATCCCTTCCAGGAGCGGAACGACATCGGTCACAGAGGGTGCGACCGGGCCCGTGCAGGAGGGGGGTCGGCCGCCACCAGCACCTATTTCAGTTAGAGGTGCATGCAAGGACACACATTCAGCTGAAATGTATTGAGACGCAGAGACCATCTGTGTCCCTGCACCGCAATACACCCTGCCAGCCAATCAGAGGCCGGCTGTTGACGTTGGTGTGCCAGTCGCAGGCGGCACATGACCGTGACGTCATGCACCATGCCAACAAGACGAAGTTAGATGCCAGTTCCTTCAATTGCTATAGAAGAATACGCTGCGAGTTGTGGGAGTGGAGGAAGGGAAGAAGAATAATTTATTTATTTTTAAATGTATTGGAGAAGAACAGGAAACATTATTAATGGAAGGGGCACAGGATGGGGGACATTATACCAGGAAGGGTACAATAAGAAAGCACAGCAACACACTGCAAGGGACAATACATATGCAGACACTGAGAACATAAGAGCTAGACTGTTAACTGAGCAGTTTATTGAGGGTTTACTGTCCAGCGCCCACCGAACCCAGCTGCGCATAGTGGCTCTGCAAAACCCTGACTTAGACTTTGCTAAGTTTAAGGACAGGGCCATCTGGGTGCTACGAGAACCAGCACCAGGTGGCGCTACAGCTCACCGCCGCCCAGATATCACCTACCACCAGGAGGTGGCACCCTTTTCCCCGAAGCCTGTAGGAGCTGATGCACAAACTCTGGACAGTGCCCCGTCAACAGACCTGCACCATCAGGTCCAAGAGCTAACTAAAAGTGTAGCAGCACTAACCAAAACTGTACAGTCCTTGTAGGTGTATCCCAAAGGAAAGATCCAGCTGGCTTCCAGTCCGGAGGACATCCCGTGGCGCCAACAGAAGAGGATTCCACCATCCAGAGGAAGGAACAGCGACTGCTACGACCAGGACGGACAACCCATCTGCCGCCGCTGCAACCAGCCAGGACATTATGCAAGGTACTGTCATTTAAACGAGCAAAACCTGGGGCAGAGGGCCAACCCCCAGGCATAAGACCACCAGGCCCATCAAGCTGGCGAGACAAATATGTGGGAGGACGACCGGTCCTACCTGTCGTGCTGGACGGCTTTCCAATGAGCGAGTTGCTGGACACTGGATCCCAAGTGACCACCATCCCCTACATTCTTTACTGGACTGACTCTGATATTACCCGCCATCCAGATGAACATTTGAGTATTTATGCCAGCAATGGTCAACCCGTACCTCAGGTGGGGTTCAAGGAAGTGACCATAAAGTTGGCAAAGTGGAACTGCCAGCACAAGGACTGATTATTGTCGACATTGATCGCCGAGAAAGTCATCCCATGATAACCATGGGCACTAATGTAATTGAAAATTGTCTTGCAGAGATAATTGTCTTGTTACAGCAGGTTGCGGAGACTGCCAGATCCAGCCAGCAGCCGGTTCTACAAAGAGAGATCAGAGCCCTGATGAAAAGACAACAGGTAGAACTGTCTGGTGGTGAAATTGGCAGTGTCAGGATGAGTGACCCATTCCCTATTGCCATGCCCCTAAGAAGTGAAATTATGATATGGTGCCGGGCAGCTATTGGTCTAAGGGGTAGAGATTACCAGGCCATGGTAGAGCCCGTCTACTCTGACAGTAGGCCCACCATTTTGACAGCCCGGGGGGTGGTTGATGTCCGCCATGGGTGGGTACCCGTCCGCATCCTAAACATTGGGGAGAGAGAAGTCCATTTGCCCCGGTATGCCACTCTAGCCAAACAGTTCACTGTCAGCCAGAATTCTATAAAGACAGTGGAACCCTTGCCTCCATCCCAACAGGCAGAGGATAACGGCTCCAAGGAACAAATGGAGGACTGGTGCCAGAAGCTGCATGTGGGCACTGACTCCACCTCTCCACACTGAAAACAAGGAGTGTACCGGGTGGTACAGGAATACAAAAGAGTCTTCCGTAAACATCCACTTGACTTCGGGGAGGTAAAAGGGGTTCAACACCATATCCCCACGGGAGACCATCCACCCATTAAAGAAAGGTACCGGCCTGTACCCCCTGCACACTACCAAAATGCCAAAGGGATGTTGCGAGAAATGAAGGAGGCTGGGGTAATCATAGACAGTTGTAGCCCCTGGGCAGCTCCATTAGTTCTTGTAAAGAAAAAGGATGGCGCTATGAGAATGTGTGTAGACTACAGGAAAATCAACCGCATAACACACAAAGATGCATACCCGTTACCCAGAATAGAGTAATCACTAGCTGCATTAAAGTCTGCTAACTATTTCTCCACTTTGGCTCTTACTAGTGGGTATTGGCAGGTTCCTGTAGCAGAGGTGGATAAGGAAAAGACCGCATTCACCTCCCTGATGGGCCTCAGCGAGTTCAACTGCATGCCATTCTGGCTCTGCAACGCCCCAGGAACCTTCCAGCGGTTGATGGAGTGCTATCTGGGACATAAGAATTTCGAGACAGTCCTGCTGTACCTGGATGACGTCATTGTATACTCCCAGACGTATGAGAACCATCTGAAGCACCTGGCGGAAGTGTTTGACTCACTGGCTGGCTTTGGTCTAAAGGTGAAGCCCTCAAAATGTCATCTGCTGAAGCCCAAGGTACAGTACCTGAGGCACGGGGTGAGCGCTGATGGTGTAGCTCCAGATCCCGATAAAATCACAGTAATCAAGGACTGGCCAAGACCCTCCACCGTAAAGGAAGTGCGGCAGTTCCTCGGGTTGGTAGGCTACTACCGAAGATTTATTCCAGGCCTCACCAAGATGGCAGCACTCATGCTGGACCTCAAGATAGGCCAGTCCAGGAAGGCCAAAAACCAGAAGCCGCCATTCAAATGGGACAAGCTGGAAGATGAGTCCTTCCACCAGCTGAAAATGGCCCTCACGGGGGACGAGATCCTGGCTTACCCTGATTATGGCCAGCCCTTCATCCTCCACACGGACGCGAGCAACGTGGGACTGGGAGCGGTGCTGTCCCAGATCCAGCAGGGCAGAGAACGGGTAATCACTTATGCCAGCAGGAAGCTCCGGCCCTCAGAAAGGAACCCTGAAAATTACAGCTCCTTCAAGCTAGAGTTCCTCGCAGTGGTATGGGCAGTGACAAAGCGCTTTAAACATTACCTCGCCTCTTCCAAGTTCACCGTATTCACAGACAAAAACCCGCTGACACACCTGGACACTGAGAAACTTGGTGCCCTGGAGCAGAGATGGATGGCCCGACTCTCCAATTATGAGTTCACCATCAAGTACCGGGCTGGGCGCAAGAATGCCAATGCAGATGCACTGTCCAGGATGCCTAACTTGCCAGATGGGGGAGAAGACCCAGAAGGTACTCTTCCACCAAAGAGGCCATGTTCAATCCCTTGCCCCACCACGGCTGGGCAGAAACACAAGACAGTGACCCGGCCGTCCACCTAGTCAAAGAGTTGCTGACACGAGCCGACTCATACCCTGACCCAGATGCTCCAGAGGAGACCAAACAGCTGTGGAAAGAGAAGAGTAAGCTGTTCATCTATGAAGGGAAGCTGTGTCGAAGAACTGTCAACTCCCAGACGCATGAGCTGGTCTGGCAGGTGGTAGTCCCGAGGCGGGACGCGTCTATGGTCTTGGAAGTGTACCACGATGGAGCAGGACACTTCGGATGGAAAAAGCTGGAAGTCCTGCTGCGTGAACGGTTCTATTGGGTCGGCATGAGAGGAGCAATCGAGAGGTGGTGTCGAGACTGCGGACCGTGCAACCTGAGAAGGAAAGACCGTGACAGCCAGAGGGCTCCCCTGCAGCCCATCATCACCAAGCAGCCGCTCGAACTGGTAGCCCTAGACCATGTGAAGCTGTCCCCAAGCAGGTCAGGCTATGTCTACGCTCTCACCATCGTAGACCACTACTCCCGGTTTCTGGTAGTAGTGCCAGTCAAGGACCAAACAGCTCAGACAGCAGCCAGAGCTTTCCAACAGCACTTCTGCCGCCCGCATGGTTACCCAGAACGTGTGCTAACTGACCAAGGTCCGGCCTTCGAAGCGGAGGTATTCCAGGAGTTCTGCAACCTGTACGGCTGCAAGAAGATCAGGACAACGCCTTATCACCCCTAGACCAACAGGATGTGTGAAAAGATGAACCAGGTGGTGATAGACCTACTAAAGACATTGCCCCTGGAGGAACGCAGTCTGTGGCCAGAAAAGTTGCTAGACCTAGTGGACCTCTACAATCATATCCCAGTGAATTCCACCAACTGCACACCAGCTTACCTGATGAGAGCGAGACCTGGTAAGCTGCCCATCGATCTGGATATGGGAGTTCTGACACCAGAGGACGCCTCGCCAGACGCAGATTGGGACACTGAGCGGCAACAGCAATACCGCAAGGTACAGGAAAGTGTTGAAAGAAGTCTGTTCCAAGCAAGAGAAAGGCAAGAGAGGACTTACAATCAACATGCACCTGCTGCCCCCTTGTCACCTGGAGAGCAAGTCCTAAAGAGGAAGAGGCGACTCCACAAGTTGGATGACCAGTGGGAAAAAGAGCCGTGCACCATTCTACCATCAAGTCATGATAATACCAAGGTGTGCCTCATAAGTAAGGACGGAGGTGAGACAACAGCAACAGTTTCCAGAGACCACCTGAAGAAATGTCCCGAGCAGCTACAGCATGCTGAAGAAGGCCAAGATATCCCTCAACCCGCAGAGGAAGTGTAAGAAATGGTCAGCACGGGACTGGAAAATTTCCCCGGTCATGGACACAAGTGAATAATGCCATTGTTGTGCCTGTCCTTACATTTCTCCAACCAGCACCTCAAGCACCTACAGAAGTCTCAGTAGAGTTGGAAGAACCATTGGCCCAGGAGACAGAAGATTCCTCATCAGCAGACCAGGAGAATCTACCCTCTGCTAGTAGCGAGCCTGTCGTACCCACGGTAAGCCAAAGGATCCGTAGGAAGCTGCCCAACCTACCAGTGACACCTCAAAATACCAGTAGTGCAGGTCACACAGTGCCCACCACACCAGGGGTAGGGAAAGGGGACCAGAGTGGAACACAGACAGACAGTGTGTTACGCAGGTCCACCAGAATCACCAGAGGTCAAATTCCTGCTCGTTGGAAAATTTAAATGTAACTATAACTGTAATGTTGAATTGTTTTGTGTGTGTATTGAATATGTTTTTCCAGTTACCCTACAGGGTCCAAAAAGACTTTCAAGTTATGGACAATGAATAACCAAAAACTCTGCCTGTAAATAGTTGCACCTGTAAAGTGCCCCTTTGGTGCCAGACTACAGAACAAAAACCCGTGGAGGTGGCTGAAGATGTGGTCCAACTCCGGATCATCAATGCCCTGTAGCCACCCTAGGGCCTACGTTGAGGGTTTGGGACAGGTCGCTCTGATTGCACCTTGTTTCAGTGAAATGGACACCTGGTTGCGGATGATACCCTGACCTTTAAAGACTCTAATGGTTGTAAATATGTTAATGTATTGTTACCTGTTGTATTTTTGCAAAATATGTTCAGTCCCGGAGTACTGAAATTTACTAGGGTGGAATGTGGCACCCCAGAGGGTCTGGTTGCCACAGTGGTAGTAATACCATGTCTGGGAGCAAAACAGGAGTTTCCTGGTCAGGGAACACACTACAAGCAACACCTCCTGCTCCAGACCAGAAAAGGGGAGGATCCTGCCCTATATAACTGGATCTGGAGGCGGGGTTAGTCAGTCTAGTGAGAGTCTAGTTCAGTGTCAGGAGTCAGTTAGGACTAAGGAGCAAGGAGCTGAGGACTGGAGCTGTGCAGAGCTTGTCCTGGCCAGTGGATACAGAAGACCTGACACCGGAGTCCGAGGCTGTGAGGATTGTATATCCAGCAGCAGAAACCGCAAGGCAGGAGATTGCAGGTCTCCTGGCTGACAGAAGCCCGGAGGCTCAGCCACACGAAAGGACCAGTACCACCACAGAGGAGCGAGGAATACACGGGATCCGAGTCGCCAGCCATACGGGTGAGCAGCACGTTACACTCAGGGACGTGGGCTACAACACGACTATAAGCGGGATAGCCAAAAGAGTACAGTCGGAACGGCAGGCCTACAACTCCACCTGGCCAGGGGATTCTAGGATTGCTCCCAGACTGACCAGGCCCTCATCCCTAGCAAGTACTCCCGTTGGGGCCTATATAATTACCACCAGTAAAGACCCTAGGACTGCACTGCAAAGACTCCGTGTTATTATTACTGATCCAGGCACTATCACCACCATCATCCATACACGCTGCCCTGAAGCTACACTCTTCCTGTGAGGAGTTACACTACCTTGCTGCACATACCACCAGCTTCAGCGGACTGCCCTGCAGCGGCGGTTACCAATAACCGCAATCCACAGGTGGCATAGTCAGACTATCAATAACTGAGAAAGAGACTGACAGGACTGCTGTTACGTTGAACACATTAATATATTTTTTATATGGATTTGGTTTTATTTATATCCATTATTTTTATCTTACTCTCTGTGACCTTTTCGCTTTTTGTTTTCACTCCTTCTTGTTTTTGACACATATATTATTTCCTTGTCACTTACATTTTGTGGTCACTTTCTTGTACGTATTGATGTGCATTTATTTATTCATAATAGTGGTCAGGGCCCTCACATGATTTTCTCACACACATACTTACCTTTTATGCACATTTATGTATATGTATGTATTATGTATTTTTATCCTATACAATTGTATTATGGGTGTCCTAGTGCCCTTCCATATAATCACATACGCACCATCTCCTACTCTATATACACTTGTGCCATTTTTAATGGCTATCTCATATTTACTCACACACCCTGCAATCACTTTCAGAGTTTCTTTCCCCTGTACTGACCATCATTCTTTTGCTATGGCTATGTACACTACTTCTTCAATAAAATATTGGTTTCGGTTCTCTCTCATGATTCCTTCACTTCTGGGTTTATTATGACTATTGGTATACTTGAGTAATCTATTTGTACACAATTTTGAGGATTGATTCTCTGTTACTATTCACATATACTTAAGAGTGGGTATTCATTCTTATTCTACCTATCTTATTATTATTAATTTTTATGTTCTATTCTTATTTATTTTATTCTCTCTATTTTCACTCTGTTCACTTCTTCTCTGTGACATATATACTTGTTACTCTGTCACTCCTTTCTTTGTCTTATATATTTTTTATTTTTTGTCCTTTTTACACTCCCTTACCTAGTATTCCTTACTGACATATTCTATTTGCACGCTGGCTCTCTCATCCCATTACTTCCTCTTTTTATTTTTCAGTGTTTGCACACGCCGCTGCTGTCTTTATCTGCTCCTTTGTTTTATTCCTATGTGTGTGGAGTGCGCTTCCGGTTTGCGGACGGGGCTGGTTGCCTAGCTACGTGCTCCTTGGCGTCGCCTCTCTCCTCCATCCGTGCTGACGCGTCGGGCGGTGGGTGGAGACAGGTGACGTGGAGCGCCGATGCTTCCGGCTTCTTCCCTGCTCTGACTTCCGGTAGCGCCGCCAGTACCAGACGCGCACACTCGTGTAGCGCTATATAAGAGGACACATGAGACCTCTATGTACCTCCTTCCCCCCGAATAAGCGAAACGCGCGTTGGGGTTGTCTGGTCCCATCAGTGACACAGGTTGTATTGCTTCATTCCCTTATATTGTGTCTTTTTGACTTACCCTCTATCCTTCTATGACTCCTTATTGACTGACAGCTTTATTTGGCAACTGTGCCAGGGACACTGTCCTTTTACTCCACTATATTAAGGGCTTTGTTGATTCTCATTGAAGCTTTACTTCTTGGACCTTATATATTCTCTATCTAGGTAATTTACACTTGATAAGCATCAGTGCTTCTTTCATGTATGCTCGTTTGTCAGCTTTAGAAAGTGGTGTTCATTTTTCATCCGGTCCTATTTGCAGATATTTAGTCTGATTTACTGACACGTCTATATGTACTATGCACTAGTCACTTTATGTATCGTGCTGCCTTATTATAGCTTACATGACTGGAGCTGCTATAATGTCTACATGATTATATATACTTTTTGTCACTGTGGGTATCTTCTATTTTCACTTCTCCTCCATGTACTTTTAATTTGATGTCTTTTAAACTTTTTTGAATAAAATTTGTATTTTATTGCATTTATACTTCTCTGTTTTGTTCGGATTATAATTGAAATGAAGTATTGCACCTTATGGGCCTTTATTATTTTTTGGATTTCTATATAATTATTCGCTGTTGATTTTACAGCTTTATGGCCATGGATATTCATGCTAGAGACCAAACTTGGCTTACACATGTTGATAACATTTTTAGAGGAGAAGTACCTTTGAAGACGGACACTGAAAATGGCACTATTATTGATCTTAAGAATTCATTGAAATTTCTTTTTAAGAAAAGGATGCGCACGTGGTGGAATAAGGCATCCTTGGAAAATTATCTGGCCAAGAGCATGATTCCGAGAGGTTTGCGAGTCCGCATACTTCCTTCCTTTCCCGTGGATGATACCTTTTTTAAAAATAGATGGGAAGAGGTATGCAATGGGTGTTCACGTTCCCTGATAGAGATTTTAATTGGCCTTAATAAAAAAACCTTGGAATTACTTGAAACTGACATCAACACTACACAGAAGAAACTAATTGAATCTACCACCCTCGAACAAATGGATTCCTTTAAAAAGGAATTGGATAAATTATTTATCACTTGGGGGAAAGAGGTGCAAGATATTAAAATGCAAAAATTTTCACGGGATCTGCAGGATTATCAGAATAACACTGTATATAGATGGCATGTAGCTGCCTCGCGCCAACGAACTTCCTCGATCTCGTCCTTGTCCTCTGTGGAGGAGTCCTCCTCCAACCAAGTACGCCCTTACCCTTTTACCAGGGGCAAGAGAAAAGGATTTGGACAGGGTAAAAACTACAAATACAACAAGTGAGCTCCTACACCCCTCAAAGAGACTCAGAAACTTCAGGTAGTTAACCTGTCCCCTATTACGCTTACTAAGCCTCAGATTGATGTACTTGGGCTCGGTTTAACTTTCTCCCCGGTTGCTTCCTTTGATTTCTTCACAGCCATAAAGGACCTTCATTTATTTGCCCGTAAGTTGGTCCTTAAAAAGCTTCATGAAAAGGATAACATCATAGATACTTGGACACCTAAGGAAAGGGAATCTATCGCAATACTTGAAGAATTGAGAGAAGAGAGTGTGTCTATCTCCTCTGTGGATCATTTTCAGTTAACTAAGCCTAAGAAATTCCCACCTATTAACCTGTTTCCTAATATAGACATTTTTGTGAAAATGGTCTCTGACGAATTTAAGAAAATCTCCAAGGGGATACGCAATGATAATCTGACTACAGCACAACGTAATGCGTTGAGAGAACTCAAACAGCTGAAGGGAGTAGTCATCAAACCGGCAGACAAAGGTGGGAATGTGGTCATCTGGCCGGTGATGATGTATGAGAGAGAAGCTTTCAGACATTTGAGAGATACTACTTGTTACAAGAGACTAACATTTAATCCTACCTCTAGCTTCCAGAACCAACTCGAGATGATCCTTGAAGATGCGTTTCTAGCTGGCACAATATCCAATGATCTGAGGGAAGGCCTGATGCCGGAATACCCTAAGATACCTTGCTTCTATCTTCTCCCGAAGATCCATAAGAATCCCTCATGTCCTCCTGGTCGCCCGATAGTCTCTGGAAATGGTGGCCTTTGCGAAATCGTCGGTAAGTATCTCGACCATCATTTGAAGCCAATTGTTGAGACTATGCCTTCTTTTTTGAAAGACACTGGGGACATCCTGAGAAAAGTGGATAACATTTGTTTGGAATCAGACATGTGGTTGGTCTCCCTAGATGTTGAATCTCTTTATACATCTATTAGACACTGTGATGGCCTAGAAGCTACCAGAACTTTTTTGTATATGACGGACATGGATCATGACAAGATCTCCTTCCTGATGTTACTTTTAGAATTTGCCCTCACCCATAATTTTTTCATCTTTAAAGAATTCATCTATTTACAGCTACAGGGGACTGCTATGGGGGCGTCCTTTGCCCCCGCGTATGCTAACATTTTTTTGGGACTATGGGAGAGGAATCTATTTTTGGGTGAAAACACTCCCTTAATCTCTAAGGTAGCGCTCTGGCAATGTTATATTAACGATGTACTGATTATTTGGCAAGGAACAGAGAATGAGCTGCACAGCTTTGTACAAGCACTTAACAATAATGCCATCAATATCAAATTGACTTATCAGTACAGCCAAACAGAAATAACATTCCTGGACACTCGTATTTACAAGGGGTCTGAGGGCTTACTATGTACTGAAATCTATCGAAAGGAAACCGCTGTGAATGCTCTTCTACATGCGACGTCCTCACATCCTTTATCCTTGAAGAATAGTATCCCTGTGGGGCAGTTCCTCCGGACCAGACGCATATGTTCTAATGAAGCTTCCTTCTCTCAACAGGCTGACGAATTAGCCGACAGATTCAGACAGAGGGGCTATTCGAAACGTATCATCAAGAGAGGCTGGAACAGAGCTAGAGGGACGAAAAGAGAAGAGCTCCTACGGAATAAGACATCACCCGGGGAGGGCTCACAGTCACAGGTGAGGTTTATAACCACATATAATGATAAACATGACTTGATAAAAAAAGCTCTTGAAAAATTCTGGCCTATCATTAAGAACGATTCAACTTTATCCAAATATACAACAGGATACCCGTCTATTACGTATAGGCGCTCCAAAAATTTACGGGATCTACTAGTACACAGCTACCATAAAGACCCAGGGCCTGAACGCGCTTTTGGATCCAAGGGCCCTAAGTGGGGCTTCTTCCCGTGTGGAAATTGCGCAGCATGTTCCAATTTAAGACGATGTTCTAGCTTCTCTTCTAGTGATGGCTCAAAGGAATTTAAAGTGACGCAACACATCACCTGCAGTACCATAGGAGTTGTGTACTATGCCACCTGCCCCTGTGGCCTTATCTATGTAGGTTTGACGTCCCGCCAACTCCGCATCAGGGTACGTGAACATGTTCGAGACATAAAGAATGCTACTGATCTACAAGACGTCTCTACTCTCAAACCAATACCTAGGCACTTTAAAACCCATCATGGTTGTGATGCTAAGCTCTTGATTATCTCTGGAATTGACCGAGTTCACATTGACAGCCGTGGTGGGAATTGGAGGAAAACTTTGGCCCAACTGGAATCTCAATGGATTATGAGGATTGACTGTATTCGTCCCAAAGGATTAAACGAAATCTTAAATTTTACATCCTTTCTATAGTGTCATTTTGTGGTTTTTAATTGTTTTTATATTTTGCTGGTACATATATTTTACTTGTCTTCTTGTGTCTTAAGCCTCTATGTTTCTGTTTGCTTTTAGTCAAGCTGATATTTCCGTGCGGTGGCGTTTCTACTATGAGGACATATTTTGGCTATAACCATCTATGGGGGATGTCCAGCTGAAAACCATTAAGCCATGGCCATCTATATTGAGTGGGAGCATCTTTTTACACCCACTGGAAAGAGACTGACAGGACTGCGGTTAGGTTGAACACATTAATATATTTTTTATATGGATTTGGTTTTATTTATATCCATTATTTTTATCTTACTCTCTGTGACCTTTTCGCTTTTTGTTTTCACTCCTTCTTGTTTTTGACACATATATTATTTCCTTGTCACTTACATTTTGTGGTCACTTTCTTGTACGTATTGATGTGCATTTATTTATTCATAATAGTGGTCAGGGCCCTCACATGATTTTCTCACACACATACTTACCTTTTATGCACATTTATGTATATGTATGTATTATGTATTTTTATCCTATACAATTGTATTATGGGTGTCCTAGTGCCCTTCCATATAATCACATACGCACCATCTCCTACTCTATATACACTTGTGCCATTTTTAATGGCTATCTCATATTTACTCACACACCCTGCAATCACTTTCAGAGTTTCTTTCCCCTGTACTGACCATCATTCTTTTGCTATGGCTATGTACACTACTTCTTCAATAAAATATTGGTTTCGGTTCTCTCTCATGATTCCTTCACTTCTGGGTTTATTATGACTATTGGTATACTTGAGTAATCTATTTGTACACAATTTTGAGGATTGATTCTCTGTTACTATTCACATATACTTAAGAGTGGGTATTCATTCTTATTCTACCTATCTTATTATTATTAATTTTTATGTTCTATTCTTATTTATTTTATTCTCTCTATTTTCACTCTGTTCACTTCTTCTCTGTGACATATATACTTGTTACTCTGTCACTCCTTTCTTTGTCTTATATATTTTTTATTTTTTGTCCTTTTTACACTCCCTTACCTAGTATTCCTTACTGACATATTCTATTTGCACGCTGGCTCTCTCATCCCATTACTTCCTCTTTTTATTTTTCAGTGTTTGCACACGCCGCTGCTGTCTTTATCTGCTCCTTTGTTTTATTCCTATGTGTGTGGAGTGCGCTTCCGGTTTGCGGACGGGGCTGGTTGCCTAGCTACGTGCTCCTTGGCGTCGCCTCTCTCCTCCATCCGTGCTGACGCGTCGGGCGGTGGGTGGAGACAGGTGACGTGGAGCGCCGATGCTTCCGGCTTCTTCCCTGCTCTGACTTCCGGTAGCGCCGCCAGTACCAGACGCGCACACTCGTGTAGCGCTATATAAGAGGACACATGAGACCTCTATGTACCTCCTTCCCCCCGAATAAGCGAAACGCGCGTTGGGGTTGTCTGGTCCCATCAGTGACACAGGTTGTATTGCTTCATTCCCTTATATTGTGTCTTTTTGACTTGCCCTCTATCCTTCTATGACTCCTTATTGACTGACAGCTTTATTTGGCAACTGTGCCAGGGACACTGTCCTTTTACTCCACTATATTAAGGGCTTTGTTGATTCTCATTGAAGCTTTACTTCTTGGACCTTATATATTCTCTATCTAGGTAATTTACACTTGATAAGCATCAGTGCTTCTTTCATGTATGCTCGTTTGTCAGCTTTAGAAAGTGGTGTTCATTTTTCATCCGGTCCTATTTGCAGATATTTAGTCTGATTTACTGACACGTCTATATGTACTATGCACTAGTCACTTTATGTATCGTGCTGCCTTATTATAGCTTACATGACTGGAGCTGCTATAATGTCTACATGATTATATATACTTTTTGTCACTGTGGGTATCTTCTATTTTCACTTCTCCTCCATGTACTTTTAATTTGATGTCTTTTAAACTTTTTTGAATAAAATTTGTATTTTATTGCATTTATACTTCTTTGTTTTGTTTGGATTACAATAACTGAGACACATAGATTACCCTGGTTTGACCACCCTGGGTCACGGACCGGGTCGCTGCCACAGTGACTACAACCCCCAGCATCTACAGGCCCGGCTCCGGGTCTGCCCACGGCCCAGGGGGCGTGTCATTTATGTCACTTAATTGTGTGCCAGGCAGTGGAGCTGCTGAGGCTAAGCAGACATGCTGCACAGACCGGAGCAGTGGGGGAACGGGGAGAGGTGAGTATTGTATTTATTTTTTTACATCATTGAGAACATGGTGGTCACAAGGCTGGAGGGCTATGGGGGGTGCATTATAGTATATGTACTCTATGGGGCAGCATTATACTCTATGGGGGCTGCATTGTACTGTATTGAGGATTATGGGGAGTGCATTGTATTATATGAGGGCTGCATTATACAGTATTGAGAACTATGGAGAGTACATTATACTGTATGGAGGATTATGGGGCACATTATACTATATGGAGCACTATGGGGCATATTGTACTTAAGGAGCACAATGCTGCCTATTCATCGAGTGATTGGATTGTTTATGCCAAAACAAAGCTCATTGTTCTCAGCAGCACATCGTTTGGTGTAATCTGCAGATATACTGCTAATAAAATGATACTGTAAGGGGACAGATTGATTTACTAGTGACTGTTCTGTCCCAATCATTCTTCCTCAGCCGGTGTAAAGAACCCAGGAAACAAGCGTCGAATGACTTCAATATTGT
This sequence comes from Phyllobates terribilis, assembly GCF_046119375.1. Lineage (NCBI taxonomy): Eukaryota > Metazoa > Chordata > Amphibia > Anura > Dendrobatidae > Phyllobates > Phyllobates terribilis. Next base: position 1,438,123 of record NW_027363106.1, on the reverse strand, counting down.
CGATCGCGCTCGTTTAATGGCCTGAACTCAGCGCATGTAAATGACGCGCCCCCTGGGCCTGTGTTGTGCAGGGGATACCCGGAGCCGGATCGCTGGGGGTTGTAGTCTCCGTGTGGCGGTGACCCGGTCCGTGCCCAGGGTGGTCAAACCAGTGGCGGTCTTAAGTAATAACAATGTCCGACTACGCCACCCGTGGATTGCGGTCAGTGGGGACCGCCGCTGCGCTGCCGACCGCTGAGGCTGATGTTGTTTGCGCAGCCGAGAATGGGATAACTCCCCACGGGAGAAGTATTGCCTCAGGGCAGCTAATGTGGATGATGGGAGTGATGGTGTGAGCGTCCCAGTAGTAATGGTGCTGGTGCGGCAAGGAATCACAGAGACTTGTAATTGCAGTTTCCAAAGCTTTACTCACGGTTGTTATTCTGGTCACTTGTGCACATGAGGGACCGCCCGAGCCGTGCTGCGTTCACCAAGCAAGGGACTCGACCAACTCCCAGGCAATTCCAGAGCGTGGCACAGGGCTCCTTTCCTTTCCTTTCTCTGGCCGTCCCCACCAGTGACCCACCTTTGTCCAGCTCCCTCGGGCCTTCTCTGGGCACGCTGATCTCTGCGTCCCTGACCCTATATGGTATGCCTTCCTGGTGGATGTAGTGAGGGGTCGCACCAAGATGTGGTAACAACCTCCGGTCTTTGGCTGAGGAATCTGTTGCCTCCACCAATTTGGGTTCCGGTACCCTGTTCTGCCAACCCTTCACCCTGTATCTCCTGGGCATGTGGGGTTCCTTCTGTCCTCGTGTCTTTGGGCCTTTCTCCGTGTTCCTTGCTTCCTTTCTCCTCTGTTCCAGTTCCTTTCTTACTTTCCTTTCCGTTCCTTCTCCTCTCTCTTTCTGCTGTTTCTGGCCTCCACTCCAGGCCTGCCTCTGGAGCTGGGCCCAGACTGAGCCACAGCTCCCTGTCAGCCCTCTCTGGCTGAGCTCCTCTCCTTTTCTCCTCCTGACTGAACTGGCCTTGTCCTAAGATGGTGCCCACCTTATATACCTCCCTCTAACACCCGAGCCCAGGTGACTAGCAACCAATGGGCTCCTACCTATGCCCAGAGACCCACCCCTTTCTGCTCCTACACCACTGGGTGTACTTTCCCCTCCCCACTCCAGCCAGGAACAGATGCTGTCTTGCCTGCACTTCTATCTTGTGGGAGCACCGTTGAGCTGTCCCTCGGAAATGGGGTGTGTGTGGTGCATGCAGCCTACCGAGTCCTGGTCCACACTCCATCCTTACCCGGGAGTGGAATACCACACCTCTGGTTTGAGGTGCAATACCCCGGGTTCACCAAAATGGCAGCCCCTATGCAAAACCTCCTGTTGGGTCAGTCAAAGACCAAGAATCAGAAGCCACCCTTCAAATGGGACAAGCTGGAGGATGAGTCTTTCCGCCAGCTGAAGATGGCCCTCACGGGGGATGAGGTCCTGGCTTACCCTGATTACGGCCAGCCTTTCATCCACCACACGGACGCGAGCAACATCGGACTAGGGGCGGTGCTGTCCCAGATCCAACAGGGCAGAGAACGGTTAATTGCTTATGACGCGCCCCCTGGGCCTGTGCTGAGCAGGGGATACCCGGAGCCGGATCGCTGGTGGGATGCTGGGGGTTGTAGTCTCCGTGTGGCGGCGACCCGGTCCGTGCCCAGGGCGGTCAAACCAGTGGCAGTCTTTGTGTTATAGTAAGTGTCTGACTACGCCACCCGTGGATTGCGGTCAGTGGGGACCGCCGCTGCGCTGCAGACCGCTGAGGCTGATGTGATTTGCGCAGCCGAGTATGGAATAACTCCCCACGGGAGAAGTATTGCCTCAGGGCAGCTAATGTGGATGGTGTGAGCGTCCCAGTACTAATGGTGCTGGTGCGGCGAGGAACCACAGAGACGTGCAGTTGCAGTTTTCAATGCTTTACTCACAGTTCTTTATCAGGTCACTTGTGCGCAGTTAGGACCGCCCGAGTCATGCTGCGTCCACCAGGTGAGGGACTCGGTCAACTCCCAGGCAATTCCAGAGTGTGGTTCAGAGCTCCCTTCTCTACCTTTCTCTGGCCGTCCCCACCAGTGACCCACCTTTGTCCAGCTTCCTCGGGCCTTCTGTTGGCGAAACCTCTCTCCGGTTTCCCTGACCCTATGTGGTATGCTTTCCTGGTGGATGTAGTGAGGGGTCGCACCAAGATGTGGTCACAACCTCCGGTTTTGGCTGAGGATTAGTCGCCTCCACCAATTTGGGTTCCGGTACCCTGCTCTGCCAACCCTTCACCCTGTATCTCCTGGGCATATGGGGTTCCTTCTGTCCTCGTGTCTCTGGGCCTTTCTCTGTGTTCCTTGCTTCCTTTCTCCTCTGTTCCAGTTCCTTTCTTACTTTCCTTTCCGTTCCTTCTCCTCTCTCTTTCTGCTGTTTCTGGCCTCCACTCCAGGCCTGCCTCTGGAGCTGGGCCCAGACTGAGCCACAGCTCCCTGTCAGCCCTCTCTGGCTGAACTCCTGTCTTCTTCTCCTCCTCCCTGAACTGAACCCTGTCCTAAGATGGTGCCCACCTTATATACCTCCTTCTGACACCCGAGCCCAGGTGACTAGCAACCAATGGGCTCCTACCTATGCCCAGAAACCCACCCCTATCTGCTCCTACACCACTGGGTGTCCTTTCCGCTCCCCACTCCAGCCAGGGACAGATGCTGTCGTGCCTGTGTAGCACCCTGAGGATTCGGCTGCTACAGGGGTATTGCACCTCAACCCAGAGGTGTGATATTCCACTCCCGGGTAAGGATGGAGTGTGGAACTGAGCTCAGAAAGCTGCATGCACTACACACATCCCATTTCCGAGGAGCAGACCAACGGTACTCCCACTTAGAAATGTGCAGGTACGACCGAGTCTGTTCCTGGCTGGAGTGGGAGGGGGGTGGTACATCCCAGTAGTGTAGGGGCAGATAGGGGGAGCAGCCTGGGTAAAGATAGGAGCTCATTGGGTGCTGGTCACCTGAGCTCACACATAGAGGGAGTATATAAGGTGGGCACCATCTTAGATCAGGGTCAGTCTGTCAGCCACAGGCAGTAAGTCTGTGAGTCTTTGCAGAGAAGTCAGAGGAAGAGAGCAGAGAAGCCCCAGAGAGAGTGAGAGTGGAGCAAGAAAGAGAGACCCAGAGGGGGAAACAAGAAAAGGACTCTGAGAACCCAAAGTCCATCATCGGGTGAAGAGTTGGCAATAGGGTACCAGATCCCAAACTGGTGGGGGCTTAAGCACACCTCAGCCAGAGACCGGAGGCCGTGGGCAGGATCTGCCACGGCCACCCACCACATCCACCCTGAAGGCAAACCACGTGTAGGGTCAGGGAACCCAAGGCCAAGGGTCTCCCAACAGAAGGCCCGAGGGAGCTGGACCTAGGTGGATCCCTGGTGGGGACGGCCAGAAGAAAGGACAAGAAGGAGGGCTCAGGGTCACGCTCCGGACTTGCTTGGGGGTTGGCTGAATCCAGGACCTGGTGGACGCAGCACGGCTCGGGTGGTCACTTGAAGCTGGAGTGACCGGAACATCAGCAGTAAGTAAATACCCTAAACTGCACAACCCGACTCTGTCTTTAATTACCATCTATGCTGCACCACCACAACCCCCATCCTCTGCACCTGACCCCCTGAGGCTATACCCCACCCGTTGGGGGTTATACTATCAAAAGCTGCACCAACACCATCAGCCTCAGCGGACCCTGCTGCAGCGGCGGCCGTAGTGACCGCAATACAACGGGTGGCGTAGTCGACATAACGAACTTTGTAACATCTGTAGGACTGCCACATACTCTGAGCTTGACACCCTGGGCACGGACCGGGTCACAGCCACTCGGAGACTACAACCCCCATCTGATCCGGCTCCGGGTATTCCCCTAAAGAATATGGCCCAGGGGGCGCGTCAACTTTGGCGTAGTCGGCAGGATAACGTGCCCGCAACAACCGGGTACTGCGTGCCTGAAGAAAAGAACAAGTTTACCTCAAAAAGAAGTCTCCTGCCGGTTCCGGAGGGTCCACGCCATCGGACTCCATCACAGGTCGATTCCCGCCGGTTGTCCGCCATTAACAGCTTTTTCCCGCCATCTGCAGAGTTTCCCGCCACTGGGAGACGATTCCCGCCATTTCCAATGGTTTCCCGCCTTGGAAGAGCGGACGCCATTATGGGCGTGCCAGAGAATGGCAAGAGGCCGCCTCCCATCGTGGGCCAGGACCGAAAATGGCGCCAAAAGTGGAAACCGCCCCCACCAACAGAGACTGTGATGCTAGAGGTGTCTGTCAGCGTGAAAGAACTGCCCCTGGAGCTGACAATCACCAAGTGGCCCCGGGACCGCCCTCGAAGTGGGAGGACTGAGAAGGAGAGAGCAAAGATGGGTGTCGCCTGGAGCAGTCTGGAGAGAGCGCACCCGGAGACAAGAAGCCTAGAGCTGAGTCCAGAAGAAGCTTACCCGGAGATGGGAGAAGAGCAGAGCAGCACCGGCCCGCTGGCCAGGAGCCTGCTGGAAACAACAGAAGGAGAGCAGAGCAGCACCGACCCGTTGGTCAGGAGCCTGCTAGAAGCAACGACCCCACTAGGCTTAGTGGAGGTCCTGGCACAGCTCCCCCGAGATCGGGAGTGTGCGCAGACCGCTCTGGAGGGCCTCGCAAGGAGGATGGCCCGGGTGCAGCGAGAGACGTTGGCGGAGTGGAGCCGAGAGATGGCCTAGCAGACCGAGACCCGTCAGCGGAGCACGCCACCCAAGACGAGGAGACAGACCGCCTCTGAGGATGGCGCAGGAGGACTGAAGGCCGGAGACGGCGCCGAGAAGGGAGCCGAACGAAGGGAGGCAGGTAAAGGGGACGTCTCTACCCCAAGCCGGGAAACCGCGTGCCTGCCCCAGCTCCCCGTCGCAGAGCCCGAAGTACCCCCTGCCGTGCCCGTAACCGCAACGTCACCGCCACAGACTAGGCCTCAACCGGAAGCCGCAGCCGCGACCCCTGTGACGTCACACGCCTCGACCCCAAGCGTGACCAAGCAGGAAGTACCACCAGCCTGGTCGCAGGGCCTAGTACCCCCGGGCGCCGCAATACCAACAGCGCCCCCTACCTCCGCGGAGCCACCGGCCTGGTCGCAGGGCCAAGTAGCCCAGGGCGCCGCCGTCCTTACGGTGCCCTTCACTTTCCAGGTGCCCCAGGCCTGGCCGCAAGGCCTGGGCAACCCGGGCGCCGCCACCACCACCGCGCCCATAAAACCTAAAGTGCCGCATCTGGGAGAAGATCTGTTCGCCCAACACACATGGCCGGACGGGCAGCCCTTTGTCTGGCCCAGGGAGTACTACGAACAAGAGCTCCAAAAGAGGGCAAGGCCCATGTGTGAACCCCTGATCCCGGCTCCAAAGCCCGTTAAGAGGATCTCGCCCCCGCTAGCAGAAGCGCAGTTTGAGTGGGACCCCACCGGAGAAGATCTCATGGGGTTCACTCAAGAGACTCGGGCAGCCGCAGCGGAGCGTGCAGAGTGCTGCCGCCAGCAGCTCGAGGTCTTTGAGAGGGAGCGGAGAGAGAGGCGGGTCCGGGAACAACAAGCCCAAATAAAGAGCGCGGAGCAGAAGAGTCGGGCCAGGAGGAGTCCCCGTGCAGCTCATGGTCCCCCTTCCACCGGGACTGTGATCAAGTTTAACATGCAGCATGGGTGGGGCTTCATCCGAGACCACCGCACCCCAGGCGACGTCTTCGTGACCAGGAGAGACGTTGAGTCCCACCTACCGGAGGGACACAGAGGTCGTGACCTTTACATCGGGGACGAGGTCACCTTTACCCGGCACAAGTGTGCCAAAGGACCCTACGCCCTCCATGTGCATCGCCTGACGGAGGAAGAGCTGCGGTGTGAGGAGGAAGAACAAGAGGACCCGGACGGGTCTGAAGCTAAAGGTAACCACAAAGAAAGAGCAGGAGGACGTCGTCGTTGAGTACAGCAGAGTACAAGCTGTATATAGTTGCCCGTCGGGGCACAGTGAACTGTTGATAACATAGTCCCCGTTGGGACCAGCAAGTGTGAACTGTTTACCCGTATTTCCCTTAATCCCACTGACCGAGGACTGAGAGCGGTCATCCCTTTCCCATTACCTGGCCGAGGACTGAGAGCGGCCATACCCCTTTGTATATAGTTGCGCTTCCTAAAGCGCCCCCTACCGGTTTTATAGGAAAGCCACGAGTTCCAAAGACTGTCGCACTTTACCCGGTCACACGTTGCACAGTGACCGGAGGAGGAGCCAGAGGCAACGAGAATGTTAATATGAAAAGTTTTATGAAGCTGCTAATATATATGTTTTATATGTTTTATTGTGTTGTTTATGAAAAAAATTGTATGTTTGGATGATGTTTTATATCTTGCAGCCCGAGGACGTGCTGTGATTTACCAGGGGGGAATGTAGCACCCTGAGGATTCGGCTGCTACAGGGGTATTGCACCTCAACCCAGAGGTGTGATATTCCACTCCCGGGTAAGGATGGAGTGTGGAACTGAGCTCAGAAAGCTGCATGCACTACACACATCCCATTTCCGAGGAGCAGACCAACGGTACTCCCACTTAGAAATGTGCAGGTACGACCGAGTCTGTTCCTGGCTGGAGTGGGAGGGGGGTGGTACATCCCAGTAGTGTAGGGGCAGATAGGGGGAGCAGCCTGGGTAAAGATAGGAGCTCATTGGGTGCTGGTCACCTGAGCTCACACATAGAGGGAGTATATAAGGTGGGCACCATCTTAGATCAGGGTCAGTCTGTCAGCCACAGGCAGTAAGTCTGTGAGTCTTTGCAGAGAAGTCAGAGGAAGAGAGCAGAGAAGCCCCAGAGAGAGTGAGAGTGGAGCAAGAAAGAGAGACCCAGAGGGGGAAACAAGAAAAGGACTCTGAGAACCCAAAGTCCATCATCGGGTGAAGAGTTGGCAATAGGGTACCGGATCCCAAACTGGTGGGGGCTTAAGCACACCTCAGCCAGAGACCGGAGGCCGTGGGCAGGATCTGCCACGGCCACCCACCACATCCACCCTGAAGGCAAACCACGTGTAGGGTCAGGGAACCCAAGGCCAAGGGTCTCCCAACAGAAGGCCCGAGGGAGCTGGACCTAGGTGGATCCCTGGTGGGGACGGCCAGAAGAAAGGACAAGAAGGAGGGCTCAGGGTCACGCTCCGGACTTGCTTGGGGGTTGGCTGAATCCAGGACCTGGTGGACGCAGCACGGCTCGGGTGGTCACTTGAAGCTGGAGTGACCGGAACATCAGCAGTAAGTAAATACCCTAAACTGCACAACCCGACTCTGTCTTTAATTACCATCTATGCTGCACCACCACAACCCCCATCCTCTGCACCTGACCCCCTGAGGCTATACCCCACCCGTTGGGGGTTATACTATCAAAAGCTGCACCAACACCATCAGCCTCAGCGGACCCTGCTGCAGCGGCGGCCGTAGTGACCGCAATACAACGGGTGGCGTAGTCGACATAACGAACTTTGTAACATCTGTAGGACTGCCACATACTCTGAGCTTGACACCCTGGGCACGGACCGGGTCACAGCCACTCGGAGACTACAACCCCCATCTGATCCGGCTCCGGGTATTCCCCTAAAGAATATGGCCCAGGGGGCGCGTCACCTGCACTTCTGTCTCGTGGGAGCACCGTTGAGCTGTCCCTCGGAAATGGGGTGTGTGTGGTGCATGCAGCCTACCGAGCCCTGGTCCACATTCCATCCTTACCCGGGAGTGGAATATCACACCTCTGGTTTGAGGTGCAATATCCCTGTAGCAGCCGAGCCCTCGGGGTGCTACACTTATTCCAGCAGGAAGCTCCGGGCTACAGAGAGAAACCCCGAAAATTATAGCTCCTTCAAGCTAGAGTTCCTGGCAGTGGTGTGGGCAGTTACAGAACGCTTTAAACATTACCTTGCCTCTTCCAAGTTCACAGTGTACACGGACAACAACCCGTTGACACACCTGGACACTGCGAAACTTGGTGCCCTGGAGAAGAGATGGATGGCCCGCCTATCCAACTATGAATTTACAATCAAATACCAAGCGGGATGCACAAATGCCAATGCAGACGCCCTGTCCAGGATGCCGAACTTGCCGGACGGAGGGGAAGATCCAGAAGAACTGGAAGAGATTGAACTCCCTGCGTTCCACCGTCATGAGATTACCCAGTGTTCCCACTGTGTAAGGGACAAGCACTCTGCCACGTTCAATCCCTTACCCCACTACAGCTGGGCGGAGACGCAAGACAGTGACCCAGCCGTCCGCCTGGTAAAAGAGATGCTGACACAGGCTGATGCCCGCCTTGACCCAGACGCTCCGGAAGAGACCAAACAGCTGTGGAAGGAGAAGAGTAAACTGGTTCTCTACAAGGGGAAGCTGTGCCGGAGAATTGTTAACTCCTGGACACATGAGCTGACCTGGCAGGTAGTGGTCCCGAGACGAGACGCGGCTATGGTCCTGGAGGCATTCCACGACGGAGCAGGACACTTTGGATGGAAGAAGTTGGAGTTCCTGTTGCGTGAACGGTTCTTCTGGGTAGGCATGAGAGGGGCCATTGAGAGATGGTGCAGAGACTGCGGCCCGTGCAACCTGAGAAGAAAGGACCGTGCCAGCCAGAAGACTCCCCTGCAGCCCATCATCACCAAGGAGCCACTAGAACTGGTAGCCCTGGACCATGTGAAGCTGGCTCCAAGTAGGTCCGGGTACGTCTACGCTCTCACCATCAACTACTCCCAGTTCCTGGTGGTTGTCCCTGTCAAGGACTTAACAGCTCAGACAGCAGCTAGAGCCTTCCAGCAGCACTTCTGCCATCCACACGGGTATCCAGAGCAAGTGTTGACTGACCAAGGTCCAGCCTTCGAAGCGGAGGTCTTCCAAGAGTTCTGCAACCTCTATGGCTGCAAGAAGATAAGGACAACGCCCTATCACCCCCAAACCAACGAATTGTGTGAGAAGATGAACCAGGTGGTGATAGACTTGCTGAAAATGTTGCCCCTGGAAGAACGCAGTCTGTGTCCTGAAAAACTGCCTGATCTGGTGGACTTGTATAACCACATCCCAGTAAATTCCACCAACTGCACCCCGGCTTACCTAATGAGAGCAAGACCTGGTAAGCTGCTAATTTACCTGGATATGGGAGTCCTGACACCCGAGGATACCTCGCCAGAGGCAGACTGGGATACAGAACGGCAGCAGCAGTACCGGAAAGTGCAGGAGAGTGTTGAGAGAAGTTTGTCTCAAGCAAGAGAAAGGCAAGAGAGGACTTACAACCAGCATGCTCCCGCTGTTCCCCTGGCACCTGGAGAGCAGGTCTTGAAGAGGAAGAGGCGGCTCCATAAGTTGGATGACCAGTGTGAGAAAGACCCGTACACAGTACTGCCCTCAAGTCATGAAAACCCGAAAGTATGCGTTATCAGTAAGGATGGAGGAGAGACCACAGCCACTGTCTCTAGAGACCACCTGAAGAAGTGTCCCGAGCAGCTGCAAAGCACTGATGAAGACCAAGATAGCCCTCAACCCGCAGAGGAAAGGGAAGAAATGGTCAGTACAGTACTCGGAGAATTTCCCCGGTCCTGGACACAAATTAACAATGCTATTGTGGCACCCGTCCTTACCTTTCTCCAGCCAGCCCCTCAAGGGCCTACAGAAGAGCAAGTAGTATTGGAAGAGCAACCGGCCCCGGAGGCAGAGGATTCCATACCAGCAGCCCAGGAGAATCAACCCTCTGCTAGTAGTGAGCCTGCCGTGCCCGTGGTAAGCCAAAGAGTACGCAGAAAGCTGCCCAACCGACCCGTAACATCTCCAAACACCTGTAGTGCAGACACTAGCGAGCCCACTACACAAGGGGTGGAAACAGGGGACCCAGAAAGAACACCATCAGATAGTGTGTTACTTAGGTCAACAAGGAGCACTAGAGGTCAGAAGCCCGCTTGCTGGAGAATCTAGGAGAAATGATATATACCTGTATATTGCAAATGTTGTAATGTTTTATGTTTGTTACCTCAATACTGATTATGTTTCTCAAGTTACCCGACAGGGTCTATGGACGGACAGGTTATGGACAATGAATAACCGGAACTGTACCTTGTAAATAGTTGCACATGTTAAGTGCCCCTTTTGGGCCAGACCACAGAACAAAAACCCGTGGAGGTGGCTGAAGACGTCGTGCAACGCCGGATCATCGATGCCCTGTAGCCACCCCAGGGCCTACGTGGAGGGTTTGGGACGGGTCCCTCAAAATGCATCTTGGGTGACATGGACACCTGGTTACGGAAGCGCCGTGACCTATCAAGATTGAACTCCTTGTACATATATTGTTGTGTTATTGTTTATACCCTGTTATGTGTGTTTTCAAAAAAAAAAAGTGTTTAGTCCCGGAGTACTAAAGTTTACTAGGGGGGAATGTGGCACCCCAGGGGGTCTGGTTGCCACAGTGGTAGAAATACCATGTCTGAGAGCGAGCATGGGTTTTCCTGGTCAGGAGCACATTTGCATGCAACGGCTCCGGCCCCAGTCCAGGGAGGGGAGGAACCTACCCTTTGTAAACTGGATCTGGGGCGAGGTTAGCTAGTTAGTTCCAGAGAGAGGGATAGAGCAGCAAGCAGCCCTGTAGGAGACAGAAGCTGAGAGCCAGGGACCGGAGCAGCAGAGCTCGTCCTGGCAGAAGACGCAGAGAACCGGACACCGGAGTCCGAGGCTGTGAGGATATTCACATCCAGCAGCAGAAACCACCTGGCAGGGGATTTCAGGTCCTCTGGCCGTAGAAAGCCCAGAGGCTCAGTCACACGCAAGGGACCGGCACCGCCATCGAGGAGCGGAAGGAACCAAAGGCCCCAAGTCACCAGCCATACGGGTGAGCACCACACGGTACACTCAGGGACGTGGGCTACTACACGACTACAGCAAGGTAGCCAGGAAGAGTGCAGTTAGACGGGAAGGCCTACACCTCCACCTGGCCAGGGGGATTCTTGTTCGCTCACAGACTGACCAGGCCTCTAATGTTAGCCAGTACTCCCAGCAGGGTCTCCTTCATCACCAACAGTAAAGACCCTGAACTGCACTGCATGGACTTTGAGTCATTTCTGCTGCGCCTATGCACCACAACCCTCACCATCTACACATGCTGCCCTGAGGCTATACTCCTCCCGTGGGGAGTTATACTACCCCCTGCTGCGCACACAACATCAGCCTCAGCGGTGTGCCCTGCAGCGGTGGTTCTCAGTGATCGCAATCCACGGGTGGCGTAGTCGGACATTTCAACATTAAAAACCTAGTAAACAGATCCGCCACTGGTTTGACCACCCTGAGCCACGGGACCGGGTTGCCGCCACGGAGACTACAACCCCTGACATCACACAGAGACCCGGCTCCGGGTATTCCCACACACACGGCCCAGGGGGCGCGTCATATATAAAGGCATATACGACTAGTAATGCTAACTGTAGAATACCATGCTACAAACATAACAAATGTTAATAAATGTACAGAAAAAGTAATGGATGATACATCAAGCTCATGTGTAGAAATGAAGCCTACCTAGTGATGTCCGGAGCCTCTCCATAGACTTCAATAGGCAGCTTCTATTGTATTCCTCACTGAGTTATCAGTCTGTCTTGTCTTAAGCTTGATGGATTTTACCTAGTCTTCAGAGGACGCTACATTCACAAATCCTTGTCTATTTCTATATCCTTGTAAAACAGAACCTTTTTCTCCCATGTGTCTCCGCATTGTCTCCATTTTATATCCGTGTTGTATAGATATATTTTTTCCTCATACATTTGTAAAAACTGAAGCAGGTAGACAGTCTGAACTTTTATTTATCCATTGACTATTAATGGATCTATTAAAAATGGATGAAACACTGATGGAGCACTAAAGGAAAAGAAAAGTCTTCAGTGCTTCATCCGTTGTACACGGATTTCCTTAGACTTTAATGGCTGAGTCTGATCTGCAAAATGAATGAGAATAGAACCTGCTCTGAGTCTCACAGATTAGACACGGAACTGTTATTAAAAAACAGACGGCACATGGACTAGTGCAATAAATGTCATGCCACGTTCACACATTCAGTATTTGGTCAGTATTTTACATCAGTATGTGTAAGGCAAAACCAGGAGTGGGTGATAACTGCAGAAATGGTGACGTGTTTCTATTATACTTTTCCTCTGATTGTTCCTCACCTGGTTTGGGCTTAGAAATACTGAGGTAAAATACTGACCAAATACTGAACGTGTGAATATGGCCTGAAAGTGGTGGTCTGATATTTCATTAAATTAACCTGGTGTCTACAGCTCTGACTAGTGATGTAGAGGTGAATGAATCTCACTTTGCATTCCTGTGAGAGTCACATCAAGGCTCATTATATAGAGAAATTATCTTCCACATCGCGTATAAGATCCTGTAGGATTCTGAGAGTCAGAAGTAACGTGGGACGACCGAAAGACCAGAATGGAGTGGACAGCTCCCCAACAAAGCGATTGATAAAACTGATTTCCCCTATGAGCAAAGGAGCATTGCTTTAATCACAGCTATGGTTGAAAAAACCCAGTAAACAGTCTTCATTTTTCTCTTCTTCGCAAAAAAGCCTTTAAATTTGACAAGTCAATGATTTCTATTATACTGACTGCAATAGTGTATGGCACTATTCCTGCAAGAGGATCCAAACTGAACCACCAGTGCAGGCCCGGGACAAGGGGTAGGCACCCGCCTAGGACGCTACCTCTCTGAGGGGGGAGCAGTTTAAGAAAAAAAATTGACATTATTGAACGCCTGCAGTCAACTGGCACCTTCCTCCTGCCGCAAACATTCAGCATGCTGACAGCCGGTACACAGGAACAAAGGTGAGCGGAGTCAGTGGGTCACTAACACCGCTCAACGCCTGCGCCCTGGTTCTCATTCCCTCTCTGCATTGAAATGCATTTGTGTCTTTAAGACAATGTGAACGCTGCCCCCAGGACAGAAGCAGAGGAACTGTAATCAGGTCGATGTTCTGGCGGTAATTCCCGCAATACGTAGGCTATGGACAGTCTGCCCCCTGTTAGAGGATGGCGCCACACAGGAATACGGCAGTAGAACAACCATCGGTTTTGTTACAAGCTGCATCTATTGTATCTCATTAATTGAAACCAAACGGCCCCCATTATAATTAAGCTATATTAGTTTCCATGACTATTCTTGGGTCTGACATTGTAAAGGAAGTGGTCATCAGAGCTTGTTACCTGATGGATCAGACGAGGAAGTTAGAGGTCCAGTTACCATAGTTTCTCACCTATTCCTTTTCTTGGTGGGGAAGCCATTTGCGTCATCTGCCTAAGGCAGCAAAATACCTTATCATGATATTAATAAAAATACCAAAAAGCATGTCAGTAATATAGCCAAAAGCAACATAGATGTTTTATATATTTATTTTTATGCATAAAAGTTGTTAATATTATGCAAATATATAAAAAGAAAGTGTGTAGATATAGTCACTTTCTGTGGAAAGGAGCAGATGATGATGATTCCGCTCCTCAGGCCTCGGCCACTTCTACTGCTTTTGGACATCCAGGTCTGGATCACACATGAGAGAGGAGAAGAGCAGGAATGTGTGACTTGTGATCTGTGTAGTTGGAGTTTTCCTGGATTCCTACAGCATCGCGATCAGCCAAATGGCCTTCTGTCTGACCATGGTCAGGAAGGTGAAGGAGCAGCCGCTTCCTTCTGTCTGACCATGGCCTGGTAGAGGAAGGAGCAGCCGCTTCCTTTGTCTGTACATGGCCAAGTAGGAGAAGGAGCAGCCGCTTCCTTCTGTCTGTACATGGCCAAGTAGGAGAAGGAGCAGCCGCTTCCTTCTTTATGTCCATATCTTGTAGTCGTCTCCTTACCACCACATTGTAGATGAGTCGTCCAGATGGTGACATAACAAGTATGGCTGAAAGAAGTCCTTCAATTTCAGCCTTTAATTACTTGCTATGTTGATCCAGAGGAAGGCGAAAAATAACCCTGAGGACTCGTTGTTGTATCATCCTCATATCAAGGGAAAAAAATTCCTTCCTGACCCCAAATATGGCGATCGGAATAAATCCCTGGATGTTTGGTGCTCAAATCTACTTGGATGTTATGTTATGTGGTGGAAGCTCGGTAGGTTGGTCACAGTCCGGTAAATAAGAAAGTCCAGTGTAATTGTCTCATCCGATTAATGTAAATCTTCATTCCTGGATGTTACTGGAATGGGGCTGATTTTTATTAGCCTAATACTCCTGCTGGAAGAAGAGAAATATACACGTCTGAGAATCAGCCCCTCACATACAGTATATACAGTACTAGGGGGATATAGCGATAAGGTGTATAGTGGGTAAGTGTGTTACTGGGTAGTGATAACACTTTGGATGTCTGTATGTGCTGTACTTACATAGTAATATGGGAATGGTGGGTCGGCTCTGCCGGACTCCACATCGCTTCAGTCTATAGAATAGAAAAACGGATGCGATCTGATGGATGATGTAATGGCAGATCGGGCAGATGGAGTTTTGCAGAGGAGCTAGAAAATGAAAACAAAGCATTAGTCATTATATTATGTATTATTACTGATAAATTATTACACAATGTCTATGGACTGTCCATATCTTATCTTCTATATCTTCTTGTAATCCCCCATTATCATTGTCCATCTGATCTTACTCACCCGTTTTATGATATCCATGGTATGACAGCAGATCCCAGGTGGAAAAGAAGGGATGTCGTCATACAGAGACTGGTGGTATTCGTCCATTGTGCCTCTGGTATAGAATGGCCAGTCACCTACAGTCATCATATATAAGATGACGCCAAAGGAAAAGGAGTCTGCCAGATGGTTGTATCCTTCACCGTCCATTACCTATGGGAACATGAGATTGGAGAGAATCTGAATATACCGGGAAGGGGATTTACACACAGAGACTATGAGGACCGGTCTGTGATTAGATATGAGCAGAATACATTGGGATCAGATTATCCCTCAATCCTACTATCGACATCAATCACACAGAGATGTTCCTTACCTCGGGCGCTATGTAACCCTTAGTGCCAGCAGTATATTCCACTATGTCACCCTCAAATACATTCATGGCTGCTAAGCCAAAGTCTGAGATTTTGATGTGTCCGGTGTCTTGGAGGAGGATGTTCTCTGGCTTCAGGTCACTGCAGGGAGAAGGAGCAGATACTGATTGTGAGGACAATTCATGGAAAGAACTTTCTACAATAGATATGTAAGGAGACAACAGAGAGTCACAGGTGACAGATTTATGAAGGAGAAATGATTACCTATGTATGACGCCGCGTTCATGAAGGAACTGGAGTCCGCACACCATCTCTGCCGCAAAGAGTCTGTGGAGTAGAAAGGATGGATCAGTGGTTACATGCACAATCATACAGAGAACATGAGGAGATCACACACGTGTCCTTTTCACATCATTAGTTTCTCCAGTTGTCGTTGTCCATTGATCTAAGACTACAATGTGCCGGCAGTGGATTATTCACATTCAGTACCGGACATTTACCTTATTGTCTCTGTGTTAAACATCATTGAATCTTTCATGTGGCCAAACAGGTCTCCTCCGACTATATAGTCCATGGCTATTTCATACTCCGTAGGTGTTTCCCTAAACGCCCGCATAGTCATTAGGTAGGGGCACCCGGCAGCCATTCTCAGGACTTCTAGCTCTGTAGAGATTAAGTCCTCACAAGAACTTTTGTCCATGATTTTGATGGCCAGCAGTCCTTCACTGACTGGATCTGATGCCAAGACGACCTGGAGAAAAATCACAACAGATCAGACCAAACTCTCATCTATTACTGTGTAGTAGTTCACTAGTTAATCCCAATTATCATTACATATGAGCATCCTGTAATGAATATGTACATCTCTCCTGTGTATCTGGTGCAGGATACATTGGGGAACACGGACAATATAAATTGACACTTACTTTTCCATAGTTTCCTTTTCCAAGAACTTTCCAGAACTCGAGATTGGAAAAGTCTATAGGTTGGCCTGTGTGGACCAGTTCTCTTGGGTCAGAAATCTGTAAACTGGCATCATCAAGGCTTTGTGCCGGTATGTCCGTTGTGTCGTAGGGCGTCTTATCGATTCCATCTGCTGAGATGATATAAAAAATTTGAACCCCTTAGTGAACACATTATTGGAAATGACTACCTCAGCCTGCTGAAAGCCCCTGTCTTTTCCTCTTCCTGTTAAGACCAGCCTGGCTTTCAAATGAGATTTTTAATTTCGCTATATACAGTTCTATCACAGTATCTAGTAGAAGCGATCAGAAAATCGCAGGTTCAAATCCCCAAAGGAGAAGAGTAAACTGCTTCTCTACAAGGGGAAGCTGTGCCGGAGAATTGTTAACTCCCGGACACATGAGCTGACCTGGCAGGTAGTGGTCCCGAGACGAGACGCGGCTATGGTCCTGGAGGCATTCCACGACGGAGCAGGACACTTTGGATGGAAGAAGTTGGAGTTCCTGTTGCGTGAACGGTTCTTCTGGGTAGGCATGAGAGGGGCCATTGAGAGATGGTGCAGAGACTGCGGCCCGTGCAACCTGAGAAGAAAGGACCGTGCCAGCCAGAAGACTCCCCTGCAGCCCATCATCACCAAGGAGCCACTAGAACTGGTAGCCCTGGACCATGTGAAGCTGGCTCCAAGTAGGTCCGGGTACGTCTACGCTCTCACCATCAACTACTCCCAGTTCCTGGTGGTTGTCCCTGTCAAGGACTTAACAGCTCAGACAGCAGCTAGAGCCTTCCAGCAGCACTTCTGCCATCCAAACGGGTATCCAGAGCAAGTGTTGACTGACCAAGGTCCAGCCTTCGAAGCGGAGGTCTTCCAGGAGTTCTGCAACCTCTATGGCTGTGTTATGCACACGCCCGGACTGACTGGCGTGTGCGTGTTTATGTAGTGATTCCACTGTGCCATGAACCGGAGAGTGCCTGGAGGGGCGTAACTAAGTATCTGCCCTATCCGACCAAGGTGGCACGACGGCATACGACGCCAGTGCACCAAGGAGGAACCGAGCAGAGGGACCAGGTGCTACTCCAGGACAGACCCCGGACACGGCTGTTGACCCACACAGGGGAATACAGGAACAGACTGGTAGGCTGGCACACAGACTGGTGGGTATAGGCAGGCACGACTGGTATGCAGGCAGGCGGGTATGCAGGCAGGGGGGTACAGGAAAGCACAGCTAGAGTGCAGACAGGGAGGCACTAGCAGGTAGGAACACAGGCGGGATAGGACCCAGTACACACTGGGACTCAGGAACAACACAGGCAGAGGGGTACAGGCAAGCACAGCTAGAGTGCAGACTGGGAGGCACTAGCAGGTAGGGACACTGGCGGGATAGGACCCAGTACACACTGGGACTTAGGAACAGAACCACAGATGTGGCGGACAAACACAGCAGAGTGAGGCCGCCCAGAGAGGTGAGCGAGAACAGGGCAGGACAAGGCCGCCTGGAGCGGTGAGCAAGAGTAGAGCAGGACAAGGCCGCCAGGAGCGGTGAACAAAGGGTCAGAGCTGAGCGAGACTGCCGGAGCAGTGAGCAAGAGTAAAGCAGGACGAGGCCGCCTGGAGCGGTGAGCAAGAGTGGAGCGAGACTGCCGGAGCAGCGAGCAAAAGGGTCAGAGCGGAGCAAGGCTGCCGGAGCAGCGAGCAAAGGAGTCAGAGCAGGCTAGAACCGCCGGAGCGGTAAGCAAAGGAGTCAGAGCAGGCTAGAACCACCGGAGCGGTGAGCAAAGGAGTCAGAGCAGGCTAGAACCGCCGGAGCGGTGAGCAAAGGAGACAGAGCAGGCAAGGCTGAGTAGGGGGGACAGGGCTCTGTTCACACGGAACAGACAGGAAGGGTAAGGCAGAGCCAGACACCCACAGGGTACTTGCAGTGAAGTAGCGAGTGGACCACAAACTCACAAACGAGAGTACAGAGACAACAAGCAGGAGTTAGGTACGAGTTCAGACTCTGCAGAAAAAGGAAGGGAACGGACATAGAGGCAAAACAGGTAAAGGATAGGAAAGAGTTCAGACTGGAACTGAGTGTACGGAGGAGACCGACACTGCAGCGGGAGACAGGAGCGGGTCTGGGAATACGGCCCCCAGATAGGCGGGACAAACAGGCAAGGAGCGTGTTCAGACAGGACAGACAAGATACAGAAACAGGTCTAGGTAATCGGCCCCTAGAAGGTGGAAGGAACAGGCTAGGAGCGTGTTCAGACAGGACAGACAAGATACAGGAACGGGTCTAGGTAATCGGCCCCTAGAAGGCGGGAGGAACAGGCTAGGAGCGTGTTCAGACAGGCCTGGAAATACAGCCTCCAGGATAGGCAGACAAGAGAACACAGACAGGACTCAGTTCAGACACGGGAACTGATACCGTAAGGCAGGAGATATAGACAGGACTCAGTTCAGACACGGGAACTGATACCGCAAGGCAGGAGACATAGGCAGGACTCAGTTCAGACACGGGAACTGATACCGCAAAGCAGGAGACAAAGAACGGGACCTGGCACCTTCAGAGTGCAAGCACACACTGAAAGAAACACTATGCTCAGGCAGGGATAGATGGGAGCAGCTGAGCTATATACCAGGTGACAGACAGCAATAGGCTGAGGACGCACAAGGGGTGTGACCCACAGCAGGTACAAAAAGCAGGAAGTGATCGGGCGCCGCCCTTAAGCAGCAGAAACAGACACAAACAGACAGCATGGAGGGAAGCCAGAGAGACATTCTGAACTGGAGATCAAGTGCGCGCTCTTGCACAGTGGGAGATGGACCACCATGCAAGGACGCCGCCAGGTATGTTACAGGCTGCAAGAAGATAAGGACAACGCCCTATCACCCCCAAACCAACGAATTGTGTGAGAAGATGAACCAGGTGGTGATAGACTTGCTGAAAATGTTGCCCCTGGAAGAACGCAGTCTGTGTCCTGAAAAACTGCCTGATCTGGTGGACTTGTATAACCACATCCCAGTAAATTCCACCAACTGCACCCCGGCTTACCTAATGAGAGCAAGACCTGGTAAGCTGCTAATTTACCTGGATATGGGAGTCCTGACACCCGAGGATACCTCGCCAGAGGCAGACTGGGATACAGAACGGCAGCAGCAGTACCGGAAAGTGCAGGAGAGTGTTGAGAGAAGTTTGTCTCAAGCAAGAGAAAGGCAAGAGAGGACTTACAACCAGCATGCTCCCGCTGTTCCCCTGGCACCTGGAGAGCAGGTCTTGAAGAGGAAGAGGCGGCTCCATAAGTTGGATGACCAGTGTGAGAAAGACCCGTACACAGAATTGCCCTCAAGTCATGAAAACCCGAAAGTATGCGTTATCAGTAAGGATGGAGGAGAGACCACAGCCACTGTCTCTAGAGACCACCTGAAGAAATGTCCCGAGCAGCTGCAAAGCACTGATGAAGACCAAGATAGCCCTCAACCCGCAGAGGAAAGGGAAGAAATGGTCAGTACAGTACTCGGAGAATTTCCCCGGTCCTGGACACAAATTAACAATGCTATTGTGGTACCCGTCCTTACCTTTCTCCAGCCAGCCCCTCAAGGGCCTACAGAAGAGCAAGTAGTATTGGAAGAGCAACCGGCCCCGGAGGCAGAGGATTTCATACCAGCAGCCCAGGAGAATCAACCCTCTGCTAGTAGTGAGCCTGCCGTGCCCGTGGTAAGCCAAAGAGTACAAAGAAAGCTGCCCAACCGACCCGTAACATCTCCAAACACCTGTAGTGCAGACACTAGCGAGCCCACTACACAAGGGGTGGAAACAGGGGACCCAGAAAGAACACCATCAGATAGTGTGTTACTTAGGTCAACAAGGAGCACTAGAGGTCAGAAGCCCGCTCGCTGGAGAATCTAGGAGAAATGATATATACCTGTATATTGCAAATGTTGTAATGTTTTATGTTTGTTACCTCAATACTGATTATGTTTCTCAAGTTATCCGACAGGGTCTATGGACGAACAGGTTATGGACAATGAATAACCGGAACTGTACCTTGTAAATAGTTGCACCTGTTAAGTGCCCCTTTTGGGCCAGACCACAGAACAAAAACCCGTGGAGGTGGCTGAAGACGTGGTCCAACGCCGGATCATCGATGCCCTGTAGCCACCCCAGGGCCTACGTGGAGGGTTTGGGACGGGTCCCTCAAAATGCATCTTGGGTGACATGGACACCTGGTTACGGAAGCGCCGTGACCTATCAAGACTGAACTCCTTGTACATATATTGTTGTGTTATTGTTTATACCCTGTTATGTGTGTTTTCAAAAAAAAAAAGTGTTTAGTCCCGGAGTACTAAAGTTTACTAGGGGGGAATGTGGCACCCCAGGGGGTCTGGTTGCCACAGTGGTAGAAATACCATGTCTGAGAGCGAGCATGGGTTTTCCTGGTCAGGAGCACATTTGCATGCAACACCTCCGGCCCCAGTCCAGGGAGGGGAGGAACCTACCCTTTGTAAACTGGATCTGAGGTGAGGTTAGCTAGTTAGTTCCAGAGAGAGGGATAGAGCAGCAAGCAGCCCTGTAGGAGACAGGAGCTGAGAGCCAGGGACTGGAGCAGCAGAGCTCGTCCTGGCAGAAGACGCAGAGAACCGGACACCGGAGTCCGAGGCTGTGAGGATATTCACATCCAGCAGCAGAAACCACCTGGCAGGGGATTTCAGGTCCTCTGGCCGTAGAAAGCCCGGAGGCTCAGTCACACGCAAGGGACCGGCACCGCCATCGAGGAGCGGAAGGAACCAAAGGCCCCAAGTCACCAGCCATACGGGTGAGCACCACACGGTACACTCAGGGACGTGGGCTACTACACGACTACAGCAAGGTAGCCAGGAACAGTGCAGTTAGATGGGAAGGCCTACACCTCCACCTGGCCAAGGGGATTCTTGTTCGCTCACAGACTGACCAGGCCTCTAATGTTAGCCAGTACTCCCAGCAGGGTCTCCTTCATCACCAACAGTAAAGACCCTGAACTGCACTGCATGGACTTTGAGTCATTTCTGCTGTGCCTATGCACCACAACCCTCACCATCTACACATGCTGCCCTGAGGCTATACTCCTCCCGTGGGGAGTTATACTACCCCCTGCTGCGCACACAACATCAGCCTCAGCGGTGTGCCCTGCAGCGGCGGTTCTCAGTGATCGCAATCCACGGGTGGCGTAGTCGGACATTTCAACATTAAAAACCTAGTAAACAGATCCGCCACTGGTTTGACCACCCTGAGCCACGGGACCGGGTTGCCGCCACGGAGACTACAACCCCTGACATCACACAGAGACCCGGCTCCGGGTATTCCCACACACACGGCCCAGGGGGCGCGTCATATATAAAGGCATATACGACTAGTAATGCTAACTGTAGAATACCATGCTACAAACATAACAAATGTTAATAAATGTACAGAAAAAGTAATGGATGATACATCAAGCTCATGTGTAGAAATGAAGCCTACCTAGTGATGTCCGGAGCCTCTCCATAGACTTCAATAGGCAGCTTCTATTGTATTCCTCACTGAGTTATCAGTCTGTCTTGTCTTAAGCTTGATGGATTTTACCTATTCTTCAGAGGACGCTACATTCACAAATCCTTGTCTATTTCTATATCCTTGTAAAACAGAACCTTTTTCTCCCATGTGTCTCCGCATTGTCTCCATTTTATATCCGTGTTGTATAGATATATTTTTTCCTCATACATTTGTAAAAACTGAAGCAGGTAGACAGTCTGAACTTTTATTTATCCATTGACTATTAATGGATCTATTAAAAATGGATGAAACACTGATGGAGCACTAAAGGAAAAGAAAAGTCTTCAGTGCTTCATCCGTTGTACATGGATTTCCTTAGACTTTAATGGCTGAGTCTGATCTGCAAAATGAATGAGAATAGAACCTGCTCTGAGTCTCACGGATTAGACACGGAACTGTTATTAAAAACAGACAGCACATGGACTAGTGCAATAAATGTCATGCCACGTTCACACATTCAGTATTTGGTCAGTATTTTACATCAGTATGTGTAAGGCAAAACCAGGAGTGGGTGATAAATGCAGAAGTGGTGACGTGTTTCTATTATACTTTTCCTCTGATTGTTCCTCACCTGGTTTGGGCTTAGAAATACTGAGGTAAAATACTGACCAAATACTGAACGTGTGAATATGGCCTGAAAGTAGTGGTCTGATATTTCATTAAATTAACCTGGTGTCTACAGCTCTGACTAGTGATGTAGAGGTGAATGAATCTCACTTTGCATTCCTGTGAGAGTCACATTAAGGCTCATTATATAGAGAAATTGTCTTCCACATCGCGTATAAGATCCTGTAGGATTCTGAGAGTCAGAAGTAACGTGGGACGACCGAAAGACCAGAATGGAGTGGACAGCTCCCCAACAAAGCGATTGATAAAACTGATTTCCCCTATGAGCAAAGGAGCATTGCTTTAATCACAGCTATGGTTGAAAAAACCCAGTAAACAGTCTTCATTTTTCTCTTCTTCGCAAAAAAGCCTTTAAATTTGACAAGTCAATGATTTCCATTGTACTGACTGCAATAGTGTATGGCACTATTCCTGCAAGAGGATCCAAACTGAACCACCAGTGCAGGCCCGGGACAAGGGGTAGGCACCCGCCTAGGACGCTACCTCTCTGAGGGGGGAGCAGTTTAAGAAAAAAAATTGACATTATTGAACGCCTGCAGTCAACTGGCACCTTCCTCCTGCAGCAAACATTCAGCATGCTGACAGCCGGTATACAGGAACAAAGGTGAGCGGAGTCAGTGGGTCACTAACACCGCTCAACGCCTGCACCCTGGTTCTCATTCCCTCTCTGCATTGAAATGCATTTGTGTCTTTAAGACAATGTGAACGCTGCCCCCAGGACAGGAGCAGAGGAGCTGTAATCAGGTCGATGTTCTGGCGGTAATTCCCGCAATACGTAGGCTATGGACAGTCTGCCCCCTGTTAGAGGATGGCGCCACACAGGAATACGGCAGTAGAACAACCATCGGTTTTGTTACAAGCTGCATCTATTGTATCTCATTAATTGAAACCAAACGGCCCCCATTATAATTAAGCTATATTAGTTTCCATGACTATTCTTGGGTCTGACATTGTAAAGGAAGTGCTCATCAGAGCTTGTTACCTGATGGATCAGACGGGGAAGTTAGAGGTCCAGTTACCATAGTTTCTCACCTATTCCTTTTCTTGGTGGGGAAGCCATTTGCGTCATGTGCCTAAGGCAGCAAAATACCTTATCATGATATTAATAAAAATACCAAAAAGCATGTCAGTAATATAACCAAAAGCAACATAGATGTTTTATATATTTATTTTTATGCATAAAAGTTGTTAACATTATGCAAATATATAAAAAGAAAGTGTGTAGATATAGTCACTTTCTGTGGAAAGGAGCAGATGATGATGATTCCGCTCCTCAGGCCTCGGCCACTTCTGCCGCTTTTGGACATCCAGGTCTGGATCACACATGAGAGAGGAGAAGAGCAGGAATGTGTGACTTGTGATCTGTGTAGTTGGAGTTTTCCTGGATTCCTACAGCATCGCGATCAGCCAAATGGCCTTCTGTCTGACCATGGTCAGGAAGGTGAAGGAGCAGCCGCTTCCTTCTGTCTGACCATGGCCTGGTAGAGGAAGGAGCAGCCGCTTCCTTCTGTCTGACCATGGCCTGGTAGAGGAAGGAGCAGCCGCTTCCTTCTGTCTGACCATGGCCTGGTAGAGGAAGGAGCAGCCGCTTCCTTTGTCTGTACATGGCCAAGTAGGAGAAGGAGCAGCCGCTTCCTTCTGTCTGTACATGGCCAAGTAGGAGAAGGAGCAGCCGCTTAATTCTTTATGTCCATATCTTGTAGTCGTCTCCTTACCACCACATTGTAGATGAGTCATCCAGATGGTGACATAACAAGTATGGCTGAAAGAAGTCCTTCAATTTCAGCCTTTAATTACTTGCTATGTTGATCCAGAGGAAGGCGAAAAATAACCCTGAGGACTCGTTGTTGCATCATCCTCATATCAAGGGAAAAAAATTCCTTCCTGACCCCAAATATGGCGATCGGAATAAATCCCTGGATGTTTGGTGCTCAAATCTACTTGGATGTTATGTGGTGGAAGCTCGGTAGGTTGGTCACAGTCCGGTAAATAAGAAAGTCCAGTGTAATTGTCTCATCCGATTAATGTAAATCTTCATTCCTGGATGTTACTGGAATGGGGCTGATTTTTATTAGCCTAATACTCCTGCTGGAAGAAGAGAAATATACACGTCTGAGAATCAGCCCCTCACATACAGTATATACAGTACTAGGGGGATATAGTGATAAGGTGTATAGTGGGTAAGTGTGTTACTGGGTAGTGATAACACTTTGGATGTCTGTATGTGCTGTACTTACATAGTAATATGGGAATGGTGGGTCGGCTCTGCCGGACTCCACATCGCTCCAGTCTATAGAATAGAAAAACGGATGCGATCTGATGGACGATGTAATGGCAGATCGGGCAGATGGAGTTTTGCAGAGGAGCTAGAAAATGAAAACAAAGCATTAGTCATTATATTATGTATTATTACTGATAAATTATTACACAATGTCTATGGACTGTCCATATCTTATCTTCTATATCTTCTTGTAATCCCCCATTATCATTGTCCATCTGATCTTACTCACCCGTTTTATGATATCCATGGTATGACAGCAGATCCCAGGTGGAAAAGAAGGGATGTCGTCATACAGAGACTGGTGGTATTCGTCCATTGTGCCTCTGGTATAGAATGGCCAGTCACCTACAGTCATCATATATAAGATGACGCCAAAGGAAAAGGAGTCTGCCAGATGGTTGTATCCTTCACCGTCCATTACCTATGGGAACATGAGATTGGAGAGAATCTGAATATACCGGGAAGGGGATTTACACACAGAGACTATGAGGACCGGTCTGTGATTAGATATGAGCAGAATACATTGGGATCAGATTATCCCTCAATCCTACTATCGACATCAATCACACAGAGATGTTCCTTACCTCGGGCGCTATGTAACCCTTAGTGCCAGCAGTATATTCCACTATGTCACCCTCAAATACATTCATGGCTGCTAAGCCAAAGTCTGAGATTTTGATGTGTCCGGTGTCTTGAAGGAGGATGTTCTCTGGCTTCAGGTCACTGCAGGGAGAAGGAGCAGACACTGATTGTGAGGACAATTCATGGAAAGAACTTTCTACAATAGATATGTAAGGAGACAACAGAGAGTCACAGGTGACAGATTTATGAAGGAGAAATGATTACCTATGTATGACGCCGCGTTCATGCAGGAACTGGAGTCCGCACACCATCTCTGCCGCAAAGAGTCTGTGGAGTAGAAAGGATGGATCAGTGGTTACATGCACAATCATACAGAGAACATGAGGAGATCACACACGTGTCCTTTTCACATCATTAGTTTCTCCAGTTGTCGTTGTCCATTGATCTAAGACTACAATGTGCCGGCAGCGGATTATTCACATTCAGTACCGGACATTTACCTTATTGTCTTTGTGTTAAACATCATTGAATCTTTCATGTGGCCAAACAGGTCTCCTCCGACTATATAGTCCATGGCTATTTCATACTCCGTAGGTGTTTCCCTAAACGCCCGCATAGTCATTAGGTAGGGGCACCCGGCAGCCATTCTCAGGACTTCTAGCTCTGTAGAGATTAAGTCCTCACAAGAACTTTTGTCCATGATTTTGATGGCCAGCAGTCCTTCACTGACTGGATCTGATGCCAAGACGACCTGGAGAAAAATCACAACAGATCAGACCAAACTCTCATCTAGTACTGTGTAGTAGTTCACTAGTTAATCCCAATTATCATTACATATGAGCATCCTGTAATGAATATGTACATCTCTCCTGTGTATCTGGTGCAGGAAACATTGGGGAACACGGACAATATAAATTGACACTTACTTTTCCATAGTTTCCTTTTCCAAGAACTTTCCAGAACTCGAGATTGGAAAAGTCTATAGGTTGGTCTGTGTGGACCAGTTCTCTTGGGTCAGAAATCTGTAAACTGGCATCATCAAGGCCTTGTGCCGGTATGTCCGTTGTGTCGTAGGGCGCCTTATCGATTCCATCTGCTGAGATGATATAAAAAATTTGAACCCCTTAGTGAACACATTATTGGAAATGACTACCTCAGCCTGCTGAAAGCCCCTGTCTTTTCCTCCTCCTGTTAAGACCAGCCTGGCTTTCATATGAGATTTTTAATTTCGCTATATACAGTTCTATCACAGTATCTAGTAGAAGCGATCAGAAAATCGCAGGTTCAAGTCCCCAAAGGAGACTAAAGAAAAGAAGTAACAAAAAAAAGTAAAAAAAATAATAAAATGTAAAAAAAATACTTCCCCATTAATAATAATAATAATAATAATAATAGTAATAATTTGAATATCTAGTATAACCACATCTGGAACATTAATTAACCCAAACAGTAAACACTGAAATGAGAAAATAAATGTAAAGACCAGAATAGTGTTTTTGTGAGGGCGCAGTATACATCTAATAAATTGTAATAAAAGATATCACAATGTCTTGTCTACCCGAGAAAGTTATCTATAAAAGCTACAACTTGTCCCGCAAAAAAAAACAAATCAAGTCCTCGCACAGCTCCATCCAGCTATCAAAATCCAAAAGATATAATGTCTCAGAATATAGGGACACAAACCAATTTATTTTTTATAAAATTCCTAATTTTCTTCTACCAGTTCAGTGAATTATAACCCCTATGCCTGTTCAGCATTATCATAGTTGTAACTGACATGGAGAATCATTCTATCAGGTCATTTTTACCACTCAATGAACACAGTAAAAAAAAACAATGGCGGAATCACTTTTTTTCCACAATTTTACCACATTTTGAATCTTTTTCCCCATTTTCCAGAACATTGAATAGTAAAATAAATAATGTTCAAAACTACAGCTCGTCCACTAAAAAATCAAGTCCGCATACAGCTACATTGGGAGACAAATTAAAAAATAAATAGTTATGGGTTTTCGAAGGAGGAAGGAAAAAACAACGAAAGGTTACCCGGTCAAGAAGGGGTTAACAAATATAGCTAAAAGAAAATATTATAATTTTAAATAGAATTATGTAAATGAGCAGGAAATGTCTAATATTTGGGCTCTCATTTATCAAAACTGTCCAATAATAAAAATGTCCCTGCTGTCCATAGCAACGAATCACAGCATAGATTCCATCTCTTAACATTCTATGGAACAATGAAAGCTGCATTGTGATTGGTTGCTATGGGCAACACGGACAGTTTTTCTGCACTTTTGATAATTGATGCCAGTACATAATATTAGGAGTATAATCCTCCTCACCCCCAGTCTTATTACACTGAGCAGATCCCATCTTACCTGGTCCATCTGTATCCAGTGATGTGTTTGGTGGAGAAACACTCAGCTGTTTGTTCTCTGGGATGGAGATGTTTTCAGCTGATGACCTCGACCTCCGTAATGCACCATTCCCATTTATAATGGGTTTAGCGTAGATGAGACGTCTTCTACATTGGACAACCCAGTCTCTGCTGTTCCTGATCCTCTTCTGGGCTGCCACTCTTTGTAGTTTCGGTGCCTCCAGACTTTCAGATCTGGAGGATGTGACTTGTCTCGGTGTCTCTTGGAGAACCTCTTCCAGCTCTAACTCTGCGCTGATGTTTCTCCTCTTATTGAGGATGGCATCTTTGTTTCTCCTCCGTATTTCAGGGACCAGATCTCCGAGTTTTTTCAAGGAGATAAGAATGGCCTTCTGAAGCTCAGCGGAGGTTGCAGAGTGAGACTCCATGAGGGTCTCCATTTTCCTTCTCTCTGTAAGGATCTCATGTCTTTTGGTCTTTCTCATTTTGTCCAGAGTTTGACGTTTGGACGCCATTTTTGAGGCGTCAGTGTCAATGTCCGGTAGTATAAAGTCTTTTCGCCCTAAAGCGAACAATAGTACCTGCTCTTCATTTATTCCTCTCGTCTCTCTGAGAACCCGATCTCTATGGGCTCTTCTGTAATTATCCATTTTAAAATCAATTTTTGCTTCGTTTGTCACAAAAAACAAAAGGGGCTGCCTCACCCTTGGGAGTCTGTAAGGCAGTGGTTTCCCTTAGGACGGAACACTGGGATATAGAATGCGGTGATGTCATCACATCACTTGTGACATCATTTTTATTCTAATGTCACAATGATAGATAGATAGATATCAAATTTGAAGGATGGGGAGCCAAACTTTTGCAGATGTATACATACAGTATACAGATATACACGGGGTGCACAATTTGTATTTTTAATGATTAATTTTAGTATTGAACAACTACAGTGCTGCTGGTTAATCATAAAGGTTAATAAAATCCGAAACCTGAATATTTACAAAAATAGAAGTGAGGTTTTGTCTTTCTTAGGCCACATTCACACATTCGGTATTTGGTCAGTATTTTGCATCAGTATCTGTAAGCCAAAACCAGGAGTGGAAGAATCAGAGTTAAAGTATAATAGAAACACGTGACTACTTCTGTATTTATCACCCACTCCTGGTTTTAACTTACAAATACTGATGTAAAATACTGACCAAATA
Organism: Phyllobates terribilis; assembly: GCF_046119375.1. Taxonomy (NCBI): domain Eukaryota; kingdom Metazoa; phylum Chordata; class Amphibia; order Anura; family Dendrobatidae; genus Phyllobates; species Phyllobates terribilis. The sequence goes on along the minus strand of NW_027363106.1, from coordinate 1,409,498 downwards.
CTGAATGTGTGAATGTGGCCTTAGGGGAATATCTCTGTGTGCAGAACTGTTAATCAAAGAAATCAAAATGTTAAAAAATACATTTCTGACATTTAAAAAAATATATCTGTGATCATGACGGTGTATGGCACAAATCGTTCTCCTGAAACCATCCCTCATATTAATTATTTTCTTTCTCCCCAAGCAGTGTCTCATACCACTTAACTTATAATAAATGATACACAGGAGACTTTTTTTTTTGGATATAATTTGCCATATCAGCCATTTATTAACAAACAACAATAACCAATGAAAGAATTGGCGGAGGTCCTTGGGGCTACAAGATCCAGCACATGTAGAACAAAGCATTTTTCCATAGAATTATTTTACTCTCAGCCGTAACCCCAAACTCAAGGGCACCACACCACAATCAATGGTAAAGGAAACACCACCACTGGCTCCCAGGGTACACCCCTGTCCAGAGCCCCACTAAGTGCCAGATCAGCCAATTAGTAATTCCATCCTGAAGGGAGCCATCTCTGTAAATTCCCACCCATAAAAAATTCCACCAACCCCAAAGACCCCCCCTACTGCCCCAGCCACTGTGACTCGCAGTAACAATTTATAACCTTCATCATAAGCCCGAGCCATAAAACATAACAATATACAGTACAGACCAAAAGTTTGGACACACCTTCTTATTTAAAGATTTTTCTGTATTTTCATGACTGTGAAAATTGTACATTCACACTGAAGGCATCAAAACTATGAATTAACACATGTGGAATTAAATAGTTAACAAAAAAGTGTGGAACAACTGAAAATATATCTTATATTCTAGGTTCTTCAAAGTAGCCACCTTTTGCTTTGATGACTGCTTTGCACACTCTTGGCATTCTCTTGATGAGCTTCAAGAGGTAGTCACCGAAAATGGTCTTCCAACAATCTTGAAGGAGTTCCCAGAGATGCTTAGCACTTGTTGGCCCTTTTGCCTTCACTCTGCGGTCCAGCTCACCCCAAATCATCTCAATTGGGTACAGGTCTGGTGACTGCGGAGGCCAGGTCATCTGGCGTAGCAACCCATCACTCTCCTTCTTGGTCAAATAGCCCTTACACAGCCTGGAGGTGTGTTTGGGGTCATTGTCCTGTTGAAAAATAAATGATGGTCCAACTAAACGCAAACCGGATGGAATAGCATGCCGCTGTAAGACGCTGTGGTAGCCATGCTGGTTCACTATGCCTTCAATTTTGAATAAATCCCCAACAGTGTCACCAGCAAAGCACCCCCACACCATCACACCTCCTCCTCCATGCTTCACGGTGGGAACCAGGCATGTAGAGTCCATCCGTTCACCTTTCCACTGGTCTAATGTCCATTCCTTGTGTTCTTTAGCCCAAACAAGTCTCTTCTGCTTGTTGCCTGTCCTTAGCAGTGGTTTCCTAGCAGCTATTTTACCATGAAGGCCTGCTGTACAAAGTCTCCTCTTAACAGTTGTTGTAGAGATGTGTCTGCTGCTAGAACTCTGTATGGCATTGACCTGGTCTCTAAACTGAGCTGCTGTTAACCGGAGATTTCTGAGGCTGGTGACTCGGATAAACTTATCCTCAGAAGCAGAGGTGACTCTTGGTCTTCCTTTCCTGGGGCGGTCCTCATGTGAGCCAGTTTCTTTGTAGCGCTTGATGGTTACTGCAACTGCACTTGGGTACACTTTCTAAGTTTTCCCAATTTTTCGCACTGACTGACCTTCATTTTTTAAAGTAATGATGGCCACTCGTTTTTCTTTACTTAGCTGCTTTTTTCTTGCCATAATACAAATTCTTACAGTCTATTCAGTAGGACTATCAGCTGTGTCTCCACCTGACTTCTGCACAACACAACTGATCGTCCCAACCCCATTTATAAGGCAAGAAATCCCACTTATTAAACCTGACAGGGGACATCTGTGAAGTGAAAACCATTTCCAGTGACTACCTCTTGAAGCTCATCAAGAGAATGCCAAGAGTATGCAAAGCAGTCATCAAAGCAAAAGGTGGCTACTTTGAAGAACCTAGAATATAAGACATATTTTCAGTTGTTTCACACTTTTTTGTTAAGTATATAATTCCACATGTGTTATTTCATAGTTTTGATGTCTTCAGTGTGAATGTACAATTTTCATCGTCATGAAAATACAGTAAAATCTTTAAATGAGAAGGTGTGTCCAAACTTTTGGTCTGTACTATATATTTCCATTAGATATCTGTAAATTCCCTGAAAAAAGAGGGTGTGCAGGTGAGACTTTTCCCATTGCTGTCCCCACAGGAATGGCCCCTTTTTCCACACTTTTCCTTTTATACTCCCTTTTACTATCCCCTCCCACTCCCTATTGATCCAATCCCGTAGACCCCATTCAAACTTTATTTTTCTCTCCTGGCCCAATCACCGTCATGTGGGCCTCTGCTTATAAGTACGGCTCTGGCCCCTTTAATATAGCCGCCCTTCTGTTCACTACCTGTCATAAGCCGCTCATCCATGGAGTCTGTTGCAATCATCCTTTTCGGTAACACCAACCACAGCCTCCCAGACCCCGGCATTGCATGCATTGATACATAATGATTTAAAGATTCACAATTGGATTCAGGTCTGGGCATGAGTGGACACAGACAATTCCACCTGTTTTGGAAGTGGTAGTGGCCCCTCTTACCTTTTGGACCCCTGTGTAGCTACACAAGTTGTACCAGGTTTGCACCTGGGTCTGGGGAAAGTGAGCTCATCAATGCTTTCATCATCCAGGAACTGCCTTCCCAGTATGGCACATGAGGAAGGGTATTGTCCTGCACTAGGAGGAACCAACGGTCCACTGCACCACGGTAAGGTCTGACATTGGCTCTAAGGATTTCATCCGTGTACCTAACAGCAGTCAGGTTGCCTTTGGCTATCACATGGTGCCCATCATGCTGGGTGACGGTGCAGACTGAATAACATTCACCACGGCGTCTCCAGACTTTCACATCTATCACTTGCTCAATGTGAACCTGCTATCACCTGTACAGAGAACGTAGGACCTGACAATTCTGGTGTTCTCAGGTGTATGCCAATTGAGTTGCAAGGTGCTGAGCTGTGAGTAAGGTCCTATTACAGGACGTGGGGCCCTCATACCGCCCTCATGGAGTCTGTTTCTGACAATTTTGGGTGTAACGTGCTTCTGGTTATGTTGTAGGGCCTTTGCAGTCCTCCTGTTCATCCTTACACAAAGGAGCAGATATTGGTCCTGATGTTCAGTTGATGCTCTTCTACAGTTCTGCTCCATAAATTTAGAAGCTGCTTAAGAGGTGCACGTGTGTGGGGTGCATGTGTAGCGCCCCTGAGGGTTCGGTCGCCAAAGAGGTACTGCATCTCACCCAGAAGTGTGGTATCTCACCCTCAGGCAAGGAAGGAGTACAGCTCAGGACCCTAACACCTGCATTCATTACACCACATTTCAGAGGGCAGGGCGAGATTGCTCCTACAGGAGAGCACAATCCCTGGACCCTGGCTGGAGTGGGGGGGGGTGCCTAGTAAGGGGGAACCATGTAGTGGGTGTGGGTGGAGGACGTAGTTAAGGGGAGCACATAGAAGAAAGATATAAAATAGTGAAGCCATCTTAGAAAGTCAGTTCAGTCAGAGGAGGAGAGTGGAAGGTGCAGGGGCTCTGTAGGAGCTCTGTTCCAGAGACGGGCCTAATCAGTGAGGCCCAAGGTTGAGGAGAAGAAGAGAAGAGAGTAGATGGAGCAGATAGGCTCCAGGAACAGAAGAGAGGACCCCAGGGGTACGGGCAATGCGAGAAGCCACCCGTGCGCCCGAATCTACCGGGAGGTGGAGGGGTCAGGCTGCACACAGGGAACCGGTCCCTCAACTAGTAGAAGATTGCACATCTCAGCTAGAAACCGGAGGCTGCAGAACTTTATGTCCTGTAGCCAACATTCCATACCAGTCTCAGCAGGAAGGTAGCTATATAGGACCCAGGGGATGGAGCAGACGTTGCCCGCCAAGGCCCGCAGGTACTAGACTGGCACACTTGGTATGAGGTTCAGGGAGAAAGCCAGAGAGAAGACACAGAAGGGGGTCCTGCTGTGTACTCCGGAGCTATCTGAGGGTGGACTGAGCCCCTCACTGAGTAAGCGCAGCACGACGAGGGAGATTGCTTTGGCGCCTGTAATCTGGACTGCAACAACTGTGAGTAAAGACCATGGGACTGCACTATCTTGTCTCTGTGTTTCTTGCTGCGCCATCAACCCCTGCACTTCAACGCCCAGCACAACCTGCAACATCATCTACACTGCCCTGGAGCTAGCTCTTCCTGTGGAGAGCCACACCATCCCTGCTGCAGTAACATCAGCTTCAGAGGACTGCTCTGCAGCGGCGGCTCCCGTTAGACGCATTCCACAGGTGGCATCATGAACTCTATAAAAACTCTATAAATCCCCTATACATAACCCCTTTTATTGACCGCTCTGGGTCACGGACCGGGTCACCGCCACTGAGATATTCCTCCAGCATCTACCGGCCCGGCACCGGGTACCCCACGACCCAGGGGGCGCGTCACATGCACGTGTCTTGCGCTGAATGTCATCGGCGCCAAGTGTGGGCAGTTATTACATTTGGCAGTTAGTCATTGCAGGAGTCAGGTAACCACACTTTTTACCCTCTTTAACTATGCACTGAAAGATAGTACACATTCACAATAAGCAATGTTTCTATGTGTTTTCACTCTCTCCCCTATAGTCCTCTACTTTCTACTAACCCCCCTAATACCTACACCTCGTAATGAACTGTTCATCTCTCCCTCCATCCTACCCCTTCAATTCACCTCCTCTTCAGAATTCTTCTTTAATATTCAATCCTCTGTCTCCAAACACAGACAGCCACTTCATGCTCTCTCATGCTCCCACCTACTAACATTTTCTCTTCTCCTCGTCACTGCTGGCGATATCTCTCCAAATCCTGGCTTTCCTCACCACATCCCCACAGTCACTTCTACCTCCTACCCACAACCTACCACAAATTTCCATAACCTCTCTAACCTTATACCCATCCGTCCAGCCCCCGCTTCCCCAGTCCCACTAACAGGAGCTCTCTGGACGCTCGCTCTGTCTGCTACAAACTTTCCTACATCCATGATCTTTTCATTACTAACAAACTCTCCTTCCTCGGCATCACAGAAACCTGGCTCACCCCCTCTGACACAGGTTCTCCAGCTGCACTTTCCTATGGTGGATCCCATCTTTCCCACACTCCAGCGGCAAGCATGGCGGAGGAATTGGTATCCTCCTGTCAGATAACTGCTCCTTCTCCCCAATTCCACTGTCGCCCTCTGTTACTTTCCCCTCTTTCGAGGCGCACTGTTTACACATCTACTCCCCCTCCAACCTCCAACTGGCTGTCATTTCCAGGGCCAGCCACCAATTTCTTCGACCACTTCACCATCTGGCTGCTTCACTTCCTTTCCGCTGACATCCCCACTATCATCATGGGTGAATTCAACATCCCCATTGACACTTCCCACTCATCTGTCTCTAAGCTTCTATCCCTCACTTCCTCCTTCCTCCTCAATGGTCTTCCGCAGCCACCCAAAAAGATGGCCACACACTGAACCTCATCTTCATCCACCTCTGTTCCTTATCTAACCTCTCCAACTCACCTCTCCCTCTATCTGACCACAACCTACTAACATTCTCTTCCCTCTCCTCTCCAGGTGCACAATCCCCACTTGACAAACTTGCATACCCTTGAGGAAATCTCAAACACCTTGACCTACACTCACTCTCTTAATCCCTTCTCCCTCTTACAGACATAAGTTCCTTACACAATGCAGATGCTGCTGCTGCTTCATATAGCACCACAACAGCTACAGCTCTAAATTCGGTCACCCCCCTTACATATAACAAAGCTCGCACAATCATCAGGCAACCCTGGCACACCAGCCTGAAAAGAACTGAGACTGACCTCCAGGGTTGCTGAGCAGAAATGGGAAAAGTCCCACTCCAACGAGCACTCTATCGCATTCAAACAGTCCTTCACTACTTTCAAGTCCACACTCACTGCAGCAAAACAAACCTACTTCTCATGTCTCATAACTTCCCTGTCACACAACCTTAAACAGCTATTCAACACTTTCAATTCTCTCCTCCGCCCCCCATCGCCTCCTCCCTCTACTTTCATCTCAGCCGAGGACTTTGCCTCATTCTTCAAGCAGAAGATTGATACTATCAGACAAAGCTTTTTCCTAAAGTCCCCACAGCCCCTCCTCATATCTACTCAATCCTCCTCCTCCAAAACCAGCTTCTCCGCCAGTTCGGAAGATCAACTTTCCTCCTTACTCTCTAAGTCACACCTCACCACTTGTGAACTTGACCCTATCCCATTCCACCTCATACCTAACCTTACAGTATTCATCCCAACTCTAACCCACCTCTTCAACCTATCACTAACAACTGGTGTCTTCCCCTCATGTTTCAAACATGCCTCCATCACACCCATCCTCAAAAAACCCTCCCTTGACCCATCCTCTCTGACTAGCTATCGCCCCATATCACTTCTCCCCTATGCCTCAAAACTACTGGAACAACACGTCCATTTTGAACTGTCCTCCCACCTCTCCTCCTGCTCCCTCTTTGACCGCTTACAATCTGGCTTCCAACCGCACTATTCTACTGAAACTGCCCTGACTAAAGTCACCAACGACCTACTAACCGCCAAATCCAAGCGACACTATTCTGTCCTTCTCCTCCTGGAACTGTCATCTGCCCTTGACACAGTGGACCATTCCCTATTACTACAGACTCTCTCATCTCTTGGTATCAAAGACTTGGCCCTATCTTGGATCTAGTCATACTTAACAGACAGAACCTTCAGTGTTTCTCACTCACACACCACCTCCTCATCTCGCACCCTATCTGTCGGTGTTCCCCAAGGTTCAGTCATAGGACCCCTGCTCTTCTCCATCTACACCCTCGGCCTGGGACAGCTCATAGAGTCCCACGGCTTTCAGTATCATCTCTATGCTAACGACACACAGATGTACCTCTCTGGACCTGGTATCACCTCCTTACTAACCAGAACCCCACAATGTCTGTTCGCTATCTCATCCTTCTTCTCTGCTAGATTTCTAAAACTTAACATGGATAAAACAGAATTCATCATCTTTCCCCCATTTCACTCAGCCCCCCCCATCTGACTTTGGTGCCACAGACCCATATGGGTGCATGGATGGACTTCTCCACAAGAGGCCCTCACTACATTCACACACCTCCACCTTCCACCTCATACCAGCAGAGGGAGCCCTGATAGGGACATATAAAGGGAAGGTGGAGCCAGGCAGCTCAGTTGGTTAGTCAGAGTTAGTTAGTCAGAGTCAGTCTGAGTTTAGTCAGTGCTCAGAGCAGAACAGAGCAGTCAGACAGAGAGAGTCTGAGAGCGTGCCGATGCTCAGAGAGCGGTGAAGACGCAGCACGTCATCTGCCGAGTAGTGACGTGCCCGAGTGTGGCCGACGGCGAGGAGGAAAGGATAGTGGAACCAAGGGGGCAGAGGAGCATAGTAAGCTCACCCCGTTATACATACCGGACTCCGGGTCCGTGCCTACAGGGACCCTTTACACCCAGTAGGGTCAACCAGAATCCCAGGAGGACTACAAGTCCCTGGCAAAACTTGAAAGCTAGACACACACAGGACCAGGAACCACGAAGGCCCCAACGTCCAGGGAAAGTGGTTACCAACCGGAGGTCCTACTTCTGAGCAACAGGTGAAGTAACACATAATCTAGGCCCAGTTGCAGGTTGGCCAGGAGCATACACAGAGGCAAACACGGATCAGGAGGCCGCCTTATACCCGCTCACTGGGGCGAAGTCCTGAAGTGCACCTATCCTATGGAGTACCCTGGACCATACCTAACAATTGCATGAGTAAAGGTAACGAAGCAAATTCCCTGTTTCTGTCCGTTACTCCTACTGCGCCATCGTTCCCCCTGCACCACAACGCCCAGCGCAACCTGCATCGTTTACACTGCCCTGAGGCCTGCTCCACCTGTGGGGAGCCGTTCCATCTCTAGTTGCCCTAACATCTGCCTCAGAGGACTGTTGCAGTGCTGGTGATCCTCACCAGGTACCACAGGTGGCATTGTGGCGCCCCTGAGGGTTCGGTCGCCACAGAGATACTGCACCTCACCCAGAGGTGTGGTGTCTTCCTTCTCTCAGGTAAGATAGGTGTGCTGCACGGAACCCCAAACACCCACATCCAACACTACACCACTCCAGGCCAGCAGGAGGAGCAAGACGCAATGTAGTTTCTGCTGAGCCCCGACCCTGGCTGGAGTAGGGGGGAATCCAAAGGTAGGGGGAACCAGTAGTGGGTGTGGGTGGAGGAAGCAGATACAGGAAGCACTTATACAGTAGGTATATAATAGGAAGCCATATTTGGAGTTGAGGCCAGTTAGTGAAGACTGTCTGGAAGCAGAGGCTCAGTCAGAACTCTGTTCCGCAAGTTAGGGCTCAGGATAGAGGCCCCGGAGTGGAGCAGGGAGTAGGCTCCATTCTCCAAAAAGGATCCCAGGGGGTACGGCGCGTGCAGGACGGCACCCGTACGCCCCGCTCCTGCCAGGTGTCAGGAGGGATCGGTTTGCTTCATTCTAATCCCCAGGGGGCCAGGTTGGTCCCGGATCCGACGTACAGGAAGGACTTCAGCATACCCCAGCGGGATTGAGAGTGGGCAGCGTAGGGCAGCGGTGAGAAGGACCAAGTGTAAAGATGGTCAAAGTAGGAACACGAGAAAGTTGGGTTCTGCCAGGCACTCCTAAGCTGCTTGAGGAAGGACTGAACCCCTGCCTGGTGAACGCAGCGCGACGCAGGAGGCCTTTACCTGTAAAGTTCACTTGTGAATTGCCTAAGAACTGTAAGTAAGACCTTGGACGACTGCATCGAACAGCCTCTGTCTGTTTCTTCACCGGCGCCATTTTCCATCACCGCACTACAACGCCCAGTGCACCATTCATCTATTTACACTGCCCTGAGGCCCGCTCCGGCTCTGGGAAGCTGTACCATCTTTAGCTGCCTTGACATCTGTCTCAGAGGACCTTCACCAGACACCACAGGTGGCGTCACGAACTCTCTGAACTTCTACTAATAATTGATACCCCTTTGAGCACTGACCGCCCTGGGCCAGCCACCGTGATAACACTGGCGATCAGCTGCAGGCCCGGCTGCCGAGTACCCCATGGCCCTGGGGGCGAGTCATATCCATCAAAATCAATGGCTGTCCACATTCCCCAGTCCCATAAGCTCACTGCCTCAGGGTAACCCTGGACTCTAACCTCTCCTTCAAACCACATATCAAAGCCCTTTCCTCTTCCTGCCGACTCCAACTCAAAAACATCTCCCGGATCCGCATATTCCTCAACCATGAATCTGCAAAAACACTAGTGCATGCCCTCATCATCTCCCGCCTCGACTACTACAAAATCCTGCTCTGTGGCCTCCCCGCTAACACTCCCGTACCCCTCCAATCTATCCTAAACTCTGCTGCCCGACTAATCCACCTGCCTCCCGCCTACTCCCCAGCCTCTCCTCTCTGTCAAATGCTTCACTGACTCCTCATTGCCCAGAGACTCCAGTTCAAAACCCTAACCATGGCATACAAAGCCATCCACAACCTTTCTCCTCCATACTTCTGTGACCTAGTCTCCCGGTACACACCTACACGCAACCTACGATCCTCACAAGATCTCCTTCTCTACTCCCCTCTTATCTTTTCTTCTCACAATCGCATACAAGATTTCTCCCGTGTATCCCCCCTACTCTGGAACTCTCTACCCCAAAGCATCAGACTCTTGCCTACTGAGGAAACCTTCTAAAGGAACCTGAAAACCCACCTCTTCCGAAAAGCCTACAACCTGCAGTAATCATTGCTCCACCACACCGCTGCATGACCAGCTCTACCCTCACCTACTGTATCCTCACCCATCCCTTGAAGATTGTGAGACATCACAGGTAGGGTCCTCTCTCCTCCAGTACCAGTTTGCCATTGCGTTTTTGTTCAAGATTTTTGCAATTGTGTTTGCTATGTATACCCCCTTTTTCACATGAAAAGTGCCAAATAATAATAATAATGTGCCACAGACAGTGTCCTGGAATCTCCTCCATGCTCTGGAGACTGTGCTGAAAGACATGGCAAACCTCTTTGTTATCCTTTAGGCACTGGACAACCTGTGCAACCTGAATGGGCTGCAGATACCGCCTTATGATAGCAGTATTTACAAGAACTCATGCAAAATGCAAAACTAGATACTATAATACCATTCCCTTTTTGGGGGCTGTCTTATTTTTGTCTCTCTGCTTCAAATTTCACAAAAAATTGGATTTTCCAGAACCCAAATTTTTGAAATTCAATGCTCATTAGGCATCAAGAGACATCATGACATCACTGGGTGACGCTCAACAGGACGTCATTTAAGTCCCAGTGAGCACTGGAGGTTCTGAAGAGTGAAGTCAGATGGGAGAAAGGGAGTAAGCGAGCCAGCGGAGGACTGGGCAGAGACAGGAGAGGTGCAACATAAGTATATTGTTCTTCTTTTATAACCTGTCTGTTTATTGTGCCCTGCATTCTGGAGAGACCTCAGAGAGAAATAGAAAGATTTTGTTACATGCACACCGCTAGGTTTAGATAGGGGCGAGACAGGTTTCATGAATTCTTTGGAATCCTTGGGGAACTGTTTACTCAGGGCGACCATAGACCATGTGCTGCAGCTTCTCTCAGTCATACAGGGGTACTTGCCTTCATGCACAGACATGTAACTGGATTCACTTGCTGACCAGACACATTTGACACGAGTCCTCATGAACAGTTAAACAGTTGCATTTAATGAAGCCGCATGTGACGCGCCCCCTGGGCCTTGGGGTACCCGGTGCCGGGCCGGTAGATGCTGGGGGATGTCACAGTGGTGGTGACTCGGTCCGTGACCCAGGGTGGTCAATAAAAGGGGTTTATTTATAGGGGATTTATAGTGTTTGTATAAAGTTTGTGACGCCACCTGTGGTATGCGGCTACAGGGAGCCGCCGCTGCGGAGCAGGTCCTCTGGAGCTGATGTTAGTGCAGCAGTGATGGTGTGGCTCTCCACGGGTAGAGCTTAGCTCCAGGGCAGTGTGGATGTTATAGGTGGTGCTGGGCATTGTAGTGCAGGGGTTGATGGCACAGCAATAATCAGTCCACAACTTAATGACGGTTTCCTCTTATCTTTACTGGTGGTGAGTAGACAAGCCTGGACTAGGGTACTGGCTAGAAGTGGAAGTCCGGGCAGCCTGGAAGCAAGTAAAGAATCCTCCTTGCCAGGTGAAGTTGGAGGCCTTCCCTTTCCACTAAACTCTATGGCCCTGCTGCTTGTAGCTGTGCGGTGGCCCTCGTCCCTGAGTGCAACGGTTCTGTGCTCACCCGTATGGCAGGCAGCTCGGGCCTTGATGGTGCGTCGCTCCCACGTGGCGGTGCTGGGCCCTGTAGTTCTGCTGAGCCTCCGGGCGTCTGATGGGGCCAGGAGACCTGCAATCTCCTGCCCTCCGGTTTCTGCTGCTGGGCCTTCAGTGCCCCACAGCCTCGGACTCTGGTGTCCAGTTCTTCTGTGCCGGTCCTTCTGGGGTGAGCTGCCGCGCAGCTCCAGTCCCCAGCTCCTCTCTCTTCGATGTCCTGACTTCAACTCCTCACACTAAGTCTCACTAACCCCGCCTCCAGATCCCAGTTGCCAAGGGGAGGAGCTCCCCTTGCTGGTCTGGAGCCAGGAAAGTGTTGCGTGCTTAGCAAAACCTGATTAGGGGACCCCTACTTACTTCCAGGCATGGCATCACCTCTTGTGAGGGAGGCAATGCCACTGTGGCAACCGGACCCCTGGGGTGCCACACATGGCCAGTGCAATTTAAGTCTCTTGAGCAACAGGCTCCAGTACAAACAGTTTCATCTTAAAGGCACATTAACAAACAGTCTTTCTTACTAGCACAGTACATCACAGATCAAGTCTCTTTAGCAGCACACTTCTATGCCCCATAACAGTAATGATCCCACCAGCAGTCCCCGGTCCACTGTGTCATAGGCTTTAGCCTCTAGTGCAGTGAGGTACGAGGGATGGTTAGAACGCAAGGATGAGTCCAGTCCTCAGATGTGGTGTTCAATCCTTGCTTCTGCTAAACAACAGTTAACTCCTTTCTCCACTACTTTCTCTTGTAGATACCACTAGCAATTAAAAGGCAGTCACAGTGGGAGAGTCCCAGAACCCTCATCAGCCTGGTGAAGAGGTCTGTATCTTTTAAAGGGTTTGTCCACTACTTTCATATTGATGCCTTATCTGTAGAATAGGGCATCAATGTATGATCGTCCGGGGTCCTGCACCCGACACCCCTGCCGATCGGCTGTTATTGGTGGCGGCAGCCGCCGGCAGGAAGTGCTTACCTGGCCATCAAGTTACAGTGGCCAGTGCTTGTTACTGCACATCTGCCTCCTATTCAATTCAATGGGAGGTGGATGTGCAGTATCCCGCGGCGGCCACTACAGATGGACGGCCAAGCACCGCAGGTAAGCACTTCTGGCCGGCGGCGGCACCGATGACAGCTGATCAGCAGGGGTGCCGGGTACGGCATCACGGCCGATCATACATTGATGACCTATCTTTTGGATAGGGCATCAATGTGAAAGTAGTGGACAACTTCTTTAAGCTCGCTCTCCAGCTCAGAACTGACACTACCCAGTCTCACTGGGGCAGGCCTGACCACTCCCCTTAGCTGCACCCTGTTAACCCCCCTAGTTGCTGGATGCTTAAAGCGCACCTGCTAGCAGGATTGTGCTTAGTAAATTACATAGACTGACAGGTGGACTCCGTTACACTGAGTAAAATGATACCTTTCATGATGAAATCCGTCCAGCGGTTCTTTTATAATCTTTATTTTCAGTTCTGCCATAATGATATGCATGTGCTCTAGTGCTCTCATTATGTATTCATGTATTCCTATCTCTGGCCTCTGACAGGTCACTGTGCTTTCAGTGACCTGCCTACTATTTTAAATACTGACTGTGTAATTTCCCTGCCCATGTGAAATTTACATATCCCAAAATGGCCGCCCGATGCCCGCGCAGTAGCATCTTTCGGTTGCCGAGAGATGCTACTTAGCACATGCGGCGCCATATTTCTGCACCCACGCTCTTTTTCCAAAAGCAAAATGGTGCTTGTGCGTGCGCAGTAGTATCTCTTGGCAACCGAAAGTTGCTACAGCGCATGCGTGGGTGTTGGGCGGACATTTTGGGATATGTAGATTTCACATGGGCAGAGAAATTACACAGCCAGTATTTAAAATAGTAGGCAGGTCATTGAAAGCACAGAGACTTGTCAGAGGCCAGAGATAGGAATACATGAATACAGAAGCAGAGCACCAGAGCACATGCATATCATTATGGCAGAACTGAAACTAAAGATTATAAAAGAACCACTGGACGGATTTCATAATCAAAGGTATCATTGGCACCCACCTGACAGTGTATGTAGTTTACTAAGCACAATTCTGCTGACAGGTACGCTTATCAACACCTTATGTAATATCTACCTGTCACACTCTTCCCTCCTTTTTGAATGTCGTCCTCGACATTTGCCTTCTACCTGATTACTTTAACCAGCCTCTTGGAGTTGTGGTAGTTCTCCCCTAACTATCCTCAGATAGTGTTCCCCCAATACTGCCTCTTTACTTAAAGGTGAGTTGGTAGTTAGGCACTATGGACCCCTTTAAGCAATTTACACATACAGCACACTTACCCTATCTACATCTCTTGTCAATCGGTCTCCTGCAAGAAATACACAGATTTAACCACAATTTTAACCAACAACTATTCTTCAGCTGGAGCTTTTTGCTCGTCTTCAACCGGCTCTCCCTAACTACCACTAAACATTTTTCAAATTCAAGTGCAAAAATGTTAAATATAGCATAGTCTTTGTAAAATATTTGGCATGAAATAGAACACATATATTCAACACAACCCATTTTCTTGAGAGAGTGTGCCACTTTAAGAACACAGTCCTTTGTTTCTTAAGGCACGGGGTCCTCGGTCCTTCTAGGTAAGGACCCTGGAACAGGCAAGGGAGACAGTCCTTTAAAACGGGGTCAGAAACAATGTCCGTTTCTTGTAAACATCTAAGGCACAGTCCATAAAGTGAAATTTGGAAAACAGTTCCTGGACAGGATACGGCACAGTCCATAAGTTGAGAGTGAAGACTCCCCAACTCGCTTGAGGTGCCTGCATATCCAGCAGAAAAGGACACAACAGGTGCAAATAAAAAAAATAAGGCAAAACCAAAAATAAATATCAACTTGTCCAGCTACTACCGTAGTTTTTAATATACCATAGGCCTATCCGGCCTTAACAGGAAAGCAGTAGCGGTCCTTCTACTGTGGTCACAGTCTCTGGTGGCTTTACCAGCCTTCAAGGAAAGAACACGTCACATTACCTAGGCAGAGATGAGGAACTATCACTGGAACACGGCGTGCAACCAACACAACTCGGTGATTTTTTTTTCTTTTTGAGAGAGAGCAACACTGTCCTAGTCCTTTTTATTCTTTGGTTGGCACCAGTCCACAGTAAATGGACACTGCGCTGCATTGATAGTGGGGAGTTGAACTGATGCTGGGAGGGGTTCCTCTCTTGCCACCCCAGCAGAAGTGGCCCCCTCCTTGGTTGTGGCCTGTGGGACAGGTTTGCTCTCCCAGTTGGGACGAATCCTGAAGCGGGGCCCAGTAGAGATGGGGAAGAATCCTCTCATTTGACACGAAGCTCTTGGTTCTTCTGCATCTGCCCAATCCTCGGGGTGGTACTACTCCATTTCAACTATGCGGGAGACTGAAATGGTGTACCAGCCCCGAGGTCCCCACATCTTTAAGAATCTGACCTTGTCTCCTGGCCAGAGACTCCGGGTCCGTCCTAGGGCATAATCCCTCTCCACCGACCTCCTGTTGACAAATATGTCCAGGCGAAGCCAAATCCCTTTAGCTGATAAAAATTTATGACCGTACCTCTGATCATCCGATCCTCCAGGCAGTCCCTTCCCGGGTACTCTCTCCACTACTGGGCACACTCCTCCATCCGTCCCTTCTCCTGGATGATCTTTTCTTTCCATGCAGCCAGGCGTTGTTGGAAGTTGTATTCTTCCTGTTCTTCTTTGGAGATGATGGGCACAGGAACAGACCTTTCAGCCTGGCCAGGCTGAGCAATAACATCGGCAGGTGGTGGGATAGGTGCCCCCGGTGGAGTAGGTGGTAGGGTAGGTACTGGTTTCCTGGTGTTGATAGGCAAGGGGAACGCATATGACTCCTGTTTCCTCCAGGCCCCCATCCTTTCACCTCCTCTGGCTATCCAGGCTATATCATGTATTTCCCGGATCCATCCCCTCACTCCCCCATACTTGAGATTCACACAGTAGGCCCTAGGGGGTGAGAATGGACCCCGTGGAGGTGGCAGTTTGGTCATCCACTGCTCTCCAGGTAATGCTAACAGAGAGTAATCCAACTCCTCTTCCTCCGCTGGCGGCTTTACGACCGGTCCCTGCTTGGTGGTGACCATCATATGGGTATGGAATGAGGCCGGGGGTTCCCTCACCCTTGCGCTGGGTGAGTGGCGGTCCCCGAGCGGATCATCACTACTGGTATCAGTTGGAGAGCGGGGGCTAGTGACTCACCGGCAGGAACACAGAGCGCCGCCATCTTCCTTCCGGTCCCGCTGTGCACGTTGGTCCCGATCAGAAGTCCCGTCCCTCTCTCGAGAGCGGAGGTCGGGGCGGATGTCACGGCCCCAGTGGTGGCTTCCAGTGCTTTGGGCCGGGTCACGGTCAGGGTACCTGTGGGCAGCAGGTCCTCCGGTGAGTCCGGTACTGGTCGGAATGGTTCTGGAACGAGCAGCGGTCCTTCAGGTGGGTCCGGTGCTGGGCAGGATTACGCGGTGGCCTGTGGCGGGATGACAGCCGGGGCTCCGGACATCGGCTCACGGTCCACAGTTGGTGGTGGGATGGGCACAGTGTCCAACGGCAGACCTCGGGGTCCCAACTCCTGCCTTCGGGCTGCCTCCGGATTCTGATGAGGCGGTGCGGCCGTGCCCTGGCCTGGCTGGGTATTGCCCAGTACCTCGCGGTTGTGGGTGAGGTGATGAAGGGCTGCGTCCTCCCCTGCTTCTCTTCTTGCTGCAGACTGCTGGGACATAGCACACCTTCCTAGCTCCGACATACTGGCAGGCACTATGACTCGCACTCTCCTCTCCTTTTCACTCCTGACCAGAATGGAGTTCTTCTGGCCAGAAGAGCTCCAGCTCACTCTTACTCTTCCTCCTCTGGGACAGTACCTCACTGGCCATTGGTCCAACATGCTGGTGGTTGGGCTGTCTTTTCTCTGAGGCCAGCCTTCCCCAGCTTGTTCCACTGCAGGAGGTTTGGCCCTGTTTGGCACTCTTTTATCATATACTCCTACAAGATGGGATGTCCTTCTTCTTCCCCACTGTGCTTTTAACAAAAACAGACACCATTTTAACTGTACAACATGTGTCAAGTCTTGCATTTTGCAGGTGCCTGTTTCCCTGTATTTTATCTCCTTATTTCTTCCCAGTCATCACTGGCTGTCTTCCCTTTTCACTGGTATACCAGGGTTGAATTGAGGTGCTTTGCTGCTATGTTTTTCCAGACACTTTGCCTCTTCTTCCTCCTATACGCTAATTCCCGCTCAGGACTCCCCGTACGGGCCACCAATGTTACGTGCACACCGCTAGGTTTAGATAGCGGAGAGACAGGTTCATGAATTCTTTGGAATCCTGGGCGAACCGTTACTCAGGGTGACCATATACTGCAGTTTCTCTCAGTCATACAGGGGCATTGACCCTCAGGCACAGACATATAGCTGGATTCACTTGCTGACCAGACACATTTGACACGAGTCCTCATGAACAGTCGCATTTAATGAAGCCGCACGGCCAGTGCAATTTAAGTCCCTTGAGCAACAGGCTCCAGTAACAAATAGTTTCTTCTTAAAAGCACATTAATAAACAGTCTTTCTTACTAGTACAGTACAGCACAGATCAAGTCTCTTTAGTAGCACACTTCTATACTCCCACAACAGCAATGCTCCCACCAGCAGTCCACGGTCCACAGTGTCACAGGCTTTACCTTCTAGTGCTGTGAGGTACGATGGGGCGATTAGAATGGAAGGATGAGTCCAGTCCTCAGATGTGGTGTTCAATCCTTGCTTTTGCTAAACAACAGTTTACTCCTTTCTCCACTACTTTCTACTATAGATACCACTAGCAACTAAATGGCAGTCACAGTGGGAGAGTCCCAGTATCCTCATCAGCCTGATGAAGAGGTCGGCATCCTTAAGGATATGTGCCCACGATGCCCAGCTCGCGGTACACTACACCGAAGGACCTGCCGTCACATGACTATGATGTCAGCGCAGGTCCTTCAGTCCACCGCGATCTGCCGGCAAGTGAAGACGATCGCAGCGGGGGCCATCAGAAGGTAAGTATAATATATATTTTATTCTTTCTTTTACAGGTTCTATGGTACCTGGGTCTGGAGGAGAGTCTCCTGTCCTCCAGACCCTGGTACCATCCGCACACTGAAACGTTTGGATTCCGCATCTACAGATGTAGTGATGCGGATTCCATGCGTTCCAATGAAAGTCAGTGGCGGCAAAAACGCTGTGCTTCCGCAAAATATTTGGTAGTGCTGCGTTTTTTCCCACAATGATAACCCGCAGCGGAAATTTCCGCAGCATGTGCAAAGCACATGCGGATTACCATTGGGGAACATGGCAGGCTTTCTACCAAGCATTTTTGCAGCGTTTTTGCCGCTGCGGAAACGCTTAAAAAATGCATCGTGGGCACACAGCCTTAAGCTGGCTCTCCAGCTCAGAACTGACACTACCCAGTCTCACTGGGGCAGGCCTGACTACTCACTTTAGCTGCACCCTGTTAACCCCCCTAGTTGCTGGTTGCTTATGACGCACCCCCTGGGCCATGTTGTGATGCAGCATTGCGCATGCGGGGAATACCCGGAGCCGGATCTGATAGGGGTAGTAGTCCTCGTGGCGGTGACCCGGTCCGTGCCCAGGGTGTCAAACCAAGTGGCAGAACTTAGAATAAGATGTTATATTGTTCGACTACGCCACCCGTTGATTGCGGCTATGAAGCCGCCGCTGCAGGGCAGACCGCTGAGGCCGGTGGTACGGGTGTGCAGCGTGGATAGTATAACCCCCAACGGGAGGGGTATGGCCCCAGGGCAGCAGGCGAAGAGGGGATGATGGTAGTGATGTTATAGTAGTCCCCGTCCTAATAGTGCTAATGCGACAAGGAATCAGTGAGACGTACAGCTGCAGTTTTCAATGCTTTACTCACAGTTCTTTATCAGGTCCCTTGTGCGCAGTCAAGACCGCCCGAGTCATGCTGCGTCCACCAGGTCAGGGACTCGGCCAACTCCCAGGCAATTCCAGAGCGTGGTCCAGAGCTCCCCTCTCTTCCTTCCTACTGGCCGTCCCCACCAGGGACCCACCTTTGTCCGGCTCCCTCGGGCCTTCTGGTGGCGAAACCTTTCCCGGTTTCCCTGACCCTATACGGTATGCCTTCCTGGTGGATATGGTGAGGGGTCGCGCCAAGACTTGACCACGACCTCCGGTTCCTGGCTAAGGATAATTGGCTTCCACCAGTTTGGGATCCGGTACCCTGTTCTGCCAACCCTTCACCCGTTATTCCGTGGGATCTTAGGGTTCCCTCTTTTCTTGCGTCTCTGGGCCTTTCCTGGTGTTTATGTTCCTTCTTCCTCTTACTTCTCTCTCTCTCTCTCTGCTTCAGGCCTCCACTTCAGGCCTGGCTCTGGAGCTGGGCCCGGACTGAGCCACAGCTCCCTGTCATCCCTCTCTGGCTGAACTCTCTCAGACTGCACTCCTCTGCACCTCTCTCCCGTTCTATCATGGTGCCCACCTTTTATACTCCCTTCTGACACCCGAGCCCAGGTGACCAGCACCCAATGGACTCCTACCTATGCCCAGAGTCCCTCCCCTGTCTGCTCCTACACCACTGGGATATTCCTCCCCCCTCCCCACTCCAGCCAGGGACAGACGCTGTCGTACCTGCACATCTATCTGGTGGGAGTACCGTTGATCTGTCCCCCGGAAATGGGGTGAGTGTAGTGTATGCAGCTAACTGAGCCCCGTTCCACACTCCATCCTTACCCGGGAGTGGAATACCGCACCTCTGGTTCGAGGTGCAATACCCCTGTAGCAGCCGAGTCCTCGGGGTGCTACACTTAACAACATCTTATGTAACATCTACCCATCACAAGTTTACCAGTAATTCAATTTGCGTTGAATACATTTGCCGCAAATCACATTTTCTGGCCGAATTCAAGTGAATTTGTCTCATTGAATTTTAGCAGTTTGACGCATCTCTAGAAGAGAGATAAATAGACACTAAGACATGAAGTACAGACAGATAGATGACAATAGATAGATGGATATTTTCTTTGTTTTTGCAACTACCTTTTAATAGTTTCCTACAACTCTACTGTAGTTCTAATACAGTATAATATCCTCAAAGCCCCCAATACTCAGTATAATGCTCTCTACACCAGGATGTCCGCATAGCTCCCATATCTATATATATAATCGTCTTATCCCGTCTGTCTGTCTGTCTGTCCAGGAAATCCCGCGTCGCTCATTGGTCCGGCAGCGGCCAATCAGCGCCGGGGGATTTCTAAAAAAAGATGGCGGCCGTTAGCGGCTCATCTCCCGGCCGGCAACAGCAGAAGGAACCCGACCGCCGGACCCATCTGCGGGACGGAGATGCAGCCGGGAGATGAGCGGCGCGAGGCGCTCATCTCCCGGCCGGTATCAGCGGAAGGACCGCCGGCGCCGCTGACCTCCATGCGGAAGGGAGGACCGGGGAGCGGCGCTGCGGGTCGGGATACTTCTGTTGCGAGCGCCTGCGATGTCCCGGGTTCTCGCAGCGTAAGTAGCCGCACAGGCAGCGCCGCTCCCCGGTCCTCACCAAGACGATTCGATGATTGGTCGCGGTCTTCGGACCCGACCAATCACTGATCTTAGCGCAAAACTTAAACACCGCTGTGCTGATTGGTCGCCGACGCTGGCCGCGACCAATCACCGATTTTGGCGCCAAATTTAAATATCGGCCGCGACCAATCACCACAGCAGTGTTTAAATGTGGAGCCAAGATCGGTGATTGGTCGCGGCCGATATTTAAATTTGGCGCCCAAATCGGTGATTGGTCGCGGCCGATATATAAATTTGGCGCCCAAATCGGTGATTAGTCGCGGTCAGCGTCCGCAACCAATCAGCACAATAGTGTTTAACTTTGGCGCCAAGATCAGTCATTGGTCGCGGGCCAAGACAGCGACCAATCACCGATTTGTGCGGCAATTTTAAATAGCGTCCGCGACCAATTGGATGTCAGCAACCACCGGCCGCGACCAATCTGCGCTTTTTGTGCCAAATTTAAACACCGCTCTGCTGATTGGTCGCAGCCGGTAACCAATCAGCGATTTTGGCGCCAAATTTAAACCCCGCTCTGCATCGCTCTGCTGATTGGTCGCGGTCGCCGGCCGCGACCAATCAGCACTATTGTCGCCAAATTTAAACACCTCTTTGCTGATTGGTCGCGGTCGCGACTAATCAGCGATTTTGGTGCCAAATTTAAACACCGCACTGCTGATTGGTCACGGCCGCCATCCGCGACCAATCAGCGAGATTGGCGCCAAATTTAAACAACGCTCTGCTGATTGGTCGCGGTCGCTGGCCTCGACCAATCAGCGATTTTGGCGCCAAATTTAAACAACACTCTGCTGTTTGGTCGCGGCCGGCGACCAATCAGCGATTTTGGAGCCAAATTTAAACCCCGCTGTGCATCGCTCTGCTGATTGGTCGCGGTCGGCGGCCGCGACCAGTCAGCAGTATTGGCGCCAAATTTAAACACCGCTTTGCTGATTGGTCTCGACTAATCAGCGATTTTGGTGCCAAATTTAAACACGCTCTCCAGTCCTCACTAACATGGTTCGCTGATTGGTCGCGGCCGCCGCCCGCGACCAATCATCGATATTGCCGCCAAATTTAAACACCGCTTTGCTGATTGGTCGCGGTTGCCGAACGCGACCAATCAGCGATTTTGGCCCCAAATTTAAACACAGCTCTGCTGATTGCGCCCGGTCGGCCGCATACCTATTCTAGAATACCCGATGCATTAGAATCGGGCCACCATCTAGTATACACTATAATGGCCCACATCTCCTGTGTACACAGTATAATACTCCTCACACTGTATGATAGCCAACTATACTAGTACTAACATTGTGTACTGCCCACAAAGCCCCCAATTCTAGCCGCAGAAGGCTTATTACGATCTGACTTTACAGGACGCAAAGGAATACGCCAAATTAAAAACCAAAATATTGGCACGCTCAGGAGTGACTATGTCTGTCAGAGCACAAAGGGTCCACCACTGGGCGTATGCTGGCGACAGATCTCCACGCTCATAGATGTTCGACTTGTTACATCTTGTACAAAAATGGCTGCAGCCAGTGTCTTCCTCTCCTGCCCAGATGGTTGAGCGTGTGGTGATGGACAGGTTCATCCATTCCCTAACCAGGCCGATGCAGACCTGGTTTGCCCAAGGTGACCCTCGGACGCAGACAATCTCGTAGGTCTGGTAGAAAGATACCAAGTGGTCGAAAAATCCCTGGGGAAACCCGACATAGCCACCTTCCCTTACTGGAGTGCCCAAAAGGGGATGGGTTCACCATGGAAGGGATTCAGAGCTACAACTGATGGCATTCCATTTCCACTGAAGAGACTGCAAGGTCTGTTGTGAAGG
The DNA here is from genome assembly GCF_046119375.1 of Phyllobates terribilis. NCBI lineage: Eukaryota > Metazoa > Chordata > Amphibia > Anura > Dendrobatidae > Phyllobates > Phyllobates terribilis. The sequence goes on along the minus strand of NW_027363106.1, from coordinate 1,387,628 downwards.
ATGTGATTTGTTGGCGATGTCGCAGTCCGGGACACGTAGCCGCCCAGTGTCATACATCTGCTGAGCCTTGGCAGATGATGTTCATACTATGCTTACCCAACATGCAGTGTGGACTGTCGACACGGCGAGGGACCGCAGGGGTGTGCCATGTCCGTTAATGGAGTGATGGGCTGTTGGACTCCAGGAGTCTGGTGACCTTGATCAGGGATAGTGTTCTGGTTCTCATTTCCACTGTCGAAAGTAAGTTCCTGGCCAAGTGGCAGGGCCCATATGAGGTGGTGGAGAAACTCAGTTAAGTGAACTCCGAGTCCACCAGCATGGCTGAAGAAAGCCGCACCAAGTATACCATGTGAACTTGCTCAAGCTGTGGCGGAATCGGGAGCCTGTGGAAACTCCTTGCCTGGGAGCCGCTCCCGAAGACAAGGTGGAAGAGGTCACTATTTCAGAGACTCTATTGCCAGCCCAGAAGCAAGAGTGTCGAGAACTACTACAGTGGAATCGGGAGCTGTTCTCAGAGTTGCCGGAGCATACTCAGGTGGTAGAGCATGACGAGTTAACAGAACCACATGTAAGAGTGAATCTGAAGCCGTATCGGGTTCCGGAAGCACGCCGGGAAATGATCTCAGCCGAGGTGAAAAGGAGGTTAGACCTCGATGTGATAGAGGAGTCAAAGAGTGGGTGGTCGAGCCCAATCGTCCTCATACCAAAGAGTGGAGAGTGGAGGTTTTGTAATGACTAGCGCCGGCTGAATGAGGTGTCCAAGTGTGATGCGTACCCGATGCCCCGCGTTGACGAACTCATCGAAAGGCTTGGACAGGCGAGATACATCACCACTCTCGACCTGACGAAGGGCTATCGGCAGATCCCCATGTCCCAGGTGGCCAAGGAGAAGACGGTTTTCTCTACACCCAGATGGGTGCTTTCAATACACTTGGATGCCATTCGGGTTACAGGGGGCCTCAGCCACCTTCCAGAGGGCTATGGATCGGATCATAGCCCCACATAAGAAGTATGCCGCAGCCTACCTTGACGACATTGTAGTTTTTAGCCTAGACTTTAGACCTAAACTACAGCCAATTCTGGATGCTCTAAGGAAGGCGGGATTTGCAATAAATCTGAAAAAATGCACCTTTGGAAAAGAGGAGGCCAAGTACTTGGGCTATGTCGTCGGGAGAGGCGAAATAAAGCCGCAAGTTAATAAAGTGGAGGCAATCCAGACCTGCCCGCAACTGCTCTCCAAGAAGCAAGTGAGAGCATTCCTGGGAATGGTGGGATATTACCGGCAGTTTAACCCAAATTTTGCCATGATGGCTGCACCACTGACGGATCTCCTAAAAAGCACCAGGTCAACCATGGGGAAGTGGACGGAGAAAACAGAGACCACGTTCCAACTGTTGAAGTCAGCACTGTGTAAACAACCGGTCCTGGTCGCACCAAACTTTAACCCCTTTATGACATAGGGCGTATTAGTACGTATCTGTGCCCTGGGCCTTATGGACCAGATACGTATTAATACGCCCTATCTTTAATGCGGCACCGCGACCGAAGTCGCGGTGATAGCATTAAAATTCCGGTGCCATCTTACCTTAGGGTAGATGGCGCCAGCATCAGATTGCCAGAAACAGTGATGTGCAGCCTAGGATCGGTGCTCCTAAGAGCACCGATCCTAGGCTGTTGCCTAGTAACCCTGCCTGTCACCTCCCCATGACCCCCTGTGATGTCAAATAAGCCCCAGCCAGGTCTGATTGGAGCGATCGATGATGACATCGATCGCTCCAATCAGAGTACCTGAACACAGGTGACAGGGCGGTCACAGGGCGATGACCGGCTTGTGACCTGCCTGTCACCTCTTTGTGACCCCCTGTGATGCTGCCCAGGCCCCTGCCATCTCTGATTGGTGCGATCGATGTCATCATTGATCGCACCAATCAGAGTACCTGACCGGGAGGTGACCGGGTGGTGACCAGCCGGTGACCTGCCTGTCACCACCCTGTCACCCCCCTGTGACCGCCCTGCAGATCCTCACACTTGGTGAGGATTTCTACAGAGCGGTCACGTCTGATCGGCGCTGTGCTGGGCCTTGTAGTGCCACAGAATCTTCTGTTACACTACAAGACCTTTCTCTTACCTGCTCCAGTCGCTGCTGCTGCTCCGGCATCCTGCTGCGGTCTCCAGGGTCCTGGATCTCCTGCTCCGGCATCCTGCTGCTGTCTCCAGGCTGCTGGGTCTCCAGCTTCGGCGTCCTGCTGCTGTCTCCAGGGTCCTGGGTCTCCAGCTCCTTATCCAGCTGCTGCGGATCCTGCTCCAGAGCCTCTTCCAGAACCTGCTGCTGATCCTGCTGAAAGAAGAACAGAGAAGACTTTGGTAAGTCCATCTCTGTTCTCCCCTCATCCACCGCTCCCCCCCCTCCTCCTCTCCCCCCCTCCTTTTACCCCCAATCCTCCTCCCCCCCAGTTTTTTTTTTTACGTGCGTCCTGCAGCGGCCGAGCGCTGAGCAGTGTCTACGTCACTGATCAACGTCCGTGCTCGCTGCTTTTCAGGACTTTTTCTTGCCCCTGTCAATTCTCCCCCCCCACCTTTGCACCACATCCGCGCACACACCCAGCAGCTGCCGAGAGTTGATAGGTGACATAGTTCACCGATCCGTTTGCACCACCTACGGTAGTTCCTTTTTTTCTCTTTTTTTTTCAGAAAAAAAAAATTCACACCAAGCACACTGACACACACACACTCTAAATAAAGTACTGACACACACGCACCACATACACGAGAAAAAAAAAATGTCCGGCTCATCCCAAACTTGCTATTCAGCGGAGGAGGCATACGCTATTGTTGCCTCCGACACTGAGACTGACAGCGAGGGTGAGGATCCCACATTTCTTTACTTTTCCGATGCCTCATCGTCCTCCTCTTCTTCCTCCTCTTCCTCCTCAGGTGCTGCTGGACCGCCCCGCAGTCGTCGCAGGAGAGAAGATGTTCCAGCGCCCCCCACTACTGACCCCATATGGACCTCGCCCCCCGAAAATGTTGAGCCACTGATTCCTGATTTCGTGGCGGAATCAGGAATCAAGTTTGACACCACCGGCCTGACAGAAATAGACTTTTTCAAAGTCTTTTTCTCTGAGGACTTTATAAACCTCATGGTGGGCCAAACTAATTTGTATGCTCATCAATTTTTGGAACAAAACCCCTCTTCATCATTTTCTAACTGGTCTCCTGTAGACGCAGAAGAAATGATGAAGTTTTGGGGCCTGGTCCTTCATATGGGGATCCTGAAAAAAACAGAGGTTCGGCAATACTGGAGTGTTGACGTTTTGTATAACACTCCAGTGTTCCGAATGGTCATGATCCAGACACGTTTTGAGGCCATCCGCAAGTTCTTGCATTACCAAGATAATGCAATGTGTCCTGCATGCGATGACCCAAACTTTGATCGTCTTTTCAAAGTTCGGCCGGTCATCGAGCACTTCAACAAGTTTGGTGAAGTGCACGTGCCCCAAAGGGACATCTGCGTGGATGAGTCCTTAATTTCTTTTAAGGGGCGGCTTGAATTCCGGCAATACCTGCCCAGTAAAAGGTCCAGGTACAGGATCAAGCTGTATAAGCTTTGGGGGAGTACCTCAGGGTACACTCACAAGTTTAGAGTTTATGAAGGGAAGGACTCCTGGATTGAACCCCCTGAATGCCCCCCTGTTCTGGGAGTGAGTGGGAAAATTGTGTGGGACTTGGTGCACCCACTGCTGGATAAAGGTTATCACCTGTACGTGGATAACTTTTATACAAGTAACCCGCTCTTCAAGTCCCTCTCTGCGCGACATACCGCAGCTTGCGGTACTGTCCGCAAAAATCAGAAAGGCCTCCCAAAGGCGCTAATTGGGCAGCTGCTCAGAAGGGGTGAGAGCAGAGCCCAATGTAGCGACCACCTGTTGGTGGTCAAGTACAAGGACAAGAGGGATGTCCTTCTCTTGACCACCATACATGGTGATGGCAGCACCCTCAGCACTGTAAGAGGTTCCACTACACAGGTCGCCAAACCAGACTGTGTAGTGGGGTACAACAAGTACATGGGGGGAGTTGATCTCTCCGATCAAGTCCTCCAGCCGTACAGTGCTTTGAGAAAGGCCAAGGTATGGTATAAGAAGCCGGCCGTGCACATTGTTCAGATGGCAATGCACAACGCTTTCCTTCTGTCAAAATGTGCAGGCCAGACTTCTACATCGTACCTTCACTTCCAGGAGACAGTTATCAAGGCCCTGATATTTGGCAGTGGTGGTGGAGCGGGCCCCTCTACTTCTGGAACTGAAGGACCTAGAATTGTACCTGACCAGCATTTCCTGGGGCAGATCCCTCACAGCGGAAAAAAAGGTAAGTCACAAAAGAAGTGCCGAGTGTGTTACCGAAGGGGAATACGCAAGGACACCATTTACCAATGTGACACCTGCCCCGACAAACCTGGCCTCTGCATGAAAGACTGCTTCAAAAGGTACCATACTTCCATGGACTATTGAATTAATTTCTGATGTATGACAACCTGACGAACACTACACACCTGACGTAATGTTCGTCAGGTTGTCATACTTCAGTTGTGTAGTGTTTGTCAGGTTGTCTTACACAACTGGCGTATAACACTACATTATAAAATTGACAAATCAGGTATCTGTTCCAAAAAGGGGGCACTTGTTGGGCATTTCCACTGTTTAGGCACATCAGGGGCTCTGAGAACGTGACATGACGCCCGCAGACCATTCCATCAAAGTCTGCATTCCAAAGCATCACTCCTTCCCTTCCAAGCCCTGACATGCGCACAAACAGTAGTTTTCTCCAACACATGGGGTATCAGCGTACTCAGAAGAAATTGCACAACAACTTTTGGGATCCAATCTCTCCTAGTACCCTTGTGAAAATAAAAATATTGCGGCTAAAAGAGCATTTTTGTGGAAAAAAAAATATTTTTTTCACGGCTCTACGTCATAAACCTTTGCAAAACACTTGGGGGTTCAAAGTGCTCACCACACATCTAGATAAGTTCCCTGAGGGGTCTAGTTTCCAAAATGGGGTCACTTGTGGGGGAGATCCAATGTTTAGGCACACAGGGGCTCTCCAAACGCGATATGGTGTCCGATAACAAGTTGAAACCATGTCGCGTTTGGAGAGCCCCTGTGTGCCTAAACATTGGAGTTCCCCCACAAGTGACCCCATTTTGGAAACTAGACCCCCAAAGGCACCTATCTAGATGCATATTGAGCACTTGGAACCCCCAGGTGCTTCACAAATTAATCCGTAAAAATAAAAAAGTGTTTTTTTTTCCACTTTTTCATTTTTACGAATCAATTTGTGAAGCACCTGGGGGTTCCAAGTGCTCACTATGCATCTAGATAGGTGCCTTGTGGGGTCTAGTTTCCAAAATGGGTTCACTTATGGGGGAGCCCCAATGTTTAGGCACACAGGGGCTCTCCAAATGCGACATAGCGTCCGCTAATTATTCAAGCAAATATTCCAATCAAAAAGTCAAATGGCGCTCCTTCCCTTCCAAGCCCTGCCGTGGGCCCAAACAGTGTTTTTTCCCCACATATGGGGTATCTGCGTTCCCAGGGGAAATTGCACAACAAATTTTGGGGTCCATTTTTTCTTGTTACCCCTGCAAAAATAAAAAAAATTGGGTCTAAACTAACATTTTTGTGAAAAAAGTTAAATGTTCATTTTTTTCTTCCACATTCCAAAAATTCCTGTGAAGCACCTGAAGGGTTAATAAAGTTCTTGAATGTGGTATTGAGCACCTTGAGGGGTGCAGTTTTTAGAATGGTGTCACTTTTGGGTATTTTCTGTCATAAAGACCTCTCAAAGTGACTTCAAATGTGATGTGGTCCCTAAAAAAATGGTTTTGTAAATTTTGTTGGAAAAATGAGAAATCGCTGGTCAACTTTTAACCCTTATAGCTCCCTAACAAAAAAAAAATTTGGTTCCAAAATTGTGCTGATGTAAAGTAGACATGTGGGAAATGTTACTTATTAACTATTTTGTGTGACACATCTCTCTGATTTAAGGGCATAAAAATAAAAATTTTGAAAATTGCAAAATTTTCAAAATTTTCGCCAAATTTCCATTTTTTCACAAATAAACGCAAGTGGTATCGAAGAAATTTTACCACAATCATGAAGTACAATATGTCACGAAAAAAGAATCTCAGAATCAGGGGGATCCATTTAAGTTTTCCAGAGTAATTACCTCATAAAGTGACAGTGGTCAGAATTGTAAAAATTGGCCTGGTCATTAACGTGCAAATCACCCTCGGGGGTAAAGGGGTTAAGAAAGAGTTTGTGGTCCAGACAGACGCTTCAGAGCTTGGTCTAGGAGCTGTACTCTCTCAAGAGATAAATGGATAAATGGGGAAGAACATCCCATTCTCTATCTGAGCCGGAAGCTGTCCTCCTGCGAGAAAAACTACGCAATATTAGAAAAGGAGTGTTTAGCCATAAAGTGGGCCGTAGATACATTAAGATACTACCTACTAGGCCGGAAGTTTAAGTTGGTGTCAGACCATGCCCCGTTGAGATGGTTGAGGGAAAAGAGGGGTAACAATGCCAGGGTAACTAGATGGTTCCTAGCTCTTCAGGACTTCAACTTTCACGTAGAGCATAGGCCTGGGAAGTTACATGGGAACGCTGATGCCCTTTCCCGTTTTAGGTCAATTAGGATTACCATAATTTTTTATATTTGCCAAATGCCAGAATAAGGAGAGAGAGAATGTATTAAGGCATTTAAAAAAACGGGAAAGGTTTATTCTGATTTCATGTCAGATATTGAGAAAAACATGCATATGTGTCTTTTTATATAGTGTATGTAAACTTCTGGTTTCAACTGTACATCTTGGGACTCTTCCTTGTATAATGTGCTCTATTCTGCACCCTTTCCTGGTATAATGTTCCCCATCCTGAGCACCTTCCTGGTATAATGCACTACATCATGAGCACCTTCCTGGTATAATGCACTACATCATGAGCACCTTCCTGGTATAATGCACTACATCCTTGGCACCTTCCTGGTATAATGTTACCCTTCCTGAGCACCTTCCTGGTATAATGCACTCCATCCTGGGCATCTTCCTGGTATAATGTACCCCATTCTGAGCACATTCCTGGTATAATGTCCCCCATCATGAGCACATTCCTGGTATAATGTCCCCCATCCTGAGCCCTTTCCTGGTATAATGTTCCCCATCCTGGGACCCTTCCTGGTATAATGCACTTCATCCTGGGACCCTTCCTGGTATAAGCACCCATCAGCCCACGGGTGCTTTTAATTAGTGTTGGTTTCTACCTGCCCACTTAAATTTGTAGGTTTCTCTCCTAAGAGAGGCATGTTTGCCCACTTATATTGTAGGCTTATAGCCCAAGAGAGGCATGTTTAAGAGGTTAGTTACCCATCATGCGGAGGCTACCTTGTCGTGGTTGATGGGCATACATGAATTGGCCAATTTGTGCGCTAAGAACCTTCATTTTTTGTAAGTACATTTTATTTAGCAATAATGCAGTTTAGCTCTTATGTTCTCAGTGTCTGCATATGTATTGTCCCTTGCAGTGTGTTGCTGTGCTTTCTTATTGTACCCTTCCTGGTATAATGTCCCCCATCCTGTGCCCCTTCCATTAATAATGTTTGCTGTTCTTCTCCAATACATTTAAAAATAAATAAATTCTTCTTATTCCCTTCCTCCACTCCCACAACTCGCAGCGTATTCTTCTATAGCACTTGAAGGAACTGGCATCTAACTTCGTCTTGCTGGCATGGTGCATGACGTCACGGTCATGTGCCGCCTGCGACTGGCACACCAACGTCAACAGCCGGCCTCTGATTGGCTGGCAGGGTGTATTGCGGTGCAGGGACACAGATGGTCTCTGCGTCTCAATACATTTCAGCTGAATGTGTGTCCTTGCATGCACCTCTAACTGAAATAGGTGCTGGTGGCGGCCGACCCCCCTCCTGACGGGCCCGGTCGCACCCTCTGTGACGGATGTCGTTCCGCTCCTGGAAGGGATATGCTGATGTTTACTATTGGATTCTATCATGTATGTGAGAATAAAAGGCTTCTTGAGATTGATGACACTGCCATATCTAGCAGCCAAGACTTCTCAATAATAGCGGACAATTGAGGCTGCTGGGATCTAGATCAATCACACAACGACACGTGTACAATGCAATAGTGTTTTTATTAGCAAAATCATAAGAATCATTAACCTGAATTACATCGTGATTTACCAATAAAGAAGGTCAGCTCCAGATTTTACATAATGGAACATAATAGCCAAATTGTAAAATCCAGGATCTGGAGCATTTATTCAAGATTAATAGATTATTATTAAGTAAGTAAAATTGTGAAGGCTCCGGCTTATTTACGTATAATAATGGACTTTGAAGTGAAAAAAACAAGATATATATGATGTTTAAGTCCTGGAATTTGTAGATGTCCACATGTGTAATGGAGGCCTCCACCATCCAGGTGCCTAAACTGTAAACAGGAAAATGATGTGCAAATTAATCAATATGGCAAAAGTCTGAAATATTCTATCTGCTGACAAGAGCGGTTTATCTCCAGTTTACCCAATACAGAGAAAATGCCGCCAGTGATCAGTAATGGTGCCATCATCCCATTCTCTCACACATTTACACTGCTGCACTGCCATCTAGTGATGAAAAATAAAAAGTACAATACCAACAGTTTATTGTCACTATTGGTGGGATCATATTATTAACACGGCTCATTATAGACTGCAGGTTATTTACAAGTTAATGAACGTTACAGAATATAATAACTAAACTATTGTACATGGCTTTATCAGTGAAGAAGGGTCCTTGTACATACCTCACAAATAAGAAAGAGAGCGAGTGTATAGTGCTGGGACCCTAATCTCACCTGCTCCTTTAAATGTGCTCACACAGAAATATTCTCCTAATGAAGCCATGCTGGTTCAGTATGCCTTCAATTTTGAATAAATCCCCAACAGTGTCACCAGCAAAGCACCCCCACACCATCACACCTCCTCCTCCATGCTTCACGGTGGTAACCAGGCATGTAGAGTCCATCCGTTCACCTTTTCTGCGTCACATAAAGACACGGTGGTTGGAACCAAAGATCTCAAATTTAGACTCATCAGACCAAAGCACAGATTTCCACTGGTCTAATGTGCATTCCTTGTGTTCTTTAGCCCAAACAAGTCTCTTCTGCTTGTTGCCTGTCCTTAGCAGTGGTTTCCTAGCATCTATTTTACCATGAAGGCCTGCTGCACAAAGTCTACTCTTAACAGTTGTTGTAGAGATGTGTCTGCTGCTAGAACTCTGTGTGGCATTGACCTGGTCTCTAATCTGAGCTGCTGTTAACCTGCAATTTCTGTGGCTGGTGACTCGGATAAACTTATCCTCAGAAGCAGAGGTGACTCTTGGTCTTCCTTTCCTGGGGCGGTCCTCATGTGAGCCAGTTTCTTTGTAGCACTTGATGGTTTTTGCAACTGCACTTGGGGACACTTTCAAAGTTTTCCCAATTTTTCAAACTGACTGACCTTCATTTCTTAAAGTAATGATGGCCACTCGTTTTTCTTTACTTAGCTGCTTTTTTCTTGCCATAATACAAATTCTAACAGTCTATTCAGTAGGACTATCAGCTGTGTATCCACCAGACTTCTGCACAACACAACTGATGGTCCCAACCCCATTTATAAGGCAAGAAATCTCACTTACTAAACCTGACAGGGCACACCTGTGAAGTGAAAACCATTTCCGGTGACTACCTCTTGAAGCTCATCAAGAGAATGCCAAGAGTGTGCAAAGCAGTCATCAAAGCAAAAGGTGGTTACTATGAAAAACCTATAATATAAGACATAATTTCAGTTGTTTCCCACTTTTTTGTTAAGTATATAATTCCATGTGTTAATTCATAGTTTTGATGCCTTCAGTGTGAATGTACAATTTTCATAGTCATGAAAATACAGAAAAATCTTTAAATGAGAAGGTGTGTCCAAACTTTTGGTCTGTACTGTATATATATCAGCAGCCGCGTATATATATATATATATATAAATATATATATATATATATATACGCGGCTGCTGATGTTCTCGGCTGTCCCCATCAGTCCCATAGACACTGAATGGAGTGTGGCAGTGCGCATGCCTGGCAACGGCTCCATACTATTTCCTCCATAAGAGAGGATAGGAATCCCCACTCTAGTGATTGGTGGGGTTCCCAGTAACTACCATCACCGATCCTGCAGATCCTTTCTCCTGTCGATAGGTTTTTTATGTTTTACATGGTCCAATAGAGAGATCAGAGGTGCGATATAGTGAACTAACACATGCAAAGCCTAAATTATATAAAATGCGAAACCACCAGACTGTGACCATAGCCAAACATCTTCTAACCTTCCTTACAATTCCTAAAATTGTTGACCAATGTTTTTCTTTAAAGGGATTCTCCAACCATAGACACTTATGACATATATACTTCAAAAACTCTTACCAACACTTATCAACCATTTGCAGTCCAAAAAGACCCACAGTGGCCAAGAAAGTAAGGAGAAAGTTTGGCCAGTTTTAATGGCCTGTCTCCAATAGGTGGATGTCCCCAGGTAAATATCATTACTGGCAGATAAACCCTTTTACCACTTTGAAAACCTAACACTCAGAGCAGCGATTCATCCGCAAAACAATTTTATATTACATCCATTTATAATCTACATAATAAATTGAGCAACTTTGTTACTAGATAGAATTGCTTGTCTTGCACTGGCCCTGAGTTATACCTTATTCTCTTCCATATCTACATTGATCATTCTTAATTTTACTGCATAGCCTGCTTGTTCAGTGTCTGGACAGCAATTATGCTCTTTACTTTATTTGTATTCTTGGCATCATACAGTCATCTGATGTGTTTGAAGGGGCATCATTAAGTCAGTTATTAGGGGAAATAAAATTCAATGCTGGATCCCTGCGGATCCATTGCCATATGGCACCCCTGGATCCCATTGACGCAAGCTGCTGAGTGGTCTTCGAGGTCTGCATTGTTTGGATGGTAGGAATAGCGCTGCATGCTGCACCTTTTTTGCCATGAAAAGCAAATGAATGCATAATGGACCTCCCATGAACACAGCTGGCCATGGGAGGAAGCAAAAGAGTATACAGACAGGACACCACAGGATGGCAGCTGATTCTGTGAGGTAAAACATTTCCCTGCCTGTTTAAAAACTTGTTTTACCTCACATAAAGAATCGGCTGTGATCCCCGGCTGTAATGTCTGTATACTCTTTTGCATCCTGCCCGTCCAGGAGATGTGGTATGTTCACACCATGTTCCTGTATGGTCAGACATTACACAGTACACAGCCGGGGCATATTTCTAAGATTATCTCAGCACAGGAACATTTTATTTAAACACATCCAATTGTGGAACTTATTATTATTCCAAGATCTATTGATTAAAATGAATTTTGTTTGTGGGAAAACCCCTTTGAATAATTGAAAGAGGGTTACAATTGCTCCTTTGAAACTTGATGCAGGTAATCTTATATGAGAGTAATGGCGTATTCACACATCTGTGTGTCATAGATCGTGATGCACAAGCTGTTTGCGAGTCTCCTGCCCCGAACTTTGACAGCCTCATATACGTCTATTAGGCCACATTGGCAGAAATGGAAGCTGGCACGTTTAAGTGGGCTGCACTGTGGGAATGAAGAGCCTTGGGATTCCCAAACGTTTTTTATTAATATCAATGCGTTTCTGCAATGGACCAGGGCCTTTCTCAAGGTATAAAAAAAACAAGCTCTTCACTCCCGCAGCACAGCCCACCTAAATGTGCCAGCTTCCATTTTTGCCATTCCACCTCTTGAAGAACCTTTCCTCCAGCCACAGGGCAGCAGCGGCTTTCTACACCATTATAGCTGTGGTGACTGCACACAACACCTCTAGGTGAGCGCTGCCATCAATTATCCCGACCCCTTATCAGACGCTATTGCCCTATTTTGTGTGCGCTCCTGTCCTTCTCCACAGCGTCTCTATTAGGCCACCTTCACACGTTCAGTAAGTTTCATCAGTGACGTGTTTCTATTATACTTTTCCTCTAATTGTTCCACTCCTGGTTTTGGCTTCCTAATACTGAGGTAAAATACTGACCAAATTACTGAATGTATGAACATGGCCTTAAGCTCTTAAGTTCGGGTCAAGAGGCCAGCAACTAATCTTAGAATCATTTTGTGCTCAGACCATGACACGCCTTAATGTGTAGAGTCACTTTCATCTTACAACTAAATAAAAACTACGTATTGTTTTAAAGGGGTATGCTACCACTTATCAATTAGGAGAAGGCATCAATATAAGTCAGTAGTATCAGATTGATAGGTGTCCAAATCCTAACACCACCAATCAGCTGTTACCAGCTCCAGCATGGAATCAATGGGGTGGCAGAGTGTTGGAACTCTACCAATCTGATCTTGGTGGTCCATCCTAAGTATAAGTGATCAATATCATAACAGTGAACACCCCTTTTAACTTTTTTTTGCAAATACTTGCTTTTCTCATCCTGAAATGCAGCATGTTTTTGGATCAAATCACATGTGGCATTTTTGTTGCATACATTTTTTCGACTAAAATTCAATTCTTACATTTAAAGGGGTTGTCTCATCCTAAAGAGGACCTGTCACCAAATTTTCATGTTTTTTTTTTCTATTTTATCTTTCATTTGCGGAGATATTAGCAATGAAAGTATTTGGCGCCAAATGAGTTAAAAAAATTAAGTCCAAGTAGATGTTATCAGAGTTTTCACTGGGGGTGCGAAATTCTTCTCCCTGCATGATGCTGACCAATTATAAGCAGACGACAGCACTGAAAAGAAAGATGATCACATCCCCACCATAGCTTAGAGCAGATTTCTCAGTGTCTAAGATGTAAGGATACAGACCTGGTCTCCTGGGCTAACCTCCTGCATGATTAGAGCACACAACTGACTAATACCTTTCAGTTAAGGTCTCTGTGGGTGAAGGGGCAGCACAAGAGAGTTTAGTTGTGCAACATTACAAACCTTTCTAACAGCTCTCCTCCTCTTATGGCACTCTCACCTCTGCTGTACTGCGCCTATCCCACACTGCCTGTCCAGAAATGAGAGCACAGTGTCAGTATCACACTTAGATCCGTTGTGCTCAACTTGTACTCATTCTGCAGTGAGATTAGAGCAGACTGTCATTACATTTCACCATAGAAGTAACCCAGAACACACTGCTCCTGTGTGAGGTGTAATAACAGCCTAATATCACTGCAGAGAGAATACAAGTTGCTTTAGCACAGAAGACATAAGTGTGATACTGGCACACTCCATAATCAGGAGAGTCAATAAAAGGGTTTGTAATGTGACACAGAGAAACTCAGCTGTGCGGCTCCTTCCTTGTCTTAGAGCTGTTACCTCTGCTTTCTAATCATGCAGAAGGTTAGACCAGGAGATCAGGACTCTCCATCATTATACATCTTAGGCTAGGTTCCCACGTTGAGCTTTTGGTGAGTTTTTGATGTTGTAGAATTTCTGCACCCATTAAGATAGGTTACTTGCATTATTTCTAAAATATGCAGCGAAAAAACTCACTAAAAACTCATTGTGAGAACGTAGCTTTATACCCTAAGAAACCCGCTTTGAGCTATGGTGGGGGCGTGTTCTTCTTTTCTTTGAGTGTTGCTGCTTGCTTATGATTGGTCAGCATCATACAGGGGAAATCTGCAGCATATTTAAGGATTTCTCACAAGCCTCATTTGGGTAAATGCAAAAAGGTAAATAAAATGACCAAAATTTCCACAACAAAAGTGTAGCTCTACCTACAGCGTATTCACACCCAGACTATAAGATTATGGCCGGTCTCTGGGTGGGTGTTTTTTTACACAGTAGTCAGAACCTACAACATTGTGGTGCCGTGCATTACATGGGCTATACTAAGGGAGCGCCTGTCAGCATAGAGCGAATACGTCCATATACCGACCAGCAGAAAGTGTAAGAGAAGAACTATAGAAGGATGGACCATAGTGGAGCATTCCGGACTGGAGCAACATAAGGAGCCAGAAGGCTTCCCCCCGGTATTCCATGCTATGTGCTTCTTATAAAGTGACATCTCTCCATAGACCCTTCTGTGAAGACCACCCCCTATCCAGATGATACATTCTCACTTCCACCATATATAATGCAGACTGGCCATTTTTTTTTTTTTTTTTCATAAAATCACCAATTTTGGGTCGTCAGCTGTAAAAGAAGAAATGCTTTACACCAGTGCTGGGAACCTATGGCAGCGTGCAGAGGGGGCAGCAGAGCCCTCCTGGGGGGCACCATGGCCGCAGCACTAGCGCTACTGGATCGGGCCGGCGGGGAGAACTCTGAGCCGCCGAGTGCCGGCACCAGCTCCGCTACTGCAGCTAGATGTGCGATCTCTCTCGGACGGAAACACATCGAACTGAAGGGTATTGCAGCGCACGAACTAGCCAGGCCCGTGCGCTGCAATACACGCTGCCGGCCAATCAGAAGCCAGCGGCGGGCGGCCAATCAGAGGCGAGCATGACTTCGGCCGGCCAATCAGCGGCTGCCGGCCAATCAGACGCCAGCATGACTTCGGCCGGCCAATTAGAGGCCAGCGTCTGCTGGCCAATCGACGGGGCATATGATGTTGGCCGGCAGCGTGTACTGCAGCGCGCTCGGGCCTGGCTAGTACGTGCGCTGCAATACACTTCAGCTAGATGTGCCGACTACAGGAGAGGACGCTGCGCGGGAGAAGAAGGAAGGTGAGGAGGAGGGTTTATTATGTGTTTTTTTTTAATTTTTTTTATTAATATGTGATGCACAGTGACTGGGGGGGGGAGGGAGCATATATACCAGGATTGAGGGGAGGGCCATCATATATACCAGGATTGAGGGGAGGGCCAGCATATATACCAGGATTGAGGGGAGGGCCACCATATATACCAGGATTGAGGGGAGGGCCACCATATATACCAGGATTGAGGGGAGGGCCAGCATATATACCAGGATTGAGGGGAGGGCCACCATATATACCAGGATTGAGGGGAGGGCCAGCATATATACCAGGATTGAGGGGAGGGCCAGCATATATACCAGGATTGAGGGAAGGGCCAGCATATATACTAGGATTGAGGGGAGGGCCAGCATATATACCAGGATTGAGGGGAGGGCCAGCATATACACCAGGATTGAGAGGAGGGCCAGCATATATACCAGGATTGAGGGGAGGGCCACCATATATACCAGGATTGAGGGGAGGGCCAGCATATATACCAGGATTGAGGGGAGGGCCACCATATATACCAGGATTGAGGGGAGGGCCAGCATATATACCAGGATTGAGGGGAGGGTCAGCATATATACCAGGATTGAGGGAAGGGCCAGCATATATACCAGGATTGAGGGGAGGGCCAGCATATATACCAGGATTGAGGGGAGGTCCAGCATATATACCAGGATTCAGGGGAGGGCCAGCATATATACCAGGATTGAGGGGAGGGCCAGTTTATATACCAGGATTGAGGGGAGGGCCAGCATATATACCAGGATTGAGGGGAGGACCAGCTTATATACCAGGATTGAGGGGAGGGCCACCATATATACCAGGATTGAGGGGAGGGCCAGCATATACACCAGGATTGAGGGGAAGGCCACCATATATACCAGGATTGAGGGGAGGGCCAGCATATATACCAGGATTGAGGGGAGGGCCACCATATATACCAGGATTGAGGGGAGGGCCAGCATATATACCAGGATTGAGGGGAGGGCCACCATATATACCAGGATTGAGGGGAGGGCCAGCATATATACCAGGATTGAGGGGAGGGCCAGCATATATACCAGGATTGAGGGAAGGGCCAGCATATATACCAGGATTGAGGGGAGGGCCAGCATATATACCAGGATTGAGGGGAGGTCCAGCATATATACCAGGATTGAGGGGAGGGCCAGCATATATACCAGGATTGAAGGGAGGGCCAGCATATATACCAGGATTGAGGGGAGGGCCAGCTTATATACCAGGATTGAGGGGAGGGCCTGCATATATACCAGGATTGAGGGGAGGACCAGCATATATACCAGGATTGAGGGGAGAGCCAGCATATATACCAGGATTGAGGGGAGGGCCAGCATATATACCAGGATTGAGGGGAGGACCAGCATATATACCAGGATTGAGGGGAGGGCCACCATATATACCAGGATTGAGGGGAGGGCCAGCATATACACCAGGATTGAGGGGAAGGCCACCATATATACCAGGATTGAGGGGAGGGCCAGCATATATACCAGGATTGAGGGAAAGGCCAGCATATATACCAGGATTGAGGGGAGGGCCACCATATATACCAGGATTGAAGGGAGGGCCAGCATATATACCAGGATTGAGGGGAGGGCCAGCATATACACCAGGATTGAGGGGAAGGCCACCATATATACCAGGATTGAGGGGAGGGCCAGCATATATACCAGGATTGAGGGGAAGGCCAGCATATATACCAGGATTGAGGGGAGGGCCACCATATATACCAGGATTGAAGGGAGGGCCAGCATATATACCAGGATTGAGGGGAGGGCCAGCATATATACCAGGATTGAGGGGAGGGCCAGCATATATACCAAGATTGAGGGGAGGGCCAGCATATATACCGGGATTGAGGGGAGGGCCAGCATATATACCAAGATTGAGGGGAGGGCCAGCATATATACCGGGATTGAGGGGAGGGCCAGCATATATACCGGGATTGAGGGGAGGGCCAGCATATATACCGGGATTGAGGGAAGGGCCAGCATATATACCAGGATTGAGGGGAGGGCCAGCATATATTCCGGGATTGAGGGGACCGCCAGCATATATACCAGGATTGAGGGGAGGGCCAGCATATATACCAGGATTGAGGGGAGGGCCAGCATATTTACTAGGATTGAGGGGAGGGCTAGCATATATACCAGGATTGAGGAGAGGGCCAGCATATATACCAGGATTGAGGAGAGGGCCAGCATATATACCAGGATTGAGGGGAGGGCCAGCATATATACCAGGATTGAGGGGAGGGCCAGCATATATACCAGGATTGAGGAGAGGGCCAGCATATATACCAGGAGTGAGGGGAGAGCAAGCATATATACCAGGATTGAGGGGAGGGCCTGCATATATACCAAGATTGAGGGGAGGGCCAGCATATATACTAGGATTGAGGGGAAGGCCAGCATGTATTCCAGGATTGAGGGGAAGGCCAGCATATATACCAGGATTGAGGGGAGGGCCAGCATATATACCAGGATTGAGGGGAGGGCCAGCATATATACCAGGATTGAGGGGAGGGCCAGCATATATACCAGGATTGAGGGGAGGGCCAGCATATATACCAGGATTGAGGGGAGCGCCAGCATATATACCAGGATTGAGGGGAGGACCAGCATATATACCAGGATTGAGGAGAGGGTTATTGTGTGTGGCCACCTTAACTTGTGTGTGCAAGTCACAGATGACCACAGGTATTTAGACTCTTTGCAGTGTATGAGCAGCGCTGTAGAATTGGTGTCTGGATGCACCTTTATGCATTTTACACTTTTTCAGAGAGTGAGAAATATTCTGTATGTAGTATGTGGTAATTGTCTGTATATCCTGTACTCCATGTGTGTATGTGTAAGTAGTAGCTGTGCATAATATAAATATATATGGTTTTATCTTTATTAAAAGCTATGGAGTCCCACATTTCTTCCATGGTATGCATCACCTTCTCCAGGGAAAACTCCTAATAAGAAAACACAGAAACTTTTCACTAGTAGCAGATTCCTCTTTGTTCCGACAAAGATGGGGGAGCAGCATATATACAAGGATGGGGGGCAGCATATCTACAAGGATGGGGGAGCAGCATATATACAAGGATGGGGGAGCAGAATATATACAAGGATAGGGGAGCAACATATATACAAGGATGGGGGAGCAGCATATATACAAGGATGGGGGAGCAGCATATATACAAGGATGGGGGAGCAGCATATATACAAGGATTTGGGGGAGCACATACAAGGATGGGGGAGAAGCATATATACAAGGATGGGGAAGCAGGATATATACAAGGATGGGGGAGCAGCATATAAACAAGGATGGGGAGCAGGATATATACAAGGATGGGGGGTAGCACATACAAGGATGAGGGAGAAGCATATATACAAGGATGGGCAAACATATACCAGGATGGAAGGGGGAGCATATTTTTTCTATCTGCAGACTCATGCCCCTGCTGCTGTTTGTGGCTGCTTTCGGTTCCCCTCGCCTGCTCTATGTATGAGTTGTTTTTCTAAACTAAAACCTCAGCATTCTGGTTAAATGACCGTGTTGGCACTATGGGATAAATAAGTGGGTTTTGGGTTGCAGTTTGGGCTCTCGGTCTGTAAAAGGTTTGCCATCACTAACCTAGGATATTTTGGAGATATTGTCACTGCAGTATTCAGGTGTCACCATCTAGAGGTCGAAATGCAAATTACTACATGGATTCTTAAATTAAGAAATAGGGAGTCACATAGCAAGAGTGATTTGTATCATACTATCAAAAAATACTGCATCTTTTTGTAAAAGCATCTCATATACAGTACAGTGCAAAAGTTTTAGGCAGGTGTGGAAAATATGCCGCAGAGTAAAAAGCTTTAAAAATAGAAGTGATAATAGTTTATTTTTAAGAACAGTTATTAGGCTATGTTCACATGCTGCGTTTTTTCAACCCTTTGCATAACTAATAATCTTTATAATAATAATAATCTTTTTATTTATATAGCGCCAACATATTCTGCAGCTCTTTACAATTCAGACAATTTACAGCCATTCTGGGCGCTGTCCCCATCAGGGCTCACAATCTACATTCCCTATCAGTATGTCTGATACAAATGGAAGCAAGGGGACCCTCTGGGTTCTGTTATAGGACGGAAAATAATACTCCAATATCATAGAATCATAGAATCATAGAATGGTAGAGTTGGAAGGGACCTCCTGGGTCATCTGGTCCAACCCCCTGCTCAAAGCAGGATTCACTAGATCAGGGGTCTCAAACTCGGCTGGGTATATGGGCCGCAAATGGAAAAAATTAGAATTTGGGGGGCCGCATTTTTTGTTCAATGTGACATTTTTAGTGATACCATTTTTTTTTGTATACACCTTTTGAACATTTTTGCCCTGTTTATTTCTTTATAGCTTGGGTCCTTATGGATGTGGCGATAATAAACGTGTACTTTTTTGTGTTTACTTTAGTTTACATATAAAATAGCATTTTTAGCGCCCAATATTTTTTCATGCTTTATTTTTATTTTTTTGATTTTTACAATTTTGTTTCCCCCAATTGGCCACATACAGTAAAATTGTCTTACAATTAGCATCATATAGTAATAATGGCAAACATCTTGTAGTAATGTCCCCATCTTGTACTAATGTGCCCCAACCAGGTCCCCATCCTGTGGCTATGTGCCCCATCCAGGTCCCCATCCTGTGGCTATGTGCCCCATCCAGGTCCCCATCCTGTGGCAATGTTCCCGATCCAGGTCCCCATCTAGTGGCTCTGTGTCCCATCCAGGTCTCCATCTTGTGGCTATGTGCCCCATCCAGGTCCCCATCCTGTGGCTATGTTCCCCATCCAGGTCCCCATCTTGTGGCTATGTGCCCCATCCAGTTCCCCATCTTTTGGCTATGTGCCCCATCCAGGTCCCCATCTTGTGGCTATGTGCCACATCCAGGTCCCCATCTAGTGGCTATGTGCCCCATCCAGGTCCCCATCTTGTGGCTCTGTGTCCCATCCAGGTCTCCATCTTGTGGCTATGTGCCCCATCCAGGTCCCCATCCTGTGGCTATGTTCCCCATCCAGGTCTCCATCTTGTGGCTATGTGCCACATCCAGGTCCCCATCTAGTGGCTCTGTGCCCCATCCAGGTCCCCATCTTGTGGCTATGTGCCACATCCAGGTCCCCATCTAGTGGCTCTGTGCCCCATCCAGGTCCCCATCTTGTGGCTATGTGCCCCATCCAGGTCCCCATCTTGTGGCTATGTGCCACATCCAGGTCCCCATCTAGTGGCTCTGTGTCCCATCCAGGTCTCCATCTTGTGGCTATGTGCCCCATCCAGGTCCCCATCCTGTGGCTATGTTCCCCATCCAGGTCTCCATCTTGTGGCTATGTGCCCCATCTAGGTCCCCATCTTTTGGCTATGTGCCCCATCCAGGTCCCCATCTTGTGGCTATGTGCCACATCCAGGTCCCCATCTAGTGGCTCTGTGCCCCATCCAGGTCCACATCTTGAGGCTATGTGCCCCATCCAGGTCCCCATCTTGTGGCTATGTGCCCCATCCAGGTCCCCATCTTTTGGCTATGTGCCCCATCCAGGTCCCCTCTTGTGGCTATGTGCCCCCTGTGCTGTTCTTCATACACATAAAAAAAAAAAGATGATTCTCACCTGTCCTCCGTTCCCTCGGCGTCCTTCCTGCAGATGTGGCCGCAGGCACCACAGAGTCAGACCCCTTGACGATCCCGACCTGGTCCAGGAGGAGCCGCCGACAGCAGCGCTGCATTGCCGCACACAGACTGTCTCCCAGCACAGCATTTCCAATGCCAGCCGCCGGCCAATCAGAGGCCAGCAGCTGATATCAGCGTACGGCAATGACGTCATACTCACTGCGCCGACACGCAGATATCAGCTGCTGGCCTCTGATTGGTCAGCGGCTGTCATTGGAAATGCTGTGCTGGGAAACAGTCTCTGTGTGGCAATTCAGCGCTGCTGTCGGCGGCTCCTCCTGGACCTGGTCAGGATCATCAAGGGGTCTGTGCCTGCGGGCCGCATAAAGCAGCCTCAGGGGCCGCATGCGGCCCGAGGGCCGCGTGTTTGAGACCCCTGCACTAGATCATCTCAGACAGATGTCTGTCCAGCCTCTGTTTGAAGACGTCCATTGAAGGGGAACTCACCACCTCTCGTGGCAGCCTGTTCCACTCATTAATCACCCTAACTGTCAAAAAGTTTTTTCTAATATCTAATCTGTGTCTCCTCCCATTTAGTTTCATCCCATTGCTTCTAGTCTTTCCTTGTGCAAATGAGAATAAAGATGATCCTTCTACAATGTGACAGCCCTTGACATATTTGTAGACAGCTATTAAGTCTCTTCTCAGTCTTCTTTTTTGCAAGCTAAACATTCCCAAATCCTGCAACCGTTCCTCATAGGACATGGTTTGCAGACCAGTCACCATTCTGGTCGCTCTTCTCTGAACTTGCTCCAGTTTGTCTATGTCTTTTTTAAAATGTGGTGCCCAAAACTGTACACAGTATTCCAGATGAGGTCTGACCAAAGAGGAGTAAAGACCGATAATGACTTCACGTGATCTAGACTGTATGCTTCTGTTAATACATCCCAGAATTGTATTTGCCTTTTTTGCTGCTGCATCACACTGTTGACTCATGTTCAGTCTATGATCTATTAGTATACCTAAGTCTTTTTCACATGTACTGTTGCTTAGCTCTATTCCTCCCATTCTGTATATGCTTTTTTCATTTTTATTGCCCAGATGTAGTACTTTGCATTTTTCCCTGTTAAAAACCATTCTGTTGGTTGCTGCCCACTGCTCCAGTTTATTTAGGTCTTTTTGAATCCTCTCTCTCTCTTCTCTAGTATTAGCTATCCCTCCTAGCTTTGTGTCATCAGCAAATTTAATCAGTTTACCCTCAATTCCTTCATCTAAATCATTGATAAAGATGTTGAACAATACAGGTCCCAGGACGGAGCCCTGTGGTACCCCACTTGAGACATTCATCCAGCTGGATGTGAAGCCATTTACAACCACCCTTTGAGTCCGATCACTAAGCCAGTTATGAATCCACCTAACAGTTGCCTGGTCCATTGCATACTTGGTCATTTTTTCAATAAGGATGGTGTGAGATACTTTGTCAAATGCTTTGCTGAAGTCAAGATTAGTGTTGAGTAGAGATGAGCGTTGTTCTACTCGAACTGTTCGCCAATCTCAAATTCGAGCTGTTTTGGGCAGTGTTCGAGCCGGTCGGCGAACACGAACAATTTGAGAAAAATTTGGCTGTTCGAGGTTATGTTCGATAACTGTTCGTGCACCAAAATCATAACTGGATTTTTTCTCAGTAATGATGAAAATTAATGTTAATACGCAGTTTGAGTGTACAGCGGGGCGGGGGGAGGGGCAGGGGATGGATCTCTGCAGGAACAATGAAGATCTCCATTTTTTTTTCTCTTTCCCGCATTTGCAGTGGGGAGGTGCAATCTGTCAGCCTATCAGCAGCGCACACACGGAGCGAAGTGCTTTTTTTCACACAAGCAAGGGCATGTGTGATTGGCAGTGTATGTCACATGTCCTTGCCCTATAAGACCAAGCCATTTTCCCCGTCGCCACCATTTTCTCACTGCTGCAGCTGCGTGTTAGACGGCACCGCTGTTGCTGTGTGTGCTATACCTTGTTAATTTCAAGCCAATTTTCGCACAAATATACAGATAGCTTGGGAGTAGGGAATAGTTGTGATTGCAGTCCTTTTAAGGACTAGGTTACAGCATTTCCTACGACTTTTATCAGGGAGGTCTGTGCTCTTAAATAGATAGGTTGTGGGAGTAAAGACTAATTGTAATTGGAGTCCTTTTCAGGACTAGGTTACATGAGTTCCTATCAGTTTTTGCCAGGCAGGTCTGTGCCAGTGCTGTGCAAGTTTTTTTCACAGCATTTGGCTGAATCTAGCAAAGCTAATCCTTTTTGGCCTATTGCAGAGTGTGTTAGTCAGTGGAGTAGCCTATCTGTGTTGCAAGATATAACACCTGTGTATAGAATACCAATTTTTTTACTGCACCTAGTGAAGTAAAATCTTTTGGGCATAGCATCATTCTATTAGTCCATCTATACTGACCTCCATCAGGTTGCAAACTGAATATAATTTTTTTCTGCATCTAGCTCTGAAAAAATATTTGGGCTTCTAGCGGTGTGTGGGACTTGGTCTATTAGTCCATCTATACTGACCTCCATCAGGTTGCAAATTAAAAATAATTTTTTTCTGCATCTAGCTCTGAAAAAATATTTGGGCTTCTAGCGGTGTGTGGGACTTGGTCTATTAGTCCATCTATACTGACCTCCATCAGGTTGCAAATTAAAAATAATTTTTTTCTGCATCTAGCTCTGAAAAAATATTTGGGCTTCTAGCAGTGCGTGGGACTTGGTCTATTAGTCCATCTATACTGACCTACATCAGGTTGCAAATTAAAAATATTTTTTTTCTGCATCTAGCTCTGAAAAAATATTTGGGCTTCTAGCGGTGTGTGGGACTTGGTCTATTAGTCCACCTATACTGACCTCCATCAGGTTGCAAATTAAAAATAATTTTTTTCTGCATCTAGCTCTGAAAAAATATTTGGGCTTCTAACAGTGTGTGGGACTTGGTCTATTAGTCCATCTATACTGACCTCCATCAGGTTGCAAATTAAAAATAATTTTTTTCTGCATCTAGCTCTGAAAAAATATTTGGGCTTCTAGCAGTGTGTGGGACTTGGTCTATTAGTCCATCTATACTGACCTCCATCAGGTTGCAAATTAAAAATATTTTTTTTCTTCATTTATCTCTGAAAAAATATTTGGGCTTCTAGCAGCGTGTGGGACTTGTTCTATTAGTCCATCTATACTGACCTCCATCAGGTTGCAAATTAAAAATAATTTTTTTCTGCATCTAGCTCTGAAAAAATATTTGGGCTTCTAGCAGTGTGTGGGACTTGGTCTATTAGTCCATCTATACTGACCTCCATCAGGTTGCAAATTAAAAATATTTTTTTTCTTCATTTATCTCTGAAAAAATATTTGGGCTTCTAGCAGCGTGTGGGACTTGTTCTATTAGTCCATCTATACTGACCTCCATCAGGTTGCAAATTAAAAATAATTTTTTTCTGCATCTAGCTCTGAAAAAATATTTTGGCTTCTAGCAGTGTGTGGGACTTGGTCTATTAGTCCATCTATACTGACCTCCATCAGGTTGCAAATTAAAAATAATTTTTTCTGCATCTAGCTCTGAAAAAATATTTAGGCTTCTAGCAGTGTGTGGGACTTGGTCTATTAGTCCATCTATACTGACCTCCATCAGGTTGCAAATTGAATAAAAAAATTTTCTGCATCTAGCTCTGAAAAAATATTTGGGCTTCTAGCGGTGTGTGGGACTTGGTCTATTAGTCCATCTATACTGACCTCCATCAAGTTGCAAATTAAAAATAATTTTTTTCTGCATCTAACCCAGCCAATAGTTTTGGCCTAATACCACAGTTTGGCCACTCAGCTCTGCTCGGTTACCATCCATTGTTTTTTTGTGCAAACAACTCCAGAGTTGTGAATTAGTTAACCACCAAAATGAGTGGAAAAAGGCCTGCTGCTGGTGGAAAGGGGAATAGGCGTGTTGGGAAGGGGAAAAAAGGTTGTGTCCGTGGGGTAGGTGCAGAAGAAAGACCATCTTCCAGCCAAACTAAAATGTCTACTTCTTTTAGCGGACAATGTGATAAGATCCCTTTCTTACGGCCACGCCAATCGCTACAAATTCCAGATGAGGCACAAAAACAGCAGGTGCTTCAACGGATATCAAGTGCTCCTTTAAGTGGGATCTCCTCCACATCAACTTCAACATCACAAATACTCCAGTCCTCAAAGGTGTCACCCAAATCGCACTTGCTTCCTCACAGCTCCCAAATCTCCAGCTGCCCGTCTGAGTGTGAGGTAGAACAGATGGTTGAGTCTGCAGAGCTGTTTACTCATACTATAGCCTGGGAATCAGAGGTCGACTCCAGCGCTTCTGTGAATCCAGACGAGGAAATGATCTGCACTGATGCCCAGAATCTTTATGAGTCGGATCCAGGACCAGACGCAGAAGGTTCTGACCATAATGTAGACCCTCATTCCCAAACTGTAACTCCTGTTGGTGGAGACAATGAGGAAGACGATGATAAGACTCAAATACCTGATTGGAGCGACAACTTTAGTTTTTTGTCAGGGCAGGAACAGGTTGGCTCTGAGGACGACGGGTGTGATAACGCACAGGGTGATGATGATGAGGTCGGAGATCCCACTTACTGTCAACCCACAGTCAGCCAAGAGATGAGGTCAGCAGAGGAGGTGGAGGAAGATGCTAGTGACGACGAGGTCAGGTTGCGCCTTCCTGGACAGAGACGTAGTACTGGAAGCACGTCAACAACTGCATCCTCAAACACAACTCTGCCTCTCACCACAAGTCGTGGTGGCTCTTCAGGTCGCATGGGTGCTAAGCCTTGCATAGCCTGGGCATTTTTTCAGATCGATAAAGATGACCCAACTCGTGTTATCTGTAACATTTGTCAGCAAAAGCTAAGTAGAGGCCAAAAAATACATAGTTTGAGTACTTCATGCATGAACCGGCACATGGACATGAAGCATAAGCTGCAGTGGGAAGCTCAGTGTGCTAAAATGCGGCCTAGCCGGCCGGGCCAATCACCGTCTGCCATATCTTGTGCATCCGCGGCCTCTTCATCCTCTGTGACTGGGGGGACAGCAGTCACACCTGTTTTGGGGCGCAGACCTGCCACCTCTTTACCCGCAACAGCCAGCGTGATTGGCAGGTCATCATTTTCTTTGGAGGTGGTAACACCAGCTGGTGTTGAGCGCTGTCCGACATCGATAGCACCACCTTTGGATCAAGGCAACCTAACATGTCCGCCTGCATCTTCCTCACAGACCGGCAGTTTGCCGGGAACACCCTTATCAACCCCGTCTAAGCACAATAGCCAGCCCTCGGTCCCTCAGATGTGGACAAGTAAAAGACCATTTCCTCCTAGCCATGAGAAAGCTAAGAGGTTGAATTTCACCATCTGCAAGCTCTTGGCTACAGAAATGCTGCCTTTCCGCCTGGTGGACACAGAGGATTTTCGAGACCTTATGTCCGTCGCAGTGCCCCAGTACCAGATGCCCAGTCGGCACTACTTCTCAAAGAAAGGTGTGCCTGCGCTCCACCAGCATGTCGCACACAACATCACCGCTTCTTTGAGAAACTCTGTGTGTGACAGGGTGCATTTCACCACAGACACTTGGACGAGTAGGCATGGACAGGGGCGTTACATGTCGCTGACTGGGCACTGGGTAACTATGGTGACAGCAGGACAAGGGGCTGCTGTCCAAGTCTTGCCGTCCCCACGAGTTGTGCGTCAATCCTCTTTATGTCAAAGTTCCTCCACTGCTTCTGCCTCCTCAACCTCCTCTCGGTCTTCCACCTGCACCCAAAGCCTGTCTGGTCATGCCACAAGCTTTCTAACTGCGCAGAAGGGATCCTGCACACCTCCTTACTATGCTGGCAGTAGGGCTCAACGTCATCAGGCGGTTTTTACATTGAAATGTCTGGGAAATGTGAGTCACACAGCTGAGGAGTTGTGGTCAGCTCTGGAGAACCAATTTCATGAATGATTGTCTCCACTGGACCTGAAACCAGGGAAGGCCGTGTGCGACAATGCTGCAAACCTGTGTGCGGCCCTTCGCCGGGGCAATGTCACACACGTGCCTTGTATGGCTCACGTGTTGAACCTGGTTGTCCAGCAATTTTTAGCCCACTATCCCAGACTAGATGGCCTTCTGCAGAGGGCACGGTCGCTGTGTGCTCACTTCCGCCGTTCGCATCCCGCAGCTCAGCGACTTACATCTCTACAGAAGTCGTTGGGCCTGCCACTTCACCGGCTAAAATGCGATGTGCCTACCCGGTGGAATTCAACTCTACACATGTTGCAGCGACTGTGGCAGCACGGACAAGCCCTGGTGCAATACGTTCTGACGTATAGCCTGGGCCAACGAGATTCAGAGGTGGGGCAAATCACGCTGGAGGAGTGGTCTCAGATCAGGGACCTATGCACCCTTCTGCACAGTTTTGAAATGGCGACGAAGATGTTTAGTGCTGACGATGCCATTATCAGCATGACTATTCCAGTGATTTACATGCTGGAGCACATGTTAAACAGAATTCGGAGTCAGGTGGTGGCACAAGAGGAGGTGGAGGAAGTAGAGGAGGAGGAGTTGTATGCGGAAGGGCTAACATCTGCAAGGTCCAGACGGTCGGCAGCACCAAGGCGGCAGGCATGTGAGGGTGGGGGAGATGGTTTTACCAGGGCGCATGGTAGCAGCCAAACTAGTGAGGAAGGTGCAGGAGCCCAGGAAGAAGTGGAGGACGAACTGATGGAAGACTCATCAGATGAGGGAGACCTTGATCACATTTCTGTTGTGCGAGGTTGGGGGGAGAGGACAGAGGAAGGAAGCATGATTGTTACCTCGCCACCAACACAACAGGGACTTGGTGCTCCTGGATGCGCAACACACATGAGTGCCTTCTTGCTGCACTACCTGCAACATGACCCTCGAATTGTGAGAATTAGAAATAATCCTGACTACTGGGTTGCCACACTGTTAGATCCCCGGTACAAAAGTAAATTTGCAGAAATTATTCCTGCCATAGAAAGGGATGCACGCATGCAGGAGTATCAGCAGAGACTGTTGCAGAATCTTACATGTGCTTTTCCACAAAATACCAGTGGTGCACGTAGTGAATCTCACAGTTCCAACTTGCCAACCGTGGGACCGTCAAGTGTTCAGCACTCAAACCGTAACAGAACCACAGTATCTGCTGGTAACATCAATTTTGCGGAATCATTTCACCACTTTTTTAGCCCATCCTTTGCAAGGCCACAGGAGACAAGAAGTCTGACACATAGTCAACGCCTAGAGACGATGGTACAGGAGTATCTCCAAGTAAACATTGAAGCCACGACTGTGTCACTGGACCCTTGCTCTTTTTGGGCTTCCAATCTGGATAAATGGCCGGAGCTAGCCACTTACGCCTTGGAGATCTTGTCATGCCCCGCAGCCAGCGTTCTGTCTGAACGTGTGTTCAGCGCTGCTGGTGGTGTGCTGACAGATAAGCGCACGCGGCTCTCCACTGATAATGTAGACAGACTCACGTTCATAAAGATGAACAAATCATGGATCCGAAACGACTTTTCTACCCCTGTGTCATCCTAGGGAGAGTAAAAGCTTGATGATTGGTTAAAATCACCCTACCAACCGTTTTAAGCTTTCAAATTACTAATCATGTTTATCTGTATCTTGACTGGAAAATAATTTGGGCTTTGTAGCAGTGTGCAGCACTGATCCTATTAGGCCATCTATACTAAAGCTTCACCAGATTTAAAATTAAAAATAATTTTTAGCTGCATCTAGCCCGGAAAATAATTTTGGGGCTCCGAGATGCGCAAGGCACATAAGTGCCTTCTTGCTGCACTACCTGCAGCATGACCCTCATATTGTCAGAATTCGAAGTAATCATGACTACTGGGTTGCCACACTCTTAGATCCCCCAAACTTTTCGATCAACCTTTTCATTTTAATAAAGACCAAAAAAATGGTCATTTTTGAAATTATAAGCATTAGCAGGTTGTTAGAAACTGAAATCAAACAGTTTTCAACTCAAAACTTTATTCTAGGTGATGTTACATTTTCACATAGGACCCCTTGTTCGAAAGGAGCTTCTGAACTCTCTCGTCCATTGAATTTGTCAGGTTTTGGATGGTTTCTGCTTCAATTGTTTTGCATGAGGACAGAATACCCTCCCAGAGCTGTTGCTTAGATGTGAACTGCCTCCCGCCATCATAGACACTCCTTTTAATGATGCTCCAAAGGTTCTGAATGGGGTAGAGGTCAGGGGAGCATGGGGGTCACACCATAAGTTTGTCCCCTTTTATGCCCATATCAGCCAGAGATGCAGATGTTTTATGTGCAGCATGAGATGGTGCATTATCATGCAGAAAAATGATCTTGCTGTGAAATACACGGTTCTTCTTCTTGAACCATGGCAGGAAGTGCTGTTTGAGAAAATCCACATACATTATGGAGTTCATCTTTAGCGCCTTCAGGGATCCTAAAGGGGCCGACAATCTCTCTCCCCATGATTCCAGCCCAAAACATTACTCCACCTCCTCCTTGTTGGCGCTGTAGCCGTGTTTGCGTGGGGTGTCCATCAACCAGCCATCCTCCACTCCATCCATCTGGACCATCGAGCGCTGCAC
The DNA here is from genome assembly GCF_046119375.1 of Phyllobates terribilis. Lineage (NCBI taxonomy): Eukaryota > Metazoa > Chordata > Amphibia > Anura > Dendrobatidae > Phyllobates > Phyllobates terribilis. The sequence goes on along the minus strand of NW_027363106.1, from coordinate 1,358,508 downwards.
GGCACTCATCCGTGAACAAAACAGTTTTGAAATCAGTCTTCATGTAATGTTTGGCCCACTGGAGCCGTTTCTGCTTGTGTGAAGTGGATAGAGGAGGTCGACAGGATGGCGCATGCACAGCTGCAAACCTCTGAAGGACCCTGCATCTTGTTGTTCGGGGGACGTTGGAGGCACAAGCAGCTTCAAAAACTTGTCTGCTGCTATGACAAGGCTTTTTTGCCGCTGCTCTTTCAACCTGACGTAATTGCCTGTAGGAAAGAGTCCTCAATTTGCCCTTATCAGCACGCACACGTGTGTACTGTGAATCAGCTACATACTTCTTGATTGCCAGGACACTTCATCCTGATCATCGCACAATGTTGATTGTAGTCATGCCTTGACCTAAACACTCCACAATTTGTTGCTTCTCAGCAGCCGACACATCCTTTTTCTTTCCCATTTTGGCAGAAAATGTAGGCTGCTTAATAATGTGAGAGAGCCTTCTTAAGTAGTCTTGCCTTTCATTGGACACACCTGCCAAACTAATTAGCACAGGTGTCTGCAATTGCTTACAGTGATATAAAGAGCCCTGACACACATCACCATCAATGAGTTTAACTGACAAACAAACAAATTCTTCCCTTATCACTCCTAAACACTTTTTGTATAATAATTTGGAACGCAGTGTACATGTGCTTTTCCACAAAACACCAGTGGTTCACGTAGTGAATCTTACAGTTCTAACTTGCCAACCGTGGTCTGTATGGAGTTGTTCAATAAAGGGCCCAAAATTAAGATAACATAGATGGGAGAGGTCTCTATGAATAGGAATTCCTAAGTATTTGATACCCTGTGAGGGCCAGGCAAAGGGAAAGTTGGACTGGATGGAATCCTATATGGATTTGGGGAGGGAGACATCGAGGGCCTCAGACTTCGCTGCATTGATTTTAAAATTTTACCATGTAACAAAGTGATCTATTTCAGCCATAACAGCATGGATGGATATATGTGATTGAGTGATATATACTAGGACATCATCAGCAAATAGAGAGCACTTGTACTCGGTGCCTCCCACCTCAATCCACCTAATATTGGGGTTATGGCGAATTGATGAGAGCAGGTGCTCCGTCACTAGGATGTATAAGAGAGGGGACAGAGGACATCACTGCCTTGTCCCATTGGTGATTGTGAAAGGTGATGAAAATGTTCTGACGCACCCCCTGGGCCTTGGGACACCCGGAGCCGGACCCTTTTTGGTGGATGCTGGTGGTTGTAGTCTTCGTGGCGGCGACCCAGTTCCGTGGCTCAGGGCGGTCAAACCAGTGGCGGAACTATTTATGTGGTTTTGATGTTTAAATGTCCGACTACGCCACCCGTGGATTGCGGTCAGAGTGAACCGCCGCTACAGGGCAGACCACTGAGGCTGGTGTTGTGGGTGCAGCAGAGCGTAGCATAACTCCCCACGGGAGGAGTATAGCCTCAGGGCAGTGTATGCGGAGGATGGGGGTGATGGTGCAGGGCAGCAGCAGTAACGACACGGAGTCAGTGATGCAGTTCAGGGCCTTTACTCACAGTTCTTATTATCCAGACCACGTCTGCAGGTAACGGCTGCCCACGTCGTACTGTGCTCACCAGGTGAGGGGCTCAGACAACTCCCAGATAACTTTGGAGCACTTCACAGGACCCCCTTTGTGTGTCCTTTGTCTGGCCTTTCTTACCAACACTTCTGTCCGGCTGCCTCGGGCCTCCTCTTGGTAAACTTGGCGCCAGTTTCCCTGACCCTATGTGGTGCCTTCCTAGCGGGTGTAGCGAGGGGCTGCGCCACATAAAATGTCAGAGCCTCCGGTTTCTAGCTGAGGGTCGTTTCCTGCCTCCACTAGTTCGGGGACCGGTCTCCCCCTTTGGCCTGACCCCTCCACGCAGGTGGATTCGGGCGTGCGGTGGCGACTCGCCCGTCCGCACCCCTGGGATCCCTTCATTCCTCGTTCCTGGAGCCTTCTCCGCTCCTCTTCCTTCCTTCTCCCTCTTCCAGGCCTGGGCCTCTGTTACTAGGCCCGCCTCCGGAGCAGAGCTCATGCAGAGCCCCTGCTCCCTGCCACTTCTGCTCAGACTTCTCTGCACTGAACTAAGATGGTGCCCACCTTTTATACTCCCTTCTCAATGCACCCAGGAACTGCTTCCTCCCTGCTCCTGCACTACAGGGTTCCCCTTCCTCAGTGTTCCCTCCCACCACTCCAGCCAGGGACAGGGACTGTCGTGCCCATCTCAGGGGCATATTGGTCGCCCTGCCCCACGGCAATGTGGTGTAATGCATGCAGGTGTCGGGTCCTGATCCACACTCCATCCTTACCTGAGAGTGAGATATCACACCTCTGGGTGAGGTGCAATACGTCTTTAGCAACCGAGCCCTCAGGGTGCTACAGTTCCATTTATCTTCAGCCTAGGTGACGTATTGCGATACAGGGCCGTGATTTTGGCTATAAAAGGGTCCCCTAGACCCCTACCCCAAGCTTTTTAAGAGAATCATATATGGCGTGCCAGGAGACTCTATGGAATGCTTTCTCAGCATCCAACGAGAGTATCTAATTACAAATTTTTAACTGCATCTAGCCCAGGAAATACTTTGTGCCTAGTAGCAGTGTCTGCTAGTAAGCGGATTATCCCGGCTGTTAAGCAAGCTGCACCACCTGTAGTTTAGACACTTAATTTTTTCAAAGGAAATGCTTCGGGACCATGGGATACTTAGTGAAGAGCATCAGGAGGCACCCCAAGGCACAGGGGCTGGGACTGGCAGTAGGATGCCTTGCGGTGGACAGCCGAGCTCGATCCTTATAAAAGCTTTTTAACTGCAGCAGCTTTAGTGGACGCTACTGGAGCTGGAATTACCGCGGCTGCTGGCATGAGACTTGCCCTCCAATAGATCCTTGTAAATGGATTTAAAGTGTATTCATTCAAATTAGAGAGACAATTTAAATTAAAAAGCTTAGAGCTGCCTCCACCACAGGGGGGCTCGCTCGACCCACCAGCGGACAGGCACCAGTATTGGGAGAGGGGGGCTGGCCGTCAGGTTTCACCGCGGCTCTGGCACAAACCCGGCGACACGGAGGTGGCATGGGCAGGAGCGGACTGGCCGTGTCGGCTTCTCACTTTTTGGATCTTAGAAGGGCATGACATGCCTATATCTGTGTCTCCCCCTCCTTTTACTCCTCCACCTCTTTTATTTTCGCATGACTATATGTACTTGTCACTTTTCCATGTGTTAGTTATGTCTTCTGAGCAGTTTGTCAGCTTTTGGACACCTTTGAAGGTGTTTTCTATGTGTTTCTATGTGTTTTTGTTTGCCTGCCATTGGTTTTAACGGTGTTCGAAGGTGTTCGACGAACAGTTCGACGAACAGTTCGGCGAACACACGGGTGTTCGACGAACCGAACCGAACTCGAACACTACGGGGGTGGCTCAACACTAACAACACCTTCGAACACCGTTAAAACCAATGGCAGGTGTAACATACCTGGCGGCGTCCTTGCATGGTGGTCCATCTCCCACTGTGCAAGAGGGCGCACTTGATCTCCTGTCCAGAATGTCTCTCTGGCTTCCCTCCATGCTGTCTGTTTGTGTCTGTTTCTGCTGCTTAAGGGCGGCGCCCGATCACTTCCTGCCTTTTGTACCTGCTGTGGGTCACACCCCTTGTGCGTCCTCAGCCTATTGCTGTCTGTCACTTGGTATATAGCTCAGCAGCTCCCTTCTACCGGTGTTTACTGGGTCCTATCCCGCCTGTGTTCCTACCTGCTAGTGCCTCCCTGTCTGCACTCTAGCTGTGCTTGCCTTTACCCCCCTGCCTGCATACCCGCCTGCCTGCATACCAGTCGTGCCTGCCTATACCCTCCAGTCTGTGTGCCAGCCTACCAGCCTGTTCCTGTATTTCCCTGTGTGGGTCAACAGCCGTGTCCGGGGTCTGTCCTGGAGTAGCACCTGGTCCCTCTGCTCGGTTCCTCCTTGGTGCACTGGCGTCGTATGCCGTCGTGCGACCCTGGTCGGATCGGGTGAATACTTAGTCACGCCCCTCCAGGCATTCACTCTCCGGCACGGTCCAGTGGAATCACTACCAATCACACGCACACGCCGCTTAGCCCGGGCGTGTGCATAACAGCATGCTCAGGCCATGGTTCCCGTTGAGCCCCACGGCCTTCGCTCTTTGAGAAGTTTTTCCAGCGAATACATGCATTAAAATAAAATAAATAAATTTTTTTCCCCCTTTAGCTGAGTTCCAGGCGAATTACGCACCCGTCCAGATGGATCTATCAGCCCTCGTTCCTGCGGATCCGCCACGTTACTATGGGGATCCAAGACAGTGTCGTGCATTTGTGGAGCAATGCATGCTACACTTTAAGGCCTACCCTCTCTATTTTCCTTCCGATTGGGCTAAAGTGGCCTTTATGATTGACTACCTAGCGGGTGATGCCTTGAAATGGGTCACCCCCCTATGGGAAGCATGGGATCCTGTCATCCTTGACCTGCAGGCCTTCCTGGTGGCCTTTCGTATGGTCTTCGAGGACCCTAACTCTGAAGCCCCTGCTGAAGCTTCACTTCCCAATATCCCGGAGCAGCCCCGACGGGTAATGTGTGTGGGTAGCGCAATAGTCCTCCAGCCCAATGAGACTACTGCCCACCCAGAATCCTCACAGGGTGACTACGCTTTCCGGAATACTTCTCTCAACCTCAAGAGGCAGTCCAGACGTGCTAGACGTAGAGGCAAGCCGTCACGCCAGGGTCTGTCCTCCCTGAGACCTCCTGACCCCAACCTTGAAGTCCCTACTGAAGCTTCATCTCCCTGTATCCCGGAGAAACCCCAATGGGTAATGTGCGTGGGTAGTGCACCAGTTCTCCTGCCCGAAGAGACTTCTGCCCATCCAGACTCCACACAGGAGAACTTCCTGCACCCGGCATCAGATGCTTCTCTCTCTTTAACCGGTGTGCATGTCCAAGGATGCTCCAAAGCTGTGGTTACCTCTGAGTCTGTGCACCTCTACTACCTGGCGGAGGATCCCCTGTTGCCTCCTGAATCCTCCGGGATACCACTCGATGACAAATGGAGAGAGACTTCTCTACACCCGGTACTCAATACTTTGTCCGCTTCGTCCTGTGAGCCTGACAATGGGTACCCCAAAGTGGTAGTTACCTCCGAGTCTCTACACCCCTCCGACCAGGCGGAGGATCTCCAGTTGTCTCCTGAACCCTTCGGGGTGCTACCTGGTAACGAAAGGACAGAGACTCTCCTATACTCTGTACCTGATACCTCGTTCGCTTCGTCCAGTGAGTCCAACCTAGTGTACTCCGAAGCAGAAGTTACTCCCGAGTCTCTACACCCCTCCGACCAGGCGGAGGACCTCCAGTTGTGTTCAGAACCCTTCGGGGTGCCACCTGGTGGTGAATGGACAGAGACTTTCCTATACTCGGTACCCGATACCTCGCCTGCTTCCTCCAGTGAGTCCGACCTAGTGTACTCTGAAGCAGTTGTTTTCTCTGAGCCTCTGCACTCTTCTGACCCGGCGGAGGACCTCCAGTTGTTTCCTGAATCCTCCGGGATACCACCAGATAACAAAGAGACAGTGACTTTTCCTCATTATGTACCTGATAACCCGTCTATTTCTTCCTGTGAGCTTGACAAGATGTACCTCGAAGCAGAGATTACCCTTAAGTCTCTGTCCCCCTCCAACCCAGTGAACGACTGGTCCTCGAATTCCCTGCGGAAGATTCTGGCAGGCCTGAAGAAGAGGGGGCGTAAGGGGGGAGGTACTGTAACATACCTGGCGGCGTCCTTGCATGGTGGTCCATCTCCCACTGTGCAAGAGGGCGCACTTGATCTCCTGTCCAGAATGTCTCTCTGGCTTCCCTCCATGCTGTCTGTTTGTGTCTGTTTCTGCTGCTTAAGGGCGGCGCCCGATCACTTCCTGCCTTTTGTACCTGCTGTGGGTCACACCCCTTGTGCGTCCTCAGCCTATTGCTGTCTGTCACTTGGTATATAGCTCAGCAGCTCCCTTCTATCCCTGCCTGAGCATAAGTGTTTCCTTCAGTGTGTGCTTGCACTCTGAAGGTGCCAGGTCCCGTCCTTTGTTTCCTTGTCTGCCTTTCCTGGAGGCTGTATTTCCAGGCCTGTCTGAACTGTGTCCTGTATGTCTCCTGCTTTGCGGTATTAGTTCCCGTGTCTGAACTGAGTCCTGTATGTCTCCTGCTTTGCGGTATTAGTTCCCGTGTCTGAACTGAGTCCTTTCTGTGTATCTTGTCTGTCCTGTCTGAACACGCTCCTAGCCTGTTCCCCCCGCCTTCTAGGGGCCGATTACCTAGACCCGCTCCTGTCTCTTGTCAGTCCTGTCTGAACACGCTCCTAGCCTGTTCCTCCTGCCTTCTAGGGGCCGATTACCTAGACCCGTTCCTGTATCTTGTCTGACCTGTCTGAACTCGCTCCTAGCCTGTTCCTCTCGCCTTCTAGTGGCCGTTTTCCTAGACCCGCTCCTGTGTCTGGTCTGTCCTGTCTGAACACGCTCCTTGCCTGTTCGTTCCGCCTCTCTGGGGGCCGTATTCCCAGACCCGCTCCTGTATCCCTCTGCAGTGTCGGTCTCCTCCGTACACTCAGTTCCAGTCTGAACTCTCTCCTGTCCTTTACCTGTTTTGCCTCTATGTCCGTTCCCTTCCTTTTTCTGCAGAGTCTGAACTCGTACCTAACTCCTGCTTGTTGTCTCTGCAAGTACTGTGTGAGTATCTGGCTCTGTCTTTCCCTTCCTGTCTGTTCCGTGTGAACAGAGCCCTGTCCTCCCTGCTCAGCCTTGTCTGCACTCTAGCTGTGCTTGCCTGTAACCCTCTGCCTGTATTGTTCCTGAGTCCCGGTGTTTACTGGGTCCTATCCCGCCTGTGTTCCTACCTGCTAGTGCCTCCCTGTCTGCACTCTAGCTGTGCTTGCCTTTACCCCCCTGCCTGCATACCCGCCTGCCTGCATACCAGTCGTGCCTGCCTATACCCTCCAGTCTGTGTGCCAGCCTACCAGCCTGTTCCTGTATTTCCCTGTGTGGGTCAACAGCCGTGTCCGGGGTCTGTCCTGGAGTAGCACCTGGTCCCTCTGCTCGGTTCCTCCTTGGTGCACTGGCGTCGTATGCCGTCGTGCGACCCTGGTCGGATCGGGTGAATACTTAGTCACGCCCCTCCAGGCATTCACTCTCCGGCACGGTCCAGTGGAATCACTACCAATCACACGCACACGCCGCTTAGCCCGGGCGTGTGCATAACAGCAGGCAAACAAAAACACATAGAAACACATAGAAAACACCTTCAAAGGTGTCCAAAAGCTGACAAACTGCTCAGAAGACATAACTAACACATGGAAAAGTGACAAGTACATATAGTCATGCGAAAATAAAAGAGGTGGAGGAGTAAAAGGAGGGGGAGACACAGATATAGGCATGTCATGCCCTTCTAAAATCCAAAAAGTGAGAAGCCGACACGGCCAGTCCGCTCCTGCCCGTGCCACCTCCGTGTCGCCGGGTTTGTGCCAGAGCCGCGGTGAACCCTGACGGCCAGCCCCCCTCTCCCAATACTGGTGCCTGTCCGCTGGTGGGTCGAGCGAGTCCCCTTGTGGTGGAGGCAGCTCTAAGCTTTTTAATTTAAATTGTCTCTCTAATTTGAATGAATACACTTTAAATCCATTTACAAGGATCTATTGGAGGGCAAGTCTCATGCCAGCAGCCGCGGTAATTCCAGCTCCAGTAGCGTCCACTAAAGCTGCTGCAGTTAAAAAGCTTTTATAAGGATCGAGCTCGGCTGTCCACCGCAAGGCATCCTACTGCCAGTCCCAGCCCCTATGCCTTGGGGTGCCTCCTGATGCTCTTCACTAAGTATCCCATGGTCCCGAAGCATTTCCTTTGAAAAAATTAAGTGTCTAAACTACAGGTGGTGCAGCTTGCTTAACAGCCGGGATAATCCGCTTACTAGCAGACACTGCTACTAGGCACAAAGTATTTCCTGGGCTAGATGCAGTTAAAAATTTGTAATTAGATACTCTCGTTGGATGCTGAGAAAGCATTCCATAGAGTCTCCTGGCACGCCATATATGATTCTCTTAAAAAGCTTGGGGTAGGGGTCTAGGGGACCCTTTTATAGCCAAAATCACGGCCCTGTATCGCAATACGTCACCTAGGCTGAAGATAAATGGAACTGTAGCACCCTGAGGGCTCGGTTGCTAAAGACGTATTGCACCTCACCCAGAGGTGTGATATCTCACTCTCAGGTAAGGATGGAGTGTGGATCAGGACCCGACACCTGCATGCATTACACCACATTGCCGTGGGGCAGGGCGACCAATATGCCCCTGAGATGGGCACGACAGTCCCTGTCCCTGGCTGGAGTGGGGGGAGGGAACACTGAGGAAGGGGAACCCTGTAGTGCAGGAGCAGGGAGGAAGCAGTTCCTGGGTGCATTGAGAAGGGAGTATAAAAGGTGGGCACCATCTTAGTTCAGTGCAGAGAAGTCTGAGCAGAAGTGGCAGGGAGCAGGGGCTCTGCATGAGCTCTGCTCCGGAGGCGGGCCTAGTAACAGAGGCCCAGGCCTGGAAGAGGGAGAAGGAAGGAAGAGGAGCGGAGAAGGCTCCAGGAACGAGGAATGAAGGGATCCCAGGGGTGCGGACGGGCGAGTCGCCACCGCACGCCCGAATCCACCTGCGTGGAGGGGTCAGGCCAAAGGGGGAGACCGGTCCCCGAATTAGTGGAGGCAGGAAACGACCCTCAGCTAGAAACCGGAGGCTCTGACATTTTATGTGGCGCAGCCCCTCGCTACACCCGCTAGGAAGGCACCACATAGGGTCAGGGAAACTGGCGCCAAGTTTACCAAGAGGAGGCCCGAGGCAGCCGGACAGAAGTGTTGGTAAGAAAGGCCAGACAAAGGACACACAAAGGGGGTCCTGTGAAGTGCTCCAAAGTTATCTGGGAGTTGTCTGAGCCCCTCACCTGGTGAGCACAGTACGACGTGGGCAGCCGTTACCTGCAGACGTGGTCTGGATAATAAGAACTGTGAGTAAAGGCCCTGAACTGCATCACTGACTCCGTGTCGTTACTGCTGCTGCCCTGCACCATCACCCCCATCCTCCGCATACACTGCCCTGAGGCTATACTCCTCCCGTGGGGAGTTATGCTACGCTCTGCTGCACCCACAACACCAGCCTCAGTGGTCTGCCCTGTAGCGGCGGTTCACTCTGACCGCAATCCACGGGTGGCGTAGTCGGACATTTAAACATCAAAACCACATAAATAGTTCCGCCACTGGTTTGACCGCCCTGAGCCACGGAACTGGGTCGCCGCCACGAAGACTACAACCACCAGCATCCACCAAAAAGGGTCCGGCTCCGGGTGTCCCAAGGCCCAGGGGGTGCGTCAGAACATTTTCATCACCTTTCACAATCACCAATGGGACAAGGCAGTGATGTCCTCTGTCCCCTCTCTTATACATCCTAGTGACGGAGCACCTGCTCTCATCAATTCGCCATAACCCCAATATTAGGTGGATTGAGGTGGGAGGCACCGAGTACAAGTGCTCTCTATTTGCTGATGATGTCCTAGTATATATCACTCAATCACATATATCCATCCATGCTGTTATGGCTGAAATAGATCACTTTGTTACATGGTAAAATTTTAAAATCAATGCAGCGAAGTCTGAGGCCCTCGATGTCTCCCTCCCCAAATCCATATAGGATTCCATTCAGTCCAACTTTCCCTTTGCCTGGCCCTCACAGGGTATCAAATACTTAGGAATTCCTATTCATAGAGACCTCTCCCATCTATGTTATCTTAATTTTGGGCCCTTTATTGAACAACTCCATACAGACCACGGTTGGCAAGTTAGAACTGTAAGATTCACTACGTGAACCACTGGTGTTTTGTGGAAAAGCACATGTACACTGCGTTCCAAATTATTATACAAAAAGTGTTTAGGAGTGATAAGGGAAGAATTTGTTTGTTTGTCAGTTAAACTCATTGATGGTGATGTGTGTCAGGGCTCTTTATATCACTGTAAGCAATTGCAGACACCTGTGCTAATTAGTTTGGCAGGTGTGTCCAATGAAAGGCAAGACTACTTAAGAAGGCTCTCTCACATTATTAAGCAGCCTACATTTTCTGCCAAAATGGGAAAGAAAAAGGATGTGTCGGCTGCTGAGAAGCAACAAATTGTGGAGTGTTTAGGTCAAGGCATGACTACAATCAACATTGTGCGATGATCAGGATGAAGTGTCTTGGCAATCAAGAAGTATGTAGCTGATTCACAGTACACACGTGTGCGTGCTGATAAGGGCAAATTGAGGACTCTTTCCTACAGGCAATTACGTCAGGTTGAAAGAGCAGCGGCAAAAAAGCCTTGTCATAGCAGCAGACAAGTTTTTGAAGCTGCTTGTGCCTCCAACGTCCCCCGAACAACAAGATGCAGGGTCCTTCAGAGGTTTGCAGCTGTGCATGCGCCATCCTGTCGACCTCCTCTATCCACTTCACACAAGCAGAAACGGCTCCAGTGGGCCAAACATTACATGAAGACTGATTTCAAAACTGTTTTGTTCACGGATGAGTGCCGTGCAGCGCTCGATGGTCCAGATGGATGGAGTGGAGGATGGCTGGTTGATGGACACCCCACGCAAACACGGCTACAGCGCCAACAAGGAGGAGGTGGAGTAATGTTTTGGGCTGGAATCATGGGGAGAGAGATTGTCGGCCCCTTTAGGATCCCTGAAGGCGCTAAAGATGAACTCCATAATGTATGTGGATTTTCTCAAACAGCACTTCCTGCCATGGTTCAAGAAGAAGAACCGTGTATTTCACAGCAAGATCATTTTTCTGCATGATAATGCACCATCTCATGCTGCACATAAAACATCTGCATCTCTGGCTGATATGGGCATAAAAGGGGACAAACTTATGGTGTGACCCCCATGCTCCCCTGACCTCTACCCCATTCAGAACCTTTGGAGCATCATTAAAAGGAGTGTCTATGATGGCGGGAGGCAGTTCACATCTAAGCAACAGCTCTGGGAGGGTATTCTGTCCTCATGCAAAACAATTGAAGCAGAAACCATCCAAAACCTGACAAATTCAATGGACGAGAGAGTTCAGAAGCTCCTTTCGAACAAGGGGTCCTATGTGAAAATGTAACATCACCTAGAATAAAGTTTTGAGTTGAAAACTGTTTGATTTCAGTTTCTAACAACCAATGCTTATAATTTCAAAAATGACCATTTTTTTGGTCTTTATTAAAATGAAAAGGTTGATCGAAAAGTTTGGGGGATCTAAGAGTGTGGCAACCCAGTAGTCATGATTACTTCGAATTCTGACAATATGAGGGTCATGCTGCAGGTAGTGCAGCAAGAAGGCACTTATGTGCCTTGCGCATCTCGGAGCCCCAAAATTATTTTCCGGGCTAGATGCAGCTAAAAATTATTTTTAATTTTAAATCTGGTGAAGCTTTAGTATAGATGGCCTAATAGGATCAGTGCTGCACACTGCTACAAAGCCCAAATTATTTTCCAGTCAAGATACAGATAAACATGATTAGTAATTTGAAAGCTTAAAACGGTTGGTAGGGTGATTTTAACCAATCATCAAGCTTTTACTCTCCCCAGGATGACACAGGGGTAGAAAAGTCGTTTCGGATCCATGATTTATTCATCTTTATGAACGTGAGTCTGTCTACATTATCAGTGGAGAGCCGCGTGCGCTTATCTGTCAGCACACCACCAGCAGCGCTGAACACACGTTCAGACAGAACGCTGGCTGCGGGGCATGACAAGATCTCCAAGGCGTAAGTGGCTAGCTCCGGCCATTTATCCAGATTGGAAGCCCAAAAAGAGCAAGGGTCCAGTGACACAGTCGTGGCTTCAATGTTTACTTGGAGATACTCCTGTACCATCGTCTCTAGGCGTTGACTATGTGTCAGACTTCTTGTCTCCTGTGGCCTTGCAAAGGATGGGCTAAAAAAGTGGTGAAATGATTCCGCAAAATTGATGTTACCAGCAGATACTGTGGTTCTGTCACGGTTTGAGTGCTGAACACTTGACGGTCCCACGGTTGGCAAGTTGGAACTGTGAGATTCACTACGTGCACCACTGGTATTTTGTGGAAAAGCACATGTAAGATTCTGCAACAGTCTCTGCTGATACTCCTGCATGCGTGCATCCCTTTCTATGGCAGGAATAATTTCTGCAAATTTACTTTTGTACCGGGGATCTAACAGTGTGGCAACCCAGTAGTCAGGATTATTTCTAATTCTCACAATTCGAGGGTCATGTTGCAGGTAGTGCAGCAAGAAGGCACTCATGTGTGTTGCGCATCCAGGAGCACCAAGTCCCTGTTGTGTTGGTGGCGAGGTAACAATCATGCTTCCTTCCTCTGTCCTCTCCCCCCAACCTCGCACAACAGAAATGTGATCAAGGTCTCCCTCATCTGATGAGTCTTCCATCAGTTCGTCCTCCACTTCTTCCTGGGCTCCTGCACCTTCCTCACTAGTTTGGCTGCTACCATGCGCCCTGGTAAAACCATCTCCCCCACCCTCACATGCCTGCCGCCTTGGTGCTGCCGACCGTCTGGACCTTGCAGATGTTAGCCCTTCCGCATACAACTCCTCCTCCTCTACTTCCTCCACCTCCTCTTGTGCCACCACCTGACTCCGAATTCTGTTTAACATGTGCTCCAGCATGTAAATCACCGGAATAGTCATGCTGATAATGGCATCGTCAGCACTAAACATCTTCGTCACCATTTCAAAACTGTGCAGAAGGGTGCATAGGTCCCTGATCTGAGACCACTCCTCCAGCGTGATTTGCCCCACCTCTGAATCTCGTTGGCCCAGGCTATACGTCAGAACGTATTGCACCAGGGCTTGTCGGTGCTGCCACAGTCGCTGCAACATGTGCAGAGTTGAATTCCACCGGGTAGGCACATCGCATTTTAGCCGGTGAAGTGGCAGGCCCAACGACTTCTGTAGAGATGTAAGTCGCTGAGCTGCGGGATGCGAACGGCGGAAGTGAGCACACAGCGACCGTGCCCTCTGCAGAAGGCCATCTAGTCTGGGATAGTGGGCTAAAAATTGCTGGACAGCCAGGTTCAACACGTGAGCCATACAAGGCACGTGTGTGACATTGCCCCGGCGAAGGGCCGCACCCAGGTTTGCAGCATTGTCGCACACGGCCTTCCCTGATTTCAGGTCCAGTGGAGACAACCATTCATGAAATTGGTTCTCCAGAGCTGACCACAACTCCTCAGCTGTGTGACTCACATTTCCCAGACATTTCAATGTAAAAACCGCCTGATGACGTTGAGCCCTACTGCCAGCATAGTAAGGAGGTGTGCAGGATCCCTTCTGCGCAGTTAGAAAGCTTGTGGCATGACCAGACAGGCTTTGGGTGCAGGTGGAAGACCGAGAGGAGGTTGAGGAGGCAGAAGCAGTGGTGGAAAAATGACATAAAGAGGATTGACGCACAACTCGTGGGGACGGCAAGACTTGGACAGCAGCCCCTTGTCCTGCTGTCACCATAGTTACCCAGTGCCCAGTCAGCGACATGTAACGCCCCTGTCCATGCCTACTCGTCCAAGTGTCTGTGGTGAAATGCACCCTGTCACACACAGAGTTTCTCAAAGAAGCGGTGATGTTGTGTGCGACATGCTGGTGGAGCGCAGGCACACCTTTCTTTGAGAAGTAGTGCCGACTGGGCATCTGGTACTGGGGCACTGCGACGGACATAAGGTCTCGAAAATCCTCTGTGTCCACCAGGCGGAAAGGCAGCATTTCTGTAGCCAAGAGCTTGCAGATGGTGAAATTCAACCTCTTAGCTTTCTCATGGCTAGGAGGAAATGGTCTTTTACTTGTCCACATCTGAGGGACCGAGGGCTGGCTATTGTGCTTAGACGGGGTTGATAAGGGTGTCCCCGGCAAACTGCCGGTCTGTGAGGAAGATGCAGGCAGACATGTTAGGTTGCCTTGATCCAAAGGTGGTGCTATCGATGTCGGACAGCGCTCAAGACCAGCTGGTGTTACCACCTCCAAAGAAAATGATGACCTGCCAATCACGCTGGCTGTTGCGGGTAAAGAGGTGGCAGGTCTGCGCCCCAAAACAGGTGTGACTGCTGTCCCCCCAGTCACAGAGGATGAAGAGGCCGCGGATGCACAAGATATGGCAGACGGTGGTTGGCCCGGCCGGCTAGACCGCATTGTAGCACACTGAGCTTCCCACTGCAGCTTATGCTTCATGTCCATGTGCCGGTTCATGCATGAAGTACTCAAACTATGTATTTTTTGGCCTCTACTTAGCTTTTGCTGACAAATGTTACAGATAACACGAGTTGGGTCATCTTTATCGATCTGAAAAAATGCCCAGGCTATGCAAGGCTTAGCACCCATGCGACCTGAAGAGCCACCACGACTTGTGGTGAGAGGCAGAGTTGTGTTTGAGGATGCAGTTGTTGACGTGCTTCCAGTACTACGTCTCTGTCCAGGAAGGCGCAACCTGACCTCGTCGTCACTAGCATCTTCCTCGAACTCCTCTGCTGACCTCATCTCTTGGCTGACTGTGGGTTGACAGTAAGTGGGATCTCCGACCTCATCATCATCACCCTGTGCGTTATCACACCCGTCGTCCTCAGAGCCAACCTGTTCCTGCCCTGACAAAAAACTAAAGTTGTCGCTCCAATCAGGTATTTGAGTCTTATCATCGTCTTCCTCATTGTCTCCACCAACAGGAGTTACAGTTTGGGAATGAGGGTCTACATTATGGTCAGAACCTTCTGCGTCTGGTCCTGGATCCGACTCATAAAGATTCTGGGCATCAGTGCAGATCATTTCCTCGTCTGGATTCACAGAAGCGCTGGAGTCGACCTCTGATTCCCAGGCTATAGTATGAGTAAACAGCTCTGCAGACTCAACCATCTGTTCTACCTCATACTCAGACGGGCAGCTGGAGATTTGGGAGCTGTGAGGAAGCAAGTGCGATTTGGGTGACACCTTTGAGGACTGGAGTATTTGTGATGTTGAAGTTGATGTGGAGGAGATCCCACTTAAAGGAGCACTTGATATCCGTTGAAGCACCTGCTGTTTTTGTGCCTCATCTGGAATTTGTAGCGATTGGCGTGGCCGTAAGAAAGGGATCTTATCACATTGTCCGCTAAAAGAAGTAGACATTTTAGTTTGGCTGGAAGATGGTCTTTCTTCTGCACCTACCCCACGGACACAACCTTTTTTCCCCTTCCCAACACGCCTATTCCCCTTTCCACCAGCAGCAGGCCTTTTTCCACTCATTTTGGTGGTTAACTAATTCACAACTCTGGAGTTGTTTGCACAAAAAAACAATGGATGGTAACCGAGCAGAGCTGAGTGGCCAAACTGTGGTATTAGGCCAAAACTATTGGCTGGGTTAGATGCAGAAAAAAAATATTTTTAATTTGCAACCTGATGGAGGTCAGTATAGATGGACTAATAGACCAAGTCCCACACACCGCTAGAATCCCAAATATTTTTTCAGAGCTAGATGCAGAAAAAAATTATTTTTAATTTGCAACCTGATGGAGGTCAGTATAGATGGACTAATAGACCAAGTCCCACACACCGCTAGAAGCCCAAATATTTTTTCAGAGCTAGATGCAGAAAATTTTTTTATTCAATTTGCAACCTGATGGAGGTCAGTATAGATGGACTAATAGAACAAGTCCCACACGCTGCTAGAAGCCCAAATATTTTTTCAGAGATAAATGAAGAAAAAAATTATTTTTAATTTGCAACCTGATGGAGGTCAGTATAGATGGACTAATAGACCAAGTCCCACACACCGCTAGAAGCCCAAATATTTTTTCAGAGCTAGATGCAGAAAAAAATTATTTTTAATTTGCAACCTGATGGAGGTCAGTATAGATGGACTAATAGACCAAGTCCCACACACCGCTAGAAGCCCAAATATTTTTTCAGAGCTAGATGCAGAAAAAAATTATTTTTAATTTGCAACCTGATGTAGGTCAGTATAGATGGACTAATAGACCAAGTCCCACACACTGCTAGAAGCCCAAATATTTTTTCAGAGCTAGATGCAGAAAAAAATTATTTTTAATTTGCAACCTGATGGAGGTCAGTATAGATGGACTAATAGACCAAGTCCCACACACCGCTAGAAGCCCAAATATTTTTTCAGAGCTAGATGCAGAAAAAAATTATTTTTAATTTGCAACCTGATGGAGGTCAGTATAGATGGACTAATAGACCAAGTCCCACACACCGCTAGAAGCCCAAATATTTTTTCAGAGCTAGATGCAGAAAAAAATTATATTCAGTTTGCAACCTGATGGAGGTCAGTATAGATGGACTAATAGAATGATGCTATGCCCAAAAGATTTTACTTCACTAGGTGCAGTAAAAAAATTGGTATTCTATACACAGGTGTTATATCTTGCAACACAGATAGGCTACTCCACTGACTAACACACTCTGCAATAGGCCAAAAAGGATTAGCTTTGCTAGATTCAGCCAAATGCTGTGAAAAAAACTTGCACAGCACTGGCACAGACCTGCCTGGCAAAAACTGATAGGAACTCATGTAACCTAGTCCTGAAAAGGACTCCAATTACAATTAGTCTTTACTCCCACAACCTATCTATTTAAGAGCACAGACCTCCCTGATAAAAGTCGTAGGAAATGCTGTAACCTAGTCCTTAAAAGGACTGCAATCACAACTATTCCCTACTCCCAAGCTATCTGTATATTTGTGCGAAAATTGGCTTGAAATTAACAAGGTATAGCACACACAGCAACAGCGGTGCCGTCTAACACGCAGCTGCAGCAGTGAGAAAATGGTGGCGACGGGGAAAATGGCTTGGTCTTATAGGGCAAGGACATGTGACATACACTGCCAATCACACATGCCCTTGCTTGTGTGAAAAAAAGCACTTCGCTCCGTGTGTGCGCTGCTGATAGGCTGACAGATTGCACCTCCCCACTGCAAATGCGGGAAAGAGAAAAAAAAATGGAGATCTTCATTGTTCCTGCAGAGATCCATCCCCTGCCCCTCCCCCCGCCCCGCTGTACACTCAAACTGCGTATTAACATTAATTTTCATCATTACTGAGAAAAAATCCAGTTATGATTTTGGTGCACGAACAGTTATCGAACATAACCTCGAACAGCCGAATTTTTCTCAAATTGTTCGTGTTCGCCGACCGGCTCGAACACCGCCCAAAACAGCTCGAATTTGAGATTGGCGAACAGTTCGAGTAGAACAACGCTCATCTCTAGTCAAGATATACTATATGTACAGCATTTCCCTGATCCACCCAGTCAGTGATTCTGTCATAGAAGGAAATTAAGTTAGTCTGACTTGACTTGTTAGTTACAAACCCATGCTGACTCTGGTTAATCACTTCATTCTTATCCATGTACTTACATACATGTTGTTTAATAATTTGTTCAAAGATCTTTCCTGGTATAGAAGTCAGACTCACCGGCCTATCGTTCCCTGGGTCCACCTTCTTCCCCTTTTTGAAGATAGGAACAACATTTGCTCTTCTCCAGTCTTCTGGGACTTCTCCTGTTCTCCAAGAATTTTCAAAGATTATGGAGAGTGGTTCTAAAATTTCTTCTACGATCTCCTTCAGTACTCTGGGGTGTAATTCATCTGGACCTGGAGACTTGAACTCATTTATGTTAGCTAAATATTCCCTCACAATCTTTCTGTTTACAGATAACTTGGATTCCTCTATTCCTTTAAAAGGACAGTGAAGATCAGTTGATGTTACATTTTCTTTCTGAGAGAAAACAGATGCAAAATAGGAATTAAAAAGTTCGGCCTTCTCAACATTCTCTCTTACCATTTCTCCATTTTCATCCTGTAAAAATCCTATAGCATCTTTGACTTTTCTTTTACTTTTGACATACCCCCAAAATCCTTTTTTATTGCTTTTGACATCTCTTGCAAGCCTTAATTCATTGTCAGCTTTAGCTACCCTGATACGTGCCCTACAGGATCTGCAGACTGCATTATAATCTTCTTTAGATATGCCTCCCTCTCTCCATTTAATAAACATTTCTTTCTTTCTTTTTAGTATGTGTTTAAGTTCTGTGTTCATCCATCCTGGTTTCCTTAAATGCTTCCCATTCTTCCTACTTTTCGGGATTGTTAACGATTGTGCTTTGAGAATCTCATTTTTAAAAATTTCCCATCCTTCCTGGACATTTTTGTCCTTAAGGACATCCAGCCATTGGATCCCTCCTATTCTCTTTCTGAGTCTCTTAAAATCTGCCTTTCTAAAATCTAACCTTGAAGTTTGAGTCTTCACATGTCTTCCTCCTCTAGTTATCCAAAATTCTATAATAGCATGATCGCTGCCTCCTAGGGTCCCAGCCACCTTTACCTCCTCAACCATTTCCTCCCTGTTTATAAGGATTAGATCCAAAGTAGCAGATCCCCTTGTTTTCTCCCCTACCTTTTGGAAGATAAAGTTGTCAGCAAGAGAGGATAAGAATTTGCTTGACCTGTTAGTTTTACTTGAGAGAGATTCCCAACAAATGTCTGGATAGTTGAAATCTCCCATGACCACTACGTCATATTTTTTGGAGAACTTGGTCATTTGATACATAAAGAGTTCATCCATATCTTCAGCTTGCCCAGGTGGCCTGTAGTAAATGCCTACAATGGTGTCCTTTCCGTTGTTCTCTCCTTGTATTCTTACCCAAACAGTTTCCACAGAACTCCCAGTCTCTGAAGCTTCAATCTCTGTGCAGATATACGCTTTTCTAACATACAATGCAACACCTCCTCCTCGTTTATCAAGTCTGTTTCTTGCAAATAAGTTGTATCCTTTTAGCCTTTTATTCCAATCATGTGTATCGTCCCACCAAGTTTCAGTGATTCCAATGACATCATATTTCTTTTCCTGCATTAGTAGTTCCAATTCTCCTTGTTTGTTGCCCATGCTTTGTGCATTTGTATAAAAACATTTTAGTTTCTGATTGGTTTCTCTTCCTCCCATATTTTTATTATTTAAATTGTTTTGTCTTTGTTCTTCCTTTCCACTTCCAGTAGCAGAGATCTCAATAGTATTTGTCAGCTGTATGGCTTTTTCTGGCCTTTTGCTTCCCTTCCCACATTGTTCTAGTTTAAAGCTCTCCTGATGAGTGTAGCAAGGCGACTTCCAAATACATGTTTTCCAGTCTTCGTAAGGTGCACCCCATCTCTAGCAAGTAGTCCATCGTATAGGTAATTCATTCCGTGATCCAGAAATCAAAATCCTTGTTGACGGCACCATCGACGTAGCCAGTTGTTCACCTGTAGAATCTTATTCCACCTCATTGTTCCATGGCCATCCACTGGGAGGATGGATGAGAAGACCACCTGCGCTCCCAATTCTTTCACTTTCTTGCCTAAGTCTTCAAAGTCACTGCAGATGGTTTCCAGGTCCTTTCTTGCGGTGTCATTTGTCCCCACATGTATTAGCAGTAATGGGTAGTGATCTGTAGGTCTGAAGAGTCTTGATATCCTGTCAGACACATCTTTAATTTTTGCTCCTGGAAGACAGCACATTTCTCTTGAGGTTATGTCTGGTCTGCAGATAGCGGCCTCTGTTCCTCTTAACAGGGAATCACCCATGACCACCACTCTCCGTTTTTCTTCACAACATTCTTCTTTCTCCATCCAGGAGGATTCTGAGGGCTTACAAGGTTATTCATTGCTGGCAAAGTCTTATCTTGCTGTATTTCTTCATGGTTCTCCTGCGTGAGAGCCTGGTACTGGTTCCTGAGCAGTATGGGTGCTGACTGCCTCTCGATCCTCCTGCTTCTGTGGGTCACATGATTCCATTCCTCTGTTTCGTCAGGTGCAGTTCGAATTTCTTCTCTTTCTGAATCATGAAGAGATAATTCTGCTCTGTCTAAGAACTCTTCACCTTCCTTAATGATTTTCAAGGTAGTTAACCTCTCTTCTAGATTTCGCAACTTTTCCTCCAACAGGGACACAAGCTTGCATTTCTGGCATGTGAAGTTTGGCTTTTCCACTGGCAAGTCTGTGAACATGTAGCAGGATATGCAGCTCACCAAATGGCTCCTGGACTCTTCCATGTTCTTATTGTTAATGTTCTGAAAACAGTGAAAAAAGCTTAAAAAAAAAAAGCTTCAAAATGCTTTACCGATGTCCTCTTTTCAGCTCCAACAGCCAAAATCCAGTGTTCTTTGAGCTCGCGGAGACTCTTCACTTACCCCAAAATGCAGTGGGAATATGCAAATTATCTCCTCAGGACTCCTCCCCTGGTATTTGCAGTGGGTTTTTCTGCTGCAATTACTGAACATGTGCACATACCCTTATGACGTTTCTTTATATTTTAGTGGTTAAAAAAAAATTCAGAACCTTAAATTGTCTGTTCCTCCATATTCTGAGACCTGCATCTTTTCGCTCATGGAGTGGAGTGAGGTCTTGGTTATTTTTCGCTGGGAGCTGATGCTTTTAACCCCTTCACCACCTTGGGTTTTTCCATTTTTGCGTTTTCGTTTTTTGCTCCCCTTCTTCCCAGAGCCATAACTTTTTTTTCCTTCTTCATGTTTAACATATTGTCTGAATAATTTAATATTTCGATAGATCGGACTTTTTAGTCATGACGATATCAATTTTTTTTTCCATTTTTCCATTTTTGAATGGGGACAAAGGAGGTGCAGTTTTTTATACAGTTTTATTTTTTAAATGGAACCTATCATGTGAAAAACGCTATCAACCTGCAGATGTGGGCTTACTCTGAACTTGCTCGGCGCCCGCACTTTGAGCCCCGCTGCCAGGAGGAAGCTTTATTCCTCCCGGCATTGGTGTAACCGCACCCCCCGGCATTGATTGACAGCAGCTCAGCAGTACGACCGGACGACAGTCAGTGCTGGAGGCGCCACTCTCTATGTACAGAGCAGTGACTGAACCCGCGCCACCGCACCTATGACTGGAAGCTGACTGCTGCCAGGAGGAATACACATAATTTCCTCCCGGCAGCGGGGCTCTAAGTGCCAGGGCCAGACAGGTTCAGAACGCTATTAACCTGCAGATTAACCCTGTTTTTTCACGTGACAGGTTCCCATTTTTTTATTTCTACTTTTCTTGTACCACTAGGGGATCTCAGCTAGAGATGAGCGGTGTTCGACTAGAACTGTTCGCCAATCTCAAATTCGAGCTGTTTTGGGCGGTGTTCGAGTTGTTCGACGAACCCGAACGATTTGCAAAAAATTCGGCTGTTCGAGGTTATGTTCGATAACTGTTCGTGCACCAAAAGCGTGTCCTGCATGTCTGGCGCTATTTAGAGCACCAATCATGCAGGGATTGTCTGCCACTCACTGTAATGCCACAGCCATGGTGGTTGTGGCATTACAGTGATTGCCCAAATCGATGGGAACAGTGCTCACAGTGAAACATGAAAAGCCGGCAATTCAGAAGCGGCATACACCGGTACCCGACAATTTAGAACCGAAAGAATAGAGCTTCACACATAGATTAGATAGATATAAACATGTCAGCCACATATATACGAAGTACAGTGACAGTGCTGCTTACTGTACTTGTCATTTAGCGTAAAGGATTTATCAAAAAAAATAATAGTGTTTTCATGCACCGTCTCTTTAAAAAAGCCGGCCGGCAATTCAGCATCTGTACCCGACAATTTAGAATAGAAGGAATAGAGAATCACACATAGATTAGATAGATAGAAACATGTCAGTCACATATATATGAAGTACAGTGAAAGTGCTGCTTACTGTACTTGTCATTTAGCGTAAAGGATTTATCAAAAAAAATAATAGTGTTTTCATGCACTGTCTCTTTAAAAAAGCCGGCCGGCAATTCAGCATCTGTACCCGACAATTTATAACAGAAAGAATAGAGCTTCACACATAGATTAGATAGATAGAAACATGTCAGCCACATATATACGAAGTACAGTGACAGTGTTGCTTACTGTACTTGTCATTTAGCGTAAAGGATTTATCAAAAAAAATAATAGTGTTTTCATGCACCGTCTCTTTAAAAAAGCCGGCCGGCAATTCAGCAGCGGTACCCGACAATTTATAACAGACAGAATAGAGCTTCACACATAGATTAGATAGATAGAAACATGTCAGTCACATATATATGAAGTACAGTGATAGTGTTGGTTACTGTACTTGTCATTTAGTATTAAAATAAAGGATTTATTATTAAAAAAATTGGCGTGGGGTTCCCCTTAATTTTAGGCTCTAGCGGAGGTTAAGCAGACGGCTGGGGCAGATGTTTGAAGCCTGGGAAGGGGGTAATACCCACGGAGCTTCCCAGGCTACTAATATCAGCCCCCAGCTGAATACATAGCCTTTACTAGATATTAAAATGGGGGACCCCCAAAAAAAATGATGTGGGGTCCCCCCTAATTTAATAGCTAGCAAAGGCTAGGCAGACAGCTGGGGGCTGATATTAATAGCCCAGGAAGGGAGCCATGAATATTGGCCCCCTCCCAGGCTAGAAACACCAGCCGTCAGCCGCCCCAGAAATGGCGCATTCATAGGATGCGCCAATTCTGGCACTTAGCCTCGCTCTTCCACGCTGCCCTGGTGCGGTGGCAGGGGGTAATAGGGTTGGGGTTGATGTCAGCTTATAATGCCAGCTGACATCAAGCCCAGGTTAGTAATGGAGAGGCGTCTATAAGACACCCCCATTACTAACCCCATAGTTAAAGTTAAAAAAAACACAAACACCCAGAATAAAGTCCTTTAATTGAAATAAAGACACAATCCTTTATTGTTCTAAATTAAACCATACTTACCGTCACGCCCATTCCAGCTGAAGCCAACGATCTCCTGCAATAAAAGAAAAATAATAAAGCAACCTCATCCTTACCTTTCCATGGTTCCCACGACAGCTTCAGCTCTGCTACATCGAGATGACAGGCTGGACCGCAGCAGAACGCTGCCATCCAGCCTCTCATTCCGCAGACACTGAGAAGCGCAGGCTTGCTTGCGCTGCTCAGCGTCTCTCTGTGACGACATCCAGATGAGCCGAGTTCATGTCCAATGAACTCGGCTCACCTCATGCACGTCACTGACAGCGTGGGAAAATTCTCACGCTGAAGCGGTGAGTGCAGGAGAATTCTCCCACGCTGTCAGTGACGTGCATAAGGTGAGCTCATGTCCAATGAACTCAGCTCACCTCCTGCACGTCACTGACAGCGTGGGAGAATTCTCCTGCACTCAGCGCTTCAGCGTGAGAATTCTCCCACGCTGAAGCGCTGAGTGCAGGAGAATTTTCCCACGCTGTCAGTGACGTGCATAAGGTGAGCTCATGTCCAATGAACTCAGCTCACCTCCTGCACGTCACTGACAGCGTGGGAGAATTCTCCTGCACTCAGCGCTTCAGTGTGAGAATTCTCCCACGCTGAAGCGCTGAGTGCAGGAGAATTTTCCCACGCTGTCAGTGACGTGCATGAGGTGAGCCGAGTTCATTGGACATTAACTCGGCTCATCTGGATGCCCTCACAGAGAGACACTGTGGAGCGCAAGCAAGCCTGCGCTTCTCAGTGTCTGCGGGATGACAGGCTGGATGGCAGCGTTCTGCTGCGGTCCAGCCTGTCATCTCGATGTAGCAGAGCTGAAGCTGTCGTGGGAACCATGGAAAGGTAAGGATGATGTTGCTTTATTATTTTTCTTTTATTTCAGGAGATCGTTGGCTTCAGCTGGAATGGGCGTGATGGTAAGTATGGTTTAATTTAGAACAATAAAGAATTGTGTGTTTATTTCAATTAAAGGACTTTTTTCTGGGTGTTGTTTTTTTTAAATACTTTACTAGAAATTCATGGTGGTCATGTCTAATATTGGCGTGACCCCATGAATTTCGGGCTTAGGGCCAGCTGATAATGCCAAGCTGGCCCTAACCCCTTTATTACCCAGTGAGCCACCGCATCAGGGCCCTGGATGAGTTGGGTACAGCGCCAGAAGATGGCGCTTCTATGAACGCGCCATTTTCCGGGGTGGCTGCGGACTGCAATTTGCAGCGGGGGTGGCCCAGAAAGCTTGGGCCTCCCTGCGCTGCGGATTCCAGCCCCCAGCTGCCTAGTTGTACCTGGCTGGACACAAAAACAGGGCGAAGCCCCACGTCAATTTTCTTTAAATTATTTCATGAAATAATTAAGAAAAAAAGGGCTTCCCTATATTGTTGTGTCCGGCCAGGTACAAATAGGCAGCTGGTGGTTGGGGGCAGCCCGTTCCTGCCTGCTGTACCTGGCTGGACACAAATATAGTGCGAAGCCCCACGTCAATTTTTTTTAAATTATTTCATGAATTTCCTGAAATAATTTAAAAAAATTGAAGTGGGGCTTCGCACTATATTTGTGTCCAGCCAGGTACAGCAGGCAGGAACGGGCTGCCCCCAACCACCAGCTGCCTATTTGTACCTGGCCGGACACAACAATATAGGGAAGGCCTTTTTTTCTTAATTATTTCATGAATTTCATGAAATAATTTAAAAAAAAGTACGTGGGGCTTCGCCCTATTTTTGTGTCCAGCCAGGTACAACTAGGCAGCTGGGGGCTGGAATCTGCAGCGCAGGGAGGCCCAAGTTTTCTGGGCCCCCCCCCGCTACAAATTGCAGTCCGCAGCCACCCCGGAAAATGGCGCGTTCATAGAAGCGCCATCTTCTGGCGCTGTACCCAACTCATCCAGGGCCCTGGTGCGGTGGCTCACTGGGTAATAAAGGGGTTAGGGCCAGCTTGGTATTATCAGCTGGCCCCAAGCCCAAAATTCATGGGGTCACGCCAGTATTAGACATGACCGCCATGAATTTCTAGTAAAGTATTTAAAAAAAACACAACACCCAGAATAAAGTCCTTTAATTGAAATAAAGACACAATTCTTTATTGTTCTAAATTAAACCATACTTACCATCACACCCATTCCAGCTGAAGCCAACGATCTCCTGCAATAAAAGAAAAATAATAAACCAACCTCATCCTTACCTTTCCATGGTTCCCACGACAGCTTCAGCTCTGCTACATCGAGATGACTGGCTGGACTGCAGCAGAACGCTGCCATCCAGTCTGTCATCCCGCAGACACTGAGAAGCGCAGGCATGCTTGCGCTCCTCACTGTCTCGCTGTGACGGCATCCAGATGAGCTGAGGTCATGTCCAATGAACTCGGCTCACCTCATGCACGTCACTGACAGCGTGGGAAAATTCTCACGCTGAAGTGCTGAGTGCAGGAGAATTCTCCCACGCTGTCAGTGATGTGCATGAGGTGAGCTCATGTCCAATGAACTCAGCTCACCTCCTGCACGTCACTGACAGCGTGGGAAAATTCTCCTGCAATCAGCGCTTCAGCGTGAGAATTTTCCCACGCTGTCAGTGACGTGCATGAGGTGAGCCGAGTTCATTGGACATGAACTCGGCTCATCTGGATGTCGTCACAGAGAGACGCTGAGCAGCGCAAGCAAGCCTGCGCTTCTCAGTGTCTGCGGGATGACAGGCTGGATGGCAGCGTTCTGCTGCGGTCCAGCCTGTCATCTCGATGTAGCAGAGCTGAAGCTGTCGTGGGAACCATGGAAAGGTAAGGATGAGGTTGCTTTATTATTTTTCTTTTATTGCAGGAGATCGTTGGCTTCAGCTGGAATGGGCGTGATGGTAAGTATGGTTTAATTTAGAACAATAAAGGATTGTGTCTTTATTTCAATTAAAGGACTTTATTCTGGGTGTTTGTGTTTTTTTTAACTTTGACTATGGGGTTAGTAATGGGGGTGTCTTATAGACGCCTCTCCATTACTAACCTGGGCTTGATGTCAGCTGGCATTATAAGCTGACATCAACCCCAACCCTATTACCCCCTGCCACCGCACCAGGGCAGCGTGGAAGAGCGAGGCTAAGTGCCAGAATTGGCGCATCCTATGAATGCGCCATTTCTGGGGCGGCTGACGGCTGGTGTTTCTAGCCTGGGAGGGGGCCAATATTCATGGCTCCCTTCCTGGGCTATTAATATCAGCCCCCAGCTGTCTGCCTAGCCTTTGCTAGCTATTAAATTAGGGGGGACCCCACGTCATTTTTTTTGGGGGGTCCCCCATTTTAATAGCTAGTAAAGGCTATGTATTCAGCTGGGGGCTGATATTAGTAGCCTGGGAAGCTCCGTGGGTATTACCCCCTTCCCAGGCTTCAAACATCTGCCCCAGCCGTCTGCTTAACCTCCGCTAGAGCCTAAAATTAAGGAGAACCCCACGCCAATTTTTTTAATAATAAATCCTTTATTTTAATACTAAATGACAAGTACAGTAACCAACACTATCACTGTACTTCATATATATGTGACTGACATGTTTCTATCTATCTAATCTATGTGTGATGCTCTATCTTTCTGTTCTAAATTGTCGGGTACCGCTGCTGAATTGCCGGCCGGCTTTTTTAAAGAGACAGTGCATGAAAACACTATTATTTTTTTAAATAAATCCTTTACACTAAATGACAAGTACAGTAAGCAACACTGTCACTGTACTTATTATATATGTGACTGACATGTTTCTATCTATCTAATCTATGTGTGAAGCTCTATTCTTTCTGTTCTAAATTGTCGGGTACAGATGCTGAATTGCCGGCCGGCTTTTTTAAAGAGACGGTGCATGAAAACACTAATATTTTTTTTAATAAATCCTTTACACTAAATGACAAGTGCAGTAACCAACACTGTCACTGTGCTTCTTATATGTGTGACTGACATGTTTCTATCTATCTAATCTATGTGTGAAGCTCTATTCCTTCTTGTCTAAATTGTCGGGTACCGGTGTATGCCGCTGCTGAATTTGCCGGCCGGCTTTTTTAAAGAGAGTGTCTTCTGAGCAGTTTGTCAGCTTTTGGACACCTTTGCAGGTGTTTTCTATGTGTTTCTATGTGTTTTTGTTTGCCTGCCATTGGTTTTAGCGGTGTTCGACGGTTTTCTAAGGTGTTCGACGAACAGTTCGACGAACAGTTCCTCGAACATCCCGGTGTTCGACGAACCGAACCGAACCCGAACACTACGGGGGTGGCTCAACACTAATCTCAACCTGCAATTGTTCGATTGCTTACACTATACTTACCGGCTGCCATGGTAATGTGGCGCCCCTGCGGGTCCAGTTGCCACAGAGGTACTGCATCTCACCCAGAGGTGTGGTACTCCACACTCAGGTAAGGACGGAGTACTACCCGGGACCCACACACCCACATCCAATATTCTTCACTACAGTAGGGAAGGGCGAGATTGATCCTAAGGGAGAGCAGTCCCTGGTCCCTAGCTGGAGGTGGAACTAGGTACAGGAGGTGGGTGGAGAAAGAAGTTCAGGGGAGCACAGACAGAAAGAGTATAAAAGACAAGGGAAACCATCTAGAAGCGGACAGTACAGAGAGGAGCTCAGTTGGGAGTGGGAGCTCAGGAGAGCAAGGAAGGAGAGAGAGGAGTCGGACCTAGTAAGAGAAGCCCAGGAGGAGAGTGAGAGAAGATGGGAGCAGCGAGAGAAAGGCTCCAGAGACAGAGGGGATCCCAGGGGCACGGTGAGCGCAGGAAGCCACCCGTGCGCCCGAATTCATGCTGACGTGGAGGGATCAGGCCGCAGAGGGGTACCAGCCCCAGACTAGTGGAGAACAACCAGGCTCAGCTAGCCAACCGGAGGCTGCAGCATTTGCAAGGTGTCGCAGCCAATATTCACAATTATATCGCTGAAAAGGTGGCCACATAGGGTACAGGAGATTGCAAGTTGCCCGACAAGGCCCGAGGCCACTAGCTTGGGACACTGATTGTGAGGCGCAGGGTAGGAGGGTGAGAACCAGCGCTGTGAGACGACCAGGAAAGGTACATTGAACGGGGTCCCGTCCAAGTGCTCCTGAGGTACCTTAGAGTTTGCTGGATCACTACCCCGGAGGACACAGGGCGACATGGGAAGTTGCACACTGGTGACTGTAACCTGAGGAACTTAACAACTGTGAGTAAAACCTGAAGACTGCACCCCACTGTGTCCTTGAATAATTGCTGCGTCATCACCTGCATTACACCGCACCAACAACATCTACCTTCAAAATTCATCTTATTCTGCCCTGGGGCTAAGCTCTGCCTGTGGAGAGCTGAACCAACTCTGCTGCGTCACCTTCAGCTCCAGTGGGTCTGCACCGCAGCGGCGGCCCCATATAGCCGCATACCACAGGTGGCGTCACAAACATTATCTCTAAAAAACTTTATTCCCCTTTTACTTTTCCTTTAATTTGACCACCCGGGGCCACGGACCGGGTCACTGCCACCGTGACATCCCCAGCACCAACCGGCCCAGCTACCGAGTACCCCACAGCCCCAGGGGGCGCGTCAGTAACCCATCAGCTCCCTGCAATCGCCATTCAGTGATTGACAAAGGCATTTAGATGGATAAACCTCAGCGATCGGAGCGAGCTCCGGTTGCTGCAGTTACAGGCAGTTTTTGGCTGTGTAGCACAGCCGGCATCTGCTACATATGATGTGAGATCTACTACTGAGTTGGTTTCATACAGGCCTTAGAGACCTGGGACAAAACTACATCATGGGTTAAAGGGAACCTGTCATGTAAAATAACACTATTAACCTGCAGATATGGGATATGGGGTAAATCTGCAAGTAATAGCATTGTGACACTGTGCGGTGCCTGCACTGAGAGCCCCGCTGCCAGGAGGAAATTAACTTTATGTCACCCAGCAGCCTCTCTCTGTCAGTCACAGGGGCGGCGCCTGCGCGGTTTCAATCACCGCTCTGTGTATAGTGAGCGGCAGCTGTAGAAAACCCAATATCCAAATGCCATTTTATGGGAATCTGAAGTTCTGTATTCTCATCCATTAGTCAGAATGAAAACGACCACCAAACAGCGTCTCCTGCCCTGGAGGACCCAACACTTCCATGATTTCCAGGTACAGCCCAGTGATTACAGAGAATCACTTGTAATACTTAATTTCTCCTTTGGAGGCGCTGTAGGGAAATTCAGCACCTGCTGCCGGGTACTCGCTTACTGCAGAAGGGATCAGTTTGGTCTTTATCCGCAGCACATTGGGGTTTCACCTCTGACCCATATGGAGAAACCTTACATGATACCGTACGACCCCATCAAGACTCAGGGGCGAAACCCACATTCACTACATGGACGACCTATGGAATAAAGACAAGAACAACGATGTAGGGGGTAAACGAAAGATTTTATTTATAGATGGGGTTATTATATGTTATAGTATCATGTATATGTGTAAATTATTCTTCTATCAGAATAATCCTATTTATGGGCCCCGTTGATCCAGAGGAAGGCGAAAACCCCCTGTGAGGAATAAGCCAATTGTCCTCATATCAGGGGGGAAAATTCCTTCCTGACCCCAAATATGGCGATCAGAATAAATCCCAGGATCAAGGGCTGAGACCGAAAATAAATGAATTTCTAAAAAATGTATTAAACTATTTATCTTTTCCTAATTTAAGTTCAGAGCTACGGTATATATTATACATTATCTGAAAATCTGCCTATACTTTAAAATGTTTTTATGTATTTATAATAAGCCATTAATCTGGGAATTACTTATATAACTGTCAGTTTATATCTATTTAAGACCGTGTTGATCCAGATGAAGGTGAAAAATTCCTTCCTGATCCCAAATATGACGATCGGGATGAATCCCAGGATCAAGGGCTCATAGCTAATGTGTGATACGTAAGTGTACATTTTTTATTTAAATATTTAATTATTTTCAATTTTTGGACTAATTTATTTTTATATTTATATTAAATAATTTTTCTTAAACCAAAAAATAAATTATTTTTTTAGATATTTTTTCATTATAAATATAAGAACCTACTTATTTCTTCTATTTTACTAAACCTATCTATGGGCCGTGTTGATCTAGAGGAAGGCGAAAACCCCATGTGAGAAATGGGCCAATTATTCTCATGACGGGGGAAAAATTCCTTCCTGACCCCAAATATGGCGATCAGATTAAATCCCAGGATCAAAGGCTCGTACCTCCCTGTGTGTAATGGAAGTGAGATTTTTTAAAAATATATTTACATTTTTTAATTGTTATATATTTAGACTAAAAATGTTTTTGGTTTGTGTAAAATAAACTATTTTTGAATTTTATTTTTTTAAACTTATTTTTTTGCACTACTTATGTGTGAATCTACTTATTGATATATTACTAAACCTATTTAAGGCCGTGAAGATCCAGAGGAAGGCGAAAACCCCCTATGAGGAATGGGCCAATTATCCTCATATTAGGGGGGAAAATTCCTTCCTGACCCCAAATATGGCGATCAGCTTAAATCCCAGGATCAAAAGCCGAAATCTCTATCTACGTCCTATGTGTCTATGTGTGTGTGCCTATACCTGTAGTGTAGTGTAGGGTCTACACCTATCATGTACTGTGGATGTGACGAATGATGGGTGCAGTACTTACCCGGCCTGCGCTGAGGTAAGTTCAGGGATAATGGCCAATATTATACTATTGTTCCTGAACTCACCAGATAGAAACTTAGCACAGGCCGCTCCTGGGGCGCAGAAGACCTTCGGGCTGGAGGGATCTCAGATGCCAGCCATGGATTGGAGGAGGCCAAGTCAAGGGCCTGGTGCAGCGACACGATGGCAGTGGTCCGACATGAAGGTGTTAATGAGAGACATGATGTTCTAGGGCAGCCGAGGTGACAAACAGCAGCAGAGACGTGAGGTACGGGTCAGGAGGCAAGAAGTTCTGGGCAGTTGGCACGGGTTCATCCTGCAAGACATAAGGAGGAAGACATTTCAATAACTTCTATCTCCTGGATCTTCTGTTATCTTAGAGGAATGGTCATTATAATGAACCATTCCCCTATGTAACATCAGATATAATGTACACATCTAATGATCGGTGTCCTGTGTGTACAGCGGTCACTCACCAGATGGTCGTGGATTCTTTCACAGCCCAGATATTCTCATCCACCTAAGAATGACAGAGACATAGTCATTGACAGAAACAGTGGGAGAAGACAAAGATGGTCATAATGGCCACAAGGTGAGAAGAACATTTGATGGGATTTATCCTCACAGAGGATGATCTTACCGGGCCCAGCTTGATGACACATAATTGAATCCGGCCACGGGGTTAAAGGCTTTCTTATCCTCCGGCCACTGCAGATGATGGTTCTCCAGAACTGGCCTGAATGGTATAAATGGCGGCTTTGCTCTCCTTTTCTCTAGATCCTCCCAGCCGATGTTGGTAAAGAATGGATGCTCTCTGATGTTCCCGCACACATCCAAGCGCTTCTCAGGATTTTTGCACAGCAGCTTCTTGATAAGATCTTTGAAGTCAGCATCAAGCCAAGATGGAATTTCAGGCTCTCCTCTGGTTATCGCTGTGTAAGCCATTTTGCTGACGGAGCCGGTGTAAAATGGGGAGCGTCCTGTTGCCATCTTGGACACCACAATCCCCAGGCTCCACCAATCCACTGCTGTGCCATATCCTTTTTTGAGAAGCACCTCAGGGGCCATGAAGTGGAAAGTGCCCGTCACTCCAGAGATGTTATTGGAGGAGGTGACCCCATCTTGGGCGAGCCCCAGGTCAACTACACGGATGTGGCCATCGGCATCCAACATGATGTTTACTGGCTTAATATCTCTGCAATGAAATAAGAAAACATAATAAGAAATCTGCCCCATGATACAGGAGATGGAAAATGGGTCACTGCAAGATCAGGTGGACTAGGCAGAGAGGAGCCCAGGAAAGTTGGGGGCAATTTTTTGAGCATGTAGAGGGGACAGAGAGAAGGAGGAAAGTTGTGCTTACCGGTGGACGATGTTGTGTCCGTGGAGGAACTGGAGACCACATACAATCTCTGCTGTGTAGAATCTGATGGAGAGAACAGAGTGTAGTATCAATGTCATCGCTGATACCTCCTTCCCTCCTGGGCTACATGACCTGCCAGTCCTCTCCCAGCTACATTTCCACCTCTGCTTTTATTTTCACCCCTCTGCTTTCTTTTTGGTATATCTTCCTCATACTCACCTTACGCTGTCGATGTTCAGGCAGCCGCACATGTCAATCAAAGCCTCAAGGCTGCCGCCGGACAGATACTCCGTGATGAAATACGCCAGTTTCCGAGACTGCTGTGCGGCATAGAGGTGACATAAGAATGGGCAGTCTCGGGCCGCCAGGAGTATCCGCCGCTCTCTCATAAGGATGTTTTCCTTCACCTTCTTTTTCTTGATCATTTTTACAGCCATAAAGATGTTTCGGCTGGGGACTGATGTCAGGACCACCTGAAGAAAGAAATAGGGAATGCTTAGAAAATGTGTATGGGAGGTGAACAGCTGGTTTATCACTGCACAAGAAACGGGTGGGCTGAGTGGTGTGTGAGTCTGATAGTAATGGGGCTCCCCTGAGGGTTCTGTCACCACAGGGGTACTGCATCTCTTTAATGAGGTGTGGTATCTCCTCTCTGAGGTAAGGATGGAGCACCTGTCAGGACCCCACCTCTGCATTCAACACTACACCTCTCCCACATGTAGGGTTCTTATATGCACCAGGGTGCTGCCCCAGCCAGGATAAGAGGAGATGGGGGGGAACCAAAGATAGGGGGAAACTAGTAGTGGGTGAGGGTGGAGGACACACCAGGAGGTTACACTTGCTAATACATATTTAATAAACGGCCATCTTAGGTTCAAGGTCTTTTGATTGAGATCTTCATCGCTGAACTTGGCTTTCTGCTAGAACCTGCAGCTGTTGAAGATACACGGTCCTCGTACTCTGGCCTTGAGGCGAGGAGCGGGTTAGAGTTAATGGCTGTCTCTACCCGGTCAAGGTCCCTACCTAAGAAGGCCTGGAGGGGAGCGGAGAAGTAAAGCTCCACAGGCAAAAGGATCCCAGTGAATTCGGACGGAGCGGTTTACGCCACCTGTACTCCTCATTCTGGCCTAGTCAGAGGGACTCCTGCTGCAAGAGGGGACCGGCACCCGTTATCTGACTTTGTTACTTCACGTCCTAGTCAGAAAAGCTCCGGAGGCTTGGTGGATCCCACCGGGTAACAGACGGAGCGGAGTCGCCACCCGTACCCTTGTTCTGTGAGTAACCAGTGGGAGACCCAGCCTTACTACACGCACCACACACGAACAGGAGAGGACCTAGTGGGAGTTTCTAGGAACACTCTGGTGCTGGGGTTCCTGATTGATGCACCCGAACTACCTGGAGAGTGCCGAACCCCCTTTCCTGGTGGCCGCAGCGCGCCGTGAGGAGCAAGGAGAAGCCTTGCAGATGACCATTGACAACGTGAGTAAAGCTTGGAAGACTGCATCCATTGCCTCCAGTCCTTTATTCTAGCGCGACACCACACCACAACATACAACCCACTACTACTCTCCTGATCCCTCTTCGCTGCCCTGAGGCCCTGCTCCGCCTGTGGGGAGTAGTACCATCTGCTGCTGCCACGACATCCCACCTCAGAGGACTGCTGCAGCGCTGTTGGCAATCACTGGACACCACAGGTGGCGTAGTCGAGTACCTTTCCATCATCCCTCCTAGCCCGTATTTTTATGTGACAACCCTGGGCACGGAGCGGGCCTAGGTCACAACTGCAACCACCCTACACGGAGGCCCGGCTCCGAGTACCCCATCTCTCAGGGTGGGCTAGCGAGCGAGTCCCCGTGAGGGGAGGCGTCACAATAACCTGGACCTTATAGCTGAGCAAAGCTAATCTATCGGCATAATGCACTATCTGCTCCATGAATGCTCTATGGAGAGGTCTTAAAGGGTATTCCATTATCACCATATGGGAACAAATAGGACAAACACTGGATGGCACTTTGAGCTGGTTGGAGTCAGTATTGGTCTTATATCAATGTGCAACTGATTTAAAGTTTACTGAAACATAGAGGGCAAAGTATATATTGTATCCTGATAGGAGCATATATGTGTGGCGCCCCATAGGTACTGCATCTCACCCAGAGGTGTGGTATCCCACTCTCAGGTAAGAATGGAGTACTGCCCGGGACCCACACACTTGCATCCATTACACTCCACTTCAGAGGGAAGGGCGAGATTGCTCCTAAGGGAGAGCACAGTCCCTGGTCTCTAGCTGGAGGGTGGAACCATGTAGTGGGTGTGGGTGGAAGAACTAGTTTAGGGGAGCACTTCAGTAGGTGTATAAAAAGGGGAGCCATCTTGAGAGAGTGTGGTCAGTCTGAGAGAGAGATAGTTGGGAGCAGGAGCTCTGGAGGAACTCTGCTCAGGAGGAGAGGAGGAAGGAGCGGGTCTAGTCTGGGAGGCCCAGGAGAACAGACTGAGAGAGAGGATGGGAGCAGAGGGAAGGCTCCAAGAGGAACAGGGGGGATCCCAGGGGCACGGGAAGTGCGGATGCCACCCGTGCGCGCGAATTTACCAGGAAGTGGAGGGATCAGGCCGCAGAGGGGACCGGCCCCTAACTAGTGGAGAACTACAAATCTCAGCTAGAAACCAGAGGCTGCTGTACTTGCAAGGTGCAGCTGCCAACCACCACAATTACATCGCCAAAAAGGTGGTCACAGAAGGTCCAGGGGACTGCAGGTCGCCCGACAAGATCCGAGGCTACCGGCTTGGGGCACTGATTGTGAGGCGCAGGGCAGGAGGGTGAGAGCCAGTGCAGGAAGACGACCGAGGAAGGCACATAGAACGGGGTCCCGTTTAAGTACTCCGTTTAAGTACTCCTGAAAAAGGAAGGCACATAGAACGGGGTCCCGTTTTAGTACTTCGTTTAAGTACTCCTGAAAGAGGGATTGCTGAACCCCTTCCTTGGTGAACGCAGGGCGACGTGGGTGGTTATAAGCTGGCAGTTGTAACCAGGAGCAGCGTGATAACTGAGTAAAATCTGAAGACTGCACCCCACTGTGTCCTTGAATGACCATCACCAGCCCTGCACTACACAGCACCAGCAACATCTACCTCATAAAATCACTATATCCTGCCCTGGAGCATAGCTCTACCTGTGGAAAGCTGAACCAACTCTGCTGCATCACCATTAGCTCCAAGGGATCTGCACCGCAGCGGCGGCTCCATATAGCCGCATACCACAGGTTGCGTCATGAACATTAAGCTATAAAAACTATAATCCCCTTTTATTGACCGGCCTGGGTCACGGACCGGGTCACTGCCACTGTGACATCCCCTGCACCGACCGGCCCGGCACCGTGCACCCCACGGCCCAGGGGGGCGCGTCATATGGACCAGGGTATGGACGGAAATAAACCTTGTCCCCACAGATGTGATCCCAGAGATCAGCTCTTCAATGAATCAGAATACCCATTTATAGAATAGATGAGCTAATATGTGAAATAATCATGGGCTCAGGGGAGCGTCTGGATGTTTTTTCA
This sequence comes from Phyllobates terribilis, assembly GCF_046119375.1. NCBI lineage: Eukaryota > Metazoa > Chordata > Amphibia > Anura > Dendrobatidae > Phyllobates > Phyllobates terribilis. Next base: position 1,323,159 of record NW_027363106.1, on the reverse strand, counting down.
GTCATCCCATAGAAGAGCACTTCAATGAATATATATCTACAGAACAGGGCCAACCCCAGGTTTTCATGGGCACCGGGTGAAAAAGTCTAAGTGGGCCCCTTTGACACATACCACCATTCATGATGCACACATACGGTAGAGAAATATAGGTATAGTACAATGCCAAAGATTTCACTTACATGAGTGATATCTATTGTAAATTCTACAATAACTCAGAAACCGGCGAATCCTCGCAACGCACAGTGCAGACCGGACAGTATAGAACTCCATACAGTATTATAGGCACCACATAGTCCTTCATACGGTATTATGGAACCAACATAGTCCTCCATACAGTATTATGGGCACCACATAGTCCTCCATACAGAATAATGGGCCCTACGTAGTCCTCCATACAGTATTATAGGCACCACATAGTCCTCCACACAGTATTATGGCCCCTCATAGTCCTCCATACAGTATTATGGGCACCACATTGTCCTCCATACAGAATAATGGGCCCCACGTAGTCCTCCTTACAGTATTATAGGCACCACATAGTCCTCCATACAGTATAATGGCCTCACATAGTCCTCCATACAGTATTATGGGCACCAGATAGTCCTCCATACAGTATTATGGGCACCACATAGTCCTCCATACAGAATTATGGGCCCCATATAATGCTCCATACAGAATAATGGGTACCATATATTGCTCCATACAGTATGGGCCCAATATAATACTCCATATAGAATGGGCACCATGTAATGCTCCATACATAATGGGCCCCATATTTTGCTCCTTACATAAAAAAAATCAAATACTCACCTCTCCTCGCTGGCCGCTGCTCTGCTTCGGAGTCCTCAGTGTTAGCGTCTTCTGGCTCTGAGCACTTCTCAGTACAGAGGGTGCTTCTGTAGTGACGTCATCGCTCCCTCTGTCCTATGACAATGTGGCGCCCCTGAGGGTTCGACTGCCACAGGGATACTGCACTTCTTTAATGGAGTGTAGTGTTCCTCCTCTGAGGTAAGAACAGTGTGATGGTCAGGACCCCACCTCCACATCCAACACCACACTTCTCCCACCAGAGGGGGCTAGAATGCACTAGGTGCTTCCCTCTTGGGTACTCGGGAGACTGGGGAACCAAGAGATAGGGGAACCATTTAGTGGGTGAGGGTGGAGGACTCACATTTTAGTGACAATAATTCATATTTAATACACAGCCATCTTGGTCATTGGTCGTCGTCTTTTGGCAGTCTGTCCTTTGCAATGGTTCTTTGACTGTCCTCTACTGTGATCTCCCACCCTGAGCGTGGATCCTGTGTGGACCTGCAGCTGATGGAGACACAGCTCTCGTACCTTGGCCTTGGGTCGAGGGGCAGGTTGCAGATAATGTATGTCTCAACCCGGTCAAGGACCATGACCAAGAAGGCCCGGAGCTTAAGAGTGTAGCTCCACCGCAAATGGATCCCAGGGAGGATGCAGACGGAGCGGTGTACGCCACCTGTCCTCGCTATGCTGATCTATTCAGAGGGATTCCGGCTGCAAGAGGGGTACCGACACCCGACCTTGCTACTCCACGTCCTGGTCGGGAAAGCCCGGTAGGCCCTGAGGATCCCACCGGGTAATGGAAGGAGCAAAGCTGCCACCCGTACCCTGTTTCTGAGAGGAGTTCAGAGGGAGACCTGGCCTATCTACACACGCAGACAGGAATGGACCCAGTCTGAAGTCTAGGAACACTCTGGTGTGGGGTCCTGATTAAACACTTGTATTACTCGGAGGTGGTTGGACCCTCGTTCCTGGTGACCGCAGAACTCCGCGAGGAGCAGGGAGAAGCATTGCAGCTGTACTCTTCAACGTGAGTAAAAACCCTGGAAGTTAACCCCTATGGCCTCCGGACTCTTTATTCGGCACTACTCCGCACTACACGGCACAAGAACTCCTAGACTACTACCCCCTCCATCCTGTCTCTCTGCCCTGAGGCCCTGCTCCGCCTGTGGGGAGTAGTAACAACGACGGCTGCCGTAACATCCCTCCTCAGAGGACTGCAGCAGCGCTGGTGGCCTTCACCAGGTGCCACAGGTGGCGTAGTGGAGATCAGCCACTCAACCCGGATAAGCCCGTACCATCCCTTTTTAATGTGACGGCCCTGAGCACGGAGCGGGTCCGGGCCACGGCTGCACCCCATCTACAACATAGGACCCGGCTCCGAGTCCCCCATCTCCCAGGGTAGGGCTTTCGTGAGGCGTCACAACATCACAGAGTTAGAAGACGCCGAAGACACCAGAGCTGTGGTGGAACAGGGAGAGGTAAGTATTGCAAGTACCGGTGCCCTGAGCAAGCGGGGGGGCCCCTCTCACGGGCTTTGGCACCAAACTCCGCTTACTCACAGGCAGGAGTGGGCTGGGCCTGGGGGAAGAGGGGCAAATGCCCCCCGGGCCAGTTCCACCGCAGAGGCTTTGAGCCGTCGGCTGCCAAGAAGACAGCAGCCAGCACTTTAATTGTATATAAGTGCTGGTCCGGCCATCCCTGTATTGCCGACTGTGTGACCCTATCTCTTGAACTCACTAGCACGCCGGCCTGCTGGGTCTTCACCGGAGAGAGGTCAGCAGGGCCAGGGCAGGAGGTCAGGGCTGGATCCTGAGTGTCTTGTGTCAGCGATGCTCTGAGGTCTCATGAGTTATTACTGCAGCTACATCAGGTCGCGCTGTCTGTAGCCAGATCTGCAGGAAAGTCCCAGAGCCACTGCAGACTGTATACATACTCCAACACTGACTGCTCCTGAGCCTGGATCCAGGACATCATACATTATATATACTGCTATACATGATAATATGTGATGTTCTGTAGCCAGGTCCAGGTGTAATCAGTAAGGGTGTATTCACACTGCGTTCTGGCGCTCGTTCATTGGTCCCGCTGGGGCCTACTTCCGAATCCCCAGCAAAACGGTATATAATATATATACAGCTGTCATATACTATCCTGTATATACCATCAGATGTCTGTACACATAGTATAATATACAGCAGTCACATACTATCCTGTATATACCATCAGATGTCTGTACACATAGTATAATATGTAGCAGTCACATACTATCCTGTATATACCATCAGATGTCTGTACACATAGTATAATATACAGCAGTCACATACTATCTTGTATATACCTTCAGATGTGTGTACACGTAGTATAATATACAGCAATCACATATTATCCTGTATATACCATCAGATGTCTATACACATAGTATAATATGTAGCAGTCACATACTATCCTGTATATACCATCAGATGTCTGTACACATAGTATAATATACAGCAGTCACATACTATCCTGTATATACCATCAGATGTCTGTACACATAGTATAATATACAGCAGTCACATACTATCTTGTATATACCTTCAGATGTCTGTACACATAGTATAATATACAGCAGTCACATATTATCCTGTATATACCATCAGATGTCTGTACACATAGTATAATATACCGCAGTCACATACTATCCTGTATATACCATCAGATGTCTGTACACATAGTATAATATACAGCAGTCACATACTATCCTGTATATACCATCAGATGTCTGTACACATAGTATAATATACAGCAGTCACATACTATCTTGTATATACCTTCAGATGTCTGTACACGTAGTATAATATACAGCAGTCACATATTATCCTGTATATACCATCAGATGTCTATACACATAGTATAATATACAGCAGTCACATACTATCCTGTATATACCATCAGATGTCTGTACACATAGTATAATATACAGCAGTCACATACTATCCTGTATATACCATCAGATGTCTGTACACATAGTATAATATACAGCAGTCACATACTATCCTGTATATATACCATCAGATGTCTGTACACATAGTATAATATACAGCAGTCACATACTATCTTGTATATACCTTCAGATGTCTGTACACATAGTATAATATACAGCAGTCACATATTATCCTGTATATACCATCAGATGTCTGTACACATAGTATAATATACCGCAGTCACATACTATCCTGTATATACCATCAGATGTCTGTACACATAGTATAATATACAGCAGTCACATATTATCCTGTATATACCATCAGATGTCTGTACACATAGTATAATATACAGCAGTCACATACTATCCTGTATATACCATCTGATGTCTGTACACATAGTATAAAAACAACAGTCACATACTATCCTGTATATACCATCAGATGTCTGTACACATAGTATAATATACAGCCGTCACATACTATCCTGTATATACCATCAGATGTCTGTACACATAGTATAATATACAGCAGTCACATACTATCCTGTATATACCATCAGATGTCTGTACACATAGTATAATATGTAGCAGTCACATACTATCCTGTATATACCATCAGATGTCTGTACACATAGTGTAATATACAGCAGTCACATACTATCTTGTATATACCTTTAGATGTCTGTACACGTAGTATAATATACAGCAGTCACATATTATCCTGTATATACCATCAGATGTCTATACACATAGTATAATATGTAGCAGTCACATACTATCCTGTATATACCATCAGATGTCTGTACACATAGTATAATATACAGCAGTCGCATACTATCCTGTATATACCATCAGATGTCTGTACACATAGTATAATATACAGCAGTCACATACTATCTTGTATATACCTTCAGATGTCTGTACACATAGTATAATATACAGCAGTCACATATTATCCTGTATATACCATCAGATGTCTGTACACATAGTATAATATACAGCAGTCACATACTATCCTGTATATACCATCAGATGTCTGTACACATAGTATAATATACAGCAGTCACATACTATCCTGTATATACCATCAGATGTCTGTACACATAGTATAATATACAGCAGTCACATACTATCCTGTATATACCATCTGATGTCTGTACACATAGTATAATATACAGCAGTCACATACTATCCTGTATATACCATCAGATGTCTGTACACATAGTATAATATACAGCAGTCACATACTATCCTGTATATACCATCAGATGTCTGTACACATAGTATAATATACAGCAGTCACATACTATCCTGTATATACCATCTGATGTCTGTACACATAGTATAATATGCAGCAGTCACATATTATCCTGTATATACCATCAGATGTCTGTACAAATAGTATAACATACAGCAGTCACATATTATCCTGTATATACCATCAGATGTCTGTACACATAGTATAATATACAGCAGTCACATACTATCCTGTATATACCATCAGATGTCTGTACACATAGTATAATATACAGCAGTCACATACTATCCTGTATATACCATCAGATGTCTGTACACATAGTATAATATACAGCAGTCACATACTATCCTGTATATACCATCTGATGTCTGTACATATAGTATAATATACAGCAGTCACATACTATCCTGTATATACCATCAGATGTCTGTACACATAGTATAATATACAGCAGTCACATACTATCCTGTATATACCATCTGATGTCTGTACACATAGTATAATATGCAGCAGTCACATATTATCCTGTATATACCATCAGATGTCTGTACAAATAGTATAACATACAGCAGTCACATATTATCCTGTATATACCATCAGATGTCTGTACACATAGTATAATATACAGCAGTCACATATTATCCTGTATATACCATCAGATGTCTGTACACATAGTATAATATACAGCAGTCACATATTATCCTGTATATACCATCAGATGTCTGTACACATAGTATAATATACAGCAGTCACATATTATCCTGTATATACCATCAGATGTCTGTACACATAGTATAATATACAGCAGTCACATACTATCCTGTATATACCATCAGATGTCTGTACACATAGTATAATATACAGCGGTCACATACTATCCTGTATATACCATCAGATGTCTGTACACATAGTATAATATACAGCAGTCACATATTATCCTGTATATACCATCAGATGTCTGTACACATAGTATAATATACAGCAGTCACATACTATCCTGTATATACCATCAGATGTCTGTACACATAGTATAATATACAGCAGTCACATATTATCCTGTATATACCATCAGATGTCTGTACACATAGTATAATATACAGCAGTCACATACTATCCTGTATATACCATCAGATGTCTGTACACATAGTATAATATACAGCAGTCACATATTATCCTGTATAGGTGGACGGTTTTGTCTATTTTACAATAGAGGCACGAATATATTAATCCTTTCCTCATAGATTGTAAGCTTGCGAGCAGGGTCCTCTCTTCTCCTGGTATCTGTTGATTTATGTGATCATCGTTATTCTGTAATGTCTTTTATTTTCTGAACAAGTCCCCTCTAAAATGTAAAGTGCTGCTGAATATGTTGGTGCTATAAAATTAAAATATATTATTATTATATTATTAATCAATTCTGAAGACATGATGCAATTTACCAGCCGCATACTTTTGTTTCTAACACACTTTTCAGAGCTCATCTTCCTGTAGTCCCTCTGTCACTGCAGATTGCTGAATCGTGATAGAGCGCTGTGCACACACTGTCACGATTCCTTCGTATTTCCAGCGTAGTGATCACAAGTATGAGTTTGCATAGTTATGGTCGCATGCCGATTAGTCTCAGACACCGCTCTGAGCAGCTCACTGATAGAAGTGGATGAGAATCTAGTCGGCATTTGACCACAACTATCCCATCATTACTCCGGCTTTATGTTTTTAAAGTCTTGTACCTTCTGCTCCCTTTATGAAATAGCCATAGGTAAATACAAAAAAGATGGGACGCTGCTCATGAGCCGCTGCTGTGTGCTTGCCCCCTAGGCCAAAATTTGCCATCCAGCCCCACAGGTCCCACAATGTGCCAGTGTCCTGACGGTGAGTGTGCTCCCCCGCTTCCTCAGGGCCCTGGCGCTTTCCCGGGTGTGCCGGCTGGTGATGCCGACCCTGCTGCAGAAGACAACGGATGGAGATAACATGGCAAGTATAGGTGATAAAGAAAAATATATAAAAACTTACTTGGCCAAAACTGCCCCTACCCAAGATATCATGGATGGTAAAATTGCTGATGTTAAGCCTGGGGTAGGGGCTGGATGTTCCGGGGTCCCTGCTGCATCCAGGTGTTGGCTGTTAATCCTCCAATCCATTGCCTTTGGCCTCTCTCCTCTTCTTTGTGATATTCTTGAATCCAGAAGTATCACTGTCCTCTTCTCTCTTCCTCTTGTCTTCTCTCTGCTTCTCGCTTTCTCTGTGTCCAGTAGACGCCATTTGCAGTAATATCTTCCAGTCTGTAGACTTCCGTCCGATCTCTTCAGCCGACAGTTGAAAGTAAACGGCAGTTGGTCGTGTGCAGGCAGCGGCTCATGGCCCGCTCTGCCCGATACACTGATGTGGGCATCATGGGGGACAGTTTAGGGTCCAGAGGAACGGCACAGAACTTCATGGCGGCTTCTAGTGCTGTTTTTTTTCATTTCATAATACATTCTTTTTATTCACATTATACAGACAGATAATAATAAGTCAAAAATACATTAAAAAACCTAACATACTATGAAATACCAGCTCTTCCCATTACCAATGTAATTCTAGGGTTTCCATATATTTAAAAAATCATTACTTTTATCTTTCATGTTATAATACTATTTCTCATATATCATGGTTACTAGGGATGATATTTTTAAAATATTGAGAAACCCACGTATCATTTCCATTACACTTCACAAATACTTGGCACTTTGTGTTGTTGTATCACATAAAATCCCAATAAAATACATTTAAGTTTGTGGATGTAACATGGAAAAATATGGAAAAGTTCACAGGGTATGAATACTTTATCAAAGCCATTTTCTGCAATTTAATAATTTTTTTCATTCCATATTTCCTCTGTTACATTGAGTCTTTTCTACTTATTGAGTATTTTTTACTATCCTTGTATGTTTCCTGGGAACCCCTGCTCTTATTTGGAGTATGGGGGGTGGTTGTCCTTTCCGTCCATGACTTGGGACATGGATTGGTCATTTTGCACACGTTGATGTGTTTTTTAGATTTTTGTGATCTGTGGATTTGTTCTGCTTTTCTCTTGATAGCGTTGACAATAAAGATATCCTATTATATATTTGGATGTCCGATCCTTTGTTTTTCTTGTTGACAATATTGTAACTGTGCATTTTTGGCTGCCACTCTGGTCTTTATTTAGGTTGCACCCTCCCAAGAACCAACAAAAATACAACCAATTAACTTAAAGTGAATGTGTCACTGGGTTTTTGCTGCCCCATCTGAGAGCAGCATGATGTAGGGGCTGAGACCCTGATTCCAGTGATATATCACTTAATGGGCTTCTTGCTGCAGTTTTTATGAAATCACAGTTTTCCCTGCAGCAGATCTAGCAGATCTAAAAATGCAGAGCTCTGTATAACCCTGCCCACATCACTGATTGGCACATTTCTGTGTACACTGTGCATAGGCAGAAAGCTGCCAATCAGTGATGGGGGGCGAGGTTATATAGAGCTCATGAATATGGAGGACTACCTGGCAGCAGGATTAGTAGTCGTCTAGTGATAATTTCCTGTTGAAAAAACAGTGATTTTATCAAAACTACAGCAAGCAGCCCAATAAGTGACACATCACTGCAATCAGAGCCTCTACATTATGCTGCTCTCAGATTCAGTAACAAAAACCTGGTGACAGATTCCCTTTAACCTATTAATAAAAAAAGACTAGACAAGGTTAGTTTGGATAAAGAATAGGTTACTTAAAACATAAATTAATAAGTCAATAAATATTAAAAACCATGGAATAAATTAATCAGTCAGTAATCAAATAAATAATCAACTGTGACTATCAAAAATGGACCTAGTCCTCCCAGCCTTAGCCAACTGATAGGCATCGCAACAAAAAGAGGGTGGGTGGCCAACGCTGGTGACTTGCTGTGCATGGACTACCCCGGACTTTGGTGAAACTGGGCCTTTTATGCAGAAATATTCCCGCGCTAGCATTAGTTCTCCCATCAGGATAAAGATGCATCTTCCTGCGCAAACAACAGAATCTTCTATAACTTGCTGGTAGAGGATCACAGCTGAGACAACAGTGACTCTGAAATGATAAGTACCATTGCCGAAAAGAGTAGGAGGAGAAAGAAGAACGGAAAGGGGAGCACAAATACAGCCAAAGTATAGCCAAAATTCTTACCTCCAGAACAAATATTCTACTGGGCCTGTAAAACTATGTGTTCCCCCCGCTAACCTCTCTGGGGGCCCTGCCTTGACATTAGTGTCTTACCAGACATTGCTCCTTATCTGAATAATCTGTTCACACTATGTTTTTGCCTATTTGACACTACAGACAAAGGACCACCTATTACCAGGTCCTAGAGGGTCCTGTCCCAACTTCTACTACCTCATCTGAAAGAATCCACTTAATGAGCTGGATTTATACTACTTAAGAAGTTGTCCACTACTTTTACATTGATGCCCTATCCTACAAAACTAGTGGACAACCCCTTTAAATATAAGGACTTCTATATGTGCCTTTTTAATGGATATTAACCCCTTTACGACATAGGGCGTATTAGTACGTATCTGTGCCCTGGGACTTATGGACCAGATACTTATTAATACGCCCTGACGATTTCGCCCGTACACAGGCTGTGCGGGCGCGATCGCCGCCGGGTGTCAGCTGATTGTCACAGCTGACACCCGGGGCTATGTGCAGGGAGCGGTCCCGGTCCAGCTCTGAGGTGGCTACGATAGAGGAGAGCATGGCTTCTCTATCCTCATCTCAGTTGCCTCTGGAACCATGTCTTACCCTGCTTCAACATCTGACCTAGTGAATAATATTGGCCTCACTATGTGTGCACCTGATATGCCCAAACAAATCCATCACAGCTGTGCCAGGTGCTGTCTAATCCTAGTGTACATGGTATGAGCTGATCAGTCAACTGATTGGCTGCAGCAGTCACATGTGGTACGGTCATGACGCAGTGGCATACCGCTAACAGCAGATAAACATATGGCTGCTATGAGGCCCATGAATCTGAGGGATCTTGGGTAATCATACTGTTTGTGGGCCATCATACTATTTGGAGGGCTATGTGGGGGCCATCATACTATTTGGAGGGCTATGTGGGGACCATCATACTATTTGGAGGGCTATGTGGGGACCATCATACTATTTGGAGGGCTAGGTGGGGGCCATCATACTATTTGGAGGGCTAGGTGGGGGCCATCATACTATTTGGAGGGCTATATGGGGGCCGACATACTATTTGGAGGGCTATGTGGGGGCGGTCATACTATCTGGAGGGCTATGCGGGGGCCGTCATACTATTTGAAGGCCATCATGCTATTTGGAATGCTATGTAGAGGCCATCATACAATTTGGAGGACTATCCGTCTCATTTCAGCGACTTTTTGATTATCAATCTACATCATGTGTTGGATTATATATATCTTACTCTAATGTTCTCTTTATTACTAATCTATATCATGTGTTGGATCAGTCCTAGAGTACTTTGTCTTTTTGCCCACCACTAATGTATCTGCGCCATTATGGTTTATATGTAAGTCATTTTTTTAAGTTTGGATAATAATAAACTTTGTATTTTTAATATTACTATGTTCTTGTACGTCATTCTCTTTATATGAATCATTATTTGAGACGTTGAACAGACTCTGTTTTTCTAAAATGTGACCTATATGGTCAAATTACTTTGCCTCATAAAGACTACAAGGTAGACAGACACGGGGGAAAGTAGCTTAGCTTTAGCCGACTTCGTAGAGATAACTCCAGGAGTCCTCCTACCACCACAGAGGAAGTTAGCAGTCTGAGAGCTCCAAGCATTCACAAGGAAACGTGACTATCACCGGACCCTCCCTGCTGCAAAGTGAAACTATTTAAACACCCAGGCCAGGGTGTCAATTAGCTGGTGGGAGGTAGCCGATGGGTCCCAGAGGGAAACAGCTAAGAAGGTGTCTGTATTGCCAAATGAAGAGATCTTCTGCAACCAACTGCAGGGCAACTGTCTGTTACATTTGACATACCCATGACACTAGCGCCACCTATTGTAAGTATTAATTTCAAAAGTCAATATCGATTCTTTAAAGGGTATTGTCACATGACTTAGGATAAAAAGGCCAAACCAGAAACTCCATTTTCAGGACACGTGTTTAAGGATGTTTGTCCCTCATCAGTGCAAGACAGGAGAGAACTTGCTTGTATGGGTGAGTGACCTCTGACAGGGGATCCAAGGGATACATTTTCTCTTTGTGGAGAAGTTACCTACTTTGCTAAGTTAGCTACTTGGCAACCCCTTTTGAATTCCTATGTTTACACTCAGTTAAAATAACAAAACTTATACTTACCACCGGCGCCGTTCCTACGGTGTCCCTTCCAGTGCTCCCTGCGATCCCTTCGGCCAATCAGCGGTGGCTTCACTTTCCTCTGCTATGGATAGAATTGACATCCAGGGGAAGTGAAAGAGCCGCAGCAACTCTCACTTACTCTGAATGTCTTGATTTGTATGAAGGAGGGAAAAGTGAAGCCAGCGCTGATTGGCTGCAGGGATTGCGTGATATAACAATGTCACACAAGCCCGGGAGAACCAGTGCCTACACCGCTGGAACAGCGCCGGCACTGGAAGTGAGTGTTATTATTTTACTGGGGGACACATAGGGATTGAGAAGAGGTTGTCCGAGTAGTGGACAACCCCTTTAAATTCCCAGTGGAGATCTGCATGTGACTTATATTTTTTAATTGCAGCAGTAAAACCCTTTAAGAAGATTATGATTTTACACTGTAAGTTTTCTAATAATTCAGAATGATTCCTAAAATATCTTATGTCCTGGGCGCTGGGTACTATCCATCTGCTGAGCCTTTGTGCTATGACCTAGGACCGTGCTGGCGAACCTATGGCACGCGCGCCAGAGAGGGCACGCAGAGTGCTCCCTAAAGGGCACGCGCGCCATCGCCTCAGCACTAGGACCGGGCCTGGCGGGTGATTACTTGGAGCCCCCCGACTTCAGCTAGATGTGCGTTCTCTGACACACATCTAGCTGAAGTGTATTGCAGCGCACGAACTTGCCAAACCCGTGCGCGGCCATACACTCTGCCAGCAGGCGGCGTCAGCGTACAAGCGACTGGGCGTATGGCAGTGACGTCATGCCGGCTACAGGAGAGGACGCTGAAATCAGCTGCCGGCTACAGGAGAGGACGCGGCGCGGGAGAGGAAGGAAGGTGAGTAGGAGGGTTTATAATGTTTGTCTGTTTTTACTATGCGATGAACAGCAGCGCAAATACAAGGATGGGGGAGCATATTCATGGGTGGGCATGTACCAGGATGAAGGAAGGGAGACGACAACATATCTACAAGGATGGGGGAGCAGCATATATACAAGGATGGTTGAGCAGAATATATACAAGGATGGGGGAGCAGCATATATACAAGGATGGGGGAGCAGCATATATACAAGGATGGGGGAGCAGGATATATACAAGAATGGGGGAGCAGCATATATACCAAGATGGGGGAGCAACATATATACAAGGATGGGGGAGAAACATATATACAAGGATGGGGGAGCAGGATATATACAAGGATGGGGGAGCAGCATATATACAAGAATGGGGGAGCAACATATATACAAGGATGAGGGAGCAGCACATATACAAGGATGGGGGAGCATATTCATGGGTGGGCATGTACCAGGATGAAGGATGGGAGACGACAACATATCTACAAGGATGGGGGAGCAACATATCTACAAGGATGGGGGAGCAGAATATATACAAGGATGGGGGAGCAACATATATACAAGGATGGGGGAGCAGCACATATACAAGGATGGGGGAGCATATTCATGGGTGGGCATGTACCAGGATGAAGGATGGGAGACGACAACATATCTACAAGGATGGGGGGCAGCATATCTACAAGGATGGGGGAGCAGCATATCTACAAGGATGGGGGGCAGCATATATACAAGGATGGGGGAGCAACATATATACCAGGATGGGGGAGCAGCATATATACTAGGATGGGGGAGCAACATATATACAAGGATGAGGGAGCAGCATATATACAATGATGGGGGAGCAACATATATACAAGAATGGGGGAGAAGCATATATACAAGGATGGGGGAGCAGCATATCTACACGAATGGGGGAGCAGCATATATACAAGAATGGGGGAGAAGCATATATACAAGGATGGGGGAGCAGCATATATACAAGGATGAGGGAGCAGCATATATACAAGAATGGGGGAGCAACATATATACAAGGATGATATACAAGGATGGGGGAGCAGCACATATACAAGGATGGGGGAGCATATTCATGGGTGGGCATGTACCAGGATGAAGGATGGGACACGACAGCATATCTACAAGGAAGGGGGGCAGCATATCTACAAGGATGGGGGGCAGCATATATACAAGGATGGTGGAGCAGCATATATACCAGGATGGGGGAGCAGCATATATACAAGGATGGGGGAGCAGCATATCTACAAGGATGAGGGAGCTACATATATACAAGGATGGGGGAACAGCATACATACAAGAATGGGGGAGCAGCATATATACAAGGATAGGGGAGCAGCATATATACAATGATGGGGGAGCAGCATATATACCAGGATGGGGAAGCAGCATATCTACAAGGATAGGGGAGCAGCATATATACAATGATGGGGGAGCAGCATATATACCAGGATGGGGGAGCAGCATATATACAAGGATAGGGGAGCAGCATATATACAATGATGGGGGAGCAGCATATATACCAGGATGGGGGAGCAGCATATCTACAAGGATGGGGGAGAAACATATATACAAGGATGGGGGAGCAGCATATATACTCGAATGGGGGAGCAGAATATATACAAGAATGGGGGAGCAGCATATATACAAGGATGGGGGAGCAGCATGTCTACAAGGATGGAGGAGAAACATATACAGGGTGGTCCAAAAGTAGGTGGACAGAAAGTGTAATAAGGTTATGAAGGGGGAGATTTATCATACACTAAACTGCAGCCGCCTGTCTGGATCATCCTCCAATAAACCATGAATTAGACGTGGACGATAAGCTTTCCACCCAATAGATTTCAGGATTCGCATGATAGAAGCTCGTGAAATTCCCAATTCCAAAGAGGCTCTTCTGGTGGACTTTTTTGGACTTTTAACAAATGTTTCAGCAACAAGTTGTTTATTATCTTCTGTACAGACTGTTTTGGGTCGACCAGCTTTTGGAGCATTAAGGATTGAGCCAGTGATATTGAATTTGTCACGAATGCGGTAAATGGTTTGTCTCTTTGGGGCTTGAGTACCAAATGTTTCAACCTAATTTGCTCTAACGGTTTCAGCATTTTGAGATTTCCAATACTCTGTTAAAATACATTTTCTTTAATCTGTATTTAAATTATTTGCCATTATGTGTTATCTGAATTATCTAAAAAGAAAACAGATTTAGGGGAGATCTATCTGTGAAAACTAGATCTGTGAAACTGGCTCAGTTGCCCTTAGCAACCAATCAGATTCCACCTTTCATTTTCCCAAGAGTTTATTATGAATGAAAAGTGGAATCTGATTGATTGCTAAGGGCAATTGAGCCAGTTTCACTTTACACCATGTTTGATAAATCTCCCCCTTCATAACCTTATTACACTTTCTGTCCACCTACTTTTGGACCACCCTGTATACAATAATGGGGGAGAAGCATATCTACAAGGATGGGGGAGCAGCATATATACAAGGATGGGGGAGCAGCATATATACAAGGATAGGCTCTGTCCTGGGACCTGTATTGTTCAACATCTTCATCAATGATTTAGATGAAGGAATTGAGGGTAAACTGATTAAATTTGCTGATGACACAAAGCTAGGAGGGATAGCTAATACTAGAGAAGAGAGAGAGAGGATTCAAAAAGACCTAAATAAACTGGAGCAGTGGGCAGCAACCAACAGAATGGTTTTTAACAGGGAAAAATGCAAAGCACTACATCTGGGCAATAAAAATGAAAAAAGCATATACAGAATGGGAGGAATAGAGCTAAGCAACAGTACATGTGAAAAAGACTTAGGTATACTAATAGATCATAGACTGAACATGAGTCAACAGTGTGATGCAGCAGCAAAAAAGGCAAATACAATTCTGGGATGTATTAACAGAAGCATACAGTATAGATCACGTGAAGTCATTATCGGTCTTTACTCCTCTTTGGTCAGACCTCATCTGGAATACTGTGTACAGTTTTGGGCACCACATTTTAAAAAAGACATAGACAAACTGGAACAAGTTCAGAGAAGAGCGACCAGAATGGTGACTGGTCTGCAAACCATGTCCTATGAGGAACGGTTGCAGGATTTGGGAATGTTTAGCTTGCAAAAAAGAAGACTGAGAGGAGACTTAATAGCTGTCTACAAATATGTCAAGGGCTGTCACATTGTAGAAGGATCATCTTTATTCTCATTTGCACAGGGAAAGACTAGAAGCAACGGGATGAAACTAAATGGGAGGAGACACAGATTAGATATTAGAAAAAACTTTTTGACAGTTAGGGTGATTAATGAGTGGAACAGGCTGCCACGAGAGGTGGTGAGTTCCCCTTCAATGGACGTCTTCAAACAGAGGCTGGACAGACATCTGTCTGAGATGATTTAGTGAATCCTGCTTTGAGCAGGGGGTTGGACCAGATGACCCAGGAGGTCCCTTCCAACTCTACCA
Organism: Phyllobates terribilis; assembly: GCF_046119375.1. Classification (NCBI taxonomy): domain Eukaryota; kingdom Metazoa; phylum Chordata; class Amphibia; order Anura; family Dendrobatidae; genus Phyllobates; species Phyllobates terribilis. Next base: position 1,307,407 of record NW_027363106.1, on the reverse strand, counting down.
TTCTATGATTCTATGATTCTATGATTCTATGATATACTAGGATGGGGGAGCAGCATATATACAAGGATGGGGGAGCAGCATATATACAAGGATGGGGGAGCAGGATATATACAAGAATGGGGGAGCAGCATATATATCAAGATGGGGGAGCAACATACAGTGCCTACAAGTAGTATTCAACCCCCTGCAGATTTAGCTGGTTGACACATGCGGAATTAACTTGGCATTGTGACATTTGTACTGTAGATCAGCCTGGAAGTGGGAAATGCACTGCAGCAAATTTTGTTTTTGTTTTTTTTTTTTTGCTTTTTTTTAAAACGTTAAAAGTTAATTCAGAGTGTCATTTATTATTCAACCCCTCAAACCACAAGAATTCTGTTTGGTCCCCCTAAAGTATTAAGAAGTAATTCAGGCACCAAGAATAATGAGCTTCACATGTGTGGATTAAAGATCTCTTTTGCCAGCCTTTTCTGACTATTTAAGACCCTCCCCAAACTTGTGAACAGCACTCAGACATGGTCAACATGGGAAAGACAAAGGAGCATTCCAAGGCCATCAGAGACAAGATCGTGGAGGGTCACAAGGCTGGCAAGGGGTACAAAACCCTTTACAAGGAGTTGGGCCTACCTGTCTCCACTGTTGGGAGCATCATCCGTAAGTGGAAGGCTTATGGAACTACTGTTAGCCTTCCACGGCCAGGACAGCCTTTGAAAGTGTCCTCCCGTGCCGAGGCCAGGCTTGTCCGAAGAGTCAGGGCTAACCCAAGGACAACAAGGAAGGAGCTCCGGGAAGATCTCATGGCAGTGGGGACATTGGTTTCAGTCAATACCATAAGTAACGTACTCCACCGCAATGGTCTCCGTTCCAGACGAGCCCGTAAGGTACCTTTACTTTCAAAACGTCATGTCAAGGCTCGTCTACAGTTTGCTCATGATCACTTGGAGGACTCTGAGACAGACTGGTTCAAGGTTCTATGGTCTGATGAGACCAAGATCGAGATCTTTGGTGCCAACCACACACGTGACGTTTGGAGACTGGATGGCACTGCATACGACCCCAAGAATACCATCCCTACAGTCAAGCATGGTGGTGGCAGCATCATGCTGTGGGGCTGTTTCTCTGCCAAGGGGCCTGGCCATCTGGTCCGCATCCATGGGAAGATGGATAGCACAGCCTACCTGGAGATTTTGGCCAAGAACCTCCGCTCCTCCATCAAGGATCTTAAGATGGGTCGTAATTTCATCTTCCAACAAGACAACAACCCAAAGCACACAGCCAAGAAAACCAAGGCCTGGTTCAATAGGGAAAAAGTCAAGGTGTTGGAGTGGCCTAGTCAGTCTCCTGACCTTAACCCAATTGAAAACTTGTGGAAGGAGCTCAAGAATAAAGTCCACATGAGACACCCAAAGAACCTAGATAACTTGGAGAAGATCTGCATGGAGGAGTGGGCCAAGATAACTCCACAGACCTGTGCCGGCCTGATCAGGTCTTATAAAAGACGATTATTAGCTGTAATTGCAAACAAGGGTTATTCCACAAAATATTAAACATAGGGGTTGAATAATAATTGACCCACACTTTTATGTTTAAAATTTAATAAAATTTAACTGAGCAACATAACTTTTTGGTTTGTAAGATTTATGCTTCTGTTCATAAAACCTACTCTCATTTGCAGTTTGAAGGCTCTAACTTATTTGCATCTTATCAAACCAGCTAAATCTGCAGGGGGTTGAATACTACTTGTAGGCACTGTATATACAAGGATGGGGGAGAAACATATATACAAGGATGGGGGAGCAGGATATATACAAGGATGGGGGAGCAGGACATATACAAGAATGGGGGAGCAGAATATATACAAGGATGGGGGAGCATCATATATACAAGAATGGGGGAGCAACATATATACAAGTATGAGGGAGCAGCACATATACAAGGATGGGGGAGCAGAATATATACAAGGATGGGGGAGCAACATATATACAAGGATGGGGGAGCAGCACATATACAAGGATGGGGGAGCATATTCATGGGTGGGCATGTACCAGGATGAAGGATGGGAGACGACAACATATCTACAAGGATGGGGGGCAGCATATCTACAAGGATGGGGGAGCAGCATATCTACAAGGATGGGGGGCAGCATATATACAAGGATGGGGGAGCAACATATATACCAGGATGGGGGAGCAGCATATATGCCAGGATGGGGGAGCAACATATATACAAGGATGAGGGAGCAGCATATATACAATGATGGGGGAGCAGCATATATACAAGAATGGGGGAGAAGCATATATACAAGGATGGGGGAGCAGCATATATACAAGAATGGGGGAGAAGCATATATACAAGGATGGGGGAGCAGCATATATACAAGGATGGGGGAGCAGCATATATACAAGGATGAGGGAGCAGCATATATACAAGAATGGGGGAGCAACATATATACAAGGATGATATACAAAGATGGGGGAGCAGCACATATACAAGGATGGGAGAGCATATTTATGGGTGGGCATGTACCAGGATGAAGGATGGGAGACGACAGCATATCTACAAGGATGGGGGGCAGCATATCTACAAGGATGGGGGGCAGCATATATACAAGGATGGTGGAGCAGCATATATACCAGGATGGGGGAGCAGCACATCTACAAGGATGAGGGAGCTACATATATACAAGGATGGGGGAACAGCATACATACAAGAATGGGGGAGCAGCATATATACAAGGATGGGGGAGCAGCATATATACAAGGATAGGGGAGCAGCATATATACAATGATGGGGGAGCAGCATATATACCAGGATGTGGGAGCAGCATATCTACAAGGATGGGGGAGAAACATATATACAAGGATGGGGGAGCAGCATATATACACGAATGGGGGAGCAGAATATATACAAGAATGGGGGAGCAGCATATATACAAGGATGGGGGAGCAGCATGTCTACAAGAATGGGGGAGAAACATATACAGGGTGGTCCAAAAGTAGGTGGACAGAAAGTGTAATAAGGTTATGAAGGGGGAGATTTATCATACACTAAACTGCAGCCGCCTGTCTGGATCATCCTCCAATAAACCATGAATTAGACGTGGACGATAAGCTTACCGCCCAATAGATTTCAGGATTCGCATGATAGAAGCTCGTGAAATTCCAATTCCAAAGAGGCTCTTCTGGTGGACTTTTTTGGACTCTTAACAAATGTTTCAGCAACAAGTTGTTTATTATCTTCTGTACAGACTGTTTTGGGTCGACCAGCTTTTGGAGCATTAAGGATTGAGCCAGTGATATTGAATTTGTCACGAATGCGGTAAATGGTTTGTCTCTTTGGGGCTTGAGTACCAAATGTTTCAACCTAATTTGCTCTAACGGTTTCAGCATTTTGAGATTTCCAATACTCTGTTAAAATACATTTTCTTTAATCTGTATTTAAATTATTTGCCATTATGTGTTATCTGAATTATCTAAAAAGAAAACAGATTTAGGGGAGATCTATCTGTGAAAACTAGATCTGTGAAACTGGCTCAGTTGCCCTTAGCAACCAATCAGATTCCACCTTTCATTTTCCCAAGAGTTTATTATGAATGAAAAGTGGAATCTGATTGATTGCTAAGGGCAATTGAGCCAGTTTCACTTTACACCATGTTTGATAAATCTCCTCCTTCATAACCTTATTACACTTTCTGTCCACCTACTTTTGGACCACCCTGTATACAATAATGGGGGAGAAGCATATCTACAAGGATGGGGGAGCAGCATATATACAAGGATGGGGGAGCAGCATATATACAAGGATAGGGGAGCAAAATATATACTAGGATGGGGGAGCAGCATATATACAAGGATGGGGGAGCAGCATATATACAAGGATGGGGGAGCAGGATATATACAAGAATGGGGGAGCAGCATATATAACAAGATGGGGGAGCAACATATATACAAGGATGGGGGAGAAACATATATACAAGGATGGGGGAGCAGGATATATACAAGGATGGGGGAGCAGGACATATACAAGAATGGGGGAGTAGAATATATACAAGGATGGGGGAGCAGCATATATACAAGGATGGGGGAGCAACATATATACAAGTATGATGGAGCAGCACATATACAAGGATGGGGGAGCAGAATATATACAAGGATGGGGGAGCAACATACATACAAGGATGGGGGAGCAGCACATATACAAGGATGGGGGAGCATATTCATGGGTGGGCATGTACCAGGATGAAGGATGGGAGACGACAACATATCTACAAGGATGGGGGGCAGCATATCTACAAGGATGGGGGAGCAGCATATCTACAAGGATGGGGGGCAGCATATATACAAGGATGGGGGAGCAACATATATACCAGGATGGGGGAGCAGCATATATGCCAGGATGGGGGAGCAACATATATACAAGGATGAGGGAGCAGCATATATACAATGATGGGGGAGCAGCATATATACAAGAATGGGGGAGAAGCATATATACAAGGATGGGGGAGCAGAATATATACAAGAATGGGGGAGAAGCATATATACAAGGATGGGGGAGAAGCATATATACAAGGATGGGGGAGCAGCATATATACAAGAATGGGGGAGCAACATATATACAAGGATGATATACAAGGATGGGGGAGCAGCACATATACAAGGATGGGGGAGCATATTTATGGGTGGGCATGTTCCAGGATGAAGGATGGGAGACGACAGCATATCTACAAGGATGGGGGGCAGCATATCTACAAGGATGGGGGGCAGCATATATACAAGGATGGTGGAGCAGCATATATACCAGGATGGGGGAGCAGCATATATACAAGGATGGGGGAGCAGCATATCTACAAGGATGAGGGAGCTACATATATACAAGGATGGGGGAACAGCATACATACAAGAATGGGGGAGCAGCATATATACAAGGATGGGGGAGCAGCATATATACAAGGATAGGGGAGCAGCATATATACAATGATGGGGGAGCAGCATATATACCAGGATGGGGGAGCAGCATATCTACAAGGATGGGGGAGAAACATATATACAAGGATGGGGGAGCAGCATTTATACACGAATGGGGGAGCAGAATATATACAAGAATGGGGGAGCAGCATATATACAAGGATGGGGGAGCAGCATGTCTACAAGAATGGGGGAGAAACATATACAGGGTGGTCCAAAAGTAGGTGGACAGAAAGTGTAATAAGGTTATGAAGGGGGAGATTTATCATACACTAAACTGCAGCCACCTGTCTGGATCATCCTCCAATAAACCATGAATTAGACGTGGACGATAAGCTTTCCGTCCAATAGATTTCAGGATTCGCATGATAGAAGCTCGTGAAATTCCAATTCCAAAGAGGCTCTTCTGGTGGACTTTTTTGGACTCTTAACAAATGTTTCAGCAACAAGTTGTTTATTATCTTCTGTACAGACTGTTTTGGGTCGACCAGCTTTTGGAGCATTAAGGATTGAGCCAGTGATATTGAATTTGTCACGAATGCAGTAAATGGTTTGTCTCTTTGGGGCTTGAGTACCAAATGTTTCAACCTAATTTGCTCTAACGGTTTCAGCATTTTGAGATTTCCAATACTCTGTTAAAATACATTTTCTTTAATCTGTATTTAAATTATTTGCCATTATGTGTTATCTGAATTATCTAAAAAGAAAACAGATTTAGGGGAGATCTATCTGTGAAAACTAGATCTGTGAAACTGGCTCAGTTGCCCTTAGCAACCAATCAGATTCCACCTTTCATTTTCCCAACAGTTTATGATGAATGAAAAGTGGAATCTGATTGATTGCTAAGGGCAATTGAGCCAGTTTCACTTTACATCATGTTTGATAAATCTCCCCCTTCATAACCTTATTACACTTTCTGTCCACCTACTTTTGGACCACCCTGTATACAATAATGGGGGAGAAGCACACCTGCAAGGATGGGGGAGCAGCATATATACAAGGATGGGGGAGCAAAATATATACTAGGATGGGGGAGCAGCATACATACAAGGATGGGGGAGCAGAATATATACAAGGATGGGGAAGCAGGATATATACAAGGATGGGGGAGCAGAATATATACGAGGATGGGGGAGCAGCGTATATACAAGGATGGGGATCAGAATATATACAAGGATGGGGGAGAAACATATATACAAGGATGGGGGAGAAACATATATACAAGGATGGGGGAGCAGAATATATAGAAGGATGGGGGAGCAGCATATATACAAGGATGGGGGAGCAACATATCTACAAGGATGGGGGAGCAAAATATATACAAGGATGGAGGTGCAGCATATATACAAGTATGAGGGAGCAACATATATACAAGGATGGGGGAGCAGCATATATACAAGTATGGGGGAGCAACATATATACAAGGATGGGGGGCAGCATATATACAAGGATGGGGAAGCAATATATATACAAGGATGGGGGAGCAGCATACATACAAGGATGGAGGAGCAGCATATATACAAGTATGGGGGAGCAACATATATACAAGGATGGGGGAGCAGCATATATACAAGGATGGGGGAGCAATATATATACAAGGATGGGGGAGGTGCATATATACAAGGATGGGGGAGCAGCATATATACAAGGATGGGGGAGCAACATATATACAAGGATGGGGAAGCAACATATATACAAGGATAGAGAGCAACATATTTACAAGGATGGAGAGCAACATATATACAAGGATGGGGGAGCAACATATATACAAGGATAGGGGAGCAGCATATATACCAGGATGGGGGAGAAACATATATACAAGAATGGTGGAGGAGCATATATAAAAGGATGGGGGAGAAGCATATATACAAGGATGGGGGAGCAGCATATATACAAGGATGGGGGAGCAGCATATATACAAGGATGGGGGAGCAGCATATATACAAGGATGGGGAGCAGCATATATACAAGAATGGGGGAGCAGCATATCTACAAGGATGGGTGAACAACATATCTACAAGGATGGGGAAGCAGCATATATACAAGGATGGGGGAGCAACATATATACAAGGATGGGGGAGCAGCATATATACAAGAATGGGGGAGCAGCATATATACAAGGATGGGGGAGCAGCATATATACAAGGATGGGGGAGCAGCATATATACAAGGATGGGGGAGCAGCATATCTACAATGATGGGGGAGCAAAATATCTACAAGAATGGGGGAGCTGCATATATACAAGGATGGGGGAGCAGAATATATACAAGGATGGGTGAGAAACATATATACAAGGATAGGGGAGTATATTCATGGGTGGGCATGTACCAGTATGAAGGATGGGAGATGACAACATATCTACAAGAATGGGGGAGCAACATATCTACAAGAATGGGGGAGCAGCAAATATACAAGAATGGGGGAGCAACATATATACAAGGATGGGGGAGCAGCATATATTCAAGGATGGGGGAGCAGAATATATACAAGGATGGGGGAGCAGCATATCTACAAGGATGGGGGAGAAATATATATACAAGAATGGGGGAGCAGCATATATACAAGGATTGGGGAGCAACATATATACAAGAATAGGGGAGCAGAATATATACAAGGATGGGGGAGCAGCATATATACAAGGGTGGGGGAGCAGAATATATACAAGGATGGGGGAGAAACATATATACAAGGATGGGGGAGCAGAATATATACAAGGATGGGGGAGCAACATATCTACAAGAATGGGGGAGCAGCATATATACAAGGATGGGGGAGCAGCATATATACAAGGATGGTGGAGCAACATATATACAAGGATGGGGGAGCAACATATATACAAGGATGGGGGAGCAACATATATACAAGGATGGAGGAGCAGCATATATACAAGGATGGGGGAGCAGCATATATACATGGATGGGGGAGCAAAATACATACAAGGATGGGGAGCAGCATATATACAAGGATGGGGGAGCAACATATATACAAGGATGGGGGAGCAGCATATATACAAGGATGGGGGAGCAGCATATATGCAAGAATGGGGGAGCAGAATATATACAAGGATGTGGGAGAAACATATACAAGGATGGGGGAGCAGCATATATACAAGAATGGTGGAGCAGAATATATACAAGGATGGGGGATCAGCATATATACAAGAATGGGGGTGCAGCATATATACAAGGATAGGGGAGCAACATATCTACAAGAATGGGTGAACAACATATATACAAGGATGGGGGAGCATATTCATGGTTGGGCATGTACCAGGATGAAGGATGGGAGACGACAACATATCTACAAGGATGGGCGAGCAGCATATCTACAAGAATGGGGGAGCAGAATATAAAGAAGGATGGGGGAGCAGCATATATACAAGGATGGGGGTGCAACATATATACAAGGATGAGGGAGCAGAATATATACAAGGATGGGGGAGTAGAATATATACAAGGATGGGGGAGCAGCATATATACAAGGATGGAGAGCAACATATATACACGGATGGAGAGCAGCATATATACAAGGATGGGGGAGCAGAATATATACAAGGATGGGGGAGCAGCATATATACAAGGATAGGGGAGCAGCATATATACAATGATGGGGGAGCAGCATATATACCAGGATGGGGGAGCAGCATATCTACAAGAATGGGGGAGAAACATATATACAAGGATGAGGGAGCAGCATATATACACGAATGGGGGAGCAGAATATATACAAGAATGGAGGAGCAGCATATATACAAGTGTGGCACCCCAGGGGTCTGGTTTTCCACAGTAATGTAATGTTATGTCTGAGAGCAGGTGGGAGGTCCTTTGGTCAGGGATCCTGTGCATGCCACACCTCCTGCCCAGTCTTGGGAGGGGAAGAACTTCCCCTGTATAAACCCGGGGCTGAGGCAGGGTGAGTCAGACAAGGAGAGTGGAGACAAGAAGCAGCATAGGAAACAGCAGAGTTCCAAGGAGTCAGGGGCTGGCAGCTGCAGCGCTCGCCCTGACTAAGAAGATTCTTTACCGGACCCGGAGTCCGAGGCTGTGGGGACTAACTTCTACCCAGCAGCAGAATCCGTCAGGCAGGGGATTTCAGGTCCTCTGGCCCAGAAGCCCGAAGGCACGGTCACACGCGTGGGACCAGCACCGCCATCGTGGAGCGGAAGCCATTAGAAGGCCCCGAGTCACCGGCCATACGGGTGAGCACCACACGGTACACTCAGGGACGTGGGCTACTTACATCAGCTTCTAGCAAGGTAGCCAGAAGAGTACAGTCAGTTTGTGAGGCCTACAACTACGCCTGGCCAGGGGAGATCCCATCTGCTCAAAGACTGACCAGGCCCCGTTTGCTAGCAAGTACTCCGGGAGGGTCTATCGTTGTTACCAGTAAAGACCCTGAACTACACCGTACCGTCTCTGAGTGGTTCCTGCTACCCCCATCATCCACGTCGGCTGCCCTGAGGCCATACCCCTCCCGTTGGGGGTTATACTATCACGCTGCACAATCCTACCACCGGCCTCAGCGGTCTGCCCTGCAGCAGCAGCTCCCTGGCTGCACTCAACGGGTGGCGTAGTCATCAACTATTTACTACTAATAGACTGCCGTCTAGTTTGACTCCCTGGGCACGGACCGGGTCACCGCCACGAGACTACAACCCTCCACTGATCCGGCTCCGGGTAGGCTCCCGCATGCGCAACGCAGCGCGACACAGGCCCAGGGGCGCGTCAACTTTGGCGTAGTCGGCAGGATCTCGTGCCCGCAACCACCGGGTACTGCGTGCCTGAAAAGCAAAGACTGTTCAAACTTACCAGTGGTGAAGATTCCCGCTATCCGTGGAGGTTTCCCGCCATCCGGCGCCATCTTCTACCTTCTTCCCGCCATCCGCGAAGTTTTCCCGCCATCCGGCGCCATCTTCGACCTTCTTCCCGCCATCCGTGGAGTTTTCCCGCCATTGGACGCCATCTTGAGGACGCCGCGCGGGAAGAAGAGGGGCGTGGACTCCGAAAGCGCGCGAGAACTGAAGCCCCGCCTCACGTCCGGACGTTGCGTAAGGTCCTGGAAGGAGCCCAGCAGACGCCGACGTCACAGGAGCGCGACGGAAGGTCCTCAACCCTGACGATCCACTGCGGAGCCGCGGCCTACGGAAGAGGATCATCGCAAGGTAGGCCACGGTCCACTAGGGGGGAGGAAGATGTCGGATACGGAGGAGAGCTTCACTGCCCCAACCCCCACCAGCGCTACCGCTGCTGCAGTTATGCCCTTCACCATGCCCTATATCCCGGGAGCAGCTTGGCTACCCCAGTACTCAGGGGAGTCACATACCCTGCATGACTTTAGAGAAAAGCTGGATAGCCTCTTCCAGGTGTACCCCCTCACAGAAGAGCAAAAAGTGAGCATCCTGGTGGCCCAACTAACCGGGGCAGCCAAAAGGGAAGTAAAATCCTGGCCACCTGGGAGGAAGACTGTCGCAGGGATACTAACCCGGCTGAAGGACACCTTTGATACCCGCACCTCAGCCGAGATTAAGCTTAGATTCTACGGGTGCAAGCAGCGAGCGCATGAGAGTATAAGGGACTATGCACTAAACCTACAAGAGGCCCTGAGGGCCATAAAGCAGACCGACCCTGATGGGGTGGGAAACGAGGACAGGCTGTTGACTGAACAATTTATAGAGGGTTTATATTGCAATGCCCACCGAACCCAGTTGCGGGCAATGGCCTTACAGGATCCCCATCTGGACTTTGCACAGTTCAAGGACAGAGCCATCCGGGTGCTCCGAGAACCGGCACCAGGTGGCGTTGTGACCCACAGACGCCCCACTACCACTTACTACCAGGAGGCGGCGCCCTTGTCAGCAGGGCCTGTGGGAGCTGATGCGCAGGCTTTGGACAATGACCCGGCTCCAGACCTACACCATCAGGTCCAAGAGCTAGCTAAGAGCGTTGCTGCGCTAACCCGAACTGTGCAGTCTTTACAGGTTTCCACCCCAGGGAAGATCCAGCTGGCATCCGGACCGGAGGACATCCCGTGGCGTCGACCAAGGAGGACCCCACCGGCCAGAGGAAGACCCAGTGACCGATACAGCGAGGACGGACGACCCATCTGCCGCCGCTGCAATCAACCCGGACATATGGAAAGGTACTGTTCTTTAAACGGGCACAACCTGGGGTAGAGGGCCAACCCCCAGGAAAAAGATCACCAGGCCCATCGAACTGGCGCGACAGATATGTGGGAGGACGTCCAGTCTTGCCTGTGGTACTGGATGGCATTCCCATGAGTGCCCTACTGGATACCGGGTCACAGGTCACCACCATCCCGTACGTGCTCTTCAAGCAGTACTGGAATGACTCGGATATTACCCACTACCCTGACGACGACTTGAGTATCATCGCCAGCAATGGCCAGCCCGTGCCACAGATCGGATTTAAGGAGGTGGCCCTCAAAATCGGTAGAGTCGAACTGGCCGCACAGGGACTGATCATTGTAGATATTGATAAACATGAGAGTCACCCAAAAATAACTCTAGGAACTAACGTAATTGAAAATTGTCTTGCAGAGGTGATTTTCCTTTTACAGCAGGTTGCCAAGAACGCCAGCTCCGGCGAGCAGCGGGTGCTCCAGAAAGAGATCCGGGCACTGATGCAACGGCAACAAGTGGAACTCTCCGGCGGTGAGATTGGTAGCGTAAGAATGTGTGACCCTTTTCCTATTGCCATGCCCCCAAAAAGTGAAATGATGATTTGGTGCCGGGCAGCTATTGGTCTGAGAGGAAGAGATTACCAGGCAATGGTAGAACCAGTTTACTCAGACAGTAGGCCCACCATTTTGACAGCACGGGGGGTGGTCAATGTACGCCATGGGAGGGTGCCCATTCGCATAATAAATATCGGGGAGAGGGAAGTGTACCTGCCCCGGTATGCCACGCTAGCCAAATTATATACCACTAATCAAAATTCTATACAATCTGTGGAACCCTTGCCTCCATCTCACCCGGAGGAAGGTAACGGCTCTAAGAAAGACATGGAGGACTGGTGTCAGCAACTACATTTGGGTACTGATTCCACTCCCTCACATCAGAAACAAGGAGTCTATCGGGTGGTTCAAGAGTATGAGAGAGTGTTTAGTAAACACCCGTTAGACTTCGGGCGAGTCAAGGGGGTAGAACACCGCATCCCCACGGGAGATCATCCTCCCATAAAAGAGAGGTATCGACCCGTACCCCCTGCACATTACCAACACGCCAAGGGGATGCTTAGAGACATGAAGGAGGCTGGGGTAATCCGGGATAGCTGTAGCCCCTGGGCAGCCCCACTAGTTTTAGTCAAAAAGAAAGACAACACCATGAGGATGTGTGTAGATTACCGGAAAATCAACCGTATCACACACAAGGATGCGTACCCCTTACCAAGGATAGAGGAGTCATTGGCTGCTTTAAGATCTGCTAACTTCTTCTCTACCTTGGATCTCACTAGCGGGTACTGGCAGGTTCCTGTAGCAGAGGCGGACCGGGAGAAGACCGCATTCACCACCCCGATGGGACTTAGCGAGTTCACCTGCATGCCGTTCGGACTCTGCAACGCCCCAGGAACCTTCCAACGATTAATGGAGTGCTGTCTGGGCCACAGAAACTTCGAGACGGTCCTGTTGTACCTGGACGATGTCATCGTATACTCCAAAACTTATGAGGACCACCTGAAACACCTGGCGGAGGTGTTCGAAGCTCTGGCGAGTTACGGCCTAAAGGTGAAACCCTCCAAGTGTCACCTCCTGAAACCAAAGGTGCAATACCTGGGACACGTGGTGAGCGCTGACGGAGTGGCTCCCGACCCCGATAAGATCACCGCAATTAAGGGATGGCCAAGCCCCTCCAGCGTAAAAGAAGTGCGGCAGTTCCTAGGGTTGGTAGGCTACTACCGAAGGTTTATTCCCGGTTTCACCAAAAAGGCAGCGCCTATGCAGAACCTCCTGATAGGCCAGTCCCGGAAGGCCAAGAACCAGAAGCCGCCCTTCAAATGGGAAGAGCCAGAAGAAGAGTCCTTCCGCCAGCTGAAGATGGCCCTCACGGGGGATGAAATCTTGGCGTACCCAGACTATAGCCAGCCCTTCATCCTCTACACCGACGCCAGTAACATCGGGCTGGGAGCCGTACTATCCCAGATTCAGCAGGGGAGAGAACGAGTGATCTCCTATGCCAGCCGAAAACTGCGACCCACCGAAAGGAACCCCGAGAATTACAGCTCATTTAAGCTAGAGTTCCTGGCCGTGGTATGGGCAGTCACCGAGCGCTTTAGGCATTACCTCGTTTCTTCCCGGTTCACCGTATACACGGATAACAACCCGTTGATACACCTGGACACGGCAAGACTCGGTGCCCTGAAGCAGAGGTGGATGGCCCGTCTGTCCAACTACGAGTTCACAATCAAATACCGGGCAGGACGCTCCAATACTAACGCGGATGCCCTGTCCAGGATGCCCAACCTGCCGGACGAAGGAGAAGATCCGGAGGGACTGGAAGAAGTTGAACTCCCTGCGTTCCACCGTCATGGGACTATCCAGTATTCCCACCGGGTAAGGGGTAAACAGGCTGCTACGTTGAACCCCTTACCCCACTACAACTGGGCGGAAACGCAAGACAGCGACCCTGCTGTCCGACTGGTGAAGGAGATGCTGACTCGGCCGGAGGCTCGACTTGAACCAGACGCTCCGGAGGAAGCCAAACAACTATGGGCGGAGAAGAGTCGACTATTCCTTTACAAGGGGAAGTTGTGCCGCAGAATGGTCAACTCCCGGACGCATGAACTACTCTGGCAAGTAGTGGTGCCACGAAGAGACGCAGCCATGGTGATGGAGGCATACCACGACGGAGCTGGACACTTCGGGTGGAAAAAGCTGGAGTTCCTGCTGCGCGAGCGGTTCCACTGGGTAGGCATGAGGGGAACCATCGAGAAGTGGTGCAGAGACTGTGGCCCGTGCAATCTGAGAAGGAAGGACCGGGCCAGCCAGAAGACTCCCCTGCAATCCATCGTCACCCGGCAACCGTTGGAACTGGTAGCCTTGGATCATGTAAAACTGACCCCAAGCAGAAGTGGCTACGTCTACGCGTTAACCATCGTGGATCATTACTCCAGGTTCTTGGTTGTCGTCCCCGTCAAGGACTTAACGGCTCAAACAGCAGCTAGAGCCTTCCAGCAGCACTTCTGCCGTCCACACGGGTACCCGGACCAAGTGCTGACGGACCAGGGACCTGCCTTTGAAGCGGAGGTCTTCCAGGAATTCTGCAATCTGTATGGCTGCCGGAAGATAAGGACGACACCCTACCATCCGCAAACTAATGGACTTTGTGAAAAAATGAACCAGGTGGTAATGGATCTGCTAAAAACATTGCCCCTGGAAGAACGCAGTCTGTGGCCTGAGAAGTTGCCCGATCTGGTGGACCTATACAACCACATCCCGGTAGGTTCCACCAACTGTACCCCGGCTTACCTAATGAGGGCGAGACCTGGTAAGTTACCTGTTGACCTGGAAATGGGAGTCCTGACACCTGAGGACACTTCACCAGAAACAGACTGGGACACAGAGAGGCAGCAGCAGTACCGGAGAGTACAAGAGAGCGTGGAGCGAAGTCTCTGTCAGGCTAGGGAAAGACAAGAGAAGACTTACAACCAGTATGCTCCCGCTGTTCCCCTGGTACCCGGAGAGCAGGTCTTGAAGAGGAAAAGACGGCTCCACAAGTTGGATGACCAGTGGGAGGAGGACCCGTACACCGTACTGCCCTCAAGCCACGAGAACCCGAAGGTCTGTACCATCAGTAAAGACGGAGGGGAAACCACAGCCATTGTATCCCGGGACCACCTGAAGAAGTGTCCCGAACAACTGAGGAACCCTGAAGAGGAACAAGAAGACCATCGACCCGTGGAAGAAAGGGAAGATATGGTTAGTACCGTGCTCGGGGACTTCCCTCAGTCTTGGACTCAAGTCAATGGTGCAGTTGTGGTACCCGTACTCACCTTCCTCCAACCATCATCCCAAGAACCTACGGAGCAACGGGTAGAGCTGGAAGAACAGCCGGTCCAGGAGGCAGAAGACTCCACACAAGCAGAACAGGAGAATCAACCCTCTGCTTATAGTGAGCCTGCCGTACCCCTAGTGAGACAAAGAGCCGGTAGACAGCTGCCCAGTTTACCCTTGACAGCTCCTACACCCTGTAGTTCAGGGCCAGACAGTCAGCTCCGTAGGTCCACTCGGGCCACTAGAGGCCAGTTACCCGCACGCTGGAGAATTTAAAGTGTATAAATTGTTTTATTTATGTTTTTCTGTGTATTGTTGCTTGTGAATAATTTTGTGTTTCCAGTTGTTTTTAGGAAACCTTGGTGGATTTACCAGGAATCCTTGTATATAGTTGGAGCGTAACCCAGGATGGACTAGAGACTGTTAAGGACTCGGGGTAGGACAGACCCCTACCTGGTTACGTCTCCCTGTGTTGGTGAAATGGACACCTTTGCTTTTCTTCAAAGACTGCACCCGGTTGCGGACACGCCGCAACCATCTTATGTGTTTTTCTTATTGTGTTGTTATTGTTATACTTTGTTATGTTTTTCTAAATGGGTTTAGTCCCGGAGTACTAAATTTCACTAGGGGGGAATGTGGCACCCCAGGGGTCTGGTTTTCCACAGTAATGTAATGTTATGTCTGAGAGCAGGTGGGAGGTCCTTTGGTCAGGGATCCTGTGCATGCCACACCTCCTGCCCAGTCTTGGGAGGGGAAGAACTTCCCCTGTATAAACCCGGGGCTGAGGCAGGGTGAGTCAGACAAGGAGAGTGGAGACAAGAAGCAGCATAGGAAACAGCAGAGTTCCAAGGAGTCAGGGGCTGGCAGCTGCAGCGCTCGCCCTGACTAAGAAGATTCTTTACCGGACCCGGAGTCCGAGGCTGTGGGGACTAACTTCTACCCAGCAGCAGAATCCGTCAGGCAGGGGATTTCAGGTCCTCTGGCCCAGAAGCCCGAAGGCACGGTCACACGCGTGGGACCAGCACCGCCATCGTGGAGCGGAAGCCATTAGAAGGCCCCGAGTCACCGGCCATACGGGTGAGCACCACACGGTACACTCAGGGACGTGGGCTACTTACATCAGCTTCTAGCAAGGTAGCCAGAAGAGTACAGTCAGTTTGTGAGGCCTACAACTACGCCTGGCCAGGGGAGATCCCATCTGCTCAAAGACTGACCAGGCCCCGTTTGCTAGCAAGTACTCCGGGAGGGTCTATCGTTGTTACCAGTAAAGACCCTGAACTACACCGTACCGTCTCTGAGTGGTTCCTGCTACCCCCATCATCCACGTCGGCTGCCCTGAGGCCATACCCCTCCCGTTGGGGGTTATACTATCACGCTGCACAATCCTACCACCGGCCTCAGCGGTCTGCCCTGCAGCAGCAGCTCCCTGGCTGCACTCAACGGGTGGCGTAGTCATCAACTATTTACTACTAATAGACTGCCGTCTAGTTTGACTCCCTGGGCACGGACCGGGTCACCGCCACGAGACTACAACCCTCCACTGATCCGGCTCCGGGTAGGCTCCCGCATGCGCAACGCAGCGCGACACAGGCCCAGGGGCGCGTCACAAGGATGGGGGAGCAGCATATATACAAGGATGGGGGAGCAGCATGTCTACAAGGATGGGGGAGAAACATACAGGGTGGTCCAAAAGTAGGTGGACAGAAAGTGTAATAAGGTTATGAAGGGGGAGATTTATCATACACTAAACTGCAGCCGCCTGTCTGGATCATCCTCCAATAAACCATGAGTTAGACGTGGACGATAAGCTTTCCACCCAATAGATTTCAGGATTCGCATGATAGAAGCTCGTGAAATTCCCAATTCCAAAGAGGCTCTTCTGGTTTACTTTTTTGGACTCTTAACAAATGTTTCAGCAACAAGTTGTTTATTATCTTCTGTACAGACTGTTTTGGCTCGACCAGTTTTTGGAGCATTAAGGATTGAGCCAGTGATATTGAATTTGTCACGAATGCGGTAAATGGTTTGTCTCTTTGGGGCTTGAGTACCAAATGTTTCAGCCCAATTTGCTCTAACGGTTTCAGCATTTTGAGATTTCCAATACTCTGTTAAAATACATTTTCTTTAATCTGTATTTAAATTATTTGCCATTATGTGTTATCTGAATTATCTAAAAAGAAAACAGATTTAGGGGAGATCTATCTGTGAAAACTAGATCTGTGAAACTGGCTCAGTTTCCCTTAGCAACCAATCAGATTCCACCTTTCATTTTCCAAAGAGTTTATGATGAATGAAAAGTGGAATCTGATTGATTGCTAAGGGCAATTGAGCCAGTTTCACTTTAAACCATGTTTGATAAATCTCCCCCTTCATAACCTTATTACACTTTCTGTCCACCTACTTTTGGACCACCCTGTATACAATAATGGGGGAGAAGCATATCTACAAGGATGGGGGAGCAGCATATATACAAGGATGGGGGAGCAGCATATATACAAGGATAGGGGAGCAAAATATATACTAGGATGGGGGAGCAGCATATATACAAGGATGGGGGAGCAGAATATATACAAGGATGGGGAAGCAGGATATATACAACGATGGGGGAGCAGAATATATACATGGATGGGGGAGCAGCGTATATACAAGGATGGGGAGCAGAATATATACAAGGATGGGGGAGAAACATATATACAAGGATGGGGGAGAAACATATATACAAGGATGGGGGAGCAGCATATATACGAGGATGGAGAGCACCATATATACAAGGATGGGGGAGCAGCATATATACAAGAATGGGGGAGCAGCATATATACAAGGATGGGAGAGCAGCATATATAGAAGGATGGGGGAGCAGCATATATACAAGGATGGGGGAGCAGCATATCTACAAGAATGGGGGAGCAGAATATATACAAGGATGGGGGAGCAGCATATATACAAAGATGGGGAAGCAACATATATACAAGGATGGGGGAGCAGCATACATACAAGGATGGAGGAGCAGCATATATATAAGTATGTGTGAGCAACATATATACAAGGATGGGGGAGCAATATATATACAAGGATGGGGGAGCAACATATATACAAGGATGGAGAGCAACATATTTACAAGGATGGGGGAGCAACATATATACAAGGATGGGGGAGCAACATATATACAAGGATGGGGGATCAAAATATATACAAGGATGGATAGCAACATATTTACAAGGATGGAGAGCAACATATATACAAGGATGGGGGAGCAACATATATACAAGGATAGGGGAGCAGCATATATACCAGGATGGGGGAGAAACATATATACAAGAATGGGGGAGCAGCATATATACAAGGATGGGGGAGCAGAATATAAAGAAGGATGGGGGAGCAGCATATATACAAGGATGGGGGAGCAACATATATACAAGGATGGGGGAGCAGAATATATACAAGGATGGGGGAGTAGAATATATACGAGGATGGGGGAGCAGCATATATACAAGGATGGAGAGCAACATATATACACGGATGGAGAGCAGCATATATACAAGGATGGGGGAGCAGAATATATACAAGGATGGGGGAGCAGCATATATACAAGGATGGGGGAGCAGCATATATACAAGGATGGGGGAGCAGCATATATACAAGGATGGAGAGCAACATATATACACGGATGGAGAGCAGCATATATACAAGGTGTAGCGCCGGCGTCCCTGCCCTCTGCTAGTCAGGGACGCTCTTCCCCTCACCTCTCTGCTCCGTGCCCGGCGTCCTCCTCCCGCTCTCCTGGCAGCGCGCGCTCCTACCCGGCCACTGTGCTTAGGGCGCGCGCGCGCGCTCTCCCTCCCTCTTAAAGGGGCCGCGTGCGCCGTCCTAAAGAGTCCCCGGCCAATGGCTGGATGACTTCACCATATATAAGGCACCTCCTCCAAAATGGAGGTGCCCGAGCAATGTTGTTGCACTGTTCACTACTCTGCTTCAGCCCTCAGGTCCCGTTGCCAGTTACCTGCCAGATACCTGCCAGATTCCTGCCAGCTTGCTGTCTTATTCCTGCCTGATATTCTGCTACCTGCCTGCTAGCCTGAGGTCCGAAGGTCTGCCTTGCAACTCCTGTCAGTCTGTCTAAGGACCAGCTTGCCCGCTCACCTGGGAGCGCACATCAGCTACCTGCCTGCTTGCCTGAGGTCCGACGGTGCCTTCCAACTCCTGTCAGTCTGTCTATGGACCAGCTTGCCCGCTCACCTGGGAGCGCACATCTGCTACCTGCCTGCTAGCCTACCTGGAGGCTCCGCCGTCACGTGCTGTGACCACCTGCCTGTCCAGTGACTCCTGCCCGCTCACCTGGGAGCGCTCATCCGCTGCCTGTCTGCTAGCCTACCTGGAGGCTCTGCCGTCACGTGCTGTGACCACCCGCCTGTCCAGAGACTTCTGCCCGCTCACCTGGGAGCGCTCATCTGCCGCCTGTCTGTTGGTCTTCCTGGAGGCTCCGCCGTCACATGCTGTGACCACCCGTTTATCCAGAGACTCTCGCCTGCTCACCTGGGAGCTCACGTCTACCATCAGCCGCCACAGGTTGTACCACCCCTTTACCCAGAGACTGCCCCGGTCACTTGCCGTGACCTCATGCCCGTTCATCCAGAGACTGACCCGGTCACTTGCCGTGACCTCCTGCCCGTTCATCCAGAGACTGCCCCGGTCACTTGCCGTGACCTCCTGCCCGTTCATCCAGAGACTGCCCCGGTCACTTGCCGTGACCTCCTGCCCGTTCATCCAGAGACTGCCCCGGTCACTTGCCGTGACTCCCAGCCCGTTCACTCAGAGACTGTCCCGGTCACCTGCTGTGACTGCGTGCCCGTCTTCCCTGGTCGCCACCCGCTCCCTTACAAGGACCGCCCCCTTGTATAGTAGCTCAGAGGTTCCGCCTCCCAGACCCGTTACACAAGGATGGGGGAGCAGCATATATACAAGGATGGGAGAGCAGCATATCTACAAGGATGGGGGAGCAGCATATCTACAAGGATGGGGGAGCAGCATATCTACAACGATGGGGAAGCAACATATATACAAGAATGGGGGAGCAGCATATATACAAGGATGGGAGAGCAGCATATATACAAGGATGGGGGAGCAGAATATATACAAGGATGGGGAAGCAGCATATCTACAACGATGGGGGGAGCAACATATAAACAAGAATGGGAGAGCAAAATATATACAAGGAAGGGGGAGCAGCATATATACAAGGATGGGGGAGCAGCATATATACAAGGATGGGGGAGAAACATATATACAAGGAAGGTGGAGCATATTCATGGGTGGGCATGTACCAGGATGAAGGATGGGAGATGACAACATATCTACAAGGATGGGGGAGCAGCATATATACAAGTATGGGGGAGCAACATATCTACAAGAATTGGGGAGCAGCATATATACAAGGATTGGGGAGCAGAATATATATAAGGATGGGGGAGCAGCATATCTACAAGGATGGGGGAGCAACATATATACAAGGATGGGGGAGCAACATATATACAAGGATGGGGAGCAACATATATACAAGGATGGGGGAGCAACATATATACAAGGATGGAGAGCAACATATTTACAAGGATGGAGCGCAACATATATACAAGGATGGGGCAGCAGCATATATACAAGGATGGGGGAGAAACATATATACAAGAATGGGGGAGCAGCATATATACAAGGATGGGGGAGCAGCATATATACAAGGATGGGGAGGAGCATATATACTAGGATGGGGGAGCAACATATATTCAAGGATGGGGGAGCAGCATATATACAAGAAAGGGGGAGCAGAATATATACAAGGATGAGGGAGCAGCATATATACAAGGATGGGGGAGCAGCATATATACAAGGATGGGGGAGCAGCAGATCTACAAGGATGGGGGAGCAACAAATCTACAAGAATGGGGGAGCAGCATATATACAAGAATGGGGGAGCAGCATATATACAAGGATGGGAGAGCAGAATATACACAAGGATGGGGGAGAAACATATATACAAGGATGGGGGAGTATATTCATGGGTGGGCATGTACCAGGATGAAGGATGGGAGACGACAACATATCTACAAGAATGGGGGAGCAACATATCTACAATGATGGGGGAGCAGCATATATTCAATGATGGGGGAGCAGAATATATACAAGGATGGGGGAGCAGCATATCTACAAGGATGGGGGAGAAATATATATACAAGGATGGGGGAGCAGCATATATACAAGGATGGGGGAGCAGCATATATACAAGGATGGGGGACCAACACATATACAAGGATGGGGGAGAAACATATATACAAGGATGGGGGAGCAACTTATCTACAAGAATGGGGGAGCAGCATATATACAAGGATGGGGGAGCAGCATATATACAAGGATGGGGGAGCAGCATATATACAAGGATGGGGGAGCAACATATATACAAGGATGGGGGAGCAGCATGTATACAAGGATGGGGGAGCAGCATATATACAAGGATGGGGGAGCAGAATATATACAATTATGGGGGAGAAACATAAACAAGGATGGGGGAGCAGCATATCTACAAAAATGGGGGAGCAACATATATACAAGGATGGGGGAGCAGCATATATACAAGGACGGGGGAGCAGCATATATACAAGGATGGGGGAGCAGCATGTATACAAGGATAGGGGAGCAACATATATAAAAGGATGGGGGAGCAGAATATATACAAGGATGGGGGAGCAGCATATATACAAGGATGGAGAGCAACATATATACAAGGATGGAGAACAACATATATACAAGGATGGTGGAGCAGCATATATACAAGGATGGGGAAGCAACATATATACAAGGATGGTGGAGCAGAATATATACAAGGATGGGGGAGCAGCATATATACAAGGATGGGGGAGCAACATATATGCAAGGATGTGGGAGCAACATATATACAAGGATGGGGGCGCAGCATATATACAAGGATGGGGGAGAAGGATATATACAAGGATGGGGGAGCAGGATATATACTAGAATGGGGAGCAGAATATATACAAGGATGGGGGAGCAGCATATATACAAGAATGGGGGAGCAACATATATACAAGGATGGGGGAGCAGCACATATACAAGGATGAGGGAGCAGCACATAAACAAGAATGGGGGAGCATATTCATGGGTGAGCATGTACCAGGATGAAGTATGGGAGACGACAACATATCTACAAGGATGGGGGGCAGCATATCTACAAGGATGGGGGAGCAGCATATCTACAAGGATGG
Organism: Phyllobates terribilis; assembly: GCF_046119375.1. Lineage (NCBI taxonomy): Eukaryota > Metazoa > Chordata > Amphibia > Anura > Dendrobatidae > Phyllobates > Phyllobates terribilis. The sequence continues at coordinate 1,285,166 of NW_027363106.1, read as the reverse complement.
GGGAGCAACATATATGCAAGGATGGGGGAGCAGCACATATACAAGGATGAGGGAGCAGCACATATACAAGGATGGCGGAGCATATTCATGGGTGGGCATGTACCAGGATGAAGGATTGGAGACGACAACATATCTACAAGGATGGGGGGCAGCATATCTACAAGGATGGGGGAGCAGCATATCTACAAGGATGGGGGAGCAGCATATCTACAAGTATGGGGGGCAGCATATATACAAGGATGGGCGAGCAACATATATACAAGGATGGTGGAGCAGCATATGTACCAGGATGGGGGAGCAGCATATATACAAGGATGGGGGAGCAACATATATACAAGGATGAGGGAGCAGCATATATACAAGGATGGGGGAGCAGCTTATATACAAGAATGGGGGAGCAGCATATATACAAGTGTTATAGCAGAAGATGAGGCCCCTCAAATTCAAAGACCCCATCTATGCTATATAAGTCTGAAAGTTACTTTAGGTCAAAATAACACCAGCCGTGAATGTTCCTTCTTGAATCAATAATGCGTCCTTGCTAGTCATCAGAATGTATCTGATTAAATGTGTCTAATTTAATGTGTCCGATTGAATGTTTCAACACAAGCATAGACAGCATAAGAATAGAAACTAGTCTTTGTGTGCTAAAATTGTATAATCAAACCATATAAGGTAAATTCGTTTCCTGCCTTCAGAGTGGATATAAAGCCATGCTTTGTAATAAAGTTTAGAGCTTGTTTGACACACATCTTGTCCTGTGTCTCAGTCTCTCCGAGCTCGTAATCCAAAGGATAGAAGACTCAGAATGCAGTGACCACAGCTGGCGCCTCGAACAGGGACCTTGAGTTAATCTACCCAGGGGTGCTCGACCGGTCCGAGACGTGGGACTAGTGAAGCTCTCTGTTGGTGATATATACAGCGCTGAGGTAAGAATAACTGTTATATTCTACCTAATTATATCACTGCATAGAAGAGACTCCCTCACCCCCGAGCAGTCGGCTCCCCAGGTAATTCACAGATTGTTGTCTGGCTCAGGTCCCTTTGAACCAGTAGAATTCCCTCAGATAAATTGACAGTCCTGCCTTCTATCCTTTGGAAAAACTTAAGAATGAAAGTATGGATCCGATGATTGTGTTGTGGGTGTGTCTCGGGATTGGTGTTTTTGGTCTGTTTTTCTGGTTGGCGTATAAGTCCTGGAAGGCTAGTAGTGGAATGGTTCAGAAACCTTTGTGGCCCATTGTCTAAGTGACCATTGTCTAAGTGACTGAGGAGTCTACTCTAAGTGAGGAGAACCGAAAAAAAATGGGGAACCAAAATGCCAAGGAAGGCATTATAGCCAAAGACTTAGTGGTACGCTGAGAAGGGAAACAGGCACTGATTGGAATTGACAAAATATTGTGTAAAGCGGGAATGAATGAGAATGGAGAGATGAACGGAGAGAAATGGAAATCCTTCTTTAACTGCTATCATGGATGGCTGAAAGATAAGGGTCTGTTGGAGACAGTGGATGTATGGATGAATGCATGCGCTCATTTTAAAGGAAAAATTGAAGAATTAGGAGACGGACGTTACAGACTGACAAAAACCGGAATGACAGATTTTTCTCCCTGTCCGCTCCCGACGTCACCCAGCTCACCCTCACCCCAGTACCAGAATTCTCAGGAACCCAATTGTTGGGTTTGCCCCAGATGTGGACAGCAGAACCCCTTGACAGTAGACATCTGTGTGGCATGTGGAGGATCGAGACCCCACCCAGCTAGTCTATTCCCAATGAGGACGGTAGTTGTGCCAGGAGCACCGGGAGCAGCAGCGGCAGCAGCAGGGGGGGATGCAGTTGTTCCAGGTCAGGAAGCTCGCACAATGTTAATGTATAGACCATGGAGTCCTTCAGAGCAGTTGGCATTGATCTCCCAGCTGCCAGACCCATCCCAGTCCCCTATGGGTTTCGCTAGAATGATCACCACCATACAGGATACGTACCATGCCACTAGAATAGATCTGCAAGGGGTAATTAAAGGGAAATTGGCAGATGAAGCTCGGTATGACAGACTGACAGACGAAACTTATAAACAATATGACAGTAGAACGGGCCCTGATGTAGCGGAGGCTAATGATGCAGCAGCCGGGGTTCTGTACGTAAAAGCGTTGGTAAAAGCATGTAAAGATAGGCAAGCAGAAAACCAAGTTACACTAGAAGATAGAGTGCAGGGGAAGGAGGAAGATCCTAAGGATTATTTCTATGCATTAAAGAAAACCTGGTCAGAAATGGGGTTCAACCCCGGAAATAAGACTAGTGAGAGGGTATTAGCAAGTGCTTTCATGAATGGACTAAAGAAGGAGATTGCAGAGAAGATAAAAGCAAGTAGACCGGACTAGAGATCAGTGAAGGCAGAAGATTTAGCTAGAATAGCTCAGGGGGCACAGCATGACATAGCGCAGGCAAAAAGAGCTGCCAGAATACACATAGTAGAGACGACCCCCAGAAACAACAGAGGCAGAGGACGGACTGCAGGAGGAGGACAGAAACTGTGTTACGGATGTAGAAAGCCAGGACATTTTAGAAAGGACTGTAGGACCAACCCGTATCCAAATGCTCAGAGTACGGGTCCTCCAGCTGACCAAACAACGCCCCCATAGGATGAGGGTAGCTTGCACATGAACCCCCTCATCTCCTTACCCCCAACTCCCAGTTGTATAGTGCAGGTGAACATACCAGGGGGACATGAAATCGATTTCCAAGTAGATACGGGAGCCGACAATTCAGTAATTACGCAAGGTGATTGGCCATACACTGACACTGATTTTTCACATCATGTCATTGCCACCCCCTTCAATTCCCTGTCTGTCCTGCTCCCTGTCACTAAAAGAATTCCCCTGCAAATTCAAGGAGATACTGTACATAGCCAGCTCATGGTATCGCCCCGAGGCCAATGTAATCTATTGGGAAATGATGTGTTGTCCCAATTACAAGCACATATTGAGTATCATCCCGATGGCACTGTCACCATGACCCCAGGTTTAAAACCAAGTACCCTTTGCAAAATTATGTCACTAGATATTGCCAGCATAGAAGAGAAAAATGAGTTTCCCCCGATATTGGAGCATGCTGTACCACATGATTTTTGGGCCTCAGACAAAACAGATGTTGGTAGGTTAAGAGTTCAACCAGTAATGGTAAAATTAAAACCAGGAGCAATTTTGCCTCAACAGAAGCAGTATCCCCTTAGCTCGGCTCAGGAGAATGCCATAGCCCAGCAAGTCCAAAAATTACTACACAGGGGAGTCCTAGTCAAAACCCAGTCCCCTTGCAACACTCCCCTGTTCCCAGTAAAGAAAAAGAGCGTGCCAGGACAACCAGACGCATATAGAATGGTCCATGACCTCCGGTTGGTTAACAAAGCCACAGAACTTCTAACACCAGTTGTGCCCAACCCGCATACTCTTCTGTCACAGATACCTTCTAACTCTCTTTGTTTTTCAGTGGTCGATTTGGCAAATGCATTTTTCAGTGTACCATTACATCCTGACTGCCAGTACTTGTTTGCTTTCACGTTCCAGGGCAGTCAATATACATGGACGGTGTTGTCACAGGGTGCCCAGAATTCACCCACAATGTAAACTGCAAGTCTGCACGAAATACTGGAGGGATGGTCTGAACCACATATCGTTGTTTTGCAATATGTCGATGACCTGCTCATTTGTGCCCCTTCTAGGAAACAATGTCATAGTGCAACTATATCGCTTATGTTGTTTCTTTATCACGCTGGCTGCAAGGCATCGAAAGATAAGCTTCAGTTTTGTAAATCTTCAGTCACCTTTTTGGGACATTGCATTACACCAGGAGCCCGCCATTTAACAAATGCACGTAAACAAGCAGTACAGGCATTCACCGTCCCCATTAATGTTGCAGCCCTCAGAACTTTTCTTGGACTTGTTTCCTATTGCAGACAGTGGATTCATGCCGTCTCTATTTAGATGCAGCCCCTCTATGACTGTCTTACCCCAACACCTTTTGTACTAACACCAGAGGCAATAGACTGTTTTTATTCTCTCAAAAACCGTATTTTGGCTGCTCCAGCTTTGGGTACCCCTAATTATGAGCTCCCATTTACTCTGTACCTTCATGAACAAGCCGGACATGCAGCAGGAGTTTTAACTCAAACACACGGTGATAATCAGAGACCTGTTGCCTATTTTAGTGGCAGATTAGACGCGGTAGCCAGAGGTGCACCATCCTGTGTACGTGCTCTGCATGCTGTTGGACTATTACTCCATAAATCCGCAGACATTGTTCTTGACCACCTGCTCACCGTTCTAACACCTCATGATGTCTACACTATATTGAATCAAGTGCAACCCTCTCACCTCTCAGCAGCACGTCATCTTAGGTTACAATGTGCACTGTTAATGCCTCCCAATGTTTCTTTACAGAGGTGTACTACCCTGAATCCAGCAACTTTGTTACCTCTCTCGGATCTGAAGGAGGGGTCAGGTACTGTGCTTTTTAAGGAAGATCCAAGAGAGGAAGTTCCTCATGACTGTGTACGAATGATGGCACAAGAAACGGCAGGTTTGCCTACTGTATTTGAACATGAATTACAAAATGCAGATTTTGAATTTTTTGTAGATGGATCCCGTCATCAGGACGATTCCGGTACTTTCCATACTGGATATGCAGTTGTCTCCCTCAATGCAGTAATCAAGGCAAAACCAATGCTCCCACACCAATCGGCTCAAGAGGCTGAACTTAGGGTCCTAACCGAGGCCTGTAAACTAGCGGAAGGTAATAATGTTAACATTTACACAGATTATAGGTACGCATTCGGTATATCGCATGATTTTGGTCCCATATGGAAGTCAAGAGGTTTCCTGACGGCAGCAGGACACCCCATTAAGAATGCTGATGCGGTCCAGCAGTTAATTGATGCACTACAACTACCCAAAAAGGTAGCTGTCATAAAGGTAAGAGCACATACCAGACGCACCGACCAGGTAAGCAGAGGTAACGTGATGGCAGATGCAGCGGCAAAAACAGCAGCCTGTAAGCCGCAACAAGGGTCAACAGTACGTCAGTTAAGTGCCCCTAAAAACCCCTTTGTGTCGGAGGACATCTTATCCCAAATGCAGGCTCAGGCTCAAAAGGAGGAGGTTGATAAGTGGTTAAAGGAAGGTGCATGCCTGAATGAAGCAAATGGGGTATGGGGGAAAGGGACACGATGATGCCTTCCAAGGGCACTGTACCCAGCAGCTGCCCAGATGCTACATGGGCCGACACACCAATCTAAAACGGCTGTGATGAGTGTGATGCAGAAACATTGGGTGGCACCAGGATTCTCCACCTGTATTGAAAACCTGGTACAAGGGTGCATGATATGTGCTACACATAATCAGGGTAGAGTAGTTAAAACACCACCCAAACACACCCCCCGGCCCCTGTATCCATTCCAGAGACTGCAAATTGATTATATTCAGCTGCCAAAGTCAGGATCATGGGAATATGTGTTGGTCTGTATTGATTTATTCTCAGGATGGCCAGAGGCTTTCCCGATTGCCAAAGCCACGGCTGCGGCAACCGCAAAGAAACTGCTTGCGGAGGTGGTCTGCAGGTATGGGGTACCAGAGGTAATTGAGAGTGACAGAGGTACACACTTCACAAGTGAAATAATGAATGAAGTCATGTCAGCTCTAGGAATTCAACAAGCATTCCACACCCCATATCACCCGCAAAGTAGTGGTAAAGTGGAAAGACTGAATGGGACATTGAAATTAAAAATTCAGAAAGCCATGGCTGAGACAGGAAAACCATGGCCAGACTGTTTACCGCTTGCTCTGTTTTCAGTAAGATACACGCCTAATAGAAAGAATGGACTCTCTCCATATGAGATATTGTTTGGCAGCGTACCCAGCCTAGGGTGTTTCTATCCGCAAGCATTAGAAATGAATAACCATGTGCTAAGTTCCTACGTGAGGGCTTTACACAAAAAGATTAAGCAAGTACATGATAATTAGTGTTGAGCCACCCCCGTAGTGTTCGAGTTCGGTTCGGTTCGTCGAACACCCGTGTGTTCGCCGAACTGTTCGTCGAACTGTTCGTCGAACACCTTCGAACACCGTTAAAACCAATGGCAGGCAAACAAAAACACATAGAAACACATAGAAAACACCTTCAAAGGTGTCCAAAAGCTGACAAACTGCTCAGAAGACACAACTAACACATGGAAAAGTGACAAGTACATATAGTCATGCGAAAAGAAAAGAGGTGGAGGAGTAAAAGGAGGGGGAGACACAGATATAGGCATGTCATGCCCTTCTAAAATCCAAAAAGTGAGAAGCCGAGACGGCCAGTCCGCTCCTGCCCGTGCCACCTCCGTGTCGCCGGGTTTGTGCCAGAGCCGCGGTGAACCCTGACGGCCAGCCCCCCACTCCCAATACTGGTGCCTGTCCGCTGGTGGGTCGAGAGAGCCCCCCTGTGGTGGAGGCAGCTCTAAGCTTTTTAATTTAAATTGTCCCTCTAATTTGAATGAATACACTTTAAATCCATTTACAAGGATCTATTGGAGGGCAAGTCTCATGCCAGCAGCCGCGTAATTCCAGCTCCAGTAGCGTCCACTAAAGCTGCTGCAGTTAAAAAGCTTTTATAAGGATCGAGCTCGGCTGTCCACCGCAAGGCATCCTAGTGCCAGTCCCAGCCCCTATGCCTTGGGGTGCCTCCTGATGCTCTTCACTAAGTATCCCGTGGTCCCGAAGCATTTCCTTTGAAAAAATTAAGTGTCCAAACTACAGGTGGTGTAGCTTGCTTAACAGCCGGGATAATCCGCTGACTAGCAGACACTGCTACTAGGCACAAAATATTTCCTGGGCTAGATGCAGTTAAAAATTTGTAAGTAGATACTCTCGTTGGATGCTGAGAAAGCATTCCATAGAGTCTCCTGGCACGCCATATATGATTCTCTTAAAAAGCTTGGGGTAGGGGTCTAGGGGACCCTTTTATAGCCAAAATCACGGCCCTGTATCACAATACGTCACCTAGGCTGAAGATAAATGGAACTGTAGCACCGAGGGCTCGGTTGCTACAGACGTATTGCACCTCACCCAGAGGTGTGATATCTCACTCTCAGATAAGGATGGAGTGTGGATCAGGACCCGACACCTGCATGCATTACACCACATTGCCGTGGGGCAGGGCGACCAATATGCCCCTGAGATGGGCACGACAGTCCCTGTCCCTGGCTGGAGTGGGGGGAGGGAACACTGAGGAAGGGGAACCCTGCAGTGCAGGAGCAGGGAGGAAGCAGTTCCTGGGTGCATTGAGAAGGGAGTATAAAAGGTGGGCACCATCTTAGTTCAGTGCAGAGAAGTCTGAGCAGAAGTGGCAGGGAGCAGGGGCTCTGCATGAGCTCTACTCCGGAGGCGGGCCTAGTAACAGAGGCCCAGGCCTGCAAGAGGGAGAAGGAAGGAAGAGGAGCGGAGAAGGCTCCAGGAACGAGGAATGAAGGGATCCCAGGGGTGCGGACGGGCGAGTCGCCACCGCATGCCCGAATCCACCTGCGTGGAGGGGTCAGGCCAAAGGGGGAGACCGGTCCCCGAACTAGTGGAGGCAGGAAATGACCCTCAGCTAGAAACCGGAGGCTCTGACATTTTATGTGGCGCAGCCCCTTGCTCTACCCGCTAGGAAGGCACCACATAGGGTCAGGGAAACTGGCGCCAAGTTTACCAAGAGGAGGCCCGAGGCAGCCGGACAGAAGTGTTGGTAAGAAAGGCCAGACAAAGGACACACAAAGGGGGTCCTGTGAAGCGCTCCAAAGTTATCTGGGAGTTGTCTGAGCCCCTCACCTGGTGAGCACAGTACGACGTGGGCAGCCGTTACCTGCAGACGTGGTCTGGATAATAAGAACTGTGAGTAAAGGCCCTGAACTGCATCACTGACTCCGTGTCGTTACTGCTGCTGCCCTGCACCATCACCCCCATCCTCCGCATACACTGCCCTGAGGCTATACTCCTCCCGTGGGGAGTTATGCTACGCTCTGCTGCACCCACAACACCAGCCTTAACGGTCTGCCCTGTAGCGGCGGTTCACTCTGACCGCAATCCACGGGTGGCGTAGTCGGACATTTAAACATCAAAACCACATAAATAGTTCCGCCACCGGTTTGACCGCCCTGAGCCACGGAACCGGATCGCCGCCACGAAGACTACAACCACCAGCATCCACCAAAAAGGGTCCGGCTCCGGGTGTCCCAAGGCCCAGGGGGTGCGTCAGAACATTTTCATCACCTTTCACAATCACCAATGGGACAAGGCAGGGATGTCCTCTGTCCCCTCTCTTATACATCCTAGTGACGGAGCACCTGCTCTCATCAATTCGCCATAACCCCAATATTAGGTGGATTGAGGTGGGAGGCACCGAGTACAAGTGCTCTCTATTTGCTGATGATGTCCTAGTATATATCACTCAATCACATATATCCATCCCTGCTGTTATGGCTGAAATAGATCACTTTGTTACATGGTAAAATTTTAAAATCAATGCAGCGAAGTCTGAGGCCCTCGATGTCTCCCTCCCTAAATCCATATAGGATTCCATCCAGTCCAACTTTCCCTTTGCCTGGCCCTCACAGGGTATCAAATACTTAGGAATTCCTATTCATAGAGACCTCTCCCATCTATGTTATCTTAATTTTGGGCCCTTTATTGAACAATTCCATACAGACCACGGTTGGCAAGTTGGAACTGTGAGATTCACTACGTGCACCACTGGTATTTTGTGGAAAAGCACATGTAAGATTCTGCAACAGTCTCTGCTGATACTCCTGCATGCGTGCATCCCTTTCTATGGCAGGAATAATTTCTGCAAATTTACTTTTGTACCGGGGATCTAACAGTGTGGCAACCCAGTAGTCAAGATTATTTCTAATTCTCACAATTCGAGGGTCATGTTGCAGGTAGTGCAGCAAGAAGGCACTCATGTGTGTTGCGCATTCAGGAGCACCAAGTCCCTGTTGTGTTGGTGGCGAGGTAACAATCATGCTTCCTTCCTCTGTCCTCTCCCCCCAACCTCGCACAACAGAAATGTGATCAAGGTCTCCCTCATCTGATGAGTCTTCCATCAGTTCGTCCTCCACTTCTTCCTGGGCTCCTGCACCTTCCTCACTAGTTTGGCTGCTACCATGCGCCCTGGTAAAATCATCTCCCCCACCCTCACATGCCTGCCGCCCTGGTGCTGCCGACCGTCTGGACCTTGCAGATGTTAGCCCTTCCGCATACAACTCCTCCTCCTCTACTTCCTCCACCTCCTCTTGTGCCACCACCTGACTCCGAATTCTGTTTAACATGTGCTCCAGCATGTAAATCACCGGAATAGTCATGCTGATAATGGCATCGTCAGCACTAAACATCTTCGTCGCCATTTCAAAACTGTGCAGAAGGGTGCATAGGTCCCTGATCTGAGACCACTCCTCCAGCGTGATTTGCCCCACCTCTGAATCTCGTTGGCCCAGGCTATACGTCAGAACGTATTGCACCAGGGCTTGTCGGTGCTGCCACAGTCGCTGCAACATGTGCAGAGTTGAATTCCACCGGGTAGGCACATCGCATTTTAGCCGGTGAAGTGGCAGGCCCAACGACTTCTGTAGAGATGTAAGTCGCTGAGCTGCGGGATGCGAACGGCGGAAGTGAGCACACAGCGACCGTGCCCTCTGCAGAAGGCCATCTAGTCTGGGATAGTGGGCTAAAAATTGCTGGACAACCAGGTTCAACACGTGAGCCATACAAGGCACGTGTGTGACATTGCCCCGGCGAAGGGCCGCACCCAGGTTTGCAGCATTGTCGCACACGGCCTTCCCTGGTTTCAGGTCCAGTGGAGACAACCATTCATGAAATTGGTTCTCCAGAGCTGACCACAACTCCTCAGCTGTGTGACTCACATTTCCCAGACATTTCAATGTAAAAACCGCCTGATGACGTTGAGCCCTACTGCCAGCATAGTAAGGAGGTGTGCAGGATCCCTTCTGCGCAGTTAGAAAGCTTGTGGCATGACCAGACAGGCTTTGGGTGCAGGTGGAAGACCGAGAGGAGGTTGAGGAGGCAGAAGCAGTGGAGGAAAAATGACATAAAGAGGATTGACGCACAACTCGTGGGGACGGCAAGACTTGGACAGCAGCCCCTTGTCCTGCTGTCACCATAGTTACCCAGTGCCCAGTCAGCGACATGTAACGCCCCTGTCCATGCCTACTCGTCCAAGTGTCTGTGGTGAAATGCACCCTGTCACACACAGAGTTTCTCAAAGAAGCGGTGATGTTGTGTGCGACATGCTGGTGGAGCGCAGGCACACCTTTCTTTGAGAAGTAGTGCCGACTGGGCATCTGGTACTGGGGCACTGCGACGGACATAAGGTCTCGAAAATCCTCTGTGTCCACCAGGCGGAAAGGCAGCATTTCTGTAGCCAAGAGCTTGCAGATGGTGAAATTCAACCTCTTAGCTTTCTCATGGCTAGGAGGAAATGGTCTTTTACTTGTCCACATCTGAGGGACCGAGGGCTGGCTATTGTGCTTAGGCGGGGTTGATAAGGGTGTCCCCGGCAAACTGCCGGTCTGTGAGGAAGATGCAGGCGGACATGTTAGGTTGCCTTGATCCAAAGGTGGTGCTATCGATGTCGGACAGCGCTCAAGACCAGCTGGTGTTACCACCTCCAAAGAAAATGATGACCTGCCAATCACGCTGGCTGTTGCGGGTAAAGAGGTGGCAGGTCTGCGCCCCAAAACAGGTGTGACTGCTGTCCCCCCAGTCACAGAGGATGAAGAGGCCGCGGATGCACAAGATATGGCAGACGGTGGTTGGCCCGGCCGGCTAGACCGCATTGTAGCACACTGAGCTTCCCACTGCAACTTATGCTTCATGTCCATGTGCCGGTTCATGCATGAAGTACTCAAACTATGTATTTTTTGGCCTCTACTTAGCTTTTGCTGACAAATGTTACAGATAACACGAGTTGGGTCATCTTTATCGATCTGAAAAAATGCCCAGGCTATGCAAGGCTTAGCACCCATGCGACCTGAAGAGCCACCACGACTTGTGGTGAGAGGCAGAGTTGTGTTTGAGGATGCAGTTGTTGACATGCTTCCAGTACTACGTCTCTGTCCAGGAAGGCGCAACCTGACCTCGTCGTCACTAGCATCTTCCTCCACCTCCTCTGCTGACCTCATCTCTTGGCTGACTGTGGGTTGACAGTAAGTGGGATCTCCGACCTCATCATCATCACCCTGTGCGTTATCACACCCGTCGTCCTCAGAGCCAACCTGTTCCTGCCCTGACAAAAAACTAAAGTTGTCGCTCCAATCAGGTATTTGAGTCTTATCATCGTCTTCCTCATTGTCTCCACCAACAGGAGTTACAGTTTGGGAATGAGGGTCTACATTATGGTCAGAACCTTCTGCGTCTGGTCCTGGATCCGACTCATAAAGATTCTGGGCATCAGTGCAGATCATTTCCTCGTCTGGATTCACAGAAGCGCTGGAGTCGACCTCTGATTCCCAGGCTATAGTATGAGTAAACAGCTCTGCAGACTCAACCTGTTCTACCTCATACTCAGACGGGCAGCTGGAGATTTGGGAGCTGTGAGGAAGCAAGTGCGATTTGGGTGACACCTTTGAGGACTGGAGTATTTGTGATGTTGAAGTTGATGTGGAGGAGAGCCCACTTAAAGGAGCACTTGATATCCGTTGAAGCACCTGCTGTTTTTGTGCCTCATCTGGAATTTGTAGCGATTGGCGTGGCCGTAAGAAAGGGATCTTATCACATTGTCCGCTAAAAGAAGTAGACATTTTAGTTTGGCTGGAAGATGGTCTTTCTTCTGCACCTACCCCACGGACACAACCTTTTTTCCCCTTCCCAACACGCCTATTCCCCTTTCCACCAGCAGCAGGCCTTTTTCCACTCATTTTGGTGGTTAACTAATTCACAACTCTGGAGTTGTTTGCACAAAAAAACAATGGATGGTAACCGAGCAGAGCTGAGTGGCCAAACTGTGGTATTAGGCCAAAACTATTGGCTGGGTTAGATGCAGAAAAAAATTATTTTTAATTTGCAACCTGATGGAGGTCAGTATAGATGGACTAATAGACCAAGTCCCACACACCGCTAGAAGCCCAAATATTTTTTCAGAGCTAGATGCAGAAAATTTTTTTATTCAATTTGCAACCTGATGGAGGTCAGTATAGATGGACTAATAGACCAAGTCCCACACACTGCTAGAAGCCCAAATATTTTTTCAGAGCTAGATGCAGAAAAAAATTATTTTTAATTTGCAACCTGATGGAGGTCAGTATAGATGGACTAATAGACCAAGTCCCACACACCGCTAGAAGCCCAAATATTTTTTCAGAGCTAGATGCAGAAAAAAATTATATTCAATTTGCAACCTGCTGGAGGTCAGTATAGAAGGACTAATAGAACAAGTCCCACACACTGCTAGAAGCCCAAATATTTTTTCAGAGCTAAATGAAGAAAAAAATTATTTTTAATTTGCAACCTGATGGAGGTCAGTATAGATGGACTAATAGACCAAGTCCCACACACTGCTAGAAGCCCAAATATTTTTTCAGAGCTAGATGCAGAAAAAAATTATATTCAGTTTGCAACCTGATGGAGGTCAGTATAGATGGACTAATAGAATGATGCTATGCCCAAAAGATTTTACTTCACTAGGTGCAGTAAAAAAATTGGTATTCTATACACAGGTAGTATATCTTGCAACACAGATAGGCTACTCCACTGACTAACACACTCTGCAATAGGCCAAAAAGGATTAGCTTTGCTAGATTCAGCCAAATGCTGTGAAAAAAACTTGCACAGCACTGGCACAGACCTGCCTGGCAAAAACTGATAGGAACTCATGTAACCTAGTCCTGAAAAGGACTCCAATTACAATTAGTCTTTACTCCCACAATCTATCATACACTGCCAATCACACATGCCCTTGCTTGTGTGAAAAAAAGCACTTCGCTCCGTGTGTGCGCTGCTGATAGGCTGACAGATTGCACCTCCCCACTGCAAATGCGGGAAAGAGAAAAAAAAATGGAGATCTTCATTGTTCCTGCAGAGATCCATCCCCTGCCCCTCCCCCCGCCCCGCTGTACACTCAAACTGCGTATTAACATTAATTTTCATCATTACTGAGAAAAAATCCAGTTATGATTTTGGTGCACGAACAGTTATCGAACATAACCTCGAACAGCCGAATTTTTCTCAAATTGTTCGTGTTCGCCGACCGGCTCGAACACCGCCCAAAACAGCTCGAATTTGAGATTGGCGAACAGTTCGAGTAGAACAACGCTCATCTCTAATGATAATGTCTTCAGTTCTCTTCCAGATCCAGATCAAGACTCTAGCAGCCATATGCTGCAACCTGGAGACTGGGTGGTTATAAAAAGACACGTGAGGAAAAGCCTAGATCCACGGTTTGACGGACCCTTTCAAGTTCTGCTGACCACAAGCACAGCCGTTAAGCTAGAGGGAAAAGAGACCTGGATCCACGCGTCCCATTGCAAAAAGATACTAGGAGAACCAGCGGACAAAGAATGAAGACATTGTTTATACTTACCTGCATCCTTGCGACCACAGGTGCATGGACTAGGTTGAGCACCACAGATGGAGACGACAATAGATTCATTAAACACCATCTTGCTCTAATCGATGGACTAAAGGAGCAAAACCAGACCATTGCTAATTGTTGGATATGTACACATGCCCCTGTGACATCCACTAGCATACCCTTTCTCGCTGTCCCAGTCTCATGGGAAGAGATAAACTTTTGGGTGAACTGTTCAGATACTTGGGCCAATAATGCCACACAGAGACTGTTGGGATACCACTGTTGGGATTCCCGTAGTAGGATGGACAAAATTTCCCTGGTGGCAAGGGAACCTGACGGGTCAAATAATTCCCAGGTTGTATATAGCATTTAAAGGAGGGGAGTGGGTACCTCGTAACAAAGCAAAAATTACTGATCTAGGGAAAATACCTGAACAAGGATTGAAAATAAGTTTTAATGCCACTTCAGGAAGCAGTGATGCCTTTAAACCTTCCCTGTTGGAAAGATATCTACACACTTCTAATTGGGTGAATAATGTTTATTTTAAAAACGGGACAAGTGATACCTGTGCCAAAATACCTGGCAATCTACAGTGTAATGAAAGCTCAAGTTATCAGAGAGGTGCACCTACGTGTGGCAATCCTGATGCTGGCTATTATTCCCCTATAGGTCAAGTGCCTGGGTGGTGTATGATGTCAAATGTTTCTAAGTTTGTTGATTTAGTTCACCATCTAATACTGCAACATTCAGCATTATGGAATCTCCCCTTATCCATGTATTGGGTATGTGGAGACAAGGCTTTCAAGTGGCTCCCAGTAGGAGTAACAGGAACTTGTACTTTAGCCAGATTGACACCCGCAACTTATATTGTTACTCCAGACCAGCTAGATCCTTTGTCTATCCCAAAACATACACTGCATAAGCGATCAGCAGACAATAAAGAAAGAAGAAGTGGGAGACCCCATATAGTTCAAATGGGAGGGGTAAACAAATTTTTCAGTGCATTATTTATATATCCTATGTTGACACAAATGTGGTATAAATTAGTAGAAGCTACGGACTATCTTGATGATCAGATTTGGGATATTTTAGAAGAAGTTAATGGATCTCTTGCAGTACAGAATCAATTGATTATTGTCACGAACCAACATACCCTTGTACTAGATTATTTAACAGCAGCACAAGGAGGGATGTGCCAGATAATAGGGCCCGCATGCTGTCATTATATAGACAATTCTAGTGTATTGACGCTGAAACATAAGTTAGAGGACGTTGTAAAACTAAGGAAGCTTTATGATGAGGCCAACCTCAAGAATCAGGATTCCTGGTGGGCAAACACCTTTTCCTTTCTAAATCCTGCTAATTGGTTTAAAGGTATCGGTGGGTGGTTGGCTGGTATAGTGCAAGCTATTTTACAGGTTTTGCTAATGTGTCTTGCGGTTTATTTGGTTTTTGAGCTTTTTCTAATGTGTATTCAGCGGTGTACTAAAAGAAAATATAGAGAAACATATTGATAAATGAAGGAACAAAAGGATGGAATGTTAGAGCAGAAGATGAGGCCCTCAAGTTTAAAGACCCCATCTATGCTATATAAGTCTGAAAGTTACATTAGGTCAAAATAACACCAGCTGTGAATGTTCCTTCTTGAATCAATAATGCGTCCTTGCTAGTCATCAGAATGTATCTGATTAAATGTGTCTAAATAAATGTGTCCGAATAAATGTTTCAACGCAAGCATAGACATCACAAGAATAGAAACT
Organism: Phyllobates terribilis; assembly: GCF_046119375.1. Lineage (NCBI taxonomy): Eukaryota > Metazoa > Chordata > Amphibia > Anura > Dendrobatidae > Phyllobates > Phyllobates terribilis. The sequence continues at coordinate 1,269,815 of NW_027363106.1, read as the reverse complement.
AGTCTTTGTGTGCTAAAATTGTATAATCAAACCATATATGGTAAATCCGTTTCCTGCCTTCAGAGTGGATATAAACCCATGCTTTGTAATAAAGTTTAGAGCTTGTTTGACACACATCTTGTCCTGTGTCTCAGTCTCTCCGAGCTCGTAATCCAAAGGATAGAAGACTCAGAATGCAGTGACCACAGTGCCAATAAGACAAGCACCCCCTGTAGGACTGTGGGTTTCGGTAACTGCGGAGGGCTCGCGGCCTTGCAACTTTTTTTTTCATGGGTACCTTCTGCTACCTATCCGGGTTCCAGTACCGTCAGCTGGTTCTCAGCAGTGCCTTTGGCTTAGGTGCCTCCTTCTCGGTATCCAAGTTCCACCAACGTCTGCTGGTCCTTGGTAGTGCTCTCTGGCACAGGTACCTCCTGCTTAGCAACCGAGTTCCAGTACCGTCAGCTGGTCCTCGGTAGTTCCATTGGCTCTTGTACCTTCTGCTACCCATCCGGGTTCCAGTACCGTCAGCTGGTTCTCGGCAGTGTCTTTGGCATGGGTACTCCCTCCTGCCCAGCCTGGTTCCAGCATGACAGCTGTTTCCGGGTGGTGTCACCGTCACTTTGCCTCCAATGCGTTGTCCTGTCGTGTTGCGGTCGGGTTAGCCGACTCTATGGTGCCTGCAGTTTAGGTGACTCCTATGTGGGCTGCGGGATCTGGCAATGAAGGCTGATTCCATAGTGCCAATAAGACAAGCACCCCCTGTAGGACTGTGGGTTTCGGTAACTGCGGCCGGCTCGCGGCCTTGCAACTTTTTTTTTATGGGTACCTTCTGCTACCCATCCGGGTTCCAGTACCGTCAGCTGGTTCTCGGCAGTGCCTTTGGCTTAGGTGCCTCCTTCTCGGTATCCAAGTTCCACCAATGTCGGCTGGTCCATGGTAGTGCTTTCTGGCACAGGTACCTCCTGCTTAGTAACCGAGTTCCAGTACCGTCAGCTGGTCCTCGGTAGTTCCATTGGCTCTTGTACCTTCTGCTACCTATCCGGGTTCCAGTACCGTCAGCTGGTCCTCGGTAGTTCCAATTGCTCTTATACCTTCTGCTACCCATCCGGGTTCCAGTACCATCAGCTGGTTCTCGGCAGTGCCTTTGGCTTAGGTGCCTCCTTCTCAGTATCCAAGTTCCACCAACGTCTGCTGGTCCTTGGTAGTGCTTTCTGGCACAGGTACCTCCTGCTTAGTAACCGAGTTCCAGTACCGTCAGCTGGTCCTCGGTAGTTCCATTAGCTCTTGTACCTTCTGCTACCCATCCGGGTTCCAGTACCGTCAGCTGGTTCTGGCAGTGTCTTTGGCATGGGTACTCCCTCCTGCCCAGCCTGGTTCCAGCACGACAGCTGTTTCCAAGTAGTGTCAACGTCACTTTGGCTCCAATGCGTTGTCCTGTCGTGTTGCGGTAGGGTTAGCCGACTCTATGGTGCCTGCAGTTTAGGTGACTCCTATGTGGGCTGCGGGATCTGGCAATGAAGGCTGATTCCATAGTGCCAATAAGACAAGCACCCCCTGTAGGACTGTGGGTTTCGGTAACTGCGGCCGGCTCGCGGCCTTGCAACTTTTTTTTTCATGGGTACCTTCTGCTACCCATCCGGGTTCCAGTACCGTCAGCTGGTTCTCGGCAGTGCCTTTGGCTTAGGTGCCTCCTTATCGGTATCCAAGTTCCACCAACGTCTGTTGGTCCTTGGTAGTGCTTTCTGGCACAGGTACCTCCTGCTTAGTAACTGAGTTCCAGTACCGTCAGCTGGTCCTCGGTAGTTCCATTGGCTCTTGTACCTTCTGCTACCCATCTGGGTTCCAGTACCATCAGCTGGTTCTCGGCAGTTCCTCAGCCTTCTTGTACCTTCTGCTACATTTCCAAGTTCAAGCTTTTTGAAATGGTTCTTGGTAATCACTCTGGATCTCCCTGACGAGGACCCTGAAGACGAGGACCCTGAAGACCACCCCGAAGAAGACGAGAACCCCGAAGACGAGGACCCTGAAGACGAGGACCCTGAAGACCACCCCGAAGAAGACGAGGACCCAGAAGACGATGACCCTGAAGACGACGACCCTGAAGACCACCCCGAAGAAGATGAGTACCCCGAAGACGAGGACCCTGAAGACGAGGACCCTGAAGACCACCCCGAAGAGGAGGACCCCGACGACGATGACCCTGAAGACAACGACCCTGAAGACCACCCCGAAGAAGACGAGGACCCCGAAGACGATGACCCTGAAGACAAGTATCCTGAAGACGAGGACCCTGAAGACCACCCCGAAGAAGACGAGGACCCCGAAGATGACGACCCTGAAGACGAGGACCCTGAAGACCACCCCGAAGAAGACGAGGACCCCGAAGACGACGACCCTGAAGACGACAACCCTGAAGACCACCCCGAAGAAAACCAAGAAGATGACCCTGAAGAAGATGACCAAGAGGACAAAGAACAAGAAGACAACCACCAAGATACAGAAGAACAAGAGACAGAAAACCAAGAAGCAGAAGTACAAGAAGCTGCAGAACAAAAAGCGGAAGAACATTAAGCATAAGACTAAAAATCAGAGCAAAAGATATTATCTAAATTATAAGCAGAAGATGACTAAGCAGTGTATGGGTGTGAGTCCGTTCCTCCTCGTGGTGCCCCCGGAAAAGACCTGCTGCTGCAGGGCAAACTGAACGCGGACAAATCCTGTTGTAAATCTTTTGTGATGGGCAGAACGAAAGGTGTAATGTTCAAACTTTTATAGATAACAACTACAGGAATGCCTGTCACAAATAAGAATATGATGAAGAAGAAGAATATGAAGAAGATGAAGAAGTAGAATATGAAGAAGAATAATAGTTGAATAAGAAGAATATGAAGAATGTAAAAAAAAAGAATAATATGAAGAAGGTGAAGAAGAAGGTGAAGAAGAAGTTGATGAAAAAGATGCTGATGCTGAGGATGATGAAGGAGAAAGTGTGGGAGAAGTAAAAAAGAAGGTGAAGAGCATGGAAGTAGTGAAACATAAATATCTGACAAAATATAAAAAAACTTAACAGTCAATATTTCCGTAACTCAGAACGTCTTAAAAAAAATATTAATTCCTGCTATTCCATTTGATTGGGCTAAACCTCTATGCCTTTATTGTCTCCCCCACCTCCCCCAATACATTCTACATTATTCTTAGTTGTTTTCCTTCATGTAGAATTAACCTACAAGGAAAGAAAGGGTTTATTTTTATTCCGATATTTGTGTCCCATTGACTTGCATTGGGTTCCGGTATCGAAATCGGCGATATCCGATACTTTTTGGGTATCGGTCCAATCCAATCCGATCCGATATTTCCCGATATCGGAAGGTATCGCTCAACACTAGTGTGGAGGTATGGTGGGTGCAGTGCCGCGCAGGAATAAACAAGCGGAGGCGGTGGATAAAGTCATCCTGGTCTTTACTCACTTTAGATGTACTTTTAGCCGCAAAGCTTCTCTCTGCTACACACGGCGCACTGCGGCCACCGGGTAGGGGGTTCAGCACTTCTCAGGTAGATCAAGAGCACCTGTCAAGACCCCGCTGGTGTGTTCCTCTCCTTTTTCTCTCCTCCCGCTTGTGTTCCTCCCTGGGATCCACTAAGCCGCCGGGCTTTTCCAACAGTGACGTGAAGTACACAGTCAGATATCGGGGGCCGGTCACCCCTCTTGCAGCAGGAATCCCTCTGGCTAAGCCAGAGTGAAGAATACAGGTGGCGACTCCGCTCCGTCCGTATTCCCCTGGGATCCTTTTGCCTGTGGAGCCTATCTCCTCTGCACCCCTCCAAGGCCTTCTTAGAACAGGACCCTGACCGGGCAGAGACACTGGTTAACTCTGACCCGCTCCTCGTCTCAAGGCCAGAGAAAAAGGACCGTGAATCTTCAGCCAGCTGCAGACTCTTGCTGGACCCTGACAGAAGACCACAATCAAAAGACTTTGAACTAAAGATGGCCGTTTATTATATATGGTTCTATAAGTGCTTCCTGTAAGTGTTTCCTCCACCCTCACCCACTACTTCGTTCCCCCTGTCTTTGGTTCCCCCCCATCTCCTCTATCCCGGGCCAGGGCAGCACCCTGGTGCATTTAGGCCCCCTACAGGACATTTGTGGTGAAGTGTTGAGTGCGAAGTGGGGTTCTGAGTGATGCTCCATCCTTACCTGGGAGAGGAGATACCACATCTCTATCTGAGGTGCAGTACCCCTGTGGCGACTGAACCCTCAGGGGCGCCACACAACAAATAAAAAAACAAAAGACGTAACATGACAAATATAATACAGAACATCTATCTATATAATTGTCTTATCCCGCCTGTCTGTCTGTCTTTCTGTCTGTCTGTCTGTCTGTCCTGTAAATCCCGGGTCGCTGATTGGTCCGGCCGCAGCCAATCAGCGACGCGGCATTTCAGAAAAACATGGCGGCCGTTAGCGGCTCATGTGTGGCACGGAGGTCAGCGGCGATGCAGCCGGGAGATGCAGCCGGCTGCTCGCAGCATAAGTCCCCCGACCGCAGGCGCCGCTGACCTACATGCGGCTATCGTCGGAAGATCAGCGGCTACGGCCGCTTATCTCCCAAGGACAAGTGTGACGCCCCTCCCCTCCTCTCCCCTCCACTCCTTTCCCCTCCTCTCCCCTCCCCTGTCCTCCCGTCCCTCCCCCCGCTCGATCAGGACCCCGGCACCCGGCGTCATACTTACCCCTCCCCTCCCCTCCTCTCCCCTCCCCTCTCCTCTCCTCCCGTCCCTCCCCCCGCTCAATCAGGACCCCGGCACCCGGCGTCATACTTACCCCTCCCCGTGCCTGCGCAGCAGTTCCTGTGTCTTCCGCTGCAGCTCTGTGACGTCTCAGGTCAGAGGGCGCGGTGAAGTCTTTACACCGCGCTCTCTCCTGACCGGTCACAGCGCACAGCGTGAAGATGCCGGCTACGCTGGAGTCCAGAGAAGCAGTGAGGTGAGTATTGGATTTTTTTTTTTTTTGTACGGGGCCATAGGGGACCTGCATGGGGCACTATGGGGGGATGGGACATCCTGCATGGGGTATTATATAGGGGGGATGTGACAGCCTGCATGGGGTATTATATGGGGGGAGAGGTGACATCCTGCATGGGGTATTATATAGGGGGGGATGTGACAGCCTGCATGGGGCATTATATGGGGGGAGAGGTGACATCCTACATGGGGCATTATATGGGGGAGAGGTGACATCCTGCATGGGGTATTATATAGGGGGATGTGACATCCTGCATGGGGCACTATAGTGGGATGTCACTTCCTGCATGGGGCATTATATAGGGGGGATGTGACATCCTGCATGGGGTATTATATAGGGGGGATGTGACATCCTGCATGGGGTATTATATGGGGGGAGAGGTGACATCCTGCATGGGGTATTATATAGGGGGGATGTGACAGCCTGCATGGGGCATTATATGGGGGGAGAGGTGACATCCTACATGGGGCATTATATGGGGGAGAGGTGGAATCCTGCATGGGGTATTATATAGGGGGGATGTGACATCCTGCATGGGGTATTATATAGGGGGGATGTGACATCCTGCATGGGGTATTATATGCATGGGGTATTATATACGGGGGGATGTGACTTCCTGCATGGGGCATTATAAAGGAGGGTCGGGAGACATATGCTAGAATACCCGATGCGTTAGATGGGCCACCATCTAGTAAAACTATAAAGATAGATATGACGTAATGCTTAAGTGAGGACCACAAGATCTGGCAGATACAGACACCAAGTCTATGAGCAATGGTGAAAAATATATATTGCAGTTTGTAACAGCCACAAAATAATATACATGAAGACCAGAGTTGGAGGTAGGCAGTTCCCTAACTCCAAAATATATATAGTGTAGAAGATACTATGTCTCTATGGGGAAATAAATATGCAGGCTACAACGCAAAATAGAAATAAGCAATACTTAACATGGGACTATAAAAAATGAAACAGATGGTGCATAGAAGGTGGGGGGATTGAATGGTGGTCACAAAGAAGCCCCAAGTCCAAAGTCCACTGGAAAGTCCTGATATAGAACTAATTTATCCCAAACTGTAAAATAAGATACAAAGCGGAACCTTATCATATATGTCAGGCCACTAACGGATGGAGCAGAACATGAGGAATGGGTGGGAAAGCAGGAGGGGTAGTTTTATTGTCATAAAAAAACAGAAGAGAGAAAGAGGTGGAAAATGAAACCATGCTAGGAGCAGATAAAAAGTGTAGAGGAAGGGAAAAAAACATAGGAAAAGACTGAATAAGAGGAAAGAAAAATAAAATAAAAATGAAGATGAAAAAAAAATAAAGGAAAAAATAAAATTAATAAAAAATAAAATAAAAAAATAAAGATGAAAAAAGGGGAAAAATAAAGATAAAAGATGAAAAATAAAGAAAAATAATGAAAAATGAACCATAAGGAATAAAAAATAATAGCTTATTCAGAAAGAATAAATAATAATAATCAAAGAAATTAAAAAATATGTAGCAGCCCGATGTGCTCCAGGTTCCTAAATACATGGGATGATGAGATTCCTGATATAAAACGGATCAAGAAGACTGTCCTCCTGTCTTGAATAATAAATACTTTGATCTCTGCAATATTCACATAATTCCGATACTTCAATGTCCTATATATTAATATATTTTACTGTATTGCAGTTACCTATTGTTAAATGTGTGATACAATACCTGCAACATTGTTTTAAAATGGATATTTACTGATGTTTATAACAGGATTCGGATTTATATCTTATTGCTGTATGTTTGTAACATTTATTATAAAGAATTCTTCAAGAAACGAGTTTAAAAAAAACAATAATAATTCTGCACACATAGATATTCTCATAAGAAAGACAAAACCTCACTTTTATTTTCCTAAATATTCAGGGTTCAGGTTTATTAACGTTTTAAATTGACCGACTGCACTGGAGTTGTCAATATTAAAATGAATAATCAAAAATACAAATTGAGCACACAGTGCATATATATGTATGTATATATATATATATATATATATATATATATATATATAAAATATATATTTATTTATTTATAAGCAAAAGTTTGGTTCATCATCCTCCAAATTTGATATCTATCTACCTATCTAATCCAAAAATATGGAGGCAGCACACAGTTGAAGAAATTTTTTTTTTTATTATTTAATAGCCCATGTGGCGACGTTTCGGTCCAGTATTGTGCACCTTTCTGAAGCTACATGGGCTATTACATAATATAAATTTTTCTAATTCATCTGTGTGCTGCCTACATATTTTTGGATTATATTAGAGGACTGGTATGTAACAAGGGGGCTTCTCACCTAAACTTTTTGCTTGTGCTGTTTTTTATCTTATTTCATATCTATCTTATCTATCTATCTTATCTATCTATCTATCTATCTATCTATCCATCTATCTCATTGTGAGGTGAGATCAGAATAAAAATGATGTCACAAGTGATGTGATGACATCATCGCATTCTATATCCCTGTGTTCCGGCCTAAGGGAAATCACTGCCTTACAGACTCCCAAGGGTGAGGCAGCCCCTTTTGTTTTTCATCACGAACGAAGCAAAAATTGATTATAAAATGGATAAAGAGAGAAGAAGAGCCCATAGAGATCGGGTTCTCAGTGAGAGGAGAGGATTAAATGAAGAGCAAGTACCATTGTTCGCTATTGGGCGAAAAGACTTTATACTACCGGACGTGGACACTGACGCCTCAGAAATGGCGTCCAAACGTCAAATTCTAGACAAAATGAGAAAGACCAAAAGACGTGAGATCCTTACAGAGAGAAGGAAAATGGAGACCCTCACGGAGTCTCACTCTGCAACCTCCGCTGAGCTTCAGAGGGCCATACTTATCTCCTTGAAAAAACTCGGAGATCTGGTGTCACGGGTGTGTTGCCACGAAGATCGTCACGAGTACACAGCCTGACTTCTCGCAGCTGACTTGTTGGTGCTTTGTGTTTTTTCGGCAGTGAAGGAGTTAATTCTCTCTCTCTGGGCTAGCTGAGGTCCAGCCTCGCCCAGCTGCAATCAATGCTTCTTTAGTGAGACTCCTTCATATTCCTGCAGGTCTGTTTGGGAGGTGTCGGTGAAAGCTTTTCATTCAGACTTACAGAGCGGATCGTGGTGTTTGGAGTTGCTGAGATAAGTGTATTTGGAAGTGTTTTTTCCCTTTCCTCGCTTTATCATTTATCTCCTTTCCCGTTGGTGTTCCCTCTGTTGTAGTTGTGTAGGAGTTGTATGCAAGGTGGTTTTGGTTTTTCCCTTGTACTGTCTCGTTCGTCTAAATACTGTGTGTGGGCATATTATTTCTGGTTCCCAATTGTTGTGATCGGGGTCCTTCTCAGGACTAGATTACTGAGGTGCAGGGATCCTCAGGAGGTAGGGGTTACGCTGGCGGCCTGGACCTCTGTACCTTTAACAGTACCTCCAGGTTGAGGGATTAGTCAGGGCCCCAGCTTAGGGTCAGCTTAGGCCCCCTACCTCCAGTATTCTGTGACAGTGTGACATTTTCACCGACCAACTTAGTTTTTCTCCAGCTACCATGGATCCAGTAGCCGGTCTAGCTCGGCAGTTGCAGAGTTTGTCCATGGGGCTGGCGGACGTTAGGTCCAAGGTTTTGCATCCTCTGGAGCAAGCCGGACCAGAACCTAAAGTAGCTCTCCCTGACAGGTTCACTGGGGGGCGGGACAAGTTTTTTGTTTTCCGGGAGGCATGCAAATTGTACTTTCGGCTGCGGCCTCGGTTATCGGGCAGCGAAGAACAAAGGGTGGGAATTGTCATCTCGCTCCTACAAGGGGACCCACAATCTTGGGCGTTCTCTCTTCCCCCAAGCTCCCCGGTTCTCCAGTCAGTGGATAGGTTTTTCGCTGCTCTGGGACTCGTATATGATGACCCAGATCGGATCTCCCTTGCTGAGTCTAAGTTACGTAGGATTCAGCAGGGAGATCGTCCGGCGGAGGAATTCTGTTCGGAGTTCCGTAGGTGGGCCACGGACACCCAGTGGAATGACCCGGCTCTTAGGAGCCAGTTTTGTCATGGTTTATCCGACAAATTACAGGATGTGTTGGCACAGTATGACTCTCCCGCGTCACTGGAAGCCGCTATGGCCCTTGCCATTCGCGTTGACAGACGGCTTCGGGAGAGGTGCGGGATAACTCTACCCCCTGTAATGTCTCCACCTCCTACAAGGTCCCCTCATATGGTGGTTCCCCTGGTCAGTCCGGAGGAGCCTATTCAATTAGGAGGGACATCATTTCGGGGAAGGGGACCGGTGGAGCGCCATAAGACAGGAAGGTGTTTCCTCTGCGGGAAAAAGGGACATTTTATTGGGGGGTGTCCATCCCGTCCCTTGCAGAGTAAAGAGTCGTCGAAAAAACTGTTGATCCCAGGTTGTGTGGTGGACGGCAATCTGGGAGTAGGTATTTCGTCCCTAGGTTCGTCTCAGTTTCTCGTACCGGCGGAGGTGGTGGTGGGTGCGAGAACTGAGAGGATATCTGTTCTTCTGGATAGTGGGGCCGGGGCTAATCTGGTTGATGCTCGGTTTGCCCGGGTTCAAGGTATGCGATTGAGTGAGTTGGCTAAACCCATCCCCATATTCTCGATCGATGCCAGGCCTCTCGGTCAGGGAAGTTTTTTGCAAGCTGTGCATGGCGTAAAACTTCAAGTGGGGGCAATACATAAAGAACTGTTGTCTTGCTACGTGTTGGAGGGTCTTCCCACTCCTATAGTGTTGGGCCTTCCTTGGTTAGCTAAGCATAACCCGGTTATTAATTGGCAAACCAGAGAGATAAGCCAATGGAGTAAATTCTGTAATAAAAACTGCATGAACACGGTCATCGGTGCGGTTACTCCTTGGGTCTTACCTCCATTTCTGGCGGACTTTGAGGATGTATTCTCGGAGAATGGGTGTCAGGAACTACCTCCTCATCGCGAGTATGACTGTTCTGTAAAACTGCTCCCTGAGGCCAAGTTACCTAAAGCTAGGTTGTATAACCTTTCTGGTCCTGAGAGGCAGGCCATGAAGGATTATATTTCTGAAAGTCTGGCTAAGGGGCATATTAGACCTTCATCTTCACCGGTGGCCGCGGGGTTCTTCTTTGTTAAGAAGAAAGATGGAGGCCTACGCCCTTGCCTGGATTTCCGTGAACTTAATCGGATTACGGTCCGAGATCCGTATCCGCTCCCACTTATTCCCGATCTCTTTAATCAGATCGTGGGCGCCAAATGGTTCTCTAAGTTGGATCTCAGGGGGGCGTACAATCTGATTAGGATGAAGGAGGGGGATGAGTGGAAGACGGCTTTTAACACTCCGGAGGGGCATTATGAGAACCTTGTCATGCCATTCGGTCTGACTAATGCCCCGGCGGTGTTTCAACACTTTGTTAATGATATTTTTCGCCACCTGGTGGGACAGTTTGTTGTCATATATCTGGATGATATCTTAATTTACTCGCCGGATCTGGTGTCTCATCAGGAGCACGTTAGACAGGTGTTACAGATCTTGCGGGATAATAAACTGTATGCCAAGTGGGAAAAGTGTGTGTTCGCCGTACAGGAACTCCAGTTTTTAGGCTTCCTGGTTTCAGCGTCCGGTTTTCGTATGGACCCTGGGAAAGTGCGGGCAGTTCTTGAGTGGGATCGTCCGGAGAATCTTAAGGCACTACAACGTTTCCTGGGGTTTGCTAACTATTACCGGAAGTTCATTCGTAATTTCTCGTCCATGGTTAAGCCTCTCACAGACATGACTAAAAAGGGGACGGATTTTTCTAGGTGGTCTGACAAGGCTTGTCAAGCATTCTCCTCCTTGAAAAAATGTTTTGCCTCGGCACCCATACTCATTCAACCTGATGCGTCTCAGCCATTCTTTGTAGAGGTAGACGCTTCCGAGGTAGGGGTGGGAGCAGTATTGTCACAGGGTTCGTCCCCTGGTAAGTGGCATCCGTGCGCCTTTTTCTCTAAAAAATTGTCGTCCGCTGAGAGGAATTACGATGTCGGCAATAGGGAACTCTTGGCCATTAAGTTAGCTTTTGAGGAGTGGCGCCATTTTTTGGAGGGGGCAGTTCATCCGGTCACCGTCATCACCGATCACAAGAACCTGCTATATCTGGAGTCCGCTAAACGTCTGAATCCCAGACAAGCTAGGTGGTCATTGTTTTTTACCAGGTTTAATTTCGTCGTTACATATCGTCCTGGGTCTAAAAATGTAAAGGCGGATGCCTTATCTCGTAGTTTCCCTGGGGCCGGGAATACGGACGACCCGATTCCTATTCTTCAGGAGGGGGTGGTGGTTTCGGCAGTATGCTCTGAGCTGGAGGAGGAGATATTGGAGGCTCAGGGGGACGCCCCTGTTGGACCTCCGGGGAGACTGTTCGTTCCAGATCAGTTGCGACAAAAGGTGATCGAGGCACACCATAACTCAGTTTTTGCAGGACACCCGGGGAGTAAAGCAACTGTGGATCTCCTCTCGCGTCGGTTTTGGTGGCCTAACTTGCATAAAGAGGTGGTAACTTTTGTCGCGTCCTGTGGGGTTTGTGCGCGCTCTAAGACCTCACATACCCGTCCGTCTGGGGCCCTTTTACCTTTGAAGATCCCGGAGCGTCCTTGGACTCATCTGTCTATGGACTTTATTACGGACCTCCCTCCGTCTTCGGGTAAAACGGTCATACTCGTTGTAGTGGACAGGTTCAGCAAGATGGCACATTTTATCGCTCTTCCGGCTCTCCCTAATGCTAAAACTCTTGCGCAGGTGTTCATTGGGGAGATTGTGAGGCTTCACGGGGTACCCTCCGAGGTGGTGTCTGATCGGGGGTCTCAGTTTGTGTCCAAGTTCTGGAAGGCGTTTTGTGCACGGCGGGGGATGCATTTGTCATTCTCGTCGGCTTTTCATCCTCAGACCAATGGTCAGACGGAACGTATGAACCAGAGCTTGGAGACATATCTTCGGTGTTTTGTGTCAGAGAACCAGGAGGACTGGGCTTCTTTCCTACCTCTGGCAGAGTTTGCTCTCAATAATAGGCGGAGCGAGTCCACTGGTAAGTCCCCGTTTTTTGGGGCATATGGTTTTCACCCCCAGTTTTGTACTTTCAGTAGGGGGGGCTCTTCGGGGGTTCCGGAGGAGGAACGATTTTCCTCATCTCTCGCTTCAGTATGGAGAGGGGTGCTGAAGAATCTGAATACTATGGGGAACCGATACAAACGTATGGCTGATAGGAGGAGAGTGTCTGGTCCGGACCTAAGTGTGAACGATCAGGTATGGTTGTCTACCAGGAATATTAAACTTAAGGTTCCCTCCTGGAAACTGGGTCCCAGGTTCATCGGGCCGTACAGAATCAGTTCTATTATTAATCCGGTGGCATTCCGTCTTGACCTCCCCCCTACGTTTAAAATTCACAACGTGTTTCACAGATCATTGCTTAAGAGGTATGTGGCGCCGGTGGTACCGTCACTTTTACCTCCCCCTCCTGTGGTTGTCAATGGTAACTTGGAGTTCCAGGTATCGAGGGTCATTGATTCACGCTTTAATCGCCGGTCCCTTCAGTACTTGGTTCATTGGAAGGGGTATGGTCCTGAGGAGAGGATGTGGGTTCCTGCGTCGGATATTAACGCAGACCGATTAGTTCGGGCCTTCCACACGACTCACCCGAATAAACCTGGCCCTGAGGGTCCGGAGGCCCCTCGTAGAAGGGGGGGTACTGTCACGGGTGTGTTGCCACGAAGATCGTCACGAGTACACAGCCTGACTTCTCGCAGCTGACTTGTTGGTGCTTTGTGTTTTTTCGGCAGTGAAGGAGTTAATTCTCTCTCTCTGGGCTAGCTGAGGTCCAGCCTCGCCCAGCTGCAATCAATGCTTCTTTAGTGAGACTCCTTCATATTCCTGCAGGTCTGTTTGGGAGGTGTCGGTGAAAGCTTTTCATTCAGACTTACAGAGCGGATCGTGGTGTTTGGAGTTGCTGAGATAAGTGTATTTGGAAGTGTTTTTTCCCTTTCCTCGCTTTATCATTTATCTCCTTTCCCGTTGGTGTTCCCTCTGTTGTAGTTGTGTAGAAGTTGTATGCAAGGTGGTTTTGGTTTTTCCCTTGTACTGTCTCGTTCGTCTAAATACTGTGTGTGGGCATATTATTTCTGGTTCCCAATTGTTGTGATCGGGGTCCTTCTCAGGACTAGATTACTGAGGTGCAGGGATCCTCAGGAGGTAGGGGTTACGCTGGCGGCCTGGACCTCTGTACCTTTAACAGTACCTCCAGGTTGAGGGATTAGTCAGGGCCCCAGCTTAGGGTCAGCTTAGGCCCCCTACCTCCAGTATTCTGTGACAGTGTGACATTTGGTCCCTGAAATACGGAGGAGGAACAAAGATGCCATCCTCAATAAGAGGAGAAACATCAGCGCAGAGTTAGAGCTGGAAGAGGTTCTCCAAGAGACACCGAGACAAGTGACATCCTCCAGATCTGAAAGTCTGGAGGCACCGAAACTACAAAGAGTGGCAGCCCAGAAGAGGATCAGGAACAGCAGAGACTGGGTTGTCCAATGTAGAAGACGTCTCATCTATGCCAACCCCATTATAAATGGGAATGGTGCATTACGGAGGTCGAGGTCATCAGCTGAAAACATCTCCATCCCAGAGAACAAACAGCTGAGTGTTTCTCCACCAAACACATCACTGGATACAGATGGACCAGGTAAGATGGATCTGCTCACTGTAATAAGACTGGGGGTGAGGAGGATTATACTCCTAATATTATGTACTGGCATCAATTATCACAAGTGCAGAAAAACTGTCCTTGTTGCCCATAGCAACCAATCACAATGCAGCTTTCATTGTTCCATAGAATGTTAAGAGATGGAATCTATGTTGTGATTCGTTGCTATGGACAACAAGGACAGTTTTGCTATTGGACAGTTTTGATAAATGAGAGCCCAAATATTAGACATTTCCTGCTCATTTACATAATGCCATTTAAAATTATAAAATTTTCTCTGGAGCTACATTTGTTAACCCCTTATTGACCAGGCAACCTTTTTTTTCTCTCCCTCCTTTGAAAACCCATAACTATTTATTTATTAATTTTTCTGGCAATGTAGCTGTATGTGGACTTGTTTTTTCAGTGGCCGAGCTGTAGTTTTGAACATTATTTATTTTACCATTCAATGTTCTGGAGCACGGGGAAAAAGATTTAATCTGTGGTAAAATTGTGGAAAAAAAGTGATTCCAACATTGTTTTTTTCTAGATGTTCATTGAGTGGTAAAATGACCTGACAAAATGATTCTCCATGTCAGTTACAGCTATGATACTGCTGAACTTGCATAGGGGTTTCTAAAAAATACTTAAGAATTTTATTTAAACAAATGCTTTGTGTGGCCATGTTCTGAGACATTGGAACTGTGTGATTGTGATCGCTGGATGGAGATGTGTGAGGGCTTGATGATTTTTTGCGTGGTGAACTGTAGCTTTTATTGATACCTTTCCTGGGTAGACAGGACATTGTGATATCTTTTTATTGCAATTTTTTAGGTGAATACAGCGCCCCCCAAAAATGCAATTCTAATGTTTAATTTTTTTATCATGTTAGTGTTCACTGTTTGCAATATTTAATTTTATATTTTTGCAAAATCGGACTTATGCGGATACAAGATGTGCTTATAAATATGATTATAATTATGTCAATTTGGTGATTCAAATATTTTTTACATTTTCCCTTTTTTAAACTATTTTTTTTTATTTACTTCACTTTTTAGTTTCCTTGGGGGACTTAAACCTGTGATTTTCTGATCGCTTGTACTATATACTGTGGTAGAACTGTATATAGATAAATTGACATTCTCGTATGAAATTAAGCCAGGCTGGTCTTAACACTAGGCCAAAAGTGACAGACTGGGGCTTTCAGCAGTAGGCCTAGGTAGTAATTTTAAACAATTGACCCCCTGCAATAGTGTCCTGGGGGGTTAATAGGTGCTGGTGCACTCAAATCAGCAATAGCTTCATTTAAATATCACTGTCAGCATTGAAATGGTTAAACTACAGTAATTGGAGTGTGCTCCAGTCGCTGCAGTTAAAGGCAAGTGTGAGCTATGTAATACAGCCAGCATCTGCCTGATATGGTGCATGCTCAGCTAATGAGCCCGCTTCATACATTTTATACACAACATGACAAACATTTCCATTATGTGTTCGCAAAGGGTTTAATAAATCTTGTATTTTCTCAGCAGATGGAGGCCTTATGATACCCCCTGACATAGCAGACATGCCAGAAGAAGACCCCGGTGATGCTAGAATCTGTATTTCACCCCTAAGAGAAGTCGTCAACACTAATAATACTATTGACTTTGACAGCCTTGACTTCCAGAAAGTTCTTGGAAAGGGAGGCTTCGGAAATGTAAGTGTGAATTTATCCTCCACCATGTTCATCAATGTATCCTGCACCAGATGCACAGGAGGGTTGTACATATTCATTACAGGATTCTCATATGTAATGATATATGAGATAAACTAGTGAACTACTACACACTAATAGATGGGAGTTTGGTCTGATCTGTTGTGATTTTTCTCCAGGTCATCTTGGCATTAGATCTGGTCAATGAAGGACTTCAGGCCATTAAAGTCATGGACAGAAGTTATTGTAGAGAGGACATATTCTCTACAGAGCTAGAAGTCCTGAGAATGGCTGCCGGATGCCCCTACCTAATGACTATGCGGGCGTTTATGGAATCACCATTGGAGTATGTGATAGCCATGGACTATATGGCCGGAGGAGACCTGTTTGACCATATGGCAGATTCAATGCTGTTTAACACAAGGACAACAAGGTAAATGTCTTATACTGAATATTAATAATCCGTTGCCCTCGCACTGTAGTCCTAGAGCAATGGACAACGACAACAGGAGAAAATAATGACATGAAAAGCACACGTGTGTGATCTCCTCATGTTCTCTGTATGATTGTGCATGTAACCACTGATCCATCCTTTCTACTCCACAGACTCTTTGCGGCAGAGATGGTGTGCGGACTCCAGTTCCTGCATGAACGCGGCGTCATACACCGGTAATCATTTCACCTTCATAAATCTGTCACCTGTGACTCTCTGTTGTCTCCTTACATATCTATTGTAGAAAGTTCTTTCCATGAATTGTCCTCACAATCAGTATCTGCTCCTTCTCCCTGCAGTGACCTGAAGCCAGATAATATCCTCCTCCAAGACACCGGACACATCAAAATCTCCGACTTTGGCTTAGCAGCCATGAATGTATTTGAGGATGGCATAGTGAAGAACAAGGTTGGCACTAAGGGTTACATAGCGCCCGAGGTAAGGAACATCTCTGTGTGATTGATGCCAATAGTAGGATTGAGGGATAATCTGATCCCAATGTATCCTGCTGATATCTAATCACAGACCGGTCCTCATAGTCTCTGTGTGTAAATCCCCTTCCCGGTATATTAAGCTCCTCTCCAATCTCATGTTTCCACAGATAATGGACAGTAAAGGCTACAACCATCTGGCAGACTCCTTTTCCTTCGGCGTCATCTTATATATAATGAGTGTAGGTGACCAGCCATTCTATTGCAAAGGCACAATGGATGAATACCACCAGTCTCTGCGTGATGACATCCCTTATTTTCCACCTGGGATCTGCTGTCATACCATGGACATCATAAAAGGGGTGAGTAAGATCAGATGGATAAGTATGATGGGGGGATTACTAAAAGAGATAGAAGATAAGATGGGAATAGTCCATAGACATTGTGTAAAAACTTGTCAGTAATAATACATAATATAATGACTAATGGTCTCTATCATTTTCTAGCTTCTCTGCAAATCTCCATCTGCCCGATCTGCCATTACATCATCCATCAGATCGCATCCGTTTTTCTATTCTATAGACTGGAGCGATGTGGAGTCCGGCAGAGCCGACCCACCATTCCCATATTGCTATGTAAGTACAACACATACAGACATCCATAGTGTTATCACTACCCAGTAACACACTTACCCACTATACACCTTATCGCTATATCCCCCTAGTACTGTATATACTGTATGTGAGGGGCTGATTCTCAGACGTGTATATTTCTCTTCTTCCAGCAGGAGTATTAGGCTGATAAAAATCAGCCCCATTCCAGTAACATCCAGGAATGAAGATTTACATTAATCGGATGAGACAATTACACTGGACTTTCTTATTTACCGGACTGTGACAAACCTACCAAGCTTCCACCACATAACATCCAAGTAGATTTGAGCACCAAACATCCAGGGATTTTTTCCGATCGCCATATTTGGGGTCAGGAAGGAATTTTTTTCCCTTGATATGAGGATGATCCAACAACGAGTCCTCAGGGTTATTTTTCGCCTTCCTCTGGATCAACATAGCAAGTAATTAAAGGCTGAAATTGAAGGACTTCTTTCAGCCATACTTGCTATGTTACCATCTGGACGACTCATCTACAATGTGGTGGTAAGGAGACGACTACAAGATATGGACATAAAGAAGGAAGCGGCTGCTCCTTCTCCTACTTGGCCTTGTACAGACAGAAGGAAGCGGCTGCTCCTTCTCCTACTTGGCCATGTACAGACAAAGGAAGCGGCTGCTCCTTCCTCTACCAGGCCATGGTCAGACAGAAGGAAGCGGCTGCTCCTTCACCTTCCTGACCATGGTCAGACAGAAGGCCATATGGCTGATCGCGATGCTGAAGGAATCCAGGAAAACTCCAACTATACAGATCACAAGTCACACATTCCTGCTCTTCTCCTCTCTCATGTGTGATCCAGACCTGGATGTCCAAAAGCGGCAAAAGTGTAAGCCGAGGCCTGAGGAGCAGAATCATCTGCTCCTTTCTATAGAAAGTCACTGTATCTACACACTTTCTTTTATCATCATTGCAAATTTGTAACAACTTTATTGCACAAATATATATATATGTATATATAAAACATCTAAGTTTCTTTTGTGCGTTTGGTTAAATTCTTCTCATATACAGACCTGCTTTTTGTTATTTTTATTAATATCATGATAAGGACAAGGTATTTTGGTGCCTTAGGCAAATGAAGCCTATGGTGACCCCCACCAAAGGAATAAGCAAGAAACTGAGGTAACAGGACCCCTAACGCTGCACCTCCCCCCTCCGATCAGCCCGATAATAATCTCTGATGACCACTTCCACTCAAATTATTACTTTTCTCACCAAAAAAATACCAGCACAAGTAAAAAAAATGTGGCGTACTTTAGGGATGAGGCTTAAAAGGGAGCGCAATGTCAAAGTTCTATATAGAATCGTTCATTGTTTGTGGACCATTTACACATTACAAGGGACAAATAGCGTTATTAATCCCTGACATTCTATATTTTAAATGTCCTACCCAAGGATAGTGATGGAAACTAATATAGCTGTTAGTATAATGGAGGCCGTGGGTTTCAATTAAGGTCATGTGACAGATGCAACTTGTAACAAAACTGATGGCGTTTCTAGTGCCGTATTCCTGTGTGGCGCCATCCTGTAACAGAGAACACACCGGAAGTAGCCTGCGTCTTGTTGGAGTTACCGGCAGGGGAGGGAGCTGATTACAGCTCTTTTGCTCCTGTCCTGGGCAGCGCTCAGATTGTCTTAAAGAGGCAAATACAATTCAGTGCAGAGAGGGAGCGACAGGCGGTGAGCGGTGTTAGTGACTCACTGAATGCCTGTGACTGGAGGAAGAGGCCGAAACAATGTCATTTTTATTTTTTTTTAAACTGAGCCCCCTCGGGGAGACAAGGGGTAGTGCCCTAGGCTAGTGCCTACCCTGCCTACCTGTCGAACCAGCCCTTATTATAAATCATGTTTTATCATTTTTTTGTGATCTTTATTAATTCATTCTTCGTTCACTTTTTTCCTAATAAATACTATAATCAATGTAGTCTTGACCTATATTTATATCTGTATATGGGCACTTTGTGGTGGTAACAAATCCACATTGTATCAATTTTTCAAAGACCCCGGTGCTGTCATCTTTTTCATATTTTTTTATTATTTTCGAGGAGCTTTTCCACCCTAATGGCAATGTGCCCAGGGCATTCTGGTTAATACCAGATGAAGGGGAATGCAGTCTCCATTATTTGATTGGACTACACCTACACATGATAGGATGAGATACACAGCTCAGCAGACTGTATTATTTGATTGAACTGCACATGATAGGATTAGATACACAGCTTAAAGGGAAACCGTCACCAGAAATAACGCTATTAGCCTGCACATATGGGGTTAATCTGCAGGATAACAGCGTTATTATGCTGCCCGGCGCCTGCACTAAGCCAAATACGTGCAGAATCAAAGCTTTCCTGTATTATAAAAACACATTTAAAATACAGCTTCAACATCTGCACCAAAAACACATCAAATAAGGGAGAAAATTCATAAAAAAGGCAGCGAAAATGCAATAATGAGTATTTACTCAGTGTGTGAACTCGGCCTTAAAGACATCAAAAAAGCCAGATGTCATATAGTGATGCTTATGTAAAAATGAAAGAGTTCTGACTAATGTGGCGTCCCTGCAGGTCCAGTTGCCACAGAGGTACTGCATCTCACCCAGAGGTGTGGTACCCCACTCTTAGGTAAGGATGGAGTACTACCCTGGACCCACACATCTACATCCAACACTATACCACGCCAGACCAGCAGGCGGTGCAATATGCACTTGTTCACTGCGGAGCCCTGTCCCTGGCTGGAAGGGGGGGAACCAAGAGAGGGGGAACCATGTAGTTTGTGTGGATGGAGGAAGAAGTTCAGTAGAGCACAGACTTGGAGTCAGGAGAAAGAGTTGAGTGGAGAGGAGTCTGTGAGAGCTCAGGAGGAGCTCTGCTCAGGAGAGCAAGGAGGAGAGAGAGAGAGGAAAGAAGAGAGGAGCAGTGAGGAGGGCTCCAGGAAGACAGAAGGGATCCCAGAGGCACGGCGAGTGCAGAGGCAACCCGTGACCCCGAATTCACGCTGACGTGGAGGGATCAGGCTGCAGAAGGGGACCGGCCCCAAACTAGTTGAGAACAACCACTCTCAGCTAGCCAACCGGAGGCAGCAGCATTTTCAAGGTGTTGCAGCCAAAATCCACAATTACATCGCCGAAAAGGTGGCCGCATAGGGTCCAGGGGACTGAGAGCACGTCGCCCGACAAGACCCGAGGCCACTAGCTTGGGACACTGATTGTGAGGTGCAGGGCAGGAGGGTGAGAGCCAGCGCAGTGAGACGACCGAAAAAGGTACATAGAACGGGGTCCCGTGTAAGTGCTCCTGAGATACCTGAGGGTTTGCTGGACCCCTACCCCGGAGGACACAGGACGATGTTACACACCGGTAACTGTAACCTGGAGTCTTGAACAACTGTGAGTAAAACCTGAAGACCCACTGTGTCCTTGAATAATTGATGCGCCATCAACTGCCCTGCACTACACTGCACCGACAACATCTACCTCATAAAATCACCATCTACACTGCCCTGGAGCTAAGCTCTGCCTGTGGAGAACTGAACCAACTTTGCTGCGTCACCATCGGCTCCAGTGGATCTGCACCGCAGCGGTAGCCCTATATAGCCGCATACCACAGGTGGCGTCACAAAATATTATTCTCCAAAAACTTTATTCCCGTTTTACTTTTCCTTTAATTGACCACTCTGGGTCGCGGACCGGGTCACCGCCACCATGACATCCCCAGCATCGACCGACCCGGCTACCGAGTACCCCACGGCCCAGGGGGCGCTTCAGATACAACTAAAAATGACAAAAATAAATCCAAGTCCCAATTTGAGATGAGCGGATCGATTTGCAAGACTCCGGTTCATGTTCCAGGGCAGTGGCACCTGGCAGGTAGACGGGAGGCCTGCGGATCTCTTACATTCGGAGTCTCTAGGACAGCCTTTGATTTGTCATGACTGTTATGACATCATCAGTCTGTAAAAAGTTGACTGTAAAAGTTTGAAGTTGTGAAATAGGACCTGCTGTACTATGAATGTTATGTGTTGTATTTAAGTTGATTTTCTCCCCTAGAATTAATGCAATCTTTTCCACTCTGATTCCTGCAGAATTTTAGAGAAAAACCTCCTTATAAATTGGAGTTGTATATACAGCTGACACCAGAAGTTTACATACACTATATAAAAAGACACATATGTTTTTCTCAATATATAACTTGAAATCAGAATAAACCTTTCCCATTTTAGGTCAATTAGGATTACCATAATTTTTACTATTTGCCAAAATGCCAGAATAATGAGAGAGAGAGAGAATGTTTTAAGGCATTTTTATTACTTACTACAAAGTCAAAAGTTTACATACATTTCATTAGTATTTGGTGCCATTGCCCTTAAACTGAATGACTTGGGTCTGACTTCCACAAGCTTCTCACAATAGTTGGTCGGAATTCGGGCCCATTCCTCCTGACAAAACTGGTGTAACTGATCCAGGTTTGTAGGTCGCCTTGCTCACACCTGCCTTTTCAGCTTTGCCCATAAATTTTCAATAGGATTGAGATGAGGGCTCTGTAATGGCCACTTCAAAACATTGACTTTGTTATCCTTAAGCCACTTTGTTAGCATTTTGGCAGTATGTTTCTGTAACATACCTGGCGGCGTCCTTGCATAGTGCTCCATCTCCCACTGTGCAAGAGCGCGCACTTGATCTCCAGTCCAGTCTGCTAGCCTGGCTTCCCTCCATGCTGTTTGCTTGCCTCTGTGTCTGCTGCTTAAGGACGGCGCCCGATCACTTCCTGTTTCTTGTACCTGCTGCAGGCACACCCCTTGTGTGTTCTCAGCCTATTGCTGTCTGTCATCTGCTATTTAACCCAGCTGCTCCAATGAATCCCTGCCTGAGCATTGTGTTTCATTCAGTGTGGTCTTTCACTCTGATTGTGCCAGGTCCCCTTCTGTGTTCTCTTGTCTGCCTATCCTGGAGGCTGTATTTCCAGGCCTGTCTGAACACGCTCCTTGCCTGTTCGTCTCGCCTTCTAGGGGCCGCATACCTAGACCTGCTACTGTATCTTGTCTGTCCTGTCTGAACACGCTCCTGGCCTGTTCCTCCCACCTTCTAGGGGCTGCATTCCTAGACCCGCTCCTGTATCTTGCTACTGTGTCTGTTCTTGTCTGTATACTCTTCTAGCCTGTTTTCCCGTGTTTCTCTACGTCCGTACCTTTCCTTTTTCTGCACGGTCTGAACTCGTACCTAACTCCTGCTCGTTGTCACTGTACTCCCGGTTGTGAGTTTGTGGTCCACTCGCTACTTCACTGCAAGTACCCTGTGGGTATCTGGTTCTGCCTTTCCCTTCCTGTCTGTTCCGTGTGAACAGAGCCCTGTTCTAGCCTGCTCTGCCTTTGCTCACTGCTCCGGCGGTTCTAGCCTGCTCTGCCTTTGCTCACCGCTCCGGCGGTTCTAGCCTGCTCTGCCTTTGCTCACCGCTCCGGCGGTTCTAGCCTGCTCTGCCTTTGCTCACTGCTCTGGCGGTTCTAGCCTGCTCTGCCTTTGCTCACCGCTCCGGCGGTTCTAGCCTGCTCTGCCTTTGCTCACTGCTCCGTCGGTTCTAGCCTGCTCTGCCTTTGCTCACCGCTCCAGCGGTTCTAACCTCCTCTGCCTTTGCTCACCGCTCTGGCGGTTCTAGCCTGCTCTGCCTTTGCTCACCGCTCCGGCGGTTCTAGCCTGCTCTACCTTTGCTCACCGCTCCGGCGGTTCTAGCCTGCTCTGCCTTTGCTCACCGCTCCGGCGGTTCTAGCCTGCTCTGCCTTTGCTCACCGCTCCACCGGTTCTAGCCTGCTCTGCCTTTGCTCACCGCTCCGGCGGTTCTAGCCTGCTCTGCCTTTGCTCACCGCTCCGGCGGTTCTAGCCTGCTCTGCCTTTGCTCACCGCTCCGGCGGTTCTAGCCTGCTCTGCCTTTGCTCACCGCTTCGGCGGTTCTAGGCTGCTCTGCCTTTGCTCACCGCTCTGGCGGTTCTAGCCTGCTCTGCTCTTGCTCACCGCTCCGGCGGTTCTAGCCTGCTCTGCTCTTGCTCGCCGCTCCTGGCGGTTCTAGCCTGCTCTGCTCTTGCTCGCCGCTCCAGGCGGCCTTGTCCTGCTCTGCTCTTGCTCCGAGCGGCCTTGTCTTGCTCTGCTCTTGCTCGCCGCTCCGGGCGGCCTTGTCTTGCTCTGCTCTTGCTCGCCGCTCCAGGCGGCCTCGTCCTGCTCTGCTCTTGCTCACCGCTCCGGGCGGCCTCGTCCTGCTCTGCTCTCGCTCGCCGCTCTAGGCGGTCTCGTCCTGCCCTGCTCTCGCTCGCCTCTCTGGGCGGCCTCACTCTGCTGTGTTTGTCCGCCACATCTGTGGTTCTGTTCCTGAGTCCCACTGTGTACTGGGTCCTATCCCGCCTGTGTTCCTACCTGCTAGCGCCTCCCTGTCTGCACTCTAGCCGTGCTTGCCTGTACCCCCCTGCCTGCATACCCGCCTGCCTGCATACCAGTCGTGCCTGCCTATACCCACCAGTCTGTGTGCCAGCCTAACCTGTCTGTTCCTGTATTCCCCTGTGTGGGTCAACAGCCGTGTCCGGGGTCTGTCCTGGAGTAGCACCTGGTCCCTCTGCTCGGTTCCTCCTTGGTGCACTGGCGTCGTATGCCGTCGTGCGACCCTGGTCGGATCGGGTGAATACCTAGTTACGCCCCTCCAGGCATTCACTCTCCGGCATGGTCCAGTGGAATCGCACGCACACGCCGCTCAGCCCGGGCATGTGCATTACAGTTTCAGGTCATTGTCCATTTGGAAGACCCATTTTCTTACCAAGCTTTAACTTCCTGGCTGATGTCTTGAGATGTTGCTTCAGTATTGTCACATGATCTTCTTTTCTCATGATGCCATCTATTTTGTGAAGGGCACCAGACCCTCCTGCAGCAAAACAACCCCACAACATGATGATGCCACCCCCGTATTTCACAGTTGGGATGGTATTCTTAGGCTTCCAAGCTTCTCCCTTTTTCCTCCAAACTTAACGATGGTCATTATGCCCAAAAAGTTCAATTTTAGTTACTTCAGACCACAGGACAAGTTTCCAAAAATTAAAAAAAAATGTGTTCCTGTGTACATTTACAAACATTAATCTGGTTTCTTTATGTTTCTTTTGGAGTAATGACTTCTTCCTGGCAGCATGGACTTTCAGCCTATGTTGATACAGTACTCGTTTCACTGTGGATATTGACACAATCTTATCAGCTTCTGCCATCATCTTCACAAGGTCTTTTGCTTTTGTCCTTGGATTTATATGCACATGTTGGACCAAAGCACGTTCATGTCTGGGACACAGAACCCATTACCTTCCTGAGCAGTATGAATGCTGGACATTCCCATCTTGTTTATACTTATGTATAATTGTTTGTACAGATGAGCGAGGCACCTTCAGGTATCTTGAAATTGTACCCAAGGATGAGCCTGACTTGTGAAAGTCCACATTTCTCTTCCTGATATCTTGGCTGATTTCTTTACACTTTCCCATGATGCTACACAAAAAAGAAGTGTGTTTCAGATGTGCATTAAAATACATTCACATCCAAATTTTTTTTTGCTCTTAATCCTGATTATTTATATCTATAACGCCACTGCTTAAAACCGTGGTCAGACGTGATATGATATTACTTCTGTAATAATCGTGACATGTTTTGGAGCATGCCAAATATTACCCTCCATTTAAAGTCTGCAAGTTATGTGTTGTTCAACATATTCACACTTGGTCGCTGACCAATGCCACATCTATAAGGCCACTGCCTAAAACCATGGTCATCAGACATTATCCGATATTACTGCTGTAATAATCATGACATTTTTTGGAGCATGCCAAATATTACCCTCCATTTAAAGTCTGCCAGCTGTGTGTTATTCATGCTATTCACACTTGGTCTATGACCAATACCACATCTATAAGGCCTAAAACCGTGGTCATCAGACGTTATCTGATATTACTGCGGTAATCATGACGTTTTTTGGAGCGTGCCAAATATTACCCTCCATTTAAAGTCTGCCAGTTGTGTGTTGTTCATCCTATTCACACTTTGTCGCTGACCAATACCACATTTATAAGGCCACTGCCTAAAACCGTAGTCATCAGACGTTATCCGATATTACTGACGAGATAATCGTGACATTTTTTGGAGCAAGCTACATATTACCCTCCATTTAAAGTCTGCCAGTTGTGTGTTGTTCATCCTATTCACACTTGATCGCTGCCCAATACCACATCTATAAGGCCATTGCCTAAAACCCTGGTCATCAGACGTGATCCGATATTACTGCAGTTATAATCGTGACATTTTTTGGAGCGGGCCAAAAATTACACTCCATTTAAAATGGGCAAAACGCTTGGCAAGGGACAGTGAAGTGGACGTAATGGTGATGGTGCACGCAAAGGCCTATGCCGTGGGCAAGCTGAAATTATGTCTGCTGAGTGAGCACAACAAGCACCCACATCATGGTCACCCTATCTTCCTGTCCCACTTTGTAGGGGGCAGCGGAACCCCACTCTTAAAGCCAGAGCAGTGTGAAAAGGTTGTTGGTTGGATAGCATATAGTGCTTCCAGTCACTTTGCCACCACCACCACCGTCTTTCACACTGTCCAGTCTCAGTAGCCATGAGTATGGACCACATATTCCTCACCCTGATCCTCCTTACTCCCACTATGCCGAGTGCCCAGAGACAACTGATCCCACACTTGAACGCTCAGAAGAGCTGTTTACTTTCCCATTTATAGATTTGGGCCTCTCTCCTGGCCCGTTTCAAGTGGGGCAAGAAGAGATCACATGTAGCTATGCCCAAATATTTGAGCAGCCATGGTTACATAAAGGCGACGGTCGAAAAGTGCAATTACTGTCGCAAGAGGTGGATGATGATGATGAGACACAATTGCCAGCGAGTCAGAAGGAGGCCCAGGGTGCATACGGGGAAGACGAGGTGGGACATTAACACGAGGAAAGTTGCCAGTCCAACTGTTAGGTCTTCTAGAGTCTGGCTCTTTTTTAAAAACTGTCCAGTTAACCCAAAAAAAGGCTATTTGCAAAATCTGCCATGCCAGCATCATCAGGGGCAGCAAAACTACCAGCCTGACCACCACCAGCAAGCTCAGGCACATGACAGCAAAGCACCCGACTAGTAATGCCAGAGTCCAGAAATAGTGTCTAAGGGTGACCATACTGCCTGTACCGCTGTTGTGCGTGCACACCAATCCTCTGTCCATGGTGCAGGCAAAGATGCCTCCCGCCCTGCACCTGTAGTTTGACACTCACAACCACCACCATCAGCAACCACGTGCACATCCTTGTCCCAGGGCTGCATTCATTTGTCCCTGCCCCAGTCCTTTGAACGCAAGCGCAAATATGCAGCCAACCACCCACAGGCCATAGCACTAAACTGCCACATTTCTAAAATGCTTGCACTTTAAATATTGTCTTTTAGGCTCGTGGAGACACAATCTTTCTTCAACCTCATGGTGGCGGCCATCCCTCAGTACTCGGTTTCCAGCTGCCACTATTTCTCCCTGTGTGGTGTCCCTGCCTTACACAAGCACGTGTCCCAGATCATTAGCCGTGCCCTCAACAATGCAGTTACAGGGAAGGTCCACCTAACCACGGACACATGGACAAGTGCTTGTGGCCAGGGACGATACATCTCGCTGATGGCACACTGGGTTAATAGGGGAAGCCGGGACCCAGTCGGACGGAACACATCCTCCTGACGCCAAGGATTGTGGGCCCTGGGTCAATCAGGGTTGCCCCTACATTATAAAGCTCCTGCACCTCCTCCTCCTCTTCAGCCTCCATCTCCGAAATTACCACATCAGTAGGAAGCTGGAAGCACTGCAGTACTGCCTCGGCCAAGTGGCAACAGGCTGTGCTGAAGCTGATATGCTTATGGGACAAACCGCACACCTCTATGGTGTTGTTGACAACTTTAACAGAGCAGGCAGAACTCTGGCTGTCACCGTTGCACCTACAGCCAGGCATGGTGGTGTGTGACAATGGCCAGAACCTGGTGGTGGCTCTGAAGCTTGGCAACCTCGCACAAGTACCATGCCTGGTCCATGTGCTCAACCTAGTGATTCAGCGGTTTTTCAAAACTTACCCGGATCTGCCGGAGCTGGTTGTCAAAGTACGCCGTCAGTCTGCCCATTTCGGAAAGTCAGCTACAGCTTCCACCACCCTCGCTGTGCTTCAGCAGCGCTTGCAGCTTCCAGCTCATCAACTGGTGTGTGATGTCACCATACAGTAGAACTCAACCTTGCATATGTTGGGGAGGATTTGTGAGCAGCAGAGGGCAGTCGTTGAGTACCAGCTTCAATACGCCTGTCGGTATTCAAGTCAGCCTCCACACATAAGAGCTGATGAGTGGGCATAAATGTCTGACATCTGTGCCATCCTCCAAAACTTTGAGGACTCCATCAAGATGGTGAGCGGCGATGACGTCACCATCCTTCTTCTCTGTCTAATGAAACGCTTGTTGCTCACAATTAAAGAGGAGGCATTGCAGGCGGAGCATGATATGAAGCAAGGAACTATACAGGTTGATGCTACACAGCCTAGCCTCATCTCATCTCAATGCAGGTTGGGTGATAATGAGGAGAAGGAGGAACAGGAGGAGGAACAGGAGCTAGTTTCATGCGCTACAGATGTTACTAACCCACACAACATTCATACCGCCTGGTCAGCGTGGATGGCGTGAGGAGAGGGAGAATGAAGAGGTGGAAAGGTGGAGGATGAGGAGGAGGAAAGCATGGACAGTCGTCCTCTTTGTCAGGAAAGGGAAGTCTTGGCTGTTGGCAGTCTGGCTGTTTGAATCTATGTTGTTTTACTATCGGCCATCTTGTTGTGGTTTGCTGGCTTCTAGTCTTTTCCTCTGGTGCTGGGTGTCTTGGTCACGTGATCTCTTCACTCTTTATTACTTAGCACCTGTCTCCCATTCCATGCTGCACATCAGTGTTGTTACGCTTGTGCTCTGGCTAAGTAGCCTTGTTAAGTTCTTTGTGCTTTGGACAATTGATTGCTTGGGACTTCTTGTTCCACCAGTTTTGTTCCCTTTTATCTTCGTTTCTGCAACTAACTTTTCTGTTAGGAGGTCTCCAGTTTTGCTCCCAGTCCTTAGATCTTTTAGGGACCCCTTTTCCCCTTCCTTCATGTCTTCGTTTGAGTTCAGTGCAGGAGTTTAGGTGCGGCTATTCATAATAGGGCACCCACTCCAGCGTAGGGTTAAGCTGAGTCTCAGTGAAGGGACAGCTTTTCCCTCCTATTCCTTAGTTCTAAGTTGCAGTACATAACAGTATGTCCCGCCCTGTTTAAAAAAAAAAAGTTTTTTTTTTTTTTCTCCTCTCCTCTTCCTGGGTTATCTTCAGTATGTGTACCATCCAGGAGCTTGCTCAATGCTTGAAAGGATTGACTCTGGAGGTTGCCGATCTTCAGCAGTACATGAGTAAATACCCTGCAGAATGCTATGAAGAACTTAAGGTAGGATTACCTGAGTGTTTCTCGGGTAAACAACAGAATTTTTTTTCATTTAAAAACGCTTGTTTGTTGTATTTTCGGCTCAGACCTAAATCTTCTGGGAGTGAACTACAGTGTGTAGGCATTATTATTAGTGATGAGCGAGCACTAAAATGCTTGCGTACTCGTTGCTCGGGTCGAACACATTGTAATACTCGGGTGCTCGACCCGAGCAACGAGCCCAATGTAAGTCTATGGGAAACTCGAGCATTTTTCAGGCGGCTCCACCCGGCGGTCTGCAGAGGGCCTAAAAATTTCCCAAATCGATGGGAACAGTGCCCAAATGACATGGGAACAGCATGGGGAAGACCCCTGGAAGCATTTCTGACTCCCAGGTCACTGCTGTCAACAACGTTGTCAGAGTATTACGCCACTTTTAAGGACTCACAATAAAACATACAAAAACAAAACCAAAATGGATTTTCCTGGGAAATATATTAAGGAACATCCTTTCCAGGGTAATGACTTGTATATATGGCAAAATAAATAACCAAAACCAAAAATACTCCTCCACACCTTGGGCTATGTTCACACGTAGTTTTTTGATGCGATTTTGCACTTCTGCATTGCTTTCAGCAAAGACAAATGCATACACTGGGAAATGTCATTTTAACATTTTACAACCTTATCTGGCCATGTGGTGTGTGACACATCATCAGACACATGCATACAGTGCTGAAAAGACATGGGACCAGCATGGGGAAGACCTCTGGAACCATTTCTGACTCCCAGGTCACTGCCTAAAAGTGTGCCCATCATAAGTGATTCTTGGCGCATGCGAAGATGCCTCCTGCCATGCACCTGTCGTTGCAGACATCACCGTCCACGTCCTTGTCCCAGTGCAGCATTCAGTTTTCCCTACCCCATTCCTTGGAATGCAAGCGCAAGTATGCAGGCAGCCACCCACCCACAGGCTGCAATACTATACTGCCAAATTTTTGACAGCTGCTTGCACTTGAAATGTGGCCTTTTAGGCTCGTGGAGGCGGAAGCTTTTCATAACCTCATGCCTGCGGCGGCCGGGTGTCCATACTCGGTCCCCAGCCGCCACTGTTTCTCCCGGTGTCGTCTCCGCCTTCCACAAGCATGGGTCCCACAACATTACCAGTGCCCTCCCCAGTGCACTTACTGGGAAGGACCGCCTAACCACAAACACGTGGACAGGTGAATGTGGCCAGGGACGGTATGGAGCCACTCCACAGCTTTTTTTGCTGAGAGTTGTATTTAGCTCGGCGAAAGGTCTGGCATAGAGGGAAACCATATCTATTCTGGGTGTCATTTCTCCGTCACCAGGTTCCGGACATTGACACACACGACCATGCCTGGCTGTATGTTCAGCGGTGAGAGCCACAGATCAGACTGCTGTGTTACAGCTTTCAACAACTCTGCAGCGCTGGGCGGTTTGTCAATTAAGTATTAAGCATGTTATCTTCAGCACAGCCTGTTGCCGCTTGGCCAAGACAGTGCTGCAGTGCTGTCAGCTTGTGACTGATGTGGTCATTTCGGAGATGGAGGAGGAGGTGCATGAGCTGAACAATGTGATTACATTGTTGTTAAATTGGTGACGCTGTTTTTTATACTAAAGAAAGATCCTATTGTTTTGTTTTTTTTATGTATTTTTTTAAGACAAATGCATTCACCGGGAAATGCAGTGAGTCCAACAGCTGACAATTTTAGGAAAAACCCCACTAAGAATTTAAAGACACATGGAGCAGGGCCACAGTAACAAGTACGACATGTTCCCATTAGAAAGGAGAGAGTCTGCTATACAGTTATAGGGTATGCAGTGAGTCCAACGGCTGACAATTTTAGGAAAAACCCCACTAAGAATTTATAGACACATGGCCCCGGAGCTGGGCTCACTGAGTGACAGGACACCGCTCCTGAGGCTCAGCTCCGGGGCCCGCTCGCTGGTGCGGCTCATTATCCCTGGCTCCTCAGCATCAGCGGTCAGAGAATTAAAGCTAGGGACACATAGGACATGTGAGTATAAGGATTTTATTATTTTATTCTTATTTTTACAGGTGGACACTGCGGGAGCAGACACTACTACCCTCATCATTGTCTCCTGCTGGTGCTGATCGCAGCACCGGTAGGAACCATGATGAGGGCAGTGTTCAGCACCCCGCGCATGGGAACAGTGCTAACTGTACAGTGATTCCCAGGCACCGTTCCGTGTGATCTTGATGCTGCTCAGGGGTGGCACATGGTTGCCACATGTGACACACAGGGAAACATGAGACACGGATATCTCTGGTACCGGTTTATACCGAAATATACGGACATGTGAAACCAGCCTAAATCGGCTGCGAAAAATCCTCCGAATAAACAAACTGCTCAATCGTCAGGTGAAATGATCTTTTGGCATGCACACAACATTATCATTCTTGGCACAAGACTTGTGCTGCCGAGAACAATGACAGCCAATGAACAATCGTCTAATACAGATCATTCAGAGTGTATCTGAAGCGCAGTATTCCTGTGTAAATTGTCTATTAACCCCTTAGTGACTGAGACAATTTGGACATTAATGACCAGGCCAAATTTTTGAATTCTGACCAGTGTCACTTCATGTGGTAATAACTCTGGAACGCTTCAATGGATCCCGCTGATTCTGAGACTGTTTTTAGTGACATATTGTATTTCATGATAGTGGTAAAAAATTTTGATACGACAATTTGGTGAAAATTTTGAAAATTTTGCAATTTTCAAACTTTTAATTCCTATGCCTTTAAACCAAAGAGTTATGTCACACAAAATAGTTAATAAATAACATTTCCCATATGTTTACTTTACAACAGCACAATTTTTAAAACATATTTTTTTTTTGTTAGGAAGTTAGAAGGTTTAAATGTTGACCAGTGATTTCTAATTTTTGCAACAAAATTTACAAAACTATTTTTATAGGGACCACATCACATTTGAAGTGACTTTGGGAGGCCGATATGACAGAAAATACCCAAAAGTGACACCATTCTAAAACCTGCACCCCTCCAAGTCCTCAAAACCGCATTCAAGAAGTTTATTAACCCTTCAGGTGCTTCACAGGAACTAAAGCAATGTGGAAGCAAAAATGAACATTTTTTCATAAAAATTTTACTATAGCCCCAAATTTTTTATTTTCACAAGGGTAACAGGATAAAATGGACCACAAAATTTGTTGTGCAATTTCTACTGAGCATGTTGATTCCCCATATGTGGGGGAAAACTATTGTTTGGGCACACAACAAGGCTTGGAAGGGAAGGAGCACCGTTTTGACTTTTTGAACGCAAAAAAGACTGAATCAAGAGTGGATGCCATGTCACATTTGGAGAGCCCCTGACATGAAAAACAGCAGAAACCCCCACAAGTGACAGCATTTGGGAAACTAGCCCCCTCAAGGAATAACACATTTAGATGTGAGAACAAATTTTTTTTTTTTTACAAAAACACTGTTTTAGCACCAAATTTGGACCCAACAATTTGTTCTGCAATTTCTCCCGCATGTGGCAGCAGTCTATATGTGGATATACACTACTGTTTGAGCACCCGGCAGGGATCAGATGGGAAGGAGCGCTACTTGGCTTTTAGAACGCAGATTCCTTTTGAATAGATTATGGGCTCCATTAGTTTAGCCACTGAGGTGCCAAAACAGCAGAACCCCCACCCCCAGGTCACCCCATATTGGAAACTCCACTACCTAAGGAATTCATCTAGGGGTGTAGTGAGATTTTGAACTCATGGATGCCTCACAGAATTTTATAACATTGAGACATGGAAATTTGTTCTCAGTAGCGATCTGGGAGTCAGAGATGCTTCCAGGGGTCTTCTCCATGCTGTTCTCCTTCCATTCAGCACTTTTACCATCCATTTCATCATTTTCAGTGCCCCCCAGACCTCCTTGTAGGGTCTTCTGGAAAAATGCTTTGATTTCTCATTGACGCTCATTATACTCGTTACTTGAAATGAGCATCCAAGCATTAGAAATTGTTTAAGTCGAGTAACGAGCATCTGAGCATTTTAGTGCTCACTCATCTTAATTTTTACCTGTGGATTTTCAGCATTTTATGCAATGCAATGCAATTCTGACTTTAAACTCTGAATGTCCACAAGAAAATTGACATGTTGAGGATTTCAAATACACACGGCTGGTCAGTTTACGCTATGTAAAAAAAAATTAAACAGTGGACCCCAGGATGGGGGACATTATACAAGGAAGGGGCCTAGGATGGGGGTTATTATACCAGCAAGGAGCCCAGGATGGGGGACATTACACCAGGAAGGGGTTAAGGATCGGGATTATTATACCAAGATGGAGGTCATTATACCAGGAATGGGCACAGTATACCAGGAAGGGGTCCAGGATGGGAGAAATTATACTAGGAAGGGGCTGGGAATTCTGGGACATGGTTATACAATGGAGGACATTATAACAGGAAAGGGTCCATGATGGTGTCAGGATGGTGTACATTATTACAGTAAGGGGCCCAGTACAGGAGACATTACACCAGGAAGCCCCCATGATGGGGGACATTATACCAGGATGGGTGACATTGTTACACGAAGGTACCAGAATGTGGAACATTATTACAATAAGGGGTCAAGGACAGGGGACATTATACCAGGAAGAGGCTCAGGATGGGGGACATTATTACTGTAAAGGGCTCAGGATGGAGGACATTTTACCAGAAAGAGTACAGGACAGGGGACATTATACAACCCCTGGCAAAAATTATGCTTGGTCTGAAAAAAATTACCCTTACTGAGTACCACATTTTTAATCTTGATTTCTTTTAGTGTTTCTTAAAGCCCTAAAGTTGCCATTTGAAATGACTTTAGTTTTGTGCCATGTCTGTGATCTGCTTTTTTTCAACAACATTAAACAACTGAATGAACATTCTCCGAGCCCGGTGATTCCATAATTTTTTCCAGGGGTTGTAATAGGAAGAGGCAAAGGATAGAGGAAATTATACCAGGAAGAGGTGTAGGTGGAGGTGACGCGCCCCCTGGGCCGTGGGGTACCAGGTGCTGGGCCTATGGATGCCGGTATGGGGGATATCACGGTGGCTGGCCCGGTCCGTGACCCAGGGTGGTCAGTAAAAGGGGGAATATGTATAGGGGATTTGGAAAGTTCTGGAGCCGTCCTCTGGAGCTGGTGTTACGGCAGCAGGGATGGTGTGGCTCTCCACAGGTAGAGCTAGCTCCAGGGCAGCGTGAGGTGTAATGGACGGTGGTGCAGGGAGAGACGGCAGGATGGTCCCGGAGGAAAGAAGGACACTCACACGGGGGTAAGCTTCTGTACCTTTACTGGTGATGTTGCAGGCACGGTCCAGGGTACTCCGGACAAGGGCGCACTTTTGGACTCTCCCTAGTGAGCGGGTATAGGGCCTCCTGATCCGTGGCTTTACTCGCTAAGCTTCTGACCTGCCTGGAGCTAGGCCTAGCTTGGTTGCTGTCTCTCTTTTGCACCTGCTGACCTGTTGGTAGGGCCTACTCTTGCAGATCACTCTCCCTGGATGCTGGGGCCTCCGTGACTCCTAGCCCTGGTACTGCAATCAGTATTTGGTGAACCTGGGACCTGTAGTCCTCCAGGGGTTCCGGTGGTTCCTACTGGGTATTGAGGGTCCCTGTAGGCGCGGACCCGGTGTCCGGTATATATCTCGGGGTGAGCCTGGTAAGCTCCTCTGCCCCCTTGGCTACTTCTTCCTTCTCCTCTATCCTTCGGCCACACTCAGGGCCCTCACTAGGCCTTCACACGTGCTGTAGGCCTTGGCTCGCCTAAGCACAGCAGCCAGCTTGCTGCCTCTTCGCTGCTCTCTGAGCGTCAGCACGCTCTCTGCTCAACTCTGAGCTCTGTCCCTCTCTGTGTCTGAGAGACTCACTAACTAGACTGAGCTGCCTGGCTCCACCCTCCCTTTATATATCCCTGAAGGACTCCCTCTGGTGGTCTGAGGTGGTAGGGTGGAGGTGTGTGAATGTGTGAGGGCCTCTTGTGGAGAAGTCCATCCATGCACCCTTCTGGGTTCTGTGGCACCAGTGCACAGCAGGGCGCCACAGAGGGACATTATTACAGGATGGTGGTCAAGATGGGGGACAATATTAAAGAAAGCGGCCAGGATGGGGAATATTGCAAAATCATTGCAAAATGAGCAGAAATGCAGACATGTATTGCACACTTAGGTATAGTTGTGAGAAGAACCAAATTTGTTTATATTATGTGATGTATTGGAATTTATGAATGTGTCTATCATAATGCAATGGCAATCTGAACTGTGGGTACAGTATAGAAAGTATAGAGTAGTAAAGGCACAGACAAGTGATGCGAACAAAGGATGATTATTTCCTCCATCAACAGATGACTTATGAAATAATAATAATAATAATGAAACAATTTATATAACATAACCATTATATCCCTAAATGTATTACACTGTAGTAAAACAGATAACCTTTCCTAAGGCTAGGGTCAAACAAGCATATATGTCTCATCCAAGGGAATTGGGTCGATTAGACAAATCACACTCTGATAAAACTCTAATTAGAGTTTTATCAGAGCATGATCATAGTGTGTTCCGATTCTGTTGGATGAGAAGATGGAGAACAAAATTTCTCCATCTTCTCCATTATGTCAGTCCATGAAAATCGGACTGCACTCAAATGTAATCTGAGTGCAGTCCAATATTTTCCTTCGACTCATAGACTTGCATTGCCAAGTGCGCTCCGAATTTTGGATCAAACTAGGACATGCTGCAATTGTTTTCCTCGGACCAGCTCTGTCTGAGAAAAAAATCTGACATTTGCACTGCCCTATACAATAATAATGATCTAAGTGCGATCCTATGTTTTGTTGGATCACACTAGGACTGATAATACGGTTGTCTGCTCAAGCCCTTAGAATAGGTCATCAATGTAAGAGTGATTGGGGTCTGACACACAGAAGCCCCACACAGGGCCAATTGTAGCTTTTCTGCAATCTAAAGGTCCGTTTACATGAACTGGCCAGTGGCACTATATGAACGCTGATCAATAAACTAAGTATCAATGGTTGTTTCAGTGGCAGTTTACGCAGGCAGACCAAAGCAAACGATGAAAACTGAGTGATCGATCATAGTTCTCGGCAGTGTGAGACCTGTTTATCCAGGACGATGCCAAGCTGAGAATGATGATCTTTTGTTTTGCACAAAATATAATTTCCCCCGATGAATGAGTGTTTTACTGATTTATGGAATGATTGGCAGCCTGATTACACGTCAAGATAACAGTGAAACCAGCGTTTTGAACAATGCTTGCTCCTTACTAAGTGGTTTGTCCCTCACTTAGGGGCATCTCCATTTAGACTGTGATTGATTCTTATAATTGTTATTATTGTTTTTGCCGTTTTCATTTAAGGTATTTATTTCTATCATAATTCTGGATGATTACATCGATATGAAATGTTTTGCTGTAGTTTAATCATGGTTCTTTGAATTTCCCCATCATGTCTGGTGTAAGTAGTGACATTTGTTGTCCTATATTGCAGCCCTGTCTGCCTGTGAGATGGAAGCTGAGAGGAAGCTGCAGACGTGTCAGTTATAAGCGCACACAGCTCTGCAGTGAGATCAGGAGAGCAGAGAGCGGCCATCACACATCACACTGGGAACTCCCCTTCATGTGAGATAAGGAGGCAGAGTTATCTTCCAGGCAGCGTCGTCCCCAGAGCCAGGAAGAGGTCATTTACATAAAGTGATAAAAGATGATTTATCAACAACAAGGCATCAGATATGAGGCATTCAGGCATCACTCTCCTCTGCAGTCCATAACCTATATGCCCATATTAATAGTTTACAGCAGGCCAGAATTGCTAATCTGGCGCACCGGGCATTTTCCCAGTGGTCCACGGATGTGTGCATTGTAGTAGGCCACGGGGCCCGCTGATCCGGCCACCGGCCTGCTGATCCGGCCACCGACCCGCTTTTCTGGCCGCTGGCCCCTTAAATCTGGAGGCACAGCCGGGATTGGGGCGCTCTGCGCCTGCACGCAGGGTTCAGTATTTGAACCGCTGCATGCGTCACATATAAGAACACATCAGCGTTCTCTGTGGGAGGAGAGCGCGATCCTCTCTCCCGCCTTTACAACACCGGCTGCAGCTGTTGGTGCAGCGCAGCCCGGTGCCGTACCGAATCAGGAAGCGGATCTCTGCAGCTCTGCTCCTACCTGGGTGAGTACAGTGGCATGATGATGTATGCTGTTGTTTAGCCAGTAAAAAACATGTTTCTGGTACCCAGGGGTGGGGGGTGGGGGATGACCTCTGGGGCTGGGGGCTTACATATGGGGCTAGGGGCTGACCTCTGGGGCTGGGGGATTACTTATGGGTCTGGGAGCTGACCTCTGAGGCTGGGGGCTTACTTATGGGGCTAGGGGCTGACCTCTGGGGCTGGGGGATTACTTATGGGGCTGGAGGCTTACTTATGGGGCTGGGGGCTGACTACTAACTTCCGGGGCTGACTGATGTGTTTATGGATCTGTGATACATATTCAGCAGTTGCTGTGTGTCCTATGTGATGTATATGTGTCTCCTGTGATGTGTGTTTCATAATATAGTATAATGTGGTCTTAATTATAATGTAAAGTTGGGTATATACATTACAGACCAAAAGTTTGGACACACCTTCTCATTTAAAGATCTTTCTGTATTTTCATGACTATGAAAATTGTACATTCACACTGAAGACACCAAAACTATGAATTAACACATGTGGAATTATATACTTAACAAAAAAGTGTGAAACAACTGAAAATATGTCTTATATTCTAGGTCCTTCAAAGTAGCCACCTTTTGCTTTGATGACTGCTTTGCACACTCTTATCATTCTCTTGATGAGCTTCAAGAGGTAGTCACCGGAAATGGTTTTCACTTCACAGGTGTGCCCTGTCAGGTTTAATAAGTGGGATTTCTTGCCTTATAAATGGGATTGGGACCATCAGTTGTGTTGTGCAGAAGTCTGGTGGATATGTGTCACCCTGGCCTGGATGCCACAAGTGTAATTAAAGCTGTGTCTGAGAGCAAGGGGGAGGTTCTTTAGTCAGGGGAACATTAGCATGCAGTACCTCCTGTCTCAGGCCAGTAGGGGGAGCAGGCTGCCCCTATAAAAGCTGTTACTGGGGGCAGGGTTAGAGAGAACTGGATGGCCTGTCTCAGCACTGAGACTTGTCCCAGAGCAGAGCAGGGACAGAAAGTTGTATTGCACCTAAGAGGAAGTGTGGCAGGAGGAGAGCCACAAGCCAGAGACAAGAGGCGAAGAGAGCCTGTCTTGGCAGATAAAAGACTTACTTTACCAGACTTTGGTGTCTGAGGCTGGGAGGATTCTACATCCTCCAGCAGATAACCAGTCCGCAAGGGACTGTATATTCCTTGGCCTAAGAAGCCTGGAGGCCCTGCCACAACCGAAGGGACCAGTAAAGCCGTACAAGGCTGGGAGCAGAAAGGAACCCACGTCGCAGGCCAAACAGGTGATAATACACGGAAAGCTCGGAAACGTGGGCTGTTACCCTATAACGAGGAGATAGCCAGAACGAGCGCAGAAAGCACGGTAGGCCTACACCCTCACCCTGACCAGGGCCAATTTCCCCGTTGCTCTCAGACATCCAGGTCCCCTCCTAGCTGGGACTGTTTATGAGTCAGTTTACCTGTTTCAGTAAAGACCCTGGACTGCAACCAATTGTCTGTGTGCTCCTTCGCGCCTCCAGCACTACCAGTACTGGGACTCTCACCACCATCACTCCCACCATCCACTACACTGCCCTGGGCCGAACTCTTCCCGTGGGGAGTCACACCATCCCAGCTGCACACATCATCAGCCCCAGCGGTCTGCCTTGCAGCGGCGGTTCCTAATGACCGCAAATCCACGGGTGGCGTAGTCGGACATAATCAACAACACATAACGGACTACCACTGGCCTGACCACCCTGAGCCACGGAACCGGGTTGCCACTACTACTCCCATCGTTCCCCCTATTGCCCGGATCCGAGTGCCCCACGGCCCAGGGGGCAAGTCAGATACACAGCTGATAGTCCTACTGAATAGACTGTTAGAATTTGTATTATGGCAAGAAAAAAGCAGCTAAGTAAAGAAAAACGAGTGGCCATCATTACTTTAAGAAATGAAGGTCAGTCAGTCCGAAAAATTGGGAAAACTTTGAAAGTGTCCCCAAGTGCAGTTGCAAAAAACATCAAGCGCTACAAAGAAACTGGTTCATATGAGGACCACCCCAGGAAAGGAAGACCAAGAGTCACCTCTGCTTCTGAGGATAAGTTTATCCAAGTCACCAGCCTCAGAAATCGCAGGTTAACAGCAGCTCAGATTAGAGACCAGTTCAATGCCACACAGAGTTCTAGCAGCAGACACATCTCTTCAACAACTGTTAAGAGGAGACTTTGTGCAGCAGGCCTTCATGGTAAAATAGCTGCTAGGAAACCACTGCTAATGACAGGCAACAAGCAGAATAGACTTGTTTGGGCTAAAGAACACAAGGAATGGACATTAGACCAGTGGAAATATGTGCTTTGGTCTGATGAGTCCAAATTTGAGATCTTTGGTTCCAACCACCGTGTCTTTGTGCGACGCAGAAAAGGTGAACGGATGGACTCTACATGCCTGGTTCCCATCGTGAAGCATGGAGGAGGAGGTGTGATGGTGTGGGGGTGCTTTGCTGGTGACACTGTTGGGGATTTATTCAAAATTGAAGGCATACTGAACCAGCATGGCTACCACAGCATCTTGCAGCGGCATGCTATTCCATCCGGTTTGCGTTTAGTTGGACCATCATTTATTTTTCAACAGGGCAATGACCCCAACACACCTCCAGGCTGTGTAAGGGCTATTTGACCAAGAAAGAGAGTGATGGGGGGCTACGCCAGATGACCTGGCCTCCACAGTCACCAGACCTGAACCCAATCGAGATGGTTTGGGGTGAGCTGGACCGCAGAGTGAAGGCAAAAGGGCCAACAAGTGCTAAGCATCTCTGGGAACTCCTTCAAGATTGTTGGAAGACCATTTCCGGTGACTTCCTCTTGAAGCTCATCAAGAGAATGCCAAGAGTGTGCAAAGCAGACATCAAAGCAAAAGATGGCTACTTTGAAGAACCTAGAATATAAAACATATTTTCAGTTGTTTCACACTTTTTTGTTAAGTATATAATTCCACATGTGTTAGTTCATAGTTTTGATGCCTTCAGTGTGAATGTACAATTTTCATAGTCATGAAAATACAGAAAAATCTTTAAATGAGGTGTGTCCAAACTTTTGGTCTGTACTGTATAGTGTAGAGATGTTTATATAGTATGGTGCTGTGTACATAGTGTAGTATATAGTTTGGAATCCACACTATATACACTGGCACATCCCTACACTATATAATATATATAGTATATAAACAGCTCGACTCTATATTCTTTTGCACAGTATATAGTGTGGAGCTGGGTGTATAATTGATTGTAGAATATATTGTGGAGCTGTGTATGATGTGTATACTTCCCCTGCCTTGTATACATGGTGTCATTCTCAGTATCTGCTCTTATTATGTTTGCGTGTGTGTGTACATACATACACGCATAATATAATAATATATATATCTCAACAATCTGATTAATTGTCAAAAAAATGGAGGACTCTTCTTTATTAGCCCATGTGGTTATGTTTCGGATTCATGTTCTGTTATGGAACTGAATTGTCGTCATAGAGGCTGGCATCTGCAGGGTACAAATGTATATATACAATGCACAGTACCACTCATCCTGTCCTGTATATATACAATGCACAGTACCACTCCTCCTGTCCTGTATATATACACTGCACAGTACCACTCCTCCTGTCCTGTATATATACACTGCACAGCACCACTCCTCCTGTCCTGTATATATACACTGCACAGTACCACTCCTCCTGTCCTGTATATATACACTGCACAGCACCACTCCTCCTGTCCTGTATATATACACTGCACAGTACCACTCCTCCTGTCCTGTATATATACACTGCACAGTACCACTCCTCCTGTCCTGTACATATACACTGCACAGTACCACTTCTCCTGTCCTGTATATATACACTGCACAGTACTACTTCTCCTGTCCTGTATATATACACTGCACAGTACCACTCCTCCTGTCCTGTACATATACACTGCACAGTACCACTCCTCCTGTCCTGTATATATACACTGCACAGTACCACTCCTCCTGTCCTGTATATATACAGTGCACAGTACCACTCCTCCTGTCCTGTATATATACACTGCACAGCACCACTCCTCCTGTCCTGTATATATACACTGCACAGTACCACTCCTCCTGTCCTGTACATATACACTGCACAGTACCACTCCTCCTGTCCTGTATATATACACAGCACAGCACCACTCCTCCTGTCCTGTATATATACACTGCACAGTACCACTCCTCCTGTCCTGTATATATACACTGCACAGTACTACTCCTCCTGTCCTCTATATATACACTGCACAGTACCGCTCCTCCTGTCCTGTATATATACACTGCACAGCACCACTCCTCCTGTTCTGTTTATATACACTGCACAGTACCAATCCTCCTGTCCTGTATATATACACTGCACAGTACTACTCCTCCTGTCCTCTATATATACAATGCACAGTACCACTTCTCATGTCCTGTATATATACAATGCACAGTACCACTCCTCCTGTCCTGTATATATACACTGCACAGCACCACTCCTCCTGTCATGTATATATACACTGCACAGTACCACTTCTCCTGTCCTGTATATATACAATGCACAGTACCACTTCTCATGTCCTGTATATATACAATGCACAGTACCACTCCTCCTGTCCTGTATATATACACTGCACAGCACCACTCCTCCTGTCCTGTATATATACACTGCACAGCACCACTCCTCCTGTCCTGTATATATACACTGCACAGCACCACTCCTCCTGTCCTGTATATATATGACGCGCCCCTGGGCCTGTGTCGCGCTGCGTTGCGCACGCGGGAGCTTACCCGGAGCCGGATCTCTTGAGGGTTGTAGTCTCGTGGCGGTGACCCGGTCCGTGCCCAGGGAGTCAAACTGAGCGGCGATGTAACAGCGGTAGATGCAGGACGACTACGCCACCCGTTGAATGCAGCTATGGAGCTGCCGCTGCAGGACAGTCCGCTGAGGCCGGTGGATGGATGGTGCAGCGTAGATGGTATAACCCCCAACGGGAGGGGTATGGCCTCAGGGCAGCAGATGTGGATGATGGGGGTAGCAGGAACCACTCAGAGACGGTGCGGTGTAATTCAGGGTCTTTACTGGTAACAACGATAGACCCTCCCGGAGTACTTGCTAGTGAACGGGGCCTGGTCAGTCCTTGAGCAGATGGGATCTCCCCTGGCCAGGCGGAGTTGTAGGCCTCCCAAACTGACTGTACTCTTCTGGCTACCTTGCTAGAAGCGGATATAAGTAGCCCACGTCCCTGAGTGTACCGTGTGGTGCTCACCCGTATGGCCGGTGACTCGGGGCCTTCTAATGGCTTCCGCTCCACGATGGCGGTGCTGGTCCCAGGCGTGTGACCGTGCCTTCGGGTTTCTGGGCCTGAGGACCTGAAATCCCCTGCCGGTCGGCTTCTGCTGCTGGGTAAGAGTTAGTCCCCACAGCCTCGGACGCCGGGTCCGGTAAGAAAGCTTCTCAGTCAGGGCGAGCTCTGCAGCTGCCAGCCCCTGACTCATA
This sequence comes from Phyllobates terribilis, assembly GCF_046119375.1. Classification (NCBI taxonomy): domain Eukaryota; kingdom Metazoa; phylum Chordata; class Amphibia; order Anura; family Dendrobatidae; genus Phyllobates; species Phyllobates terribilis. The sequence continues at coordinate 1,227,587 of NW_027363106.1, read as the reverse complement.
GTAATATTGCTCCCAATGAGCTTCTGCTGTTTCTTCCTATGCTGCTTCTCTGTCTCTACTCTCCTTGACTGACTAACCCTGCCTCAGCCCAGGGTTTATACAGGGGAAGTTCTTCCCCTCCCAAGACTGGGCAGGAGGTGTGGCATGCACAGGATCCCTGACCAAAGGACCTCCCACCTGCTCTCAGACATAACATTACATTACTGTGGAAAACCAGACCCCTGGGGTGCCACATTCCCCCCTAGTGAAATTTAGTACTCCGGGACTAAACATATTTTAGAAAAACATAACAAGATATAACAACAATAACAGTACAATAAGAAGAAACACATAAAGGTGGTCACGGCATGTCCGTAACCGGGTGCAGTCTTTGAAGAAAAGCAAGGTGTCCGTTTCACCAAAACAGGGAGACGTAACCAGGTAGGGGTCTGTCCTACCCCGAGTCCTTAACAGTCTCTAGTCCATCCTGGGTTACGCTCCAACTATGTACAAGGATTCCCGGTAAATCCACCAAGGATTCCTAAAAATAACTGGAAACACAAAATTATACACAAGCACCAATACACAGATAAACATAAATAAAACAATTTATACACTTCAAATCCTCCAGCGTGCGGGTAACTGGCCTCTAGTGGCCCTAGTGGACCTACGGAGCTGACTGTCTGGCCCTGAACTACAGGGTGTAGGAGCTGTCAAGGGTAAACTGGGCAGCTGTCTACCGGCTCTTTGTCTCACTAGGGGTACGGCAGGCTCACTATAAGCAGAGGGTTGATCCTCCTGTTCTGCTTGTGTGGAGTCTTCTGCCTCCTGGACCGGCTGTTCTTCCAGCTCTACCTGTTGCTCCGTAGGTGCTTGGGATGCTGGTTGGAGGAAGGTGAGTACGGGTACCACAACTGCACCATTGACTTGAGTCCAAGACCGAGGGAAGTCTCCGAGCACAGTACTAACCATATCTTCCCTTTCCTCTACGGGTCGAGGGTCTTCTTGTTCCTCTTCAGGGTTCCTCAGTTGTTCGGGACACTTCTTCAGGTGGTCCCGGGATACAATGGCTGTGGTTTCCCCTCCGTCTTTACTGATGGTACAAACCTTCGGGTTCTCGTGGCTTGAGGGCAGTACGGTGTACGGGTCCTTCTCCCACTGGTCATCCAACTTGTGGAGCCGTCTCTTCCTCTTCAAGACCTGCTCTCCGGGTACCAGGGGAACAGCGGGAGCATACTGGTTGTAAGTTTTCTCTCGTCTTTCCCTAGCCTGACAGAGACTTCGCTCCACGCTCTCCTGTACTCTCCGGTACTGCTGCTGCCTCTCTGTGTCCCAGTCTGTTTCTGGTGAAGTGTCCTCGGGTGTCAGGACTCCCATTTCCAGGTCAACAGGTAACTTACCAGGTCTTGCCCTCATTAGGTAAGCCGGGGTACAGTTGGTGGAACCTACCGGGATGTGGTTGTATAGGTCCACCAGATCGGGCAACTTCTCAGGCCACAGACTGCGTTCTTCCAGGGGCAACGTTTTTAGAAGATCCATTACCACCTGGTTCATTTTCTCACAAAGTCCATTAGTTTGCGGATGGTAGGGTGTCGTCCTTATCTTCCGGCAGCCATACAGATTGCAGAATTCCTGGAAGACCTCCGCTTCAAAGGCAGGTCCCTGGTCCGTCAGCACTTGGTCCGGGTACCCGTGTGGACGGCAAAAGTGCTGCTGGAAGGCTCTAGCTGCTGTTTGAGCCGTTAAGTCCTTGACGGGGACGACAACCAGAAACCGGGAGTAATGATCCACGATGGTTAACGCGTAGACGTAGCCACTTCTGCTTGGGGTCAGTTTTACATGATCCAAGGCTACCAGTTCCAACGGTTGCCGGGTGACGATGGACTGCAGGGGAGTCTTCTGGCTGGCACGGTCCTTCCTTCTCAGGTTGCACGGGCCACAGTCTCTGCACCACTTCTCGATGGTTCCCCTCATGCCTACCCAGTGGAACCGCTCGCGCAGCAGGAACTCCAGCTTCTTCCACCCGAAGTGTCCAGCTCCGTCGTGGTATGCCTCCATCACCATGGCTGCGTCTCTTCGTGGCACCACTACTTGCCAGAGTAATTCATGCGTCCGGGAGTTAACCATTCTGCGGCACAACTTCCCTTTGTAAAGGAACAGTCGACTCTTCTCTGCCCATAGTTGTTTGGCTTCCTCCGGAGCGTCTGGTTCAAGGCGAGCCTCCGGCCGAGTCAGCATCTCCTTCACCAGTCGGACGGCAGGGTCGCTGTCTTGCGTTTCCGCCCAGTTGTAGTGGGGTAAGGGGTTCAACGTAGCAGCCTGCTTACTCCTTACCCGGTGGGAATACTGGATAGTCCCATGACGGTGGAATGCAGGGAGTTCAACTTCTTCCAGTCCCTCCGGATCTTCTCCTCCGTCCGGCAGGTTGGGCATCCTGGACAGGGCGTCCGCGTTGGTATTGGAGCGTCCTGCCCGGTATTTGATTGTGAACTCGTAGTTGGACAGACGGGCCATCCACCTCTGCTCCAGGGCACCGAGTCTTGCCGTGTCCAGGTGTGTCAACGGGTTGTTATCCGTGTACACGGTGAACCGAGAAGAAGCGAGGTAATGCTTAAAGCGCTCGGTGACTGCCCATACTACGGCCAGGAACTCTAACTTAAATGAGCTGTAATTCTCGGGGTTCCTTTCGGTGGGTCGCAGTTTTCGGCTGGCGTAGGCGATTACTCGTTCCTTCCCCTGCTGGATCTGAATAGAATCATAGAATCATAGAATGGTAGAGTTGGAAGGGACCTCCTGGGTCATCTGGTCCAACCCCCTGCTCAAAGCAGGATTCACTAGATCATCTCAGACAGATGTCTGTCCAGCCTCTGTTTGAAGACGTCCATTGAAGGGGAACTCACCACCTCTCGTGGCAGCCTGTTCCACTCATTAATCACCCTAACTGTCAAAAAGTTTTTTCTAATATCTAATCTGTGTCTCCTCCCATTTAGTTTCATCCCATTGCTTCTAGTCTTTCCTTGTGCAAATGAGAATAAAGATGATCCTTCTACAATGTGACAGCCCTTGACATATTTGTAGACAGCTATTAAGTCTCCTCTCAGTCTTCTTTTTTGCAAGCTAAACATTCCCAAATCCTGCAACCGTTCCTCATAGGACATGGTTTGCAGACCAGTCACCATTCTGGTCGCTCTTCTCTGAATAGAACAGAATCTTAATAGAATAATCTGAATAGAATAGAATCTTCTCTGGGACAGTACGGCTCCTAGCCCGATGTTACTGGCGTCGGTGTAGAGGATAAAGGGCTGGCTATAATCCGGGTACGCCAGGATTTCGTCCCCCGTGAGGGCCATCTTCAGCTGGCGGAAGGACTCTTCTTCCAGCTCCTCCCATTTGAAGGGCGGCTTCTGGTTCTTGGCCTTCCGGGACTGGCCTATCAGGAGGTCCTGCATAGGTGCTGCCTTTTTGGTGAAACCGGGAATAAACCTTCGGTAGTAGCCTACCAACCCGAGGAACTGCCGCACTTCTTTTACGCTGGAGGGGCTTGGCCATTCCTTAATTGCGGTGATCTTATCAGGGTCGGGAGCCACTCCGTCAGCGCTCACCACGTGTCCCAGGTACTGCACCTTTGGTTTCAGGAGGTGACACTTGGAGGGTTTCACCTTTAGGCCGTAACTTGCCAGAGCTTCGAACACTTCCGCCAGGTGTTTCAGGTGGTCCTCATACGTCTTGGAATATACGATGACATCGTCCAGGTACAACAGGACCGTCTCGAAGTTTCTGTGGCCCAGACAACACTCCATTAGTCGTTGGAAGGTTCCCGGTGCGTTGCAGAGTCCGAACGGCATGCAGGTGAACTCGCTAAGTCCCATCGGGGTGGTGAAGGCGGTCTTCTCCCGGTCCGCCTCTGCTACAGGAACCTGCCAGTACCCGCTAGTGAGATCCAAGGTAGAGAAGAAGTTAGCAGATCTTAAAGCAGCCAATGACTCCTCTATCCTTGGTAAGGGGTACGCATCCTTGTGTGTGATACGATTGATTTTCCGGTAATCTACACACATCCTCATGGTGTTGTCTTTCTTTCGGACTAAGACTAGTGGAGCTGCCCAGGGGCTACAGCTATCCCTGATCACCCCAGCCTCCTTCATGTCTCTAAGCATCCCCTTGGCGTGTTGGTAGTGGGCAGGGGGTACGGGTCGATACCTCTCTTTTATAGGAGGATGGTCTCCCGTGGGGATGTGGTGTTCTACCCCCTTGACTCGCCCGAAGTCTAACGGGTGTTTACTGAACACTCTCTCGTACTCCTGAACCACCCGATAGACTCCTTGTTTCTGGTGTGCGGGAGTGGAGTCAGTACCCAGATGTAGTTGCTGACACCAGTCCTCCATGTTTTTCTTAGAGCCGTTACCTTCCTCCGGGTGAGATGGAGGCAAGGGTTCCACAGATTGTATAGAATTTTGGTTAATGGTATATAATTTGGCTAGCGTGGCATACCGGGGCAGGTACACTTCCCTCTCCCCGATATTTATTATGCGAACGGGCACCCTCCCATGGCGTACATCAACCACCCCCCGTGCTGTCAAAATGGTGGGCCTACTGTCCGAGTAAACTGGTTCTACCATTGCCTGGTAATCTCTACCTCTCAGACCAATAGCTGCCCGGCACCAAATCATCATTTCACTTTTTGGGGGCATGGCAATAGGAAAAGGGTCACACATTCTTACGCTACCAATCTCACCGCCGGAGAGTTCCACCTGTTGCCGTCGCATCAGTGCCCGGATCTCTTTCTGGAGCACCCGCTGCTCGCCGGAGCTGGCGTTCTTGGCAACCTGCTGTAAAAGGAAAATCACCTCTGCAAGACAATTTTCAATTACATTAGTTCCTAGAGTTATTTTTGGGTGACTCTCATGTTTGTCAATATCTACAATGATCAGTCCCTGTGCTGCCAGTTCGACTCTACCGATTTTGATGGTCACCTCTTTAAATCTGATCTGTGGCACGGGCTGGCCATTGCTGGCGATGATACTCAAGTCGTCGTCAGGGTAGCGGGTAATATCCGAGTCATTCCAGTACTGCTTAAAGAGCACGTACGGGATGGTGGTGACCTGTGACCCGGTGTCCAGTAGGGCACTCATGGGAATGCCATCCAGTACCACAGGCAAGACTGGACGTCCTCCCACATATCTGTCGCGCCAGTTCGATGGGCCTGGTGATCTTTTTCCTGGGGGTTGGCCCTCTACCCCAGGTTGTGCCCGTTTAAAGAACAGTACCTTGCCATATGTCCAGGTTGATTGCAGCGGCGGCAGATGGGTCGTCCGTCCTCGCTGTATCGGTCACTGGGTCTTCCTCTGGCCGGTGGGGTCCTCCTTGGTCGACGCCACGGGATGTCCACCGGTCCGGATGCCAGCTGGATCTTCCCTGGGGTGGAAGCCTGTAAAGACTGCACAGTTCGGGTTAGCGCAGCAACGCTCTTAGCTAGCTCTTGGACCTGATGGTGTAGGTCTGGAGCCGGGTCATTGTCCAAAGCCTGCGCATCAGCTCCCACAGGCCCTGCCGACAAGGGCGCCGCCTCCTGGTGGTAAGTGATAGCAGGGCGCTTGTGGGTCACAACGCCACCCGGTGCCGGTTCTCGGAGCACCCGGATGGCTCTGTCCTTGAACTGTGCAAAGCCCAGATGGGGATCCTGTAAGGCCATTGCCCGCAACTGGGTTCGGTGGGTATTACAATACAGTCCCTCTATAAACTGTTCGGTCAACAGCCTGTCCTCGTTTCCCACTCCATCAGGGTCGGTCTGCTTAAAGGCCCTCAGGGCCTCTTGTAGGTTTAGTGCATAGTCCCTTATACTCTCATGCGCTCGCTGCTTGCACCCGTAGAATCTAAGCTTAATCTCGGCTGAGGTGCGGGTATCAAAGGTGTCCTTCAGCCGGGTTAGTATCCCTGCGACAGTCTTCCTCCCAGGTGGCCAGGATTTTACTTCCCTTTTGGCTGCCCCGGTTAGTTGGGCCACCAGGATGCTCACTTTTTGCTCTTCTGTGAGGGGGTACACCTGGAAGAGGCTATCCAGCTTTTCTCTAAAGTCATGCAGGGTATGTGACTCCCCTGAGTACTGGGGTAGCCAAGCTGCTCCCGGGATATAGGGCATGGTGAAGGGCATAACTGCAGCAGCGGTAGCGCTGGCGGGGGTTGAGGCAGTGAAGCTCTCCTCCGTATCCGACATCTTCCTCCCCCCTAGTGGACCGTGGCCTACCTTGCGATGATCCTGTTCCGTAGGCCGCGGCTCCGCAGTGGATCGTCAGGGTTGAGGACCTTCCGTCGCGCTCCTGTGACGTCGGCGTCTGCTGGGCTCCTTCCAGGACCTTACGCAACGTCCGGACGTGGGGCGGGGCTTCAGTTCTCGCGCGCTTTCGGAGTCCACGCCCATCTTCTTCCCGCGCGGTGTCCTCAAGATGGCGTCCAATGGCGGGAAAACTCCACGGATGGCGGGAAGAAGGCAGAAGATGGCGCCGGATGGCGGGAAACTTCACCGATGGCGGGAAGAAGGCTGAAGATGGCGCCGGATGGCGGGAATCTTCACCACAGGTAAGTTTGAAAAGTCTCTTTTTCAGGCACGCAGTACCCGGTGGTTGCGGGCACGAAATCCTGCCGACTACGCCAAAGTTGACGCGCCCCTGGGCCTGTGTCGAGCTGCGTTGCGCACGCGGGAGCTTACCCGGAGCCGGATCTCTTGAGGGTTGTAGTCTCGTGGCGGTGACCCGGTCCGTGCCCAGGGAGTCAAACTGAGCGGCGATGTAACAGCGGTAGATGCAGGACGACTACGCCACCCGTTGAATGCAGCTATGGAGCTGCCGCTGCAGGACAGTCCACTGAGGCCGGTGGATGGATGGTGCAGCGTAGATGGTATAACCCCCAACGGGAGGGGTATGGCCTCAGGGCAGCAGATGTGGATGATGGGGGTAGCAGGAACCACTCAGAGACGGTGCGGTGTAATTCAGGGTCTTTACTGGTAACAACGATAGACCCTCCCGGAGTACTTGCTAGTGAACGGGGCCTGGTCAGTCCTTGAGCAGATGGGATCTCCCCTGGCCAGGCGGAGTTGTAGGCCTCCCAAACTGACTGTACTCTTCTGGCTACCTTGCTAGAAGCGGATATAAGTAGCCCACGTCCCTGAGTGTACCGTGTGGTGCTCACCCGTATGGCCGGTGACTCGAGGCCTTCTAATGGCTTCCGCTCCACGATGGCGGTGCTGGTCCCAGGCGTGTGACCGTGCCTTCGGGTTTCTGGGCCTGAGGACCTGAAATCCCCTGCCGGTCGGCTTCTGCTGCTGGGTAAGAGTTAGTCCCCACAGCCTCGGACGCCGGGTCCGGTAAGAAAGCTTCTCAGTCAGGGCGAGCTCTGCAGCTGCCAGCCCCTGACTCGTAGTAATATTGCTCCCAATGAGCTTCTGCTGTTTCTTCCTATGCTGCTTCTCTGTCTCTACTCTCCTTGACTGACTAACCCTGCCTCAGCCCAGGGTTTATACAGGGGAAGTTCTTCCCCTCCCAAGACTGGGCAGGAGGTGTGGCATGCACAGGATCCCTGACCAAAGGACCTCCCACCTTCTCTCAGACATAACATTACATTACTGTGGAAAACCAGACCCCTGGGGTGCCACATATACACTGCACAGTACCAGTCCTCCTGTCCTGTACATATACACTGCACAGTACCGCTCCTCCTGTCCTGTATATATACACTGCACAGCACCACTCCTCCTGTCATGTATATATACACTGCACAGTACCACTTCTCCTGTCCTGTATATATACACTGCACAGCACCACTCCTCCTGTCCTGTATATATACACTGCACAGCACCATTTCTCCTGTCCTGTATATATACACTGCACAGTACCACTTCTCCTGTCCTGTATATATACACTGCACAGTACCACTCCTCCTGTCCTGTACATATACACTGCACAGTACCACTCCTCCTGTCCTGTATATATACAGTGCACAGTACCACTCCTCCTGTCCTGTATATATACACTGCACAGCACCACTCCTCCTGTCCTGTATATACACTGCACAGTACCACTCCTCCTGTCCTGTATATATACACTGCACAGCACCACTCCTCCTGTCCTGTATATATACACTGCACAGCACCACTCCTCCTGTCCTGTATATATACACTGCACAGCACCACTCCTCCTGTCCTGTATATATACACTGCACAGTACCACTCCTCCTGTCCTGTATATATACACTGCACAGCACCACTCCTCCTGTCCTGTATATATACACTGCACAGCACCACTCCTCCTGTCCTGTATATATACACTGCACAGCACCACTCCTCCTGTCCTGTATATATACACTGCACAGCACCACTCCTCCTGTCCTGTATATATACACTGCACAGCACCACTCCTCCTGTCCTGTATATATACACAGCACAGCACCACTCCTCCTGTCCTGTGCATATACACTGCACAGCACCACTTCTCCTGTCCTGTATATATACACTGCAGGTCTTTTTTTTATTGATAGAATAAGTACAGTACATGTCAGAACAATAATACATTACAGGACACCAAACATATGAACAAAACAAGACGACAAATCACAGAAAATAGAAACAAAATAAATCCCTCCAGGAATATATACATATACAAGAAATAAATATTATAAAACCTATAAAACCTCCGGCCCAGCTTCATTCATACTACTATATACAATCCCACACAACGCTCACACTGTCCTATATACACATAAAAAACCGTCCTATATACAAGATTATATACAATAAAACGCTAGAAACACAAAACACTAAACCTAATATAACGTATATACAACCGGAAACTAACACTAACCTACTGGTCCCACTGCCTGACCTTACAGTCACACCCTTACCGCACCTCATTCACACCACAGAAAACCAAAAATAACAATATATACAATAGTGACATGAACAATTTTAAACCTTTTTTTGTTTTGTATATTTTTTTTTTTTGTATTTTTTTTTTTATATTTTTTTTGTAATTTTTTAATATATATATAAAACACACACCTACACTAACTATCCCGCCACCCCTGATCCAGCTCTGGCCACAAAGTTCAGGATTACTCCGAGCTAGGATCAGACCCCAAAGTTTTTCCCCAGGCGGGGCCTGGACCAGGCCAGATCAGTCCTCTTATCACCGCTGATGAAGAACTTCCCCAAATCCCCCACCCAACCTAACTAAAACCCCCTATTATACATTATATACAATATATACAGAACACAACCTACACACTCACCATCCAAGGCTCAAGTTCGATGCCGGCAAACCTTCTATTCAGGAGACAGAAATACAAAACAAAAATCTAGGGTGGAAAGACATCAGCCCACCACCAGGATATAGGAGTACTACCGGACTAAGGCACCCTGAAGGAAAAGCCCCTCCAGAGACGGGCCGCCCTCCGGGCACCCAGTCTTTCATACTCCAGAGAATGTACCTTCACCAGGTCACCTAGGATGTTCCTACAGACTTCATCTACATGGAGGATTTTACTCTGCGTCGAAACTAAAACTCGTGCGTTCCACATGAAATACCTGACCACTGCGCTGACTATGAATAAAGTGTCTCGGTCCCTTCTCCCAAGGTCTCCGAACGCTCCATAGGCCCACCCGGGGTAGGACAGAGTAGCCAGCCGCAGCCAACCAATGGAAGTCCCCACCCTGTTGTACACCTCTGTATTAAAGGGACAATGAAGCAGGAAGTGCTCCATGCTTTCCAGCACGTTAGCACAAGCCTCACGGGGGCAATTCCTGTCCTCGGAGCTCCTGTACTTCAAATTGTCCCTCACATACAGCTTACCATGGAAGCAGCGCCAAGTCAAGTCCCAGTACTTCTCGGGGATCCTGCTAGAATTTAACAAACTCAACCCAACCTCCAGATCCCGACTTGGGCAGTCTTTGAGGGCCAATGGACTCTGAAAATGAGAAACCAAGACCCTCATATCGAGGAGTTTCCTCGGGAGGGACCTCACCTCCCACATTCCCAGACCCCACCGGCGGATTATTTTCAGAACCGGGGTAACATAAGCCGGGAGATGCCCGTGTGGTGTGCGAAGATCCTTCAATCTTCCCCCTGTCTCCCATTCCTGGAAGAAAGGCTGAAACCATCCCTTGCAGGAGAATACCCACGGAGGAGCCCTCTCTTTCCAGAGGTTTGACACGTTCACTTTCAAGAAGGTGTTCACTAGGAACACCACGGGGTTCACCATATTCAAACCCCCTAGTCTCCTCGTGTGGTAAGTGACCTCCCGCTTGACTAGGTTCAGTCTGTTACCCCATAACATCTGGAAGAACAGACTGTAGACCCGTGTCCAGAGAGGCTCTGGCAAGACACAGACGCTGCCCAGGTAGATTAGCAAGGGGAGCAGGAAAGCTTTGCACAGGCCAACCCTTTCCCTCAGGGTCAAAGAACATCCCCTCCATTGGTCCACTCTTTGGGCGACACCTTTGATTCTGCCTTCCCAGTTTTTCGTGGAGTAATCACCCTGGCCGAATTCGATGCCCAGGACTTTGGCATGTTCTTGGGGTTCGGGGAGGGTGTCCGGAAGATCAAACCCGGGATCTCCGCCTCCCAGCCAGAGACTCACACACTTATCCTGGTTGACCTTGGACCCGGATGCTCCGAGTAGCGCTCCACTCACTGCCTCCCCTTGCGAAGAAACAAATACGGTGACATCGTCCGCGTAGGCCACCACCCTCAGGATAGCCTCCGGTGCCGCCCCGCCCATCCGCACCCCCGCCAACGGTCCACAATCGATCCTTCTGAGGAAGGGATCGATTGCAAACGCGTAAAGCAAAGGGCTAAGAGGACAGCCCTGACGGACACCAGATCCTACCCCGAAAGGTCGTCCAATCCACCCATTCACCAGAGGGAAAGTCTCAGCCCCTGCATATAAGGTCTTAAGCCTGTCCACAAACCCTCCAGGCAGACCATACCTCAAAAGAGTGGACCAGAGGTACTCGTGGTTAACCCGATCAAAGGCTTTTGCCTGATCCAAGGTCAGCAAGAACCCCTTCCAGAGGCCCGCCCTGCCTTGCTCCACGGCCTCTCGGACACCTAGAACAGCACTAAAAGTGCTACGGCCAGGAACGCAACAGTGCTGAACCTCCGAAAGGAGCCGGGGTGCAAACTTCACCAGCCTGTTGAAAAGTATCTTAGCCAAAATCTTCCTGTCCACATTGAGAAGTGCTATGGGACGCCAGTTCTCAATGCGTGACGGATCCTTACCCTTTGACAAAATGATCAAAGCTGACCTCCTTAACGATCTCGGCAGAGTGCCCGAGGAGAGACACTCGTTAAGCACCTGAGTCAAGAGGGGGACCAAAGAGTCCCTAAAGGTCCTAAAGAACTCGGATGTTAAGCCATCCGGACCTGGCGACTTTTTGGGCCTAAGCCCATCGATCGCCAGTCTCACTTCCTCTTCTTTGATCGCTTCTGCCAAATCGCCCAGCGAGAGGTCAGCCCCTGGCTCAGGAACAGATTCAGTCAGGAAAGCCGACATCCCGTCACGATCAAGCTCCCTCTTTCCCAAGAGGTACGAGTAGTAGGAACTGACGACCTCCAAGATCACTGACCTGGACCTTCTCAGGGACTCCGTACTGTCCACCAGCCCCGTCACTATCTTACTATTCACTGACATCTTACAGTTTCTGTAAGGGTCGGGCGAGCAGTACTTCCCGTAGTCCCTCTCGAAAACAATAGATGCGTGCCTATCGTACTGACACCTCTTCAGCAAGGACTTCACTCTGGAGATCTCCTCGCGGCTACCTCCAGTCAAGATAAGATGCTCGAGTTTCCTCCTCAGGCTCTGATACAGGCGATCCCTGTTCAGGCTTCTGAAGTTCGAGAGCTGCCGAAGAATCTCACCACCCGATTTTTGAACATCTCCCACCACTCTGACTTAGTGTTACTTAGGCCCAGCAATGGTACCTGGCTCTGAAATAATTCCTCAAAAGAACGTCTTACAGCTTCTTCCTCAAGGAGTGACGAATTCAGCTTCCAATAACCTCTTCCCATCCGAGGAGTCTCTGTAACGTTCAGAGACAACATAATCAAACAGTGATCGGAGAACTCCACCTCCACAACCGACAACGGTGAAGAGACGGCCTCCTCCTTCAAATAAAACCTGTCTAGCCTAGACCTGCACTGACTACCTCTAGAAAAGGTGAATCCCGTGTTGCCCGGGTTGTGCCGGATGTGGACATCCACCAGGCGAGCCTCACTCACTATCCTGTTTAACGCGACCCAGTCATAAGACAGCCGGTCTCCGGAACCTCCTCTATCACAGGATCTCGTGACATTGTTGAAATCCCCTCCGAAGACCACCTGCCGACTCGAAAATAAAAAAGGTTTGATCTTCAGGAAGAGACATTTGCGGTCCCACTTGGACTGGGGACCATAGATGTTAATGAGCCGAAGCTCTTGTCCCCCAATGGAGACATCTAGGATCAAGCATCTCCCCATTTCTAATTCGATCACTCGTCTGCATTCAACCGCTGCGGTCTTAAAAAGGACCGCCACCCAGCTATACGGCTCGGCCGCAAGAGACCAGTAGGAGGGCCCATGCCTCCACTCCCGCCTTGCTTTGTGCAAGGTTGATATATCAGTCAACCTGGTCTCCTGCAAAAATAAAATGTCGGCGTCAAGTTGGCCGAGAAAATGAAAGGCTGTGTACCTTGCCGCATCTGACTTTATGCTGCAAACATTAATAGTTGCCAACGTCAACGGGATGGGTGCCGCCATCACGAATGGTTGAATTAGATAGCCTTTTTCTTCCCACCACTGACAGTCCCAACCTCTTCCTCCGATAATGACGGGTTTTTAGTGCGCTTAAGACAAACAGACTCGTCCATTCTCTCCTTACATACATTCTTGCCCCCGTCTGGTGGTCCTGGGTTAGTCGTCCCCCCAGAGGGCTTTGTATTTGCCCCCGAGAGGAAGACCCAGCCATCTCCTGAGCTGCAACCACCTTGTCCGCAACCTCCGGCCCTGGGTCCCCATTTCCCCCCTGCAGAGGGAGGTCCTGGAGAGCCCCGAACCGGTTGGAGAGATCCACCAGAGGGGGGGCGGCTGAACCCTCCAATGGCGCTTGGATCACGGCCAGAGAGTCAGAGGGGTCGCACTCCAAAGAGGCAGCTCGAGACCTGGTCCCCCTCCTACCTCTGGCCGTTTTCCTGTTACCCTTTTTTCTGTGACCACTCCCCCTCTCCCTCATCTAGACTGTCACCAGAAGAGGGTTCCTGGGAAGACGTGGCGTCCTCTCGCTCTTCCCTTTCAAGTCTCTTGACCTCCTCGCTCAATTCACTGTCTTTAGGATCCTCAGCTGCAAGTGAAGTACCTGGGTCAGAGTTTAGGGACATTACTCCCTGCCCCCTGTCCACACGGCGCTGCTCCTGCCGCCTGATGGTGGATGGCGGCAGCTTGCTCCTCACCGGTTCCCTGCCTCCCCGCCTCTACTGGTCCCTTCACCGGCAAGATTAGTCCTGGCTTTCGCTTGTCCCGCACTCGCCGCTTTCAGGACAGCATTGGCGAAGGAACGTGGAGAGCGACTGAACGGGTGACCGAGGTCACCACACAAGTTACACCTAATCCTGCGACAGGCAGCAGCAAGATGACCAAGGTCCCCACACAGTGCGCATTTCTGGGTGGTACACTGCGCACTGAAGTGTGTGGGGCTACCGCACCTGTGACAGACCTTAGGCTGCCCCCGGTAGAAAATCAAGATCCTATCCCTCCCCAAAAAGGTTGAGGAGGGGATATGGGTAATAGTGTTTCCCGAAACCTTCAATCTCACCATGAAGGTCCAGGCTCCTGACCAGATACTATGGCCATTCAGATTCTTTTCGGGAATATTGGTGACCTCTCCGTATCGACCCTCCCAGGTCGTAATGTCCATACAGGAAAGCGACTCGTTACTAGTCAAAACGGTCACTTTCCTGACTGAATCTTGGCGGGTTATTGCCAGGGGAAAGAGACCATGCCATTGGGGGCGACTCCGAGCCAGCTCATGGCAAGACCAGAAAAGCTCAAGGCCCTCCGGTCTCACGAAGCTGACATCTAAGTAGGAGGTCCCGTAGGGATGGATCAAGGCAAAGATGTCATATGCCGCAAAGCCCATCCCCAGCAGGAGCTCAACCACCTTCCACCTATCAGGACAGGCATCCTTGCTTACCCACTGGAGACGGACCACGTTCCTATGGTTACTCCTCTGCCCCGTTGTCGACAGAGACCAGACAGTCTCTGCCCCTCTATCTCGGAAGACTGAAAGACCATGTCTCTCTATCCAGAAAGACAGATCAACCTCCCTCCCCTCTATAGTGATGGAGCTCTCCCCTCTCCTCAGGGCGTCCAGGAGCTGCTGTTGCAAGTCACCATCCCCAGGGCCACCAGACGAGGGCGCACTACTACCCCCAGCACTGACAGCTCCTGAATAGCTTTGGGCTGAAGCCCCCGCCAATGCTGGGGGGGGCAGCGGGACCAGCACCTACTTTCCCCCCACCAACACCAGTGCTGCTCCCACCATTCACTTCACTACTACTCCCACCATTCGCAGGACCATTACTCCCATCATTCACTCCACTACTTCTCCCACCATTTGCTGCATCACTACTCCCACCATTCATTCCACCACTACCCCCACCATTTGCTACACCACTACTCCCACCATTCCCACTACTCCCAGCATTCATTCCACCACTACCCCCACCATTTGCTACACAACTACTCCCACCATTCCCACTACTCCCACCATTCACTCCACCACTACTCCCACCATCTGCTCCACCATTACTCCCACCATCTGCTCCACCACTACTCCCATCATTCACTACACCACTACTTCCATTCCCTTTACTTGTCACCCCAATACCTCTGCTGTTCTCTGCACCTTCCACAGTCACCTCCATTCCTTCCTCCCTTGTGTCTGGTGTCTCTGCACTCACACCTGCTGGGCCGGGGGAGGGGAGCACTTCCAGAGACTCCTTTCCCTGCAGCACCACACCCTTTTCCCTTTGGTTGCTGCTGGCTTTCTGCAGGTCGTCTCCTGGAGCGCCCTGCCCCCCTACTGCAGCATTTTGGTCCTTGTGCTGGGCAGACTGTTTGTTGGGCACCGCTGCCCGCCCTGCACCCACAGACTTTGGGGTCTTAGTGTCCTTTTTGGGCGCTGGGGCACACTGCCCCCCTGTCGCAGCAGTGTGCCCAGTGTTCCTCGCAGATGTGTTTTTCACATCCCTCCCGGCCCCCCCAGCCCCGGTGATAACTGGCTTAGCCGCAGAGGGCAGGGAGGGAAACTCCACAGAACTTCCTATGTCCGGCGCTGTGAGTACCTCCACAGCCTCGCCCTCTGCACTGTTCCCTGCACAGATGGCAGCATCGCCGGACATCCTTCTCCTCTCCCCACCTTGCCTCTGCCTCAAGCCCACTGCAGAGCCCGTGTCTTTAGGTTTGGTGGGGTTTAAACAGAAGGTGGCAGGCACAACATCAGACATTGGTACATACTTGTAACTCACCACCTCCTGTGCGGCTCCTCCGGTCTTCCTCTTCCTCCTCTTGGTCTCCTCCACTGGTTTGTTCTCACCGAAGGAAAACCGCGTCAGGTCCACTGGAAACTCCAGCAGTCGGATCTCCCTCAGCAATCCTCCTTCCTCCTCCTCCCCCAACACTCCAGCCTCTGCTGTCGGAGTCCTCTGCCCTGCAGGGAGACCACTTGGGCTCCGGCTCTGCCCTTCACTGGCTCCAGCAACTGAAACTCCAGTCACCTCTTCATCCTCCTCCTCCTCTTCACTAAGGACGCCGGTTGGCGGTTCTCCTGAGGTGTTTAACCCCTTCATTTCTGAGAACCACCGCTGGTTCTTAAACCTTTCCAGGAAGGGACCTGCGCTTTTCTCAATCCCCTCCCGGAGGAGCACTAACCTGACCACCTCGTCTCTGAGGGCTTTAAACCTCTGGGAGGTCGCGGGTCTTTCCTTGTTGGACGCCCGGGTGTTCAGGACCCAGGCCTCCCTCAGCTCCTCTTTCAGCTGGGTTAGTGCTTTGCCGGCGTCCTCGTACTCTCGCAACGTGGCGACCACTCGGGAGGAGAAGGAACTTGTGGACTCGCAAGAGCTCATCTCCCCCCAGGATCTTGCTGGGCTCTTGTTCCTGGGGCCTGGGGTGCCCCGGTCTCCCTCTCTGGGCGGGCGGTGAACAGTCTCGGGGTTGGAGTAGGTGGATGTACTCTTCCTCACCCTTCCCGATCTCCTCACTCCCTTCTGGGCCGGTTGTTGAGGCTCCTTCTCCCCCGCCAGCATAGACCGGGGGATAGGAGGCTGGGAAGCCATGCCGGCCTCCCAGTAGGCCTGCCTCTCCCTAGGGATAAGAGAGGCAGACGACGACCCTCCTCCTGGAAGTGCTTGAGCTCAGGAGGCAGGTGCTACTCTCAGCACCACTCCTCCTGTCCTGTGTACTGTATATATACACTGCAAAGTACCAATTCTCCTGTATACAGTATATACACTGCACAGTACCTGTATATATACATATATACAGTATATATACAGTCCTGTATATATACAGTCCTGTATATATACCTGTATATATACAGTATATATAGACTGTATGTATACAGTCCTGAATACAGTCCTGTATATATACACTGTACATATACACTATATATATACACAGTCCTGTATATATACACTGCACAGTCCCATTTCTCCTTTCCTGTATATACTGTATACTGCACAGTACCACTTCTCCTGTCCTGTGTATATATGACTCGCCCCCTGGGCCGTGGCCGTGGGGCACTCAGAACCGGGCAATAGGGAGACGATGAGGGTAGTAGTGGCGACCCGGTCCCGTGGCTCAGGGTGGTCAGACCAGTGGCAGTCTTTTAGATGTTTTAGATAATGTCCGACTACGCCACCCGTGGATTGCGGTTATTAGGAACCGCCGCTGCAGGGCAGACCGCTGGGGCCGATGATGTATGCAGCTGGGATGGTGTGACTCCCCACGGGAAGAGTGCGGCCCCAGGGCAGTGTAGTGGATGGTGGGAGTGATGGTGGTGAGAGTCCCAGTACCGGTAATGCCGGAGGAGTGAAAAAGCACACAGACAACGTACTGCAGTCCAGGGTCTTTACTCACGATTAATATCCAAGTCACTTCTGCGGGGAATGACTGCCCGAGCCGTGCTGCGTCCACCAGGTGAGGGGCTCGGTCAACCCCCAGACAGCTCAGGAGTATGGCTCAAGACCCCCTTTTGTCCTTTCTCTGGCCTGCCTCACCAGTGACCCACTTTTGTCCAGCTACCGCGGACTTGTGCGGTTAAACGTGGGCCCCGTCCTCCGCTGTCCTATATGGTGCCTTCCTAGCAGGTTTGATGAGGTGTCGCACCAATAAATGATCACGACCTCCGGTCTTTGGCTGAGGGTTGTTTCTCCTCCACCAACTTGGGATCTGGTACCCTTAATCTGCCTGACCCTGCACCCTGGATTCTCGTGGGTTCTTAGGGTCCCTTCCACCTTCTTGTTCCTGAGCCCTTCTGTTTCTCTCTCTCTTCTTCTCCTTTTCTGTTCCTTTCTCGTGGAGCTGGGATGAGACGTAATCTCAGCTCCACTTCACCTCCTCTCTCTCTCTCTCCACTCTCCTCCTCGGCCTCTCACTAGGCCCACTCTGGAGTAGAGCTCCTACAGAGCCTCTACTCCCTGTCTTCTCTTCTCTGGACAGAACCTAGATCTAAGATGGTGCCCACCTTTTATACCTCCCTCTAGCCATGAGCCCAGGGGACCAGCAACCAATGAGCTCCTATCTACGCTCAGGAACCAACCCCTATCTGCCCCTACAGCACTGGGTGTTCCACCCCCCTCTCCACTCCAGACAGGGACATAGTTGGTCGTGCCTGCACTTCTGTCTAGTGGGAGCACCGCTGAGCTGTCCCTCGGAAATGGGGTGTGTGTGCTGTATGCAGCTAACTGAGCCCTGGTCCATACTCCATCCTTACCCGGGAGTGGAATATCACACCTCTGGTCTGAGGTGCAATACCCCTGTAGCGGCCGAACCCTCGGGGCGCTACATATACACTGCACAGTACCAATTCTCCTGTATATATACACTGCACAGTACCACTTCTCCTGTATATATACACTGCACAGTCCCACTTCTCCTGTCCTGTATATATATACTGCACAGTACCACTTCTCCTGTCGTGTAAATATACACTGCACAGTACCACTTCTTGTTTCCTGTATATATACACTGCACAGCACCACTCCATTTCAAGGAATAGAGGAATCCAAGTTATCAGTAAACAGAAAGATTGTGAGGGAATATTTAGCTAACATAAATGAGTTCAAGTCTCCAGGTCCAGATGAATTACACCCCAGAGTACTGAAGGAGATTGTAGAAGAAATTTTAGAACCACTCTCCATAATCTTTGAAAATTCTTGGAGAACAGGAGAAGTCCCAGAAGACTGGAGAAGAGCAAATGTTGTTCCTATCTTCAAAAAGGGGAAGAAGGTGGACCCAGGGAACTATAGGCCGGTGAGTCTGACTTCTATACCAGGAAAGATCTTTGAACAAATTATTAAACAACATGTATGTAAGTACATGGATAAGAATGAAGTGATTAACCAGAGTCAGCATGGGTTTGTAACTAACAAGTCATGTCAGACTAACTTAATTTCCTTCTATGACAGAATCACTGACTGGGTGGATCAGGGAAATGCTGTAGATATAGTATATCTTGACTTCAGCAAAGCATTTGACAAAGTATCTCACATCATCCTTATTGAAAAAATGACCAAGTATGCAATGGACCAGGCAACTGTTAGGTGGATTCATAACTGGCTTAGTGATCGGACTCAAAGGGTGGTTGTAAATGGCTTCACATCCAGCTGGATGAATGTCTCAAGTGGGGTACCACAGGGCTCCGTCCTGGGACCTGTATTGTTCAACATCTTTATCAATGATTTAGATGAAGGAATTGAGGGTAAACTGATTAAATTTGCTGATGACACAAAGCTAGGAGGGATAGCTAATACTAGAGAAGAGAGAGAGAGGATTCAAAAAGACCTAAATAAACTGGAGCAGTGGGCAGCAACCAACAGAATGGTTTTTAACAGGGAAAAATGCAAAGTACTACATCTGGGCAATAAAAATGAAAAAAGCATATACAGAATGGGAGGAATAGAGCTAAGCAACAGTACATGTGAAAAAGACTTAGGTATACTAATAGATCATAGACTGAACATGAGTCAACAGTGTGATGCAGCAGCAAAAAAGGCAAATACAATTCTGGGATGTATTAACAGAAGCATACAGTCTAGATCACGTGAAGTCATTATTGGTCTTTACTCCTCTTTGGTCAGACCTCATCTGGAATACTGTGTACAGTTTTGGGCACCACATTTTAAAAAAGACATAGACAAACTGGAGCAAGTTCAGAGAAGAGCGACCAGAATGGTGACTGGTCTGCAAACCATGTCCTATGAGGAACGGTTGCAGGATTTGGGAATGTTTAGCTTGCAAAAAAGAAGACTGAGAGGAGACTTAATAGCTGTCTACAAATATGTCAAGGGCTGTCACATTGTAGAAGGATCATCTTTATTCTCATTTGCACAAGGAAAGACTAGAAGCAATGGGATGAAACTAAATGGGAGGAGACACAGATTAGATATTAGAAAAAACTTTTTGACAGTTAGGGTGATTAATGAGTGGAACAGGCTGCCACGAGAGGTGGTGAGTTCCCCTTCAATGGACGTCTTCAAACAGAGGCTGGACAGACATCTGTCTGAGATGATCTAGTGAATCCTGCTTTGAGCAGGGGGTTGGACCAGATGACCCAGGAGGTCCCTTCCAACTCTACCATTCTATGATTCTATGATTCTATGACTCCTCCTGTCCTGTATATATACACTGCACAGTACCACTTCTCCTTTCCTGTATATATATACTGCACAGTACCACTTCTCCTGTCCTGTGTATATACACTGCACAGTACCACTTCTCCTGTATATATACACTGCACAGTCCCACTTCTCCTTTCCTATATATATATACTGCACAGTACCACTTCTCCTGTCGTGTAAATATACACTGCACAGTACCACTTCTTGTTTCCTGTATATATACACTGCACAGCACCACTCCTCCTGTCCTGTATATATACACTGCACAGTATCACTTCTCCTTTCCTGCACAGTACCACTTCTCCTGTCCTGTGTATATACACTGCACAGTACCACTTCTCCTGTTTATATACACTGCACAGTCCCACTTCTCCTTTCCTGTATATATATATACTGCACAGTACCACTTCTCCTGTCGTGTATATATACACTGCACAGTACCACTTCTTGTTTCCTGTATATACATATACACTGCACAGTACCACTTTTTGTGTCCTGTTGTCGTGAGGCAACATTAGACTTTGGTTGGGTTAATATTGGTTTATTATTTTCAATATTCCTATGATAAAATAAGAATAAATATTGGAAAACTAATTTAAACATCCCAAGTATCCCCTATCCTGAGAACTTTCCAATCACTGGGGGTCCGTCCACTGAGACCCCCATAATCCCGAGATCCAGAGCTCTGAAGAGCACCATGTTAGTGGGGCTATGGTGGATCATACACACTGCTGCACTATTCACATGTGGCTCATCAAATAACTCCTTAAAGGGAGTGATGAGGGGCACGACTAAGTAAAGCCAAATTTACTGATCTGGGGTAATGAGTGTTACAGTATGTGGGCTGGTGGGGTTTGTCTTGCAGGGCTGCTTTTTTGTCCCAGTCCGGCCCTGGTTTACAGAGATCAAATGGAGTTTTTTAAATTAATTTTCTCATTGTAATATTAATAGAATTCATATGAAATGAAGTGAAATATGTTGCAAAAGTTATTTTTATTATTGAAAAAAATATAAGATACTGATATTCAACTGTGAACTGGATACAAGGCACAAGATAAATGCATGAATACAGTGCAGGTTGGATTACTTTGCCTTATTTCGGCTTTGTGGAATTAAGTTCATAAAATAAGCACCTAAAAGAAGAAATCACACTAACAAACATGTGATGGGGCATCTCCTTAATGTCCAAAAGTGATCTGGTTTCCCAATAGTATATATTTTCAACCAGTTTATTTTTTAGAGAAATAACTAGTGCCTGATCCTTCTTCTGGAGGGATTGAAATGCCAGATCCTTCATTTTGATCAATTATTGTGTGCCAGATCCTTCTTCTGGAGGGATTGAAATGCCAGATTCTTCATTTTGATCAATTATTTTGTGCCAGATCCTTCTTCTGGAGGGATGACAATACCAGATCTTTCATCTTGACCGATTATAGTGCCAGATCCTTCTTCTGGAGTGATGATTATGCCAGATCCTTCATCTTGACCAATTGTTGCACCAGATCCTTCTTCTGGAGTGATGACAATGCCAGATCCTTCATCTTGACCAACTATTGCGCCAGATCCTTCTTCTGGAGTGATGACAATGCCAGATCCTTCATCTTGACTGATTATTGTGCCAGATCCTTCTTCTGGAGTGATGATAATGCCAGATCCTTCATCTTGACCGATTTTGTCGCCAGATCCTTCTTCTGGAGTGATCACAATGCCAGATCCCTCATCTTGACCGATTATAGCGCCAGATCCTTCTTCTGGAGTGATGATAATGCCAGATCCTTCATCTTGACCGATTACAGAGCCAGATCCTTATTCTGGAGTGATGACAATGCCAGATCCCTGATCTTGACCGATTACAGAGCCAGATCCTTCTGGAGTGATGACAATGCCAGATCCTTCATCTTGACCGATTACAGAGCCAGATCCTTATTCTGGAGTGATGACAATGCCAGATCCCTGATCTTGACCGATTACAGAGCCAGATCCTTCTGGAGTGATGACAATGCCAGATCCTTCATCTTGACCGATTATTGTGACAAATTCCTCGCCAGATCCTAATCCAGATCCTTCAAAAACTAAAAAATTCAATAGTTAGCAGCCATCAATTTCATAATTAGTTACTAAACAGCAAAAAAATATTAAAACTACAAAAGAACAAGCAGATTAGTATCCAAGAGCAACTTTGTGTGTTAAGGAACACAACGCGCTGGGGTTTATTCACGTGGGAAGAATTAGATTATAAAACAGCTCAATTGGGGATATTTATTAAAATTATCAGAGAGAGGGCATGAATTTACTAGTCTTTAAAAATGTCACTAATTGCAGCAAATGTATCACATTGGTGTATGTGCAACCATGGTAGAAATGCAAAAATTCAGCCATTTTGTTCCTTATGCCACTTCATAGATAGTGTGCACATGAACATCAAGTTAATATATATCACATTATAAATTTGTAATTACTTGTTAAATTATTACATTTGTTCTTAGCAGTAAACTATAATATATACAGTAATTATGTTTAGAATACTCTAAATATTATAATATATACTATTACGATTACAATACAGTTATATGAAAAAGTTTGGGCACCCCTATTAATCTTAAGCTTAATGTTTTATAAAAATTTGTGTTTTTGCAACTGCTATTTCAGTTTGATATATGTAATAACTGTTGGACACAGTAATGTTTCTGCCTTGAAATGAGGTTTATTGTACTAACAGAAAATGTGCAATCTGCATTCAAACAAAATTTGACAGGTGCATAAGTATGGGCACCCTTATCATTTTCTTGTTTTAAATACTCCTACCTACATTTTACTGACTTACTAAAGCACTTTTTTTGGTTTTGTAACCTCATTGAGCTTTGAACTTCAAAGCCAGGTGTATGCAATCATGAGAAAAGCTACTTAAAGTGGCCACTTGCAAGTTGTTCTCCTGTTTGAATCTCCTCTGAAGAGTGGCATCATAGGCTCCTCAAAACAACTGTCAAATGATCTGAAAACAAAGATTATTCAACATAGTTGTTCAGGGGAAGGATACAAAAAGCAGTCTCTGAGATTTAACCTGTCAGTTTCCACTGTGAGGAACATAGTAAGGAAATGGAAGAACACAGGGACAGTTCTTGTTAAGGCCAGAAGTGGAAGGCCAAGAAAAACATCAGAAAGGCAGAGAAGAAGAATGGTGAGGTCAGTCAAGGACAATCCTCAGACCACCTCCAGAGAGCTGCAGCATCAACTTGCTGCAGATGGTGTCACTGTGCATCGGTCAACTATACAACACACTTTGCACAAGGAGAAGCTGTATGGGAGAGTGATGCGAAAGAAGCCGTTTCTGCAAGCACGCCACAAACAGAGTCGGCTGAGGTATGCAAAAGCACATTTGGAGAAGCCAATTTCTTTTTGGAAGAAGGTCCTGTGGACCGATGAAACCAAGATTGAGTTGTTTGGTCATACAAAAAGGCGTTATGCATGGCGGCAAAAAAACACAGCATTCCAAGAAAAACACTTGCTACCCACAGTAAAATTTGGTGGAGGTTCCATCATGTTCATTGAACATCTGTGGGATCATTTGAAGGGGGCTCTCCATGCTCGGCGACCATCAAACTTAACTGAACTGGAAATGTTTTGTAAAGAGGAATGGTCAAAAATACCTTCATCCAGGATCCAGGAACTCATTAAAAGCTACAGGAAGCGACTAGAAGCTGTTATTTTTGCAAAAGGAGGATCTACTAAATATTAATGTCACTTTTCTGGTGAGGTGCCCATACTTATGCACATGTCAAATTTTGTTTGAATGCAGATTGCACATTTTCTGTTAGTACAATAAACCTCATTTCAAGGCAGAAACATTACTGTGTCCAACAGTTATTCCATATATCAAACTGAAATAGCTGTTGCAAAAACATCAATTTTTATAAAACAATAAGCTTAAGATTAATAGGGGTGCCCAAACTTTTTCATATAACTGTATATACTATTACTATTACCTATGGTAATGACCAATAGAATTATTGGAAAATAAGTTACACAATGTAAACTATCTACATTATGTGGAGGGCGACAATCGCAGAAGCCGTTCTTGTAGCAAGATTCATCAACAGATAGAAATATCTAACTGCTTGGTGTGTCCAAGAATGCTATCACACATAAAGACACATAATGCCGCCTAAGCTGTGCCCAAAGTAAGGTCTACCCAGGGATTCCCCATAGAAGAGTCTGTAATTAATAGTGGAATTAAATGAACACATTGATGTTGGATTTATATTCTTACAGGATTACAACAATAGAGCATAAGATATTACCATACAAATATTACATATAATAAGAAGCAGTAAGAAGTCAGACAATAGATACATATAATGGAACATTGTGCATTTGAGTGTTTAATTAATTGAAGACATTGATGTTGGATTTAGATTCTTACAGGATTAAACCACTAGAGCATAAGATATTATGATATAACTATTACATATACTAAGAAGCTGTAAGAAATCAGACAATAGATAAAGGAACTGGACTTACGAGGTGCAGAAAATATGGGGGTCACGCAGCAGAGGAGGAGAAGGTAAGTGGCCTGCATGGTGGTCCTCGCTTCTGTATGACTACAGGTAAGAAGTGAGGAGCAGATGGAAGAGGCCTCTTTATATAGGACTGGGACACTACATTTGGGGGAGGGGTCAGTGGTAATAGCTCCGCCCCCTTGTATCTAATGTAAATGACACTAATGGTTACATAGTAACATCAGATCTGGTGGTTACACTTCACATTACACATCGTCATAGATTATTTTATTTAAGTAGTAATTTATATTATTTATATTGTTGGTGACTTTTGTAAGTTTCTTCTGTTTTCTTCTGAATATACGGAGATGTATTGTGTAGCTCCAGCAATGTAATGATCTGTATAATTTGATTACTTTAACAAATATATATATTAGACTAAAAAGCATCAGGGCCCCTGCACACTATAGTATTACAGATCTGTACAATACAGCGACGTCCATAGAAAGTAATAACCAATCCTGAATCTGAAGCCTCATTCCTATATTACTATACACTGCAAAATACAATCCTATAACACTACAATCCTATACACTCCATAATGGATAATGTCTACTGTATATATCCCCTAAGACAGACAGATTTCCCCACTATGTATAACAATGCGGATAAGGTGAACGATACAAAATCCATGTAAAATAACAATCTTTATTAGAGCATAAAAATATATAGATATACAATTAGAAGTGATACTGCACAAAGATTAGGAGGAGGAGGAGGATTGCAGCCCAGTTATAGTATAACAGAAGTAATGTGCATTTTATCCATAGTGGGCATAAACCAAAGTGGGACTAAGTAACCAAAATCATAAGTGCCCACTAGGTACACAATGAGAAAGATCAATCAAATGTGATCAAGTGGAAATGATGGAGATCGGGCAGCCACCCACAGCTTGATGCGTGTTTCACCTATCGCTTCCTCAGGGGGGCGTTGTCATATACTGCAAAACAAAAGCCCAATAATTGCAAAATATCCTACTAATACTTCCATTCTATTAGTCCAAAAAGTAAAAAGCCTATTTGGTACAATACTTCTATTCAACAAACACTCAATCAGGTCAAAGAAGTATAGATGCACAAGTTTGATAAAAAGATTTGGAACTTTTATTGAATTATTTAAAAGAAATGTATAAAACACACATAAAGGGGAAGTGAACCAATGAAGGTGCCTGCAGTGCTAGTAACAAGGGTAGTCAATCATTTATTCTGTTCTGATAAACAGAATGTAAATAAAGACAATACAACCTTTCAACTGCAGGTAAGGACAGCTGTATTGTCTTTATTTACATTCTGTTTATCTCTATGCCTGATGATTCCATCTGTTTATCTCTATGCTTGGTGATACCATCTGTATTTTGTGGGCCATGATTGACTTTGCCCTATATTGACACTTGTCTACCACTTGTGGGCTTTATGGCTTCTCTCTATATGACCTATTGACATATTTATAGATATATACTTTCATGGCATTTTGACTACATTTATCTATGCTGGATACTTTAAGGTATGTACTTGTTATCCACTAATGCTTACTAGATGAATGAATTTTGGATACTGATCCTTTTACTTATTTATTTATTTAATTCTTCATGTATTTATCACTGGGTTCATTGATATGATCTGCTTTTGTAAGTCTTGTTAAACAGAATAAATGATTGACTACCCTTGTTACTAGCACTGCAGGCACCTTCATTGGTTCACTTCCCCTTTATGTGTGTTTTATACATTTCTTTTAAATAATTCAATAAAAGTTCCAAATCTTTTTATCAAACTTGTGCATCTATACTTCTTTGACCTGATTGAGTGTTACTCCCATTCTAGTAGCCACAATAACAACGTACAACTGAAGCAATAAAAAAATGCCTTTATTAAAAATAAATATAAAAACATAACAAAAGTAATTTCTAAAAATACCCATTAAATACCATGGGAAACAATTGAACTCCACAACAATAAATAAAGCTCATAGGATATGATGAAGGAGTCTATATATCATCTGATGTCTATACACATAGTATAGCACCTGCAGTATACAGGATAATATATGACTGGTATATGGTATACAGTGATTACAGAAGTCAGATATCATATACAGGATAATATGTGACTGTTATCTATTGTATAATTCCCAAATTTAACAGAAAGGAAAAAGGGACAAATTATTTGGCTTGCATAGTAGCAGAGTGCTTTGTGGAAAATTAATGACCATGCCTCGAACCATTTATTTCTATACAGATAAATGTACAAGGATGACCTGCATCTTCTAAAGCAGCAGAAGCCAAGGCATCCCGAAACAACTGCTGGGGTATCGGCCTGGGGGACATCCGTATACATAGCTAGTGTGACTGTGGATTAATTGATCTGTGATATACTGCAGTAACTGCACCTTAATCACAACATTTATTTAATCATCACACACTGGAATTACAAACCATGATGGCTATGTCCTCATTAAAGAATACTGACACCTCAGATTGTTGTTGTTTTTTTTTTGTTGTTTAATACAAATCACAAATCTACAGAATCCAGAAATGTAAAATCAACTATCTACCTAAGACTAGCATCCTCTGTAATCGAAACCTTCTACCCCCATCTTCAGGACTTCTCTTGTGCTGCAGCAGTTCTCTGGAATGCACTATCCCACAGAATATGGTTAATCTAACTATGCCCTGTTCTCCCTTCCTTAATTTTCTCCAGAATCTGGTCCCTTCACTCATCTGTATCCACAGCCTCCATGCACTCTACAGCTCCTTGTATCTGTACTTATACAGATTCTGGCTGATGACTGGTTCATGTAATGGTATTTGAATTCCCCTGTTTATAATAATCATGGCCGGACCATACATGACAAGCACCTTTTTATCTTTTGTGTCACTCCTATATCTTCATAGACTGTAAGCTTGTTAGCAGGGCCTTCACTCCTCTTAGTATGTCATGAATTATGTGATAATCTGTATTGTCTTATTCAGTTTGTACATGTCTCTACTAAATATAGAAATTAAATAAAAAATATTATTATATACAACTCTCTTTGGCCCCCTGTAGTACAATGTCTCTCTTTTTGGTCCTCATTTAGAATAAAGTCCCCTTCTTTGGCCACCATTTATCATAATGTTCCCCTTTTGCTCCCATGGT